>NC_045544.1:47634668-48289668 GCF_009769535.1 Thamnophis elegans | reverse complement strand
TGAATCTATTTTAATTGCTATGACAGGGAATTATCATAATCAATGATGCAAATACCCAAATGTTGACAAACTGCTAATATACTTTGAAATGATATCGGGAGCAATATAAATATGTAGAGAGACAAAGCATCTGATACCACATGTAGCTCACCAGACATAATACATATGCACAACAGACAAACTGAAACACATATCTTTGGAGTTTTACAGAGTTTGCAGACTTCAGATAAAATGAATACAATTTGAACTTGGATTTTACTCCTAAATAACTTAACTTGTTACAAATCAGTAATCACATACTTATGTGAATTATATGTATAATCTACATAATTTTAAAATATGCACGTGACATGTAACTTTCACACATAATACATATTGTGTAAAATAAGTAATGTATACAATGCAAATTATATACTTCACATTTAATGGACATTTGTCCTTTAATGTACACACATTACCCAAACTGGTACATTAAATCAAGGTTTCTAATGCATATTTACACATATGCACACTGTAAAACATACATATGAGATACAATATGAATACAGAAAATTGATCCCCCCCAGCTACAACTGACAGGAGCAAATAACTAGAAGCATTTGCTGAATTTAAAGTGCAGAAGAGTTTATTATTGCTACTTATAAACAAGAATTTAGTCAACTATCAGTTAAAGCTAAATTGATGCTAGATAAGGATCAATGGAATTCATGTGGGCTGGATTTAGGTTTCTTGTCAATGCAATGACTCAAAACTTATGATATATTTAACTCTACCTTCCAGCTCAACCTGCTCTTCTCCTATAGAAACTGTACTTGAACTCTCCATATCCTTCACCTTCAATCATATAGGCTAACTTTCCTTTTTTCTAGTTTCTACAGCATTATTTGCAAATGTTCAAAGCAGTTCTATAAAGAGAGACAAATCAAGAAACTGAATATTTTTTTAAGAAAGTGAATCAGGTCTGAGCTTTTCAGTGTAATGTCAAAATCCAAGGCTGTATATTTCTCCCATACAGATTAATATGGGAGATTAAATTGGCTAATTTATGATGCTTGCTAGATACAGAGGTTCTTCCTAGGCAAATGAAACATTGGTTCCATGCTATGTGGCACAGAACCATTTTAAACTTAAATCTTGGGAACTTTAATGAAAAAGTCAGTCAAAGTTCATCCTTTTCAAGGAGGAAGCCTACAAAATTTTAGACAGATTGGTAAAGAGTGATTTGTGCAATTTTAAAAGGGCCGTTTTTATTATAGAAATTGATTCCTTATTTTTAATAGCTCTGGAGGAATTTGCAAAGGTGCCTCTGGGTAAGTAATCCAAACATTTTCAGAAGATTAGATGTAGAGTATCTTGTACAAGGGAGTCTTTAAAATTTGAGATAAAGAAACTGACCTTTCCTCTCGCATTTGGGGGGAATTTACTTAAAAACTATGTAGAAAATAAGATGGTCTCTGGGTAACCCTAGTTTTGAAAAGCTGGTATAGAGTTAGAGTATAGTATATAGAGTATAGAAGTTTATTTGTATGCCGCCCTTTTCCCTGGGGGGACTCAGGGCGGCTCACAACCCAAAAGGGAGGGGGAGACAAACTTTTAACATAAAGACAATACATAATTAAAAACACAACATTCATACCATTCGGGCGGGTTACAGTCTTAGCCCCAGGCCTGACGGGATAGCCAGATTCTGAGGGCTGTGCGGAAGGTCTGGAGGGTGGTGAGGGTATGAATCTCCACGGGGAGATCGTTCCATAGGGTTGGAGCTACCACCGAGAAGGCTCTCCTCCGCGTAGTTGCCAGTCGGCATTGACCGGCAGATGGAACTCAGAGGAGGCCTAATCGATGAGATCTAATAGGTCGCGTGGAGGTAATTGGCAGTAGGCGGTCTCTCAAGTACCCAGATCCACTACCATGTAGGGCTTTATGGGTGACAAGTAGCACCTTGAAGCGTACCCGGAGATCGACAGGTAGCCAGTGCAGCTCGCGGAGGATAGGTGTTATGTGGGTTTGTTAATAAGGAAAGAAAAACAGTTCGAGGCTGCTTTTTTTACTGCTCAGTTGAAAACTTCTATAAATTGCTTTTGTGCATCCCACTAGAGTTTTTTTAGAGCTGTAAAACACAATACTTTCCTCTACTTTTTTGCTTCTTTCATCACAACTACTTGCCATTTTCAATCTTAGAGTGGAAATATACTGATTTTAAATCAATATTGTCTGACCCTAAAATCTCTCAGTCTCCTTGGCTGGCCCAAGGCAGCATATCTTAAATAGCGCTGGGAATAACAGTGTAGGATTGTTTTTGAGCAACACACATTTTAAAAAGGTAGGGCTTCCATCATGACTGTTGCGTGTTTTTAAATTATGTATTGTCATGTTTGTTTTTTATTTTTTGTCTGTACCCCCCCCCTTCCCAGATTTGATTTGTCAGCCACCCTGAGTCCCCTTCGGGGGAAAAGGGCAGCATATAAATATAATAAATGAAATGAAATGAAATGAATGCAGTCACCATTTTGATTTTTTTTAAAAAATCTCTCTTGCAGATGCCTTTCATTGTGTCCTTCTTCTCTGCTTTGAACTTCTCAAGAATGCCTAACTGGCCATTGAATGTCACAGAATTCTGGACTAGGTAGTCCTTGGACTGATCCACAAAGTCTTCTGCTACTATGGATTTTCAAGCAGCCCTGAAAGTGAATGTTGATTTCTTTTCTTCAGTGAAACTCCAAGCTTCCCAAGCTAGCTGATTTTGGTTCGGATTTTGTCCTAAATTTGTGTTAAATGTTAGTAACTTATGTAGAATCACAGCTTTCAATGCAAACAGATCTAATAATAATTCTGGATAAGCTGGCCACTTAATAGAAACTGCCATTTCACATTTGGGTAACAGTGTTTGCAGAATCATAATAGCAAATGGCCTTTATCTGTCCAACACAATACTGAAACATTAGATAAGTCCTATCCATTGCATATGGCCATACACTCTGCATATATTAGTGATGCCTTAAAGAATATTTTCTGAGGCTCACATGGTAACTGTGCAATCCCAGGAAAATATGCATTGAGGGTAAGATGTAAAAAGTTAAGCCACACCGGCCCTCAATTTCCTCTTCACCCTGTACATCCATATTATGTTGCTTTCAGGTAAACCAGCCCCATAGGATAGAGATATTGTGAGCCATAACTAGGTAGTGCATATGCAATAGAAGGAGAAGCAATACCTGAATGGCAAGTGGCTTGCCATGTTCTTTTTATAAAGCTTCATACAAGCTCCTCAACCCAAGTCTCCCCTTTTCTTCTATCATTCAATTTTATCACACATTTTAGCCTGCAACTCTGGTCTCTGCCATTTGTGCTAGATATGGGCTTAGCAGTGTGCTCTGAGAAGAGTTTTGCTCCCTAGATAACAACCGCAGACTTTGCCAAAGATCACACTTGCCAGAAATATCTTGCTTCCTATCCCTGTCACCAACCATCCTCTTGGTGTCTCACCTCCAACTAGGTTGTCCCTCTAGAAAGGTCACTAGTCCTGCTCTGTCAGCTGAATGACAGGACCTTTTGCTCAACAAGGCAGTCAGCTTCCGCCCTCTCTTCTTCACTTGAATTCAAAATGTGACATCTTTCATGGCCTATGTGGGCCTACTTTCAACACTTCTTAGTGCCCCCAATGTTTGCCAGAAATCACTTTCTCACAGGAGATGAAAGCATGCATGCTATCAATGCCAAGGTGCTCTTTCTTTTTGGAGTGATTGAAGAGGTTAACCACCATTTAAAATAAGACATGATTTGTGAAGTTTAAAGTTAAGGCTGGAGTGAATAAACTTCAAATAAAACAAAATGGAGCACTTAGAAAAAAGAAATAGCAATTCTGCTAAAAGGTCATTTGGAGAAACTTAATTCTTGTCACAATTCTCTGAGGATGCTGAAGGATTTTCCTCCCTTTGCCTATCAAATTTCTTTCCAGATTAGAATTCTGGCAGTATAATGAAATATTAGAAATACATCAAATGGGTCTTATTCTTCAGTAATAGAAAATATGATTCTAACCATTTTTCCTAATCTGTATTTAAACACGAATTCATTGCATTAGGAAAAATGCATCATTGTTCAAATTGCAGTCACAGTATTAGATGTAAGACTGTTCAGTTCCCAGTACACCTTGATAATTAAAAAAAAATATTTGAAACCATTTAAAATGATGACAAAACAGTTCCTTTTATGCAGTGTATCAGTGGCATAATTTGAGTACTGATAACAATCCTTGTATGACTGTACGATCAAATGTATTTTTATCTATCTGTTCATTTACAATTGCTTTGGCCTGAGGGATTTTTAATTTAACTTCACCTCATTTGTTCATATATTCATTTACTAAGGCTGAGAAAATGAGATTAAGTGCCATCAATTTGATGCCAACTTCTTAATAGTCATATACATAGATGTTCTGGGGATAATACCGTGTTTCCCCAAAAATGCGACCTGTCCTGGAACTAAGGCCTTGCCATATTTTTTGTGTGGGCAAAAATATACGCCTCCCCCTGAAAATAAGCCCCCTGGACAACCCCCCTCCAGCCAGGCAGAGCACCGCTCACTGACCTAGCGGTATCCTGAAGGTGCCAAGGAAGGGGAGGAAAGGAGCTCACGTTGCTTGGCACCTTCGGGATACTGCTAGGTTGGGGAGTGGCATTCTGCCTGGCTGGAGGAGGGAATTGCTGGGCATCTGCTCCCTTACGAGCAGGCTCCCGAAGAGCCGGGCTCAGCCTCAGGGGTGAAGCAGCCATGAGGTGACTACGCTCATGAGCAGCCGCCTGGCAAACCCCCTCTCCAGCTGGGCAGAGTGCCATTCACTGACCTAGAGGGTATCCCTAAGGTGCCAAGCCACATGGCGCTCTGCCCGACCCCCAGCTCCTGCAACTTGGCACATTCGGGATATCCCCTAGGTCAGTGCATGGAGCTCTGCCTGGCTGGAGAGGGGGGGGGTTGTGGGAGCACCTATTCCGCCCCCAGCTCACATGCCTCCCAGCCTCATCATGCCCTGGCCCAGCTCTCCCAGCAAGACCAGGGCACCACTGCTGTTGCCGCCACACTCCGAGCATAACTTCTTCTCCGGCTTCCAAATTCCGGAACTTGGCTTCTGATTCTTCCAGCTGCGGCCGCTCTAGGAGTGCACTCTATGGTTGTGGGCCCTATGGCAGCCGGCCAACAACCATAGACTGCACTCCTAGAGCGGCCACTGCTGGAAGAATTGGAAGCCGAGTTCTGGAGTTTGGAAGCTGGAGAAGAAGTTATGCTCGGAGCACAGCAGCAACGGCGGCAGTGTCCTGGCCCTGCAGGGAGAGCTGGGCCAGGGCATGGTGAGGCTGGGAGGCATGTGAGCTGGGGGTGGAACAGGCGCTTGCACAACCCCCCTCTCCAGTCAGGCAGAGCACCATGCAATGACCTAGGGGATATCCCGAATGTGCCAAGCTGTGGGAGCTGGGGGGGGGGACAGAATGCCATGTGGCTTGGCTCTTTAGGGATACTCCCTAGGTCAGTGAATGGTGCTCTGCCCAGCTGGAGAGGGGGTTTGCCGGGCGGCTGTTTGTGAGCGTGGTCACCTCATGGCTGCTTCACCCCTGAGGCTCGGCCCGGCTCTTCGGGAGCCTGCTCGCAAGGGAGCAGCTGCCCGGAAACCCCAAAACAATAAGCCCTCCCCTGATAATAAGGCCCAAGCCATATTTTGTGGGTCAAAACAAAATAAGACCCTGTCTTATTTTCGGGAAAACATGGTAGCAATAGCACTTATATACCACTTCACAGTGATTTTACAGCCCTCTCTAAGAAGTTTACAGAGTCATCATATTGTCCCCAACAATCTGGGTCCTCATTTTATCAACCTTGGAAGGATGAGTCAACCTTGAAACTCGAACTGCCAAACTGCAGGCAGCTGGCAGCTAGCAGAAATAGCTTGCAGTACTGCATTCTAACCACTGCACCACCGTGGCAGTGCAATGGTTGGAATGCAGTATTGCAGTATTGACTCTGCCCAATGCCAAGAACTTGATCCTGACCGGTTCAAGGTTGACTCAGCCTTCCATCCTTACAAAGTCGGTAGAATGAGGATCCAGATTGTTGGGGCAATATGCTGACTAAACTTCTTAGAGAGGGCTTTAAAAAGCACTGTGAAGTGATATATACTGTAACAATAGCAATAGCACTTGGATTTATATACCACTTTACAGTGCTTTACAGCCCTAACTCTACGAGTTACCATATTTCCCCCAACAATTTGGGTCCTCATTTTACCCACCTCGGAAGGATGGAAGGCTGAGTCAACCTTTAGCCTGGAGAGATTTGAACTGCTAAATTGCAGTCATCTGGCAGTCAGCAGAAGTAGCCTGCAGTATTGCACTCTAACCATTGCACCATCATGCTCATAAGTCTAAGTGCTGTTGCTATTAGTGCTTCTCCTGAGAGCTAGAACTTCACATAAAGTGTTCAGAGTAGAATGATTTAAGCCTGGTTATTATGTCTTGAGTGAGAACTCTGGGTTGATTTTTTTTGATGATCCATTTGTTTATATCCTTGGCTGTCCATGGGAATCTCATGGAGTCTTCAAAACTTCAATATAGTTTCTGTAATGCTTCATCAGAGTCCAACCTTTGCTTCCGTGAAGTGTTACATAGACAGAAAACCCTTATTGCTTGCTGGTTCTGATCTTTGTAATGAAAGATATAGGAATATCGTATGAAGGCATCTGAATATAATTTCCATCTGCATTGCTATTTCACCATGTGCTAGTATTCAGCATATTCTTGATTTGATATTATGTGCTTTCTGCAGGATGTTTTCACAGCTCCACAAACACAGCCCTTTCAGCAGTTTTAAGAAGGCTCCACACCCATTTGCACTGTGACCCTGATGATACAAACAAACCTCCAAGTGGCCTCAAATGCTCTCTAGAGGAATGCAAATAACCAGCTGTCTACAAGGATTATAAACCCTTCCATTCCCACCATCCAGTTAGAGCTGAATCAACTTCTTGGATGAGAAGCAAAATGTGTTCTAAGAAAAACCAGAAAGTCTTGTTTCCTCTTGAAAAAGTACCTTTGGGACAACCATGACCTGGATGACTGACAATCTCCCTAAAATCAATATTCATTTTATCCCACTGAGCAAGCATATATCATTCATTTGAACTGAAATTGGATCATTTTTTTGGAGAATGAGCCAACAGTCATTTATAGGAGACTGTTCACACACTCACATTCACACACATACACAGAGCAGGTCCTGGCTGCTGTTCAATGTTGCCATTCATGATTCAGTTCAAATAGCCCAATTAGCCTAAAACAGCAAGGTTTTAAATTCAGTTGTAATATCTTAATGTCTTAAATAATGGCTGGCCTTGTGTAGGAAATGGAATTCCCTGATCTTCCTCTTTTTCTCATCCACCACTCACACTGGATAATTGCCTCTAAGCATATATTTATTCCTTTGCCTTCCCTTCCCTTGTTCTGATCAATCAATTTTAGCAAGTCTGGTATTAAGGAGTTATGATTTTTGGAATAAGTGCTTGCAGTAGCTTTCTAATTAGAAGGAATAATATTGTCAGCCTCTGCTTTGCTGCTGCTTCGGCTGCCATTGAAATGGGGAGGGGGGCATGGTATTTGGGAGGGTACTACTAATTGTGCTGGAGGAAGATTCTGGAGTTTCTGATGCCTGTCTTACTGCGCATGCAGAAGAGGTTCCCGCCAAGGCCAACGGCACCGACATTCCAACTTGGTGATGCCTTTTGAAGTTATCTCGCACCTGACACTTGGGAGAATTATTATTGGACTGTGACTGGGATGCCAAAGGGTGGGGAATGGGTTATTCTATATATCATTTGCTTTCGCGCCTAAATAATCAGTCTTCGCTTTGCTACGCTTCTGTTCATTTATAATTAGTAAAAGTACACTTGATTTCTATCAATGGAGTCTTGTGGTTTTCTTTCCTGATTATCCAATGAAGGAGTGCTGACAATAAGCGAAGACTGACTCACACCCAACCAGGAGTTTTCAACCTACCGTGGGGGGTGTACTCACAAGAAGGAACGAAGAAAATGTCATTGAGAGCGAGCGATGAAGAGGAGACTGAAAGGGAAACTGCAGACCCATCTTTACCTGAAAGGCTGGCTGGCCTAAGAGTAGAAGAGCCTGCGGTTCGCCCCCGATGGACTTTGGGAGTGGGGAAAAAAGAGGATTCTGAAGAATTGGATGCAGGAGTTACCAGAAGGAGACTAAAAAAACCCCCAGTGGACTGGGAAGAAGCTATGACCGAGCGGAAGACCCGAGGGAGAGCGATGGAAAGGGAGCAAATGGAAGAATTTGAACAAAGGTACTCCATGCATAAATTTAGGGAGGGTGAAGAGGCCGAGGGAGGATGGGAGCAAGCAAACCCAGAAACAACCTCCCCCCCCCAGCCAGGGCTGCTGCCAGAGTAGGGGTGGCCCCCAGAAGACGCAGAATGGCAAAAGTCCCTCCCTTAACAGTAAAATATAACAGTGATGCCAAGAGGTTGGGCCTTTTCGTCATTCAAATTTGGAATTACATGGAAATATATGGTCCAGATTTAGAAACCGATGAGATGAAGGTGAGAATGGTTTTACTTTCTTTGGAGGAAAAGGCGGCCGATTGGATGGTGAGCTTACACCAATGTAATTCCCCTCTCCTGAGCAATTTTGATGACTTTATGGCTGCACTAAAGAGGAGGTTTGATGATCCGCTGATTGAGAAACGCGGGAAGGTGAATTTTATGGCCCTAAAGCAGGGAAATAGACCAGTGGCTGAATATGTTCAGGAGTTTCAACAGCTTTCATCATATATGAGGGGGTGGCCTGAAAAGGCCCTCCTGGATCAGTTTGCATTGGGATTAAATGAGGACATTTACCAACAATGCGTTAACAGACACCTTCCCAAGTGAGTTGTTGCTTGGTATGAAAATGCAGCAGACGTTGAGCTAGATTTGATTAGACTTCAACGTGCAAAAGAGGAAAAAGCGGAGAGGTTGCCCCCCCCAGCTCAAAAAGCCCCATTCCGCATCAGGGGTGAAGGGAGGGGAAGCTCCGCCAGCAAGACCAAGCCTTTCACATGCTTCCGTTGTGGGAAGGGAGGCCATCGCGCCGTGGATTGCTGTGTTAAACTTCCCCCGACCGCCCCACCCCCTGCCAAGAGGGAGGGGAAGGCAAGCAAGGCCCCGGGAAAGAAGAAGGAAGCTGCGTACGCTGCTGAAAATACCCCCCAGCGTTTCCAGCCGGAGGTGGAGGAGGAAGCGGACGTGACCACCAGCTCCTCTGATGAATCCGATGATGACGCCTCGCCTCATTGGGTGAGTTCAAATAAAGGCCCCATGTTAATCCCAATTGAGCTAAGGGTGCCACCTGCTGGTGCGACGGAGCAGCTTTCTGCTCTCCTCGACTCTGGCTCCTCTAGATGTATGATTAGTCCGGCAATGGTTGAAAAATTGGGCTTGAAGTTGAGGACTTTGAAAACCCCTATTGTTTTTTGCCAGATCGATGGGTCCATTGCAGGTGGGGGTCCAGCCCATTTTTACACTGAACCTCTAGAAATGAAAATGGGCACCCATTTAGAATTAATATCTTTTATTGTGGCACCTGGGATGGACAAACCCCTTATTTTGGGACTCCCCTGGCTTCGTAAATGGAACCCTCGCATTAACTGGAGGGAGGGGTGGCTGTGCATTCGGACCAGCACAGCCGCAGATGGGGAGGTTGAAGTCTCAGAGCCTGCTGGCTCTGGCCCCACTTTGGCCGCCAGGGGCCAGGAGAGAATTGAGGGGGAAGAGAAGATTCCAAAGGAATATTGGGACCTGAAAGGAGTTTTTAGTGAAAAGTCTTCAGATAAGCTTCCGCCCCACTGATTGCTCCATCGAGATTTTGCCTGGGGTACTGCTTCCAAAACCCCAGATATATTCTATTTCACCCAGGGAGATGGAGGAAATGAGGAAGTTTATTGACAAGAACTTGCAAAGGGGTTTTATTGAACCAGCCAGACCCAAGGTGGCTGCCCCTGTGCTATTCAGAGAGAAGAAAGATGGCTCTCTTCGTCTCTGCGTGAAATTTAAGAACCTTAATTCAATCTCTTCCCAAAATCTCTACCCTTTGCCTCTGATGAAGGACATGCTGGCCCAACTGGGGAAAGGCCGCATTTTTACTAAACTGGACTTATGGGAGGCATACTATAGGGTCCGGATTAAGGAGGGGGATGAGTGGAAGACTGCTTTCAACTGCCCCCTGGGTTGCTTCCAGTTCCGTGTAATGCCCTTTGGCCTGCAGGGGGTGCCTGCAGTTTTCATGCAATTAATTAATGAGGTTTTGGATGACCACCTCTACAAGGGCGTTATCGTATATTTGGATGATATCCTTATTTACACGCAAACACATGACGAACACGTCAAGTTGGTCCGCACTGTCCTAAAGAAACTCCGAGCCGCAAAGCTTTATGCCAAGTTGTCCAAATGTGAATTTCACCAGGAGAAGATAGACTACCTTGGCTATCGTATCTCCCATGCAGGTGTGGAGATGGACCCTGCTAAAGTCAAGGCGGTCACTGAGTGGGAGGCGCCCCGTACACGCAGACAATTGCAGAAGTTTTTGGGTTTTGCCAATTTCTATCGTCAGTTCATGCCTTCTTTTGCCAAAATTGCACTTCCCATCACTAATTTGTTGAAGTCCAAAGGTGGGCCGAAACCCAAGCCTAGCAAGCCGTTGAATTGGACCATGGAGTGTCAAGCTGCTTTTGAAAAGTTGAAACGACTTTTTGCCGAGGAGCCAGTTCTGAAGCACCCGGACATGGACAAGCCCTTCGTCATTCAAGATGATGCCAGCGACGTGACGGTGGGGGCCGTATTGCTTCAGACCAATGACCAAGGTAATTTACAACCTTGTGCCTACACCTCTCGTAAACTCACGGACACAGAGAGACGTTGAGCGATCTGGGAGAAAGAAGCATTTGCTGTACGTTGGGCTTTGGCCACATGGCGTCACTTCCTGGAGGGCGCTAAGCACCCGTTTGAGGTGTGGACTGACCATAAGAATTTGGAAGCTTTGAGGACTCCCAGGCGGCTCTCCCCTAAGCAGATGCGCTGGGCTCAGCATTTTAATCATTTTAATTTCACACTTAAGTACATCCCAGGGGGGAAGAACTTCATGGCTGATGCTTTGTCCAGACTCCCTCAATACAACTGCTCTAAGCTCAGCGTTGTCCAGCCCGTTGTTCCCACGTCAAGCCTCGCTGCTCCTGTTGTTACTAGGCAACAGACACGCTCTAAGGTGGACGTGTCTCAAGATTTTCTTTCCAACCTCAAGAAGGCCCTTCTTCAGGATGGTTGGTTGCAGCAGCATCAAGGTGAATGCACCATGAGGGATGATTTGCCATGGATTGGGGTGAAACTTTACGTCCCTGCCTCTCTTCGTCTCGTTGTTCTCCAACAGGCTCATGATTCCAAGTTGGCGGGGCACTTTGGATTTGTGAAGACGCTGCATCTGGTGAAACGGCAGTTTTGGTGGCCCTCTTTGAAGAAGGACATTGAACTTTATGTTGCCAGCTGTCCCGTTTGTGCGGCCGCTAAACGCCCACCGGGGAAACCGCAGGGTTTGCTCCAGACTGTAGCTCGCCCTGTTGCCCCCTGGAAGGAGATTTCTATGGACTTCATTGTCGAACTTTCAGGGGCACACTGTCATATGGGTGGTTACTGACTTGTTCTCCAAGCAAGTTCATTTTATACCTTGCCCAAAGATTCCTTCTGCAAAAGCCCTCGCTAAACTATTCATTTCTCACGTTTACCGTTTGCACGGCTTGCCTGATCGCATCATTTCTGATAGGGGCGTGCAATTCACCTCGGTCTTCTGGAAAGAATTTCTTAAGAATTTCTCCACCCAAGGCTTAAGCTCCGCCCACCACCCTCAGACTAATGGGGCTTGCGAGAGGACTAATTCTGTTCTGGAACAATATTTACGTTGTTTCATCAATTACCAGCAGGATGATTGGGTGGACTTGTTGCTGCATGTGGAAGTGGCTTATAATAATTCTGTACATAGCAGCACTGGGTTCACCCCTTTCCGAGTTGTGTTTGGCCAGGATTTTGTTCCTATTCCCGAAGTTCCTCTTGAGCAGCCGCAGGTTTCATCCATCTCCGAGTGGAGTGAGCGTTTGCGGCATATTTGGCCTTTGGCACTTCGTACTTTGGATGCTGTGCATCGCGCGCATAAGAAACAGGCTGATAAGAAACGTGCTCAACCTTATCAGTACAAGGTGGGTGATCAGGTTTATCTATCCACAAAGTTCGTTCAAACTACACAGAAATAAAAGAAGTTGGGCCCTAAGTATGTGGGCCCATTTCCCATAATCAAAGTCATCAATCCTGTTTCGGTTCACTTGCAGCTACCCAAGCACCTCAACCGTGTGTATCCTGTTTTCCATGTTAATCTCATTAAACCTGTTCATTTTTCATCTTTACATCCGCCAGTGGATCCGCCACCTGCCCCCTTATTGATTGATGGTGAACAGCATTTTGAAGTTCGAGAAATTTTGGACTCTCAAAAACGACGGAATCGGATTCAGTACCTGGTGGCTTGGAAGCATTTTCCCCAGTCTCATGCCAAGTGGGTGGACAAGTCCCATCTCCGGGGCCCCCAACTGCTCTGCCAGTTCTATTCTGCTTATCCTGACAAGCCCTGATAAGTTGTCTCTCCTTCCTGACTTTTTCTCTCCCCCCGCCCTATTTTTTTTCCTGTTTTTTGTTGTTCGTCTGTTTGTTTGTGTTTTGTCGTTTTCCAGATCTGACCGCCTTTTTCCAGAGGAGGGCCGGATGTCAGCCTCTGCTTTGCTACTGCTTCGGCTGCCACTGAAATGGGGAGGGGGGCATGGTATTTGGGAGGGGACTACTAATTGTGCTGGAGGAAAATTCTGGAGTTTCTGCTGCCTGTCTTACTGCGCATGCGGAGGAGGTTTCCCGCCAAGGCCAACGGCACCGACATTCCATCTTGGTGATGCCTTTCGAAGTTATCTCGCACCTGACACTTGGGAGAATTATGATTGGACTGTGACTGGGATGCCAAGGGGTGGGGAATGGGTTATTCTATATATCATTTGCTTTCGCGCCTAAATAATCAGTCTTTGCTTTGCTACACTTCTGTTCATTTATAATTACTAAAAGTACACTTGATTTCTATCAATGGAGTCTTGTGGTTTTCTTTCCTGATTATCCAATGAAGGAGTGCTGACAAATATTCAGAAGAGAAAGAACATATTCTGAGAACAGGTGGTTGGGATTTCCCCCCTTTCTTGGGAAATCAAGTTATCACAGGCATCATTCCTACTGTCCTTCCTGATCAATGCAACCAATGGTGACTCCCCCCTCCCCCGACAAGCCAGCTTGACAAGCATAATTGGGTTTACTGGATGAGGGTTTAATCCTTCTTGGACTCCTACTAATTAATTTCCCCTCCTTAAACCTAGAAAAGACCAGTTTGGACAGAAGCTTCATCTCTCCATTTGCAGAAGAGTGATGATTATAACTGCTACCTCTACCGAAAAGCAGTAAAGCTCTAAGAAAAACTGAAACACAATATCTGGTGGTAGTTATAACCACAGCAGCCAATAGAAAAATTGCTATTACATACTCCCAGGATCATTTTCCAAGCAGTAAGCATTACAAGGGTAGAAGTATTTTACCAAGAATTTGATTTCCCCCAAATTAGGTCACATATGTGAGATATCATTTATTATTTACAGATATGCATAAGTGGAGGCATACAACATTAATGTTGCTACTAATTTCTGCTTTTTTGTTGTCTATTACCAATATAATTAGAGTCATGGGTCTCTTATAGACAGGAATTAAGCTCTCACTTTTTCTCTTAATTTCTCCCAAGCATACTTAAATAATTCTTGCTTTATTCTCTAATATACCTTCATCTATGTCTTTTTGGGTCATACAGGTAGTTCTTGACTTACAATTATAATGTCAGGGTTCCAAGTAACACCCCCAACTAAAGATGACTCCGAGACTAGCAATTCCTCAAAGATCCATTTTATTAGAGATGTCATATTGGCACATCTGGGAAAACCCAAATCTGAAAGTCTCTGGGCTTTCCCCACCCAAAAGAAAATCAAAGACCCATCCCCTGCATCCACATGTCCATCAAAGGAACCAATCAATCCACCGTCCCTGGAGACAACCCCCAGTCACTCCCATCCAGGTGCAGGATGAACGTCCTTGACTCCCACAGGAAGGAATGTTGTTATGGCTATGTATCTTCACCAACTCCTTGCAAATCCCCCTCCTATTTTCCCAGGTACTAAATGTGGTAGCCCTGAAGCTTCAAAGAAAAGATGGTCTCCAGGGTTGAATATAATGGAGCCCATTAACATTTGTTAAGTGAGTCTTGCTCCATTTTACAACTTTTCTTGCCATGGTTGCTAAGTGAATCTCTGCAGTTGTTAAGCTAGTAACATGGTTGTTAAGTGAATCTGGCTTCCTTATTGTCTTTGCTTGTCAGAAAGTTGTAAAAGGGAATCAAATGAACATGGATCACCGCAACCGTCATAAATATGAGTCAGTTGCCAAGCATCTGAATTTTGATCACTTGACCATGAGGATGCTGCAAAGGTTGTAAATGTGAAAAAATGTTTACAAGTGACTTTTCAGTACCATTGTAACTTTGAAGGATCACTAAATGAACTGTTGTAAGTCAAAGACTACCTGTCTGGTGGTAGCTCAATCAGTGTATGGGATGTGGTGGGACAGGTAACACTGCTTACAAGTGCAAAGGGTATTGTCTAGGTCAGAGGTCAGCAAACTGCGGCTCTGGAACCACATGTGGCTCTTTCCTCCCTCTGCTGTGGCTCCGTCACCGGTCGGTGCCACAATTTTGAGAGGAGTTTCCGGTGAGGGGGGGAAGAGAAGCACAGTGCGCCAGGAGAAGATTCTATGGCAAGGGGAGGGGTTTCCAGTTGTCTCCACAATTGATAGGGCTTTCAGTTATGACAGGTAGAGGAAAAAGTACGCTGTGCTAGGAGGAGACTCTATGATAGGGAACTGAACTTCCGGTCAGCTCCAGGGTTGAACAGGGGGCTTCCAGTTAGGAACTTTGTGGCTCCCGGTGTTTTCTTTTCTGTGGGAAACGGGTCCAAATGTTTTTTGAGTGTTTAAATTTGCCGACTCCTGGTCTAGGATATTGCCACAAACACCATCTTGAGTTTTTTGACCTCCTACCAGTGGGAGCTACTCTTTAGCTGCCACTGAAGCTCATGCTAGTGAATATCAACAATTGTTGACCAAATCTTCAACAACCTTGTCCCAGAATAAGCTACACAGAGTCTATTTTTTTTAAAAAAAATGAAAGGATAATAAAAAATTATGACTCTAGAAAGACTGCAGAGAAGAGCAACAAAGATGATTAGGGAACTGGAGCCTAAACAATTACAGGAACTGTGGATGGCTAGTCTAGTAAAGTAAAGACCAAGGGAGACATGATAGTGGACCTACAAGCAGGGGTAAAATCCAACAGGTTCTGACAGGTTCTGGAGTACTGGTGGTGGAAATTTTGAGTAATTCAGAGAACCAGTAAATACCACCTCCGGCTGGCCCCAGAGTGGGGTAGAAATGGAGATTTTGCAGTATCCTTCCCCTGCCACGCCCACAGAACTGCTAGTAAAAAAAATGAATTTCACCACTGCCTACAAGTTCCTTTCAAATTCTGTTAATCTGTTAATCCAGTGTTTTTCAACCTTTTTTGTGCAAAGGCACACTTTTTTCATGAAAAAAATCACGAGGCACACCACCATTAGAAAATGTTAAAAAAAATTAACTCTGTGCCTATATTGACTATATATAAAGTCTTTTTCCCACGGCACACCTTACACTATGTCACGGCACACGAGTGTGCCATGGCACAGTGGTTGAAAAACACTGTGTTAATCAAACCAACACCTATAATAGCCTATTTTAAATGTTAGCCACTAAGCCAGTGGTGGTTAACCTTTTTGTTACTGAGTGACAAAATTGGAGTGTGAGTGTACCGCAGTGCCAGAATCCAGAAAAGAGTAGCTGGCCAGTGCCCATGTGCAGCGGACCAGCTGTCTGATGTGCATGTGTGTGACGGAACCCGGAAGAGCAGGTGGCAACAGCACACATGCCCACAGAGGGCTCTGTGTGCCACCTCTGGCTCTGTGTTCCATAGGTTCACCATCATGGCACTAGGCAATTGTCACTAAGGAGCAGAACATTCACAGTTATGCTCTGTTTGTCAGCTTCTAGGATGCATGTCATTACCCATTGTGAGATAAAAAATGCTTTAGTAATGATCATATTCAGGATTGTTCTAGTGGTAGTAGTGATGGTAGGAAGGAGGAAGAAGAAGAAGAGTGTGAGCTTGGTTTACTTGACCTTAATAAAGTTATCTACAGGTTTCTGAGCATGAGTAAGATCTATTTATACCAAGGTCACATTTTTTTCTTTTTTTAAAATTCCAGACAGAACTTTGCTCACAGCAAAATGGCCTTTTGAATGATTCATTATGAACACAGGCAATAATTCATGATCATGTCATCTGCCATTCATATTACGATAGTCTAAGAGAGACTATAGTTCACTATCCTGACATAAGGCATGGCTTGACAGTTTTACATAAGTAGGCTTAAAATAAACAGCAACAATGGGATAAAGTTATCAGCAAATCAACTAATTAACCAAGTTTAAATAGCATGTATACAAACAGTTAAGAATGACATTAAAGCTTTTGGTATTGATGTTGGAAATGTATAATGGATGAGCCGTAGATGAAAAGCCAATTATATTAGAATTCATTTAATCTCCCATGTTGCATTTCATGAAGAAATGTAAGTAAGTTTAACCATAAATCATGATTAATTGAGCTTTTCTATAAAACTGGCACTATCTGACAGTACAGTAATGTGTATTGTGTCTGTCCTATTTTTTTCTGTAATAATAAAAACATCTAAATTCTATTTTATTAGTATTTAAATGGCCATTGTTTACAAACATATGGCAAAATTATTACTGCAAAGGGGGAAAAATCACTCAATGTTTTGTTGCACATTATTTTATGATATTAATATTGTTTCTCTGCAAACAAAAGACTCATTTCCATATCAGAGGAAGAGGAATAAATATTAGTTGACAATCTGTACCTTAGAATTAATGGAAATAAAATAAAGACATGAAATACCCTTCGAGTACAATAACTATCATCGGCTTCATAACACAATAAATTACCAGTGGAAGCTGCATAAAATATGTTGCCACAGCTATCAGAGAAATCATTACAATAATAAACTACAAGTCAGACAAATAAGAGCAACCAAAAAGACATGTTGCTATGGAGTGTTTTTGTTCCAGGTTCCAGATCTCAATGCCGTTTTTCAAATATATTCCATTTCATTCCATCTCTCTCCTCTCCTCTTTGTCTGACTGGTGAACAAAGCCCACAGAATATTTTCCCAATTGCACTGTTAGAAATGCAGGATTTCCAATACAGCTTGCAGCTTCTCCTGAACTATGAACAGGTTGAAGATATTTGATTAGTATATCAAGTATCTCTACTTAAGGTCACATAAAACTCAGCATCCTTTTGTGCTGAAAGAAAATATTACATAGAGTGAAATAAAAATTCAGGGTTTTTAATATGAACTTTCCAAAACCAGAGGAAAGTACACACTTATGTGTGTGTTGGGGGGGGGGGGGTTTTCTCCCTAATAACTTGAAACAACTTGAGATTGGTGACAGCTGGTAGGATTGGTTAGGTGAAAGACAGCACAGGAATAGGAGTTATAGAAAGAGGTGCTAAGAGGGAATAGTATGTAGAGCCAATTAAATCTAATTACTGATCTTTCTTCCTGGAAACAACAAAAATAAATGCTTAAGTACAATCCAACTGCATAATATTTAATTAAGCAGATGGATAATTTCTTCCTAACAGTGGTTCAAAAGAACTAGATACTGTAACTTCATTTTCTGCACTGGAGATGGAATTTATGTTTCGCCCCTTCCCCAAAACTGAGATCAGGGTAGTTTTGCTACTGTTTTTGCAAGCTGTTATCAGGCATTGGTGAAAGTAAAAAAGAGCAAAATTAAAAAAAAACCTAAACATAAATAAAGTAAATAAAGCTTAAGCTTAGAAAGGTACTTGGAGTAAATTTGGCATAAGCCAATATTTAATCTTTTGAACTGTTTTTATTCAGCAACTGAGAAAGGTAATTGCCAGAAAAACGTGTAAGCATCTATAAGTGCATGTTATAAAATAAGACTATGCCTTGACTGCTTCAATCCCTGACCAAGAGAGAGAATCAAGGCAATTTGGGGTAATTTTTAGTTCAGTCAAGGCAGAATGAATTGCTTTACTTTCTCCTGGCTTTAACTGAAAACCATGTTATGATCCTCTTTTGCTACATAATTTAAGAATTTCCCCAGTGCCAAATGGGACTTTTTAAAATGGAATTTTGGTGGTTACTTTTGCAAAATGATTTGGTGAAAAACTTATATGTGACACATATTGACTTTTGACTTTTCCCCTCTTCACTAAATTGGGGGTGGACATGGCCAGGGCATGAGTTTAAAGCCGCTGATTTATTTGGTCATATACTCTCATCTTATTTCCCATTTCTCATTCAAGGAAGAAAGACATGTTTGAATAAATGTCAGGCATATCACTTCGTTTAACCTTGAATTTTTAATAGTGATTAGCACACAGAATATTAGGCAACAGTACAGGAAAATCAGCTGCTTAGCTGTAAAACTCCAATCAGCGATACCATTACTTTTAAATGAAAAGAAAGTAAGCAATTGAACTATGCGAAAATGGGAGTGATGGCTAGATTGTAAATACACACCATAAAATCAAATCATTTGAATCTTCAAGTCTTGGTGACTTATGCAGACACATCTGTTCAGTTTTATTGACTTTCTATAGCAACTTTGAATCAAATTTGCCCAAGAGTGGTTTTAGTAAATGATAGAATTCTGACAACAGTTGAAGATTGTTCAGTAAGGATCTTCCACTTTTTAAAAACTGAACAGTCATTACCACTTTAGGTGCCAAGGTAACTCACCACAAAGAAGCCTGTACCTGGATGAACTATGGATGAACTATGAGTCTGACTGAGGTCTACATTTCTCCACAATTTTATCATTTCAGCCTTATGCATGAAGGTGGGGAGCAAATGTCAAAAGATGTATCATAATGTCCCCTTCTTTTGCACTTCCATTAAGTGCACACAAATTGGTCACTATTCTTGTTTTATCATTTTGATGAAATTGTGGCTTTGGAGATTGCGCATGTGCGAGTTTGTGAATGGCCGGGAGCCTCTTTGCTCCGACGGGATAGGCGAAAAGAACGCCGGAAAACATCATGGTCTCTATCGGCGAGCCCCGCAAGAAAGGGGCCGAACGGTAGAGTATGACCCAGGGGACTTGGCGAGACGATCAACTGGGGGGTTGCTTCCTTTGGCTGGTCTCCGGCCTGTGCGGTTGCTTTGGTAGTTTCTCTCGTTTTGGCGGTGAAGATGGCAGCGCCCGGCAGCTTCTAATATGCTGGCGCCTTTGGCCTTACTTCTGGACTTCGAAACTCGGGAGAAATTCAGTGAGAACCTCTGGGACCGCACTAACACTATCCTGCCAACGAGGGGGTGGCCGATCCAGATGGCGCTGAATGGGATCAGGCGGCTGGCCTTGCTGCCGCCACCATGGCCCTCCCAGGCCCCCCCCTCCATTTTCTTCATCGTATTTTGGCTTGCGGCAGTCCAGGCAGCCTTTGCCTCTGTTCTTTGTGATTGGGAGAGCCCTTGGAGACTTTGGAGCCTTCGGAGCTGTATCGGCTCATCGTCTGTCTCCACGAGGTGGGGTGGCTGTTTTGTGTGGCGCTGGACGGAGGTGGACAGCTGATTTTGTTTACCATCGTTACGACCCCTTCGGGCACCCCCCCCACTCCATTCGATCGGACTTTCTCCACGTTGTGGCCTCTTCTTTGCCTTTTCTGTGGCTCTCCGCCTTATTACTTTTACCACCTGGCTCACCCTGCTTACGAATTTTGGACTGCTTATGAACTTTGGACTGCTTATAGACTTTGGACTTTGGACTCCTGGATTCCCAGATATACGATCCTGTTTTCCCTGTCACGACTACTACCACCTACCACTACTCTAGAGTCACCATCTCAACCATCCAAACCTCTGCCTCCCTTTACCACACTGTCTGGGAGAGAAGAGAAGACGAACTATTCCCTCTGCACCCCCTTGCCAAAGACTTGGCCTTTGTGTCCCTGCCCCATGAACCAACGATCTTACTTGCACAACTTCAACATCAATTTAATATCTGCGCAACCCCCCCCCCTTTTCTTTTTTTTGTATGTGGAGTGTATGTGTATGCCTGTGAGTGAATGATCCCACCTTCTTTTAAATTAGCGTAATTATTTTTATTGTATTGCTGTATCTTTTTAAACTATAGTGGGGTATGTTTGCGGAGAACGCTTGGTCGATACGTATGAGGGGATTGAGAGCGCAGGCTGGAGTCCCCTCCACTGAGTGCAGAAGCAGAAGTGGATGGGGGCCCAGATCCACCTCTCATCCCAGAGTGTCTGATTTGAATGGCCTGCCGAGTAGAGCGGGGGCCTTGAGAGATAGAGGGGGGTCTACGGGCATGGGGGCGGGCCAGAGCATTACGGTCACGACTGGGAGGGGCAGGTACGACGGGAGCTTCAGGCCTAGCCATTACTGGGGAAGGAGGGTTCGCTACGTCACAGCGATCCCTCATTCCGGCCCTGATAGCTCAACTCGGGAACCAGGTGACATGGGAAATCAGGGCCCTGGTCTCAGGCTGCTGTTGCTAAATGCCAGGTCTGTGGTCCATAAAGCTCCCCTCATCCGGGACTTACTATTAGACGAGTGGGCAGACCTGGCATGTATTACCTGGCAGGGCCATGAGGGAGGAGTCCCCCTCTCAGAAATGTGCCCAGAAGGGTTTCAGGTGCTCCACCAGCAATGACACCAGAGAAGGGGTGGAGGAGTCACAGTTGTAATCCGGGAATCATTAATTCCTCGCAGGATCACTGCTCCAGAGAATGTCGGGTGTGAGTCCCTCCTTGTGAGGTTGGACCTAGGGGGTCAAGTGGGCTTGTTGCTGATGTACCTACCTTCCAGATGCGTCACAACAGCCCTGCCTGCGCTCCTAGAGTCAGTAGACGGCCTGGCAGTTGAGTTCCCCAGACTGTTAGTACTGGGGGATTTCAACCTGCCATCGCTTGGTGAACGCTCTGATGGGGCCCAGAAGTTCATGGCTTCCATGGCAACCATGGACTTGACCCAGGTAATTCAGGCTCCGACTCATGTGGCAGGACACACGCTCGACCTTGTGTTTCTCTCAGAGCAGTGGAGATGTGATCTGGAATTAAAGGGGATTGAGATCTCACCCTTGTCATGGACAGATCACTTCCTGTTGAGGCTTGATTTCCGGAAGCTACTCCCCCACTGCAGGGAGATGGAGCCGATTAAATGGTTCCGCCCCAGGCGCCTGATGGACTCATTGGGATTTCAGACGGAGCTTGGGGAGATACCTGACTCGCTTGCCCACAATTCGACTGATTCCTTGGTCGCTGCCTGGAATACTGCAGTGGCTAGGGCACTAGATCGGATTGCGTCTTTGTAGGCTCTCCACGGCAGTGGATCCAGGAGGGCGCCTTGGTTTACTGAGGAACTCCGGGAGATGAAGCGCCAAAAGAGACGCCTAGAGTGACGCTAGAGGGCTAGTAACTCCGAATCCGACCGAACACTACTAAGAACCTTTATTAGGTCTTATTTAGTGGCAATACGGGTGGCAAAATGTGTCCATTTTTCCACCCTTATTGCATCCGCAGAATCTCGCCCGGACGCCCTGTTTAGGATAACTCACTCCCTCCTGAAAGGGAGGGATGCGAGTGAAACCTTATAGGGAAGAGCTGAGGAATTTGTTCAGTTTCTGTTGGACAAAGTCACTCAGATTCGGATGGACCTGGACTCCATTTGGACAGTGCCAGTAGAGATGCCGAGGGAGAGCCTTGATCAAATTTTGTGGAGTGAGTTCCAGCCTGCCACTCCTGAGGAAGTGGACAAGGCCGACCAGCATAGAGGTGACACGAGGCTGGATCCAGAGGATTGTAAACACCTCACTTTGGGAGGGGTCTTTCCCGCAACCTTTGAAGGAAGCGGTGGTGAGACTCCTCCTTAAGAAGCCTGCTCTGGACCCAGCTGTCCTTAAAAACTACCGTTCAGTCTCTAATCTCCCATTCCTGGGGAAGGTTGTTGAGAAGGTGGTGGCCTCCCAACTCCAGCGGACCTTGGATGAAGCGGATTATCTATATCCCTTTCAGTCTGGTTTCATGCCTGGTTACTGCACTGAAACCGCTTTGGTCGCATTGACCGATGATCTCTGGCGAGCCAGGGATAGAGGGCATTCCTCTATCCTGGTGCTTCTTGACCTCTCAGCAGCCTTCGATACCATTGACCATGGTATCCTTCTGCGGCAGCTGGAAGAGGTGGGAGTGGGAGGCAACATTTTACGGTGGTTCTCCTCTTACCTCTCTGGCAGGTTGCAGTCAGTGTGGGTCGGAGGACAGAGGTCGACCCTAGGCACCCCTGGAATACGGGGTGCCGCAGGGCTCGGTCCTGTCCCCCCTCCTATTTAACATCTACATGAAGCCGCTGGATGAGATCATTCGTCGGTACGGGATTAAATACCACCAGTATGCGGACGATATCCAGCTGTATCTGTCTGCCCCATGCCAACTCAGTGAAGCGGTAGAAGTAATGTGCCAGTGCCTGGAAGCTATCAGGGTCTGGATGGGAATGAACAAGCTTGCGCTCAACCCTGACAAGACTAAGTGGCTTGGGATGCTGCCTCCCAAAAATAGTCCAGATATTCCATCTTTAAACCTGGGGGTGAAATCTTACACCCCTCAGAGAGGGCCCGCAACTTGGGTGTTCTCCTGGACCTGCAGCTGACATTGGAACATCATTTGTCAGCTGTGACCAGGGGAGCTTTTCCCCAGGTTTGCCTGGTGCACCAGTTGCGGCCCTACCTGGACCACTCCAAATGATCACTCATGCCTGCGTCACCTCAAGGCTCGACTACTGTAACACACTCTACATGGGGCTGCCCCTGAAGAGTGTTCAGAGACTGCAATTGATCCAGAATGCAGTCGTGCGAGCGATACTGGGTGTACCTAGATACACCCACATTACACCTATCCTCCGCGAGCTGCACTGGCTCCCTATTGGTCTCCGAACACGCTTCAAGGTGCTGGTTATTACCTTTAAAGCCTTACATGGCCTAGGACCTGGATATCTCCGTGACTGCCTCCTGCAACATACCTCCCAGCGCCCAATAAGATCGCACAGGGCGGGCCTTCTCCGAGTACCATTGACTATGCAGTGTCAACTGGGGGAGAGCCTTCTCTGTAGCTGCCCCGGCCCTTTGGAACGATCTACCCCCTGAGATCCAGACCCTCCCCACTCTCTCAGCCTTCTGTAAGTCTGTTAAGACCTGGCTGTTCCGGCAGGCCTAGGGCTGTTAATCTGGATTGACCTTCAGCCCCATTAAGATTGAGAGCATGTTGTGTTCTTCTTTTAATTTGTTTCTGTCTTGTATTTTAAACTTTTTAAAATACTTTTAAACTGTTTTTATGTAAGCCGCCCGGAATCCTTCGGGATTGGGTGGCATACAAATCTATTAAAATTGAAATTGAATTGAAAAATTGCTGCAGATCTCTTTGGCCTTGCAGCCAAATATATCCTAAATATCAGTTTTCCTCACTATAGTGGTTTCAGTTGGGTTGGACTAAAACTCTCTGTATCAACAACTAGCATATCCAATGATCAGGGTGCTTAGGAATTAAGACAACAAAGGACTGCTGTATTTTAATAGAAAATCATTTTCATAAGTAAAATAGCCTTACAAAAAAAAGGGGGTGGAATAAGATAACTGGTAGATCCCATCCCACCAACAGGAACTAAAGAGATAAGACAATTTAACAAGTATTCAATTTGTTTAGTTTCCATATGAAAATACTGAATCATTGTTGTTGTAATATAGTTCCTTGTGCAGGTGTGTGTCCTCCATGGCCTAGTTCATACTAGGGCCTGCAGAGTCATGCTGAATCACACAGGAGACAACTGGCTCCGAGAAAGCCATAACATCCTGATAGTGAATAACATAACATCCTGAGATGTGCCCTACCAATGACGCCCAGGATTTGACCATATATAGAGAGAACTTCCCTGAGCAGTAGATTAGAAATTGTACTTTTACAGGCTGTTTTTTAACCACATGTTATTGCTCCTCCTGCCTTTGTCCTGTCTCAATAAAAGGGGCTCTCAGACCCCCAATCTGGGTCGCTCCATCCCGAGAAAATTTGTCTCCTGTCTTTTCTCAACATTGGCCTCATGGGCGAACAGCGGAAACTTCACATTTGGTGACCCCGACGTGATAGATGTGACGTGATGACCTGTGTCACCAGCCTTTCACTCATCCCCGACTTGGCAAAGTCTCGCAACCAGGGCCTGCAGTTAGCGAACGGAGCACCCTCCCAATCGTGAGTATGGGCTCAGGTTTCTCGAAGGCTCAGACAGCACACCTGCTGGAGCTTCGGGAAATCGTTAAATCGTCTGTTGCAATCTCTCAAGCGACAGGCCATCCGCTTCCCATTCCCCCGAAAAAACATTTCCTCTCTCTATTGGCTTACATCTAAGAATTGTCCCATTTACCCTGAGAAGGGCTCTCTTAAAGTAACCTCGAGCCCTGCCGGAAGTTCTCACTACTTGGAGACTTCTTGTCAGATGCCTTCAAATTAATGAGGAAGATATGCAGGGGGCTGCTTTTAAGCCTTCGGCAACATCTCCCCTGCGCTACTAGGAGATCGCCCCTCCTGGGGCCCTCTCCAAAACTCCTCCACCTCCCCCGGCCCCTCCGGAAGAGAAGGTTTCCCCTCTCCCTTCTGCCCCTTCCCTCACCCCGCAAGTGTGGCGTAGCACTCTCCAAGACGCTCTGCGCGAAGCTTTCAATCAAAGGGACATGGAATTGGTACAGGATTGTTTCCCCGTTTCGTTTCAAACCAACGCAGCTGGGGGGGTTGTGCCCACTCATAACTCAATCCCCTATAGAGCTCTTAAGGATCTTAAGCAAGCAGTTTCCACCTATGGGGTGCAATCCCCATACTGCAAGGGACTGTTCCAAACCCTTTTGTCAGGCATGCTTCTTACCCCCTCTCAGTTTGCCATTTGGACCTCCGAATACCTTAGAGAGATTAACAAGGCGATTGCCAAGGGTCTGCCTAACAATGTTACCACCCCTCAGCTAAAGGGAGGGGATGGGTTTGATACGGGGCCTCTGCAGGCCACGGCCCCCCGGGAAGCCCTTGGAATTCTTTTCACAGATGTTTCACAGAGCAATTGATTTATAGGATCCGAATTGGAATGGAGAAAAATGGTTTTGTGCATGTGTAAGTTTGTGTGTGTATGTGTTTGAGTGAGCGAAGGATCCAGTAAGGGAACTGCGCCTATTTAGTAGGTAATTTATGGGGACAGGTTGGGCAGTAGAGAGTGAAGAGAAAGTGATGAAAGTGAAGGAGGGAGGGGGAAGAGGAGAGAGAAGGGAGAAGGAGAAAGTGACAGAAGAAAGTGAAAAGAGGGAAAGAGAATGGAAAAGAGTGAAAGAGAACGTGAAGAGAGGGACAGAGAGAGAAGAGAGGAAGAGGAAAGAGATATCCCACAGCCCTTATAACACCCCTGTGTTTGTTATAGAAAAGAAATCTGGTAAATGGCATTTTTTGCATGATTTGCGGGCTGTTAATAAAATTCTCCAACCCATGGGAGCGCTGCTGCGGCCTCCCCAATCCAAATTTGATTTCCCAAGAATGTGATCTCATGACACTTGTCCACTATTTCTCAGACACCCGCCCTTTTTGCAGCCCTAATTACAAAAGCCCTTCCGCTCCAGTGGAAGCCTCCTTCAACAGCTTTTTCCTATCAAAGACGCTATAACTGTCTTTGCCGATGGGAGCATGTGCCTGGCAGGAGGATGGTACATGGCACACCCAGCTCACAGAGCCACAAAAATCTGCTCAAAGAGATGAATTGGCTGCTTCCATCTTGGCCTTTCAGTTATTTGACAAACAACCGTTTAACTTCATTCTTGATAGTCTTTATGTGACTCAGATTATAACCTCTCTGTATGAGTCTTATCTCTCTCCTTTTATTGATTCACAACTTTTGTCTCTGTTTCTCACTTTACAAGGTCTTGTCTCCTCTCGCTGTTATTTTTTCCATGTCTCCCATATCAGCTTTTCCCTGGGCCTCTCCAGGAGGGCAATGATGTTGCTGACGCTGCGGCATCAGCCCCCCCACCCCATGTCAATGTTTGTTCTGCTATCACACCTTGGGATAGCCACTCTTACTTTCACCAGAATAAAAAAGCGCTCATAAAACCATTTGGCATTACTGCAAATGAGGCATCTGCCATTGTTCAGCAGTGCCCCACCTGTAGCCAGCAGGCAAACCCTCTCCCTATGGGGGGTAAACCCCAGGGGGACAGAGTGTTGCCAAATTTGGCAAATGCATGTTACCCAATATCCTCCATTTGCCCCTTGGAAATATTTACATGTTTCCATTGATACGTATTCAGGCTACATTATGGCATCCCCCCAAAGGGGTGAAGCCACCAAACATGTTATTAATCATTGTATTCGGACCTTTGCATCGCTGGGATGCCCAAAAGAATTAAAAACAGACAATGGCCCGCTTACACAGGTGCAGCCTTTTCTGCCTTTTGTAACCAATGGAGCATTGTGCATAAATTTGGCATTCCTTATAACAGCCAGGGTCAGGCGTTGGCTGAGCGCGCCAACCAGACATTAAAACATGCCCTGGACAGATATATTGGCAATAGGGGAAATGCCCCCTGGCCTCCCAGCAGTGCAACACACCGGCAGCCCACCATCCTCGGCAGCGACTCGTCATTTTGCAGCTCCACCTACTGCAGACACCTCCCGTCCACCTGTCTACTATCGCTGCTTGCCTGACTTGACGTGGCGAGGACCTGCTGACCTGATTACCTGCGGAAGGATCTATGCTGCAATCCAACTAAAAGACAAAGTTCTTTGGATTCCAGGACGGCACGTAAGACCATATTTGCCAAAACCACCTATACAACCACCTACACAAACACAGAAGCAGCCTGACCATGACCAACCAGCAGGAACCACAGCTTGAGGCTGTCTCTGTCTCTGACCTGGAGAACAGGGCAGAGCACCCTCCACCCTCCACTCCCCCGACTGGCTGCCCCGTCTTTCGCCGCAGATCCCCCTACTATATGTCTGGTTGAATGCTACCTATTGTCATTATTTGAACCAGTCCGGACAAATTGAAACCAGTGTGGACAAATTACATGATACCGTTCAAACAGTTGGACAAACATACAAGGCCTCGGACTCCTGGTGGGATTGGATGACCTCTTGGTTACCTAATTTTAGCTGGTTGGGAAATGTTTCCAAGACCGTTATTACCCTTGTTGCTTTGCTGATACTGTTGTGTTGCTGTATTCAATGTGTACCCTCTTTATTAACTATGTGTAAGAATATACTCTCTAGCTTGGCTCCACAGAAGAATATTCACATTGTCAACCACATGGAGTTACATGAACAGTCAACCCCTTCATGGGGAAAGATCCCTTCCGCATGCCCAGCGACGAAGAGGGAGACGCTGCTTTTTAAAAAACAAAAACATTCCGGGTGTGTGTGTGCAGGGCAGTTTCTGCTGTCTGAAACACACATACACAGGGATGCAAAAACATCGCATCAGAAACATCTTTCCAGCCTAAACGGGCCAGGACTCACTATGCAGCCTCATGTAACATGAACTATGTGAGCCAGCTACTCCCACATATGCCCTTTCCCCTCCCAATGCCATGCAGCTTATAACTTTCTATTCCCCCTTTGCCCACCCTTTGCCATGATGTGATTTTCTATTGGTTTATGTGTAGAATGCTGTGATTAGCCCTGTCAGATGAAGAGGGAAAGTTTTTTTGACAAAAAGAAAATAAAAAAGTAGGAGATGTTGTAATATAGTTCCTTGTGCAGGTGTGTGTCCTCCATGGCCTAGTTCATACTAGGGCCTGCAGAGTCACGCTGAATCACACAGGAGACAACTGGCTCCGAGAAAGCCATAACATCCTGATAGTGAATAACATAACATCCTGAGATGTGTCCTACCAATGACGCCCAGGATTTGACCATATATAGAGAGAACTTCCCTGAGCAGTAGATTAGAAATTGTACTTTTACAGGCTGTTTTTTAACCACATGTTATTGCTCCTCCTGCCTTTGTCCTGTCTCAATAAAAGGGGCTCTCAGACCCCCAATCTGGGTCGCTCCATCCCGAGAAAATTTGTCTCCTGTCTTTTCTCAACATTGGCCTCATGGGCGAACAGCGGAAACTTCACACATTGTCAAGGACAATATTCCATACGAAAGCATTTTGATCTGCCTTGCTTGTAGAAATGTTCTCAAATCAGAGATTTAAATGTCTCGCACGTCAGGTCTTTTGTCTTTATTTTCCTCTAGCAGAGGAAAAGCAATTATCTGTTTCTCAAATGGATCTTTCACCCTTAAAGTTTTCTTTACATAATAGAACTGTGAACTGTGTTTTACAAATATTCTCTAAAAATCAATACACAGAGATCCTTTTTCATGAAAGATTCTTTTACTCATATAAATTTAAATTGGCAGCTTCTCCTTAGCCAGTGCATAATCTGGATTTAGGAGGGAGTTAAAGGGATTTGACAGAACTACTTAACAGCATGTTTTTAAGGAGCCATCCATCATCATATTAAATTTATTCACTTTTGCTCTGGACTAAAAATGCCTAATCTAAGGCTTAATTTTCACTGATCTAGGCATACTTGGAAATTCATTGAATTAATCCTCTACTTCCAATAAAACTGCTCAGTTTTATCTGACTTTTTGATTCATTGATATTCCCACCCAATACTCCTATTCTAACTAGTTCTGGAACATGCATTTACAATAAGATGTGTTACATGACAACACCTGAATATATACCAGTCATGTTTACTCAGCCATTAAGCACTCATTTGGGCATGACTGGAAGCACATCTACAGAAGGGACAAAATTATGTGTAATCACAAAACCCTTTCACGTGATTATTGAATGCATGATGAAGATTGTGTGAACTACCATGTCAGTGAGTTTGTGTAATATTTTGAAACCTAATTCATTTTGAAATATTTGAGAAATTGCACTCCTAAGGTGGATCTATT
This sequence comes from Thamnophis elegans, assembly GCF_009769535.1. Lineage (NCBI taxonomy): Eukaryota > Metazoa > Chordata > Lepidosauria > Squamata > Natricidae > Thamnophis > Thamnophis elegans. The sequence continues at coordinate 48,260,312 of NC_045544.1, read as the reverse complement.
ATTCTTAGGTTTTTTTTTTCTTAAACTAAATGTTTCAATGACCAGCAGTGAAATTGTGAGATTCTTCTTTCCTCCTCATATATACTTTTAACTCAGGGGAACATATAGCTTCAGATGAAGTATTTGTTTGTTCATTTATATCCTGCCTTTATTATTTTTTATAAATAACTCAATTCAGTGAACATGCCTAAAACTCCTTCCCTACTTTTAACAATCCTGTGAGGTGAATTGGGCTGAAAGAATATGACTGGGCCAAAATTATCCAAGCCAAGTTTCTTGTGTAAGGTATAGGTTCCCCTTGCACATATGTGCTAGTCGTTCCCGACTCTAGGGGGCGGTGCTCATCTCCGTTTCAAATTTGAAGAGCCAGCGCTGTCCAAAGACGTCTCCTTGGTCATGTGGCTGGCATGACTAAATGCCGAAGGTGCATAGAACACTGTTACCTTCCCACCAAAGCTGGTTATTATTTTTCTACTTGTATTTTTCCATGCATTTGAACTACTATGTTGGCAGAAGCTGGGACAAGTAACGGGAGCTCACTCCGTTATGCAGCATTCGAACCACCGAACTACTGACCTTTCTCAGCATCTTAGCCATTTTGCCACCGTGTCCCTTATTTGATGCCTTAGCAGAACTTTAACTCATGGTCTCCTTGTTTCTAACCTGATGCTTTAATCACTATACCAAACTGGCTCTCTTTACTCTGCTAAAGTTTATGACCTAATAATTATCTATATCTTTAAAAGGCCACATCAAATAATACTCTATTCCCTTATTATTATTCCATCAGTGAACTACATTTGGGTGAGTTGTTTATATTTTGACAACACAGAAACAATTCAAATTGAAGGCAGGGAACATTCTGTATTTGTAGTAAAACAATTGGCTTTGTACATCTTTTCATATAAATTTCCAATTTCCATATAAATTTCCAAATGGAATGGCCACATTTTAGAAGTAGTCATGGATCCAGCCCTATATTTTTATAATGTTTACATGGTGTAGAAATTAGACCCACTGTAATTGGAAGATACATGAAACATTATTAAATCATGAAGCATCTTGCCTCTGACCATTTCATGTTTAATCAAATCTGGTAAATGTTATGCAAACACAAACATGCATATTGTTTGGCTAAGATAGGCCACTCCCTGAAGAAAAGTAAGAGTCAAGTAAATATGCTTATTTCATTTCAGCCATCAGTGGAGAAAACCACAGTTATAATAATTGAAAGAGAAAGTAATTGAGCTATTCTTCAAATGTCATTGTTAGAAACAGTACATGGAAACACATGGTGACTATATGCAACTTGGCAAGCCATCAATAGACTTAGTTTACTTAGGCAGACACCAGGAATGTTTATTCATGGCCTAAACCAAAGAAACATTCCTTGACTACAGAACTTTGAATTACTCTTCAAAATAGTTTTGAAATTTGAGAAAGTTATGCTTAAAATCTTATGACCAAGGCTGTTTCAATCTGCAGGTAATGACGTTCAATTTTCAACCACAATTGGGATCAGAGGTGGGTTTCACATAATTTTACCACTGGTTCGCCATTCATAGAAACTGTGAGCAATAGAAACACACACACACACTTGCTTCCTGAGTGCACATGCTTGTCGTGCAAGCGCAGGTGCCTTCCCCACTTCTGCATGCTTGCACGCATGACTTGCACATATGTGCATGGTTTAGAAAATGTGATTAAATAGGATAGGATAGAGCGTGGAGGGTGGCAAGTCGCCACTACCGGTTTGCCTGAACTGGTCTGAACTGGCTGAATATCACCAATTCTGATTGGGATCAGAATTTCCACTGCAAAGCAAGGTGTTTATTAAGTGAGTCATCTCATATTATAATGTTTTTGCTATAATTGTTAAGTGAATCACTGAAGTTGTTATGTGAATCATTGAAGTTGTTAAGTGAATCACACAGTCATCAAGTGAATCTGGCTTCCTAGATTGACTTTGCTTTGTCAGAAGCCAGCTGGGAAGGTCACAATGATCCTGGGATGCTGCCACTATCATACATAAACGTGGTTAGCCAAATGTTGAAATGTTGATCATGTGACTGTGGGAATGCTGTAATGGTCACAAGTGCAAGTACTGGTCATAAATCATTGTGTTCACTGCTGTTATAACTTCAAAAGGTTGCTAAATTAATGGTTGTAAGTCAAGAACGTATTTGCAGTCACATATTTCTATTTGTCTATATATTTCTTATACAGGCCTACATTTCTACTTGAACAATGGAGAATGTCAAGGATTCTGATATACATGTCAGATCTCAGGATAAGTAAGATTCAGAGGAACATTAGTTGCGAGAACATGGACAGCACTTAATTGCCAATAATGTGTCCTCTATCAAAAGTAAATAGGAATGGGCTTCCTGGGCGGGACCTTGCTGATGGTGGCAGCTTAATAGAGCTGCTCCCAGGTTTCTGGTCATGTTATCTGCCTAGACATCTGGCAGATACCTCACTCTTCAGGCAAAGAAGAGGGGGAGAGAGATCCAGCTGGTAAGAGCTTTTCCTTTGAAGTTTGCAGCTTTTTTGTCTGCGAAGAGAAGGGGGGGCAGCCGAAGCTGAATCATCATCTCCGTGCCGGAAATCCTTAGCTGTTTTTTCACAGCTCAAACTAAGATACCTCCACTTAGGACAATATTTGAACTATTTATCTGAATTTAATACAAGCAGAGTCCGTATCTGAGAACCTTATCTGCTTTTTTTTTTTTTTTAAATCCTAGCTTCATTTTTTACAAGAGCTTCCTTCGTGTACTTGGTTTTTTTAAAAAAAAAATAGGCTCCTAAAATGGCGATTGTGCATTCTCCGTAACAATGCCACATTCCTAATTCTTCTGCAAAAACAGTGATAAAAGTTCAAAGGGAGGAACAGCCGGCCAGCAGTTTCTTATTAATTAGTTTCACTTCTCTGAAGAGTTTACAAGACTTTCTTCTTATCAACTTTGCTAATATATATTTCTGATATAGAGGTCAAAAATGGCACTGAATATGCCGAGCTGCTTCGTTACAATGCTTTTTTTCCTTTTTTTTTTTGAAATCTTTTGAAAAATCCTAAAGAGCTAACAAAGGAGTGATTTAATACCCTTTTTTCTTTCTTTTTCTTTTCGTAAGCTGCACAGTGAGCCAGTAGAGTTTGATTAATTGCTTGAAGATAAGACTTATAATGGCATCAAAATTAAATCCTGGGGGGAAACCTCCTCCTAGAAGCACATCCCCGATACCTGGCACAAAGTTGCCCCCTACTGGAGATGTGCTAATGAAAGAACTTTTTTTGGAAACCTTCAGACAATTCAAAGAGGAGATAAAGGATGAATTAAAAGAGTTTAAGGTGGACTTATATGATAAACTTGATACTAGGATTGCCAAAATAAATGATGATATGCTGGAACTTGTAACTGTATTGACAGAACATGTTTCTGGAATTGAAGATAACCTAGAGGTTCTTAATGAAGCTAATACCAATTTGACATCCAAAACTGAGGTGGTGCAACAAAAAGTTGAAAATGTTGAAAAACAAATTATTATGATACAGTACAGACAGATGGAGCTGGCATTAAGAGTCAGGGGGTTGTGTGAGGATAAACAGGAGAACTTGAAACAGATTTTTTCAGAGGCTTTTGACCGTCTGGTGGGAAGACCGGGGTCCAACTTTGACTGGCAGATTGATAAAGTTTATCGCGTTAATTCTTGGGCGGCAAAACAGAAGCAACTTCCCCGAGATGTAGTTATATACTTCGCCACAAGAGATTCAGAAACATGATACTACAAGAGTCCTTTAACACCAGGCTTCAAATTGGCGGCCAGGATTTGATTGTCTTGAAAGAAATACCACCTCAAATGCTAAGAGCCAGGAGAGACTATGCTTTTCTAGTGGAAGAACTCAGAAACCGTCAGATACAGTATAGATGGGATGTGCCATTTGGTATTATAATTACATTTGACAAGCAAAGATATTGTCTCAACTCTGTATGGAAAGCTCGAGATTTCTATCACAATATTCTGAAGGTGGGACACCCTGCACCATCTGGATCTGGAGAAAAACCACAAGAAGGACAAGATAGACAGCAAACCACACAACTACCAGACAAGACGCACCATCTCCCCTTCCCGGAAGGGCAAGGTGTCATGGAACAAAGACCTAGCTGTATGACTACCAGACGAATGGAAAAACAAGCTACAATGCAACAACCTCAACAATCACCGGCCATTGATCAAGGAGTTACAGCAACAAGCCCAGAAGCCATGGGAGGAGCTAGGCCAAAGGTCAAACAGGCCATGCAGGAGGCTCTAAAAAAGCTTCAGGCGATTTCCGGTGACGTCATTGGCTATGGCGGCAGGCTTGGAGATAGCTCTGAAGCCTAGCTGACAAACCAGGGGTCTGGCGGCATAAAGAGCAACCGTTTGCTGGTCTCGGAGAGACTCAGCGAAGAACAGAGGTGCTTCTCTGCAGGCAGGGGGAAGTGCGATCTCCTCGGCAAAGCAGAGGCTTAGCCCTGATCCCAGACGTCTGAAGAGGGACACACGGCGGTCCCAAAGCCATGACACAGCACTTTTGTTTGGCGTAGGATATTTGGTGTGAATCTGGATGCCCTAAACTTTCTTGAAGAGCAAGTTGGATTTACTATTTGGTTACTGCATCTCTGGCAATCTTTTCCCCCCTCTTTCATGGGACTTTTAGCAGCAATTAAGACAAACAGGAGCAAATGAATTAACAATTGAAGAAGGATTTACATCATAAAGAGTCGTCAAAGGCGGCCTAGGTGGTGGAAACAGAGGAGAGCGAAGTCTTTACCCTGAGGCATAGCTGATAGTAATCAGCGGACTTGCCCTGCCTGCTCCCAAGATTTTTGGAAAACTTTTGTGCTGCTATAGGTTTAAGGCTCCATTTGAGACAGTCAATATTATATCTACTGTGCGCATTGTTTTCTCTCTTTTTTCTCTTTTTCCTCAGAAGGATGGAAGGCTGAGTCAACCCTGAGCCGGTGAGATTTGAACAGCTGAACTGCAGAACTGCAGTCAGCTGAAGTAGCCTGCAGTGCTGCTTTTAACCACTGCGCCACCTCGGCTTGTATAATGTATACAAGTTTAGCAGATGAAAAGAAAAGGGGCATTGTGTTGTATGTTAAAGACGATATCGATTCTAAATTGGTGTATACTGATGGGGAGGGGAGACTTTTAATGGTTGAATTGAAATTTGGTCGATATAAAATTTTGCTGGTGGCCATATACGCACCGAATGACAACCAAAGTACTTTTTTTAGAAAGTTGCATCTAAAAATTGCAGAGTTAGGCTACGACCACATATGTGTGGTGGGTGATTATAACGCAGTGGCAGATAGGACAATGGATTATAACCCAGGAAACATCCAAAAGGGGGGGAAATTAAGAGAAAGGAGGAGAGTTCTCCCCAAAACTTTTGAAGACATGAGGGAGGAATATGAATTAAAGGATGTATGGCGTGAACTCCACCCACAGAAACAACAATTTACTTTCTTTTCACATAGACATCAATCCTGTTCTAGGATCGACATGGCCTGGTTGACACCAGAAATTGGGGACTTGATTAAGGAAGCAGCAATTGAGGTTAATACCTGGGCCGATCATAATCCACTCTTATTGGTGTGGAAAGGAGTAAGGCAGGGGAGGAAGAGAAGGTGGATGATGAATACAGAGATAGTGAAAGAACAAGAATTTCAGCAAATGTTTAAAAGGGAAATGAGGTTGGTTTTTTTTTTGAAGAAATTAGGAAGGGAGTAACTCCACAAATACTTTGGGATACGGCCAAGGCTTATATGAGAGGCCTAGCTATTAACTATACAACAGGCACACAGAGGAAAAAAATAGAAGAGAGAGCAAAATGGGTAGCTAAATTGGAGGTGGTAGAAAAAGCTTTGCAACAGGACCCACTAGATGATAGGAAAAAAGAAGAAATGGCTAGAATTAAGCACGGGATCTCTCTTCTAGACCAGGAGGATGTTGCTCGGAAACTTAGGGGGATTAAGCAAAACTTTTTTGAGCATGCTAACAAACAGGGTCGTTGGTTCTCTTATAGACTTCGGAAAGAAAGAGAGAGCAGACATATAGCTCAACTGCAGAATAGTAAAGGGGAATTAGTAGAAACCAAGGGGGAGAAACAGGAAATTATCCAAGGTTTTTTTCAGCAACTATATAGTAGGGAAGAAATTTCTGAGGACCAAATTAAGGAATTTTTAGATAATGCAAATCTACCCAAGATCTCAAATGAAGCAAAAGGGGTACTGAACCAAAAGATAACAATAGATGAATTAGAAAAGGCAGTCAAAAAAATGGAAAACAACAAAACTCCTGGCATGGATGGTTTGCCAGTTGAAATCTATAAATCTTTTTTGGAAATCTTAGGACAAGAGATGATAGTAATATTTAATGCTGTCTAGACGGATTCTATTGCACCGAAATCATGGGCTGAGGCCTATATAACCCTTTTGCCTAAAGCTGGAGCTGACCATACCCAAATTAAAAACTATAGGCCCATTTCACCTTTGAATGTGGATTATAAAATCTTTGCAGCTATACTGGCAGATAGACTTAAATTCTTCCTTAATAAATTTATACACCCTGATCAGAACGGCTTCCTGCCGTCAAGGCATTTGAAAGATAATGTTAGAATTATTTTGGATGCCTTAGAATATTATGAAACTCGGCCGGATAAACAAGTGGCCTTTATGTTTCTTGACGCACAAAAGGCTTTTGATCGGGTAAATTGGAAGTTTATGTTGTCACAATTAGAAAATATGAAGTTTGGAGAAAACTTCTTAAATGCAATTCGGGCAATTTATGTACGACAAACCGCGACATTATTGGTAAATGGAGAAGAGGCGGGTGATATTGAGATTGGTAAAGGCACAAGACAAGGATGCCCGTTATCCCCCCTACTGTTTATCCTCACATTAGAACCCCTTCTTAGAATAGTGAGGAGTGATACACAAATTAAAGGGTTACGAGCTAAAGCTCAGAAATTTAAGGTCCAGGCTTTCGCCGATGACCTTGTTTTTATCCTGGAGGATCCTATGGCTTCTGGGATACAACTTTTACGTAAAATAGAGGAGTACGGTAGGATAGCGGGGCTACGTATAAACAAAGAGAAGACAAAACTGTTAATTAAGAATATGACTCTGAACCAGAAAAGGGAAATACAAAGCATGTTAGGGATTAACATGGCCCATAAAATACAATACTTGGGAATTTGGCTCACGGAGAGATGTTCCTCTATCAAGGTAGATAACTATATGAAATTGCTACAGCAGGTATCTAAAGATATGACTAATTGGAGTGGTAAACAACTGTCAGGATTGCGACAGTTAAGACATATGTATTACCAAAATTTTTGTTTCTGTTTCAAACGGCACCAACTAAAACGGACAATTTTTTTTTAAATCTTTGGAGACAATAGTGGCTCGATTTATATGGCAAGGCAAGAAAGCACGAATTAAAGCCCAAATATTGCAAAAACATAGAGAACTGGGAGGCTTCGGAGTACCCAACTGGGAAGCATAGTATAATGCAGCAATTATGACATGGGCGAAGGATTGGGTGATGTTGAGTAGAAGGCGCCTATTGGCTATAGAGGGACATGACCTCCCTCAGGGATGGCATGCCTCCCTGTGGCAAGAAAGAGACACCCCCCCATAGGTACTTCATGGGACATTATATTCAGAAGATTTTGATGGGGATCTGGGAAAAGATGAGGAAAAAATACTATCTTAGGGTTCCATGCTGGTTGGCACTGTTAGAGGCCTTAACGCATCCCAGTGTATTTAATTGGACAAGAAACATAACATATAAAGACATCATGACAGAAGATGGCAACATGAAAACAAAGATGGAATTAGAGCAGCAGGGCAGGAATCTGGAATGGTGGGAATATTTACAGGTTAGAAACAGGTTTAAAAGCGATAAGGTACGGTTTGGGATCTACCCAAACCCTCAGGGGCTAGATAAGATTTTGTTTGGTGGAGACAAGAAAATGTTATCGAAGATTTATCAATTTTTGACCTGCCAAGATGCTAATGAAGAGATGGATAAAAGCCTTCTAATAGCATGGGAGAGAAACTTTGGCTATGAGATTGAAATGGGCAAATGGTGGGATCTATGGAGTAAGACCATTAAACTTACAATATCTACAGCATTCAAAGAAAACATATACAAGATGGTTTATAGGTGGCACTTCCCCCCAACGAGGTTAGCCAAAATGTTTCCTGGGTTATCTCCACTGTGTTGGAAATGTGGAAGAAAGGATGGCACATTCTACCATATTTGGTGGTCCTGTACTGAGGCCACGAAATACTGGAGAAGGATTAAAAAATGGCTAAAAGAGGTTACCGGGACAAGCATGGAATGGAGACCCGAGAACCTTCTACTAAGCATTAAACCAGAAAACATGATCAATTCAATATGGCATTTGAGCCTACATATAATTGTGGCCGCAAGAATAACTTATGCACAATTTTGGAAATCCACTATCATACCGTCGGAAGATGCTATAATTAAAAAGATCTATGAATGTGCAGAAATGGACAGAATGACGGGTTGGCTGAGGGACAAAGGAGAAACGGAACATTACCTTAGCTGGAACTTATGGTATACGTGGGCGACAAGGAGAACAGCAGGGACTTAAAACGGGGAAAGTTAAAAGTGAACATGGGTATTGTAATAGATCCCTGAATTTTGTAATGAGAAGATGTGGCTTAGAGACCTAACAATGAGGAAGGAAAAAAAAGTTGGGCTGTGAATGACTGTCACCGCGGGGGGGGGGAGGGGAGGGGGGTTGTATGTTTAAAATTGTATTTGTATTTGTATGTTTTACTCTTTAAAAAATGTATAACTAATAAAGATTACTTAAAAAAAAAAAGCTTCAGGCAACCAAAGATGACAACTAAGATTTTAACATGGAATGTCAATGGACTGAACTCTCCACAGAAGAGAAAGAAAATATTTCACTATCTTAAACAGTTCAAGAATGATATAATTTGTCTGCAAGAAACTCATATCAAATCAACTGATCAAAAATATTTGTTTAACCCCAAACTTGGTCAACATTTTGTGACCTCTGCTACGGAAAAGAAAAATGGTATAGTTGTATACTTAAGAAAAGACATCAAGGCTGAACTAATTGAAGTATATCCCTTTGGAAGATATATTGCGCTAGACCTAACCTTAGAAGGGAAAAAGACATTACTTTTGGGAATTTATGCTCCTAATCAACAGCAAGATGGATTCTATAGAAATCTTCATGCTAAATTAGTACAGTGGGACTATAAGTCTTGTATACTATTGGGTGACTGGAACGGTGTGATTGACACTAAAAGAGATAAGAAGACCTCTCGCCCAAATACTTAAATGCGAGCTAAGCTACCCAAACCTTTTTTTGACATGATGGACGACTTTGAATTGAGAGATATTTGGCGAGAAAGAAACGCAGAGGAATATGATTTCACCTTCTTTTCTGATAAACATCAATCCCTTTCAAGGATTGATTTTATACTAATCACTAATGATTTACTTTCTAGGGTGAAGAAGACAAAGATTGCGGCTAGGGTCCTTTCGGATCATAACCCAGTTTGGGTGGAATTGGGAAGGGTAGTGCAGGCAAGAAGGTCTTGGAGGCTGAATGAAAACTTATTCAGATATGAAAAGTACATTAATGATTGTAAAAAATTGTTATCTAAATACTTTGTTCTGAATATGAATAAGGGTACACCTATGGAATTTGTATGGGATGCAAGCAAAGCGTATATGAGAGGAGTACTGATGAATATAAACAAAATACATAGACATAAACAAGAGCTAAAACGAACAGAATTGGAAGAGGAAATTAAAGGGAAAGAGTTGGAGTTAACATTGAATCCAGGCGATACAAAGGTTAAGGAAGCAATTACCATATTAAAATCCCAATTTGATATGTTGATCTCTGACCAGGTAGCCACTAGTTTATTATATGCAAAACACAACACTTTTTGTAACGCAAATAAACCGGGCAGATGGTTAGCTTATCAGATTAGGAAAAAAAGGAAAACTCGAAATGTAACCAAACTGATTTATAGAGGGAAGGAGGTGTTTCAACAGGAGGACATTCAAAAGGCATTTCGCGAATTTTTACAGAATTGTATAAAGGGGACAAAATTAAGGGTTTAGATATAGACAAATACTTAGATAAAGAGAAAATACCCTTAGTTAGAGAAGAGTACAGGCAAAAGTTGAACCAACCAATAACCTCAGGGGAAATCTTGCAGGTAATTAAGCAACTAAAGTTAGGGAAAGCGCCAGGCACAGATGGCTTGACAGCGGTTTACTATAAAAATTTACAGTTAGAAATGGTAGAACCTCTTAGAGAACTATTTAATAAAATTCAAACGGAAGGTAAAGTGCCCCCATCTTGGAAGACAGCATTTATATCTTTGATACCCAAAGAAGATCAAGATACTACCCAACCAAAAAATTATAGACCTATCTCATTACTTAATGTAGATTATAATTTTTTTACTAAAATACTAGCAAATAGGTTAATGTTGGTTATTCAAGAATTGATACACACCGACCAAACAGGTTTTATACAGGGGAGACAGATGAAGAGTAATGTTAGACTAATTATTAATGCATTAGAATATTTCGGAAAGAACAACCAATCCCTGCTGCGTTCATATTTCTGGATGCGGAGAAGGTCTTTGATCGAGTTAACTGGCAATTTCTGTTGAAGATATTGCAAAAAATGCAGATAGGAGATAGCTTTTTACAGTCAATTAAAGCAATATACCAACAGCAAACAGCTCAAATCATAGTTAACGGAAGTTTAACAGACCCTTGTCCCCTTATAATCCTGAATAGAAAACAAAGCAAGAACACCTGAGACAAGGAATTATAGTTCGTCAGCTAATGACCACTGTGTTAGGGTAATAATAGATATTTATGCTATTCATATTCAGGAAAATAAGAGTTTCAGTAGTTTATCAAGCAACAGCACTCAAGTAAATGAGTTCATGGGTAGTGAACTGCATGTATTATGCGAAAAAATGGATTTATTTGTATAGGTTTTCTTATTTTGCATTCATACTTTTGGGGTTGTTCTGGTCTTAAGGCAGTGAATTCCCTTCCTCTTGAGCTTTAGAAATCTTGTTTCGCCATATCTCTCAAGTACCGAGATTTCAGCAAACATTGTCCATTTTTCTTCACATTATCTTTAGGAGCTTCTTGTTTTTGGAGAAAAAAAAAGAAGGGTAGCAAATTGTAATTCTCAAGAAGTTTAGTTCAGATTCAGGGCCTTTTCTACATTTCTTTTTAACCCCAGCATTATCTAGAAGCCTAGATAATGCTTCTTTGAAGATGCAAGCATGATCCTAAATGAAGAAAAATAAACCTCTTAAGGATGAGTGGAGGTAGATAGAAATTACATCCTTTTTCATAGAAATTGAATTGGCTTCTCAATAGCTTCTCGTGCTTTTGAGCAGAAATGGTTAACATGGCTCCTGCAAACTTAATTTAAAAAAGAAAAGTTTGCATCAATTAACAAGCAGACTCAGGGTGGAAAAATAAATAAATATAATCAAAGCAACAATTAAGAATCTGAAGCACAGAAAAACAATGCCTTGCACTCCTCACCCGTACTGAAAAATCATTAGCCATGGACTCCTGCCATTTGCCCATCAGTGCCTAATTGTATTCACTGCAGGAACAAAGTGAAGGAAGTGACATCACGTGATGCTGGGAAGGATGAGCCTGAAAAATCATATGCTTGGGATCATCTGCCTGGCTGAACGTTTTAAAAATACTAATTGAAATGCTTGGGCTCATCCAAGGGAGATGATGCCATCAGTTTGACCGAGTTGACTAGAAGGGTTTTGCCTGCCCAAACTCTCTGAGGGGAAAAGGAGGAGCAGCAAGGATGCATTCGAGAGAATTACATTTCAGCTGATTGGAAACATACCTCGTGTTTGTGTGTCCCAAGCATCGGTGCTTAGCAGCTGCAGTAATATCAATGGGCAATTGAAACCGACCCTCATTAGATTAGTGCTGAGCTTATTGCTTGTGCCAGTCTCATTATTATTGGTAAGTAAACTGGCAGATTGTCAGGATGCCTCATGGCAAGATGAGCTTTTGCAGCTTTTTCTTTCCGCTTATAATAAACAATGAAGTTAATGCAATCCCTTGGGCACAGCCACGTCTCAGATGTTTTTTGCGAGTAGCAATCAGCTTGCTGGAGTAAACAACTTCTTATTTTAAGAAGCAATATTAATTAATTAAAGCAGGAGGCATAAGGCTGGGAAAGAGAGAGCAAGCGAGGGACAGCACCTGTTAATTATTTCCTGTCACCTGCCCCAGTGAAGCCTGCCACTTGGAGAATGTTTGGTGGTGCCTTAAGCGCTCTCTGCTTGTCAGCTGAGCCGATTGTCAATTGGAGCTTGCAAGAGCTGACAACTTTTGACAGGGCACAACTAGATGTCACAGCTCATTCTGATGTGGGTGGGTGGGTGGCTGTGCTTGCGTATATTGCTTTGATTGTCAGGAGAGCACTTGGTGATGACCCAAACTGTTTTTGCTTCTCAATTTCATGTCCAGTTCACATTGAGTTAAAGATGAAACCATGGGCTCTATTACATGACTAACTGTTCTGTCACCCAAGTCTTCTGTTTTCACAGCTGAAAGAAAGCAATAAAGGCTGAACAGACTGTTCTGATTATTTAAGTTGGCCGGATGATATAGGAATTTATGTGTTCACTACTTTGGGGGTTTGCACCCTTGCACAGATATAGTAGGACTTGGTCTTCTTAGCCATCAGTCAGCTTTCAGATATGGCCCAGTAATTGAGTATGTATTTCTGCTCACTTTTGCTTGTACTATTACCAAACATCAAATTACTTAACATCAAATTAAGAGCCATGGTGGCAGAATGGTTAGAATGCAGTATGGCAGGCTAACTCTGCTGACTGCTAGAACTTCGATCCTGACTGCTCAAGGTTGACTCAGCCTTCCATCCTTCTGAGATTGGTAAAATGAGGACTCAGATTGCTGGAGGCAATATGATGTAAACTGCTTAGAAAGGGCTGTAAAACACCATAAAGCAGTATATAAGCTATTGCTCTACTTGATATCACTCTACTTTTACTTGAAAGTACAGCAGTAGATGTAAATGAATTGTAAGTATTTTGTTGGCCCAGTGTATGTGGAATATTTCTTGGAATGATAGTTCTGTATCTGGGATCTTTTAACCAGACACTGGTCTAACCATAATTCTGAGAAGTCAGGAAGAGAGAGGGGGCAGGAAGAGAGGGAGGGGGAGAGAGAGAGCGGGAGGAAGGGAGATAGAGAGCCAAGTATCCCTCCAGTAACTGCATCAACCACTCTATATGCACAAGAGAACAAAATGCAGTAGTCACTACTATAGTGTGAATTACTCCTGGCAGATGGAAGTTCTCCATTTGCCTAAACCTTGTAACTGCAGCGGCATAATAATAAGCTTCCAGGGACAGCAAAAGTTGATCTGTGGATGGTCTCAGTTCACTCTACAAGCAGGTCTAAAATTTAGAACAATTTCTTACTGAGCCAAATGCGAGCCCCCTTTGTGGAAATTTTCTGCTGAAAATTCAGATAAAAAACTGAAGTACTTCACTCAGTAATGGATCTATTATTGTTGTTGTTAGTTGTGAAGTCATGTCCAACCCATCGTGACCCATGGACAACATTCCTCCAGGCCTTCCTCTACCATCCTCTGGAGTTCCAGCCACCTCATTCTCTGTCATCCCCTTCTTCTTTTGCCCTCAATCTTTCCCAGCATTAGGTCCTTCTCATTAGGTGGCCAAAGTATTTGAGTTTCATCTTCAGGATCTGGTCTTCTAAAGAGCGGTCAGGGTTGATCTCCTTTAGGACTGACCGGTTTGATCACCTTGCAATCCTTGCAAGTGCTTGTGGTGCTTATCTATGCGCAAAGTAAACCAGTAGCAGACTTCAGAGTATTTCACTGCTGCCCAGAATCTTGTTTATTTTTCCAAGAAGGAGAACATTCATAAATCCTCCATCTCCCATCCCACAAACTATTTGCATGCATGCACAACACACACATACAGAGACACACACACAGAGGGATCAACTGTTGTACATCAGAGGATTATATACATATAGTATATAATTTTCAAGTTATGTTCTCAGTAGTCAGAATGGGATTGTCAGCCTCCGCTTTGCTACTGCTTCGGCTGCCATTGAAATGGGGAGGGGGGGCATGGTATTTGGGAGGGGACTCATTGTTGTGCTGGAGGAAGATTCTAGATTTTGACCGGACCACCTTACTGCGCATGCAGAGGAGGAGTGTTTCCCACCAAGGCCAATGGACCAGCATTCCATCCTGGTGATGCCTTTCGAAGTTATCTCACATCTGACATTTGGGAGAATTATGATTGGACTGTGCACGGGATGCCAAGGGGAGGGGAATGAATTATACAATATATTATTCTCTTTCACGCCTAAATAACCAGTCTTAGCTTTGTTACGCTTCTATTCATTTATAATTAGTAAAAGTACACTTGATTTCAACAAATGGAGTCTAGTGGTTTTCTTTCCTGATTTGTGAATGAAGAAGGGCTGACAATTAAGCTAAGACTCACTTTCACCCCACCCGGAGCTACAACCTACCGAGGGGGGTGTCCTCACAAGAAGAAAAGAAATGTCTTTGCAAGTGAGTGACCAAGAGGAAACTGAGGGGGCGACAGCAGAACCATCTTTAACTGAAAGGCTGGCTGGACTAAGAATGGAAGAGCCCGCTGTTCGTCCCCGATGGACTTTGGGTGTGGGACAAAAAGAGGAGTCAGAGGAGTTGGATGCTGGAGTCATGAGAAGAAGACCCCCCCAAAAAAATCAGCAGATGGGGGTGCTGCTGGGGAAGAGGATTACAAGATGTCCCATGCTATGAGACTCCTCAAGGAAGCTTGGTCTGAATGCAAAAGCCGTGAAAGAGCCACGGAAAGGGAGCAGGCTGATGATCTTGAACAAAGGTACTCGATGCATAGGTTAAGGGAGGGTGAAGAAGCTGAAGGGGGTTGGGGGCAAGAAAACCCAGAACCAGCCTCCCCCCCTCCAGCTAGGGCCGCTCAAAGAGTAGAGGGGGCCCCTAGGCGACGCCGAATGGCAAAAGTCCCTCCCTTAATTGTAAAATATGATGGTGACCCCCCAGAATTTAGGGTTGTTTATCATTCAGGTCTGGAATTATATGGAGATTTATGGACCTGATTTAGAGACTGATGATATGAAAGTTAGAATGGTCCTGATGGCCTTAGAGAAAAAGGCGGCTGAATGGATGGTGGGCCTACACAAATGCAATTCCCCTCTCCTGAGGAATTTTAATGACTTTATGGCTGCAATGAAGAGGAGGTTTGATGACTCGCTGATTGAGAGACGCGGGCGGGTGAAATTTATGGCCCTGAAGCAGGGAAGTAGATCGGTAGCAGATCATATACAGGAATTTCAACAGTTGTCAGCCTATATGAAGGGGTGGTCAGAAGATGCTTTATTGGATCAATTCGCTGAGGGATTGAATGAAAAAATATACCAGCAATGCGTTAACAGACACCTTCCTCGCCGGGTGACTGCTTGGTATGAACACGCAGCAGATGTTGAGTTGGATTTGGCCAGGCTTCAATACATGAAAGAGAGAGAAGCAGAGAAATCCTTCCCCCTGCAGCTCCAAAAGCCCCCCTCCACCCCAGAAGCGAGGGAAAAGGAAGCTCCGCCAGCAAACCCAAGCCTTTCACGTGTTTCCGCTGTGGGAAGGAAGGCCATCGCGCCATGAATTGCTGTGTAAAAATGGCTCAGACCACTCCACCCCCTCCCCAAAGAGAGGGAAGAGCAAGTAAGGCCCCAGGCAAGAAGAGAGAGGCTGTGTGCGCCGCTGAAAATGTTCCCTAGCATTTCCAACCGGAGGAGGAGGGAGGCGTTAGTTCCAGTTCCTCTGACGAATCAGATGAGGAGCACGATCATCATTGGGTGAGTTCAAACAAAGGCCCCATGCTTATCCCAATTGAGTTAGCAGTGCCACCTACTGGAGCGCCTGAAAAACTTTTAGCTTTTCTGGATTCAGGTTGCTCTCGCTGTATGATAAGTCCAGCGATGGTGGAAAAACTTGGTTTGAAATTGAGAACTTTAAAAACCCCTATTGTTTTTTGCTAAATTGATGGTTCTATAGCGGGAGGGGGTCCTGTTCATTTTTCTACTGAGCCCTTGCAGATGAAAATGGGAACCCATCAAGAATTAATCACTTTTATTTTGGCACCTGAAATGGACCGGCCCCTTATTTTAGGGCTCCCCTGGCTTCGTAAATGGAACCCTCGCATTAACTGGAGGAAGGGGTGGTTACGCATTCGCACTAGCGTGCCCCCTGAAAGGGGGAATGAGACTCCAGACCCTGCTGATTCTAACCCCATTTTAGCAGCCAGGGGACAGGAGAGGATCGAAGGGGAAGAGAAAGTTCCGAAAGAATATTGGGATCTGAGGGGAGTATTTAGTGAGCATTCTTCTGATAAGCTTCCCCCCCACAGACCCACTGATTGCACCATTGATATTTTGCCCGGGGTGAAACTTCCCAAGCCCCAGATATATTCTATGTCTCCTAGGGAAATGGAGGAGATGAGAAGATTCATTGACAAGAATTTGGAAATGGGTTTCATTGAACCAGCTAGACCCAAGGTAGCGGCTCCAGTGCTATTCAGAGAAAAGAAAGATGGCTCTCTCAGATTATGTGTTAATTTCAAAAATTTGAACGCAATCGGGATCCGGGGGGAGGAGTCTGTCGCCGAGGAGGGCTCAACCGAGCTCCTCTCAGAGATCTGGTCTGTATATCTAAATAAGATCATAGATATCACCCCTTTTTGGCATAAAGGGGCAGGGAGTAGCTCTGTGTGCTAGGGTCTATTCGTAATTCACAGCCTTTCTCTTTTTTTTGGCTGTGGACAGAGATTAGATCCAGCGTGAGCGGAGCTTTTATCTCCAGCCAGTTCTTCTCAGCTGCCTTTTTTTTGCAGCCCTAGACAGGCGACCCCCCCCCCCAGGACAAAGCAAAGTTGTTTGAAGCTAAGATTAATACGGGCGGGTCCCACCCCTGTGAGATTTATGCTTTTATTACTATTGTAAATACCAGCACCATTTGTCTTAGAGGCTTCTTTGTTTAAACGGACTTCAAAATGGCGATTTCTCTCCGTTGGTGACTGATAGGGGATGTACGTAGCCGGTTTTGCCTTCCTGCAGACCGCTCCTTAACAAAATAATTTTTTTTTGTTTTTTTGGAAACAGAGGGGAGCGAAAGCGCTGTTTATTTGTTTATTTATAATGGCACCCAGGTCAAAATCGAAGCGTCTCTCTACAAATGTGCCTAAAGAATCTGTGAATGAACTTAAAGAATTTACACTGGCATCACAGCCCTTGTCTCCTACGCCCTCTACTGGAGAATTCTTAACACAGGAATTTTTTTTTCAAATGTTTAATGATTTTAAACAAGAAATTAAGGAATTTGTATTGGAGCTATATGGTGATTTAAAGTCTAAAATTGACCAAATGAAGGCGAATACGTTTGCAGCCGTGTCTGCCTTGTCAGATTATACCGCTGAAATAGAGAATAAATTAGAAAGTTTGGAAGAGGCTAATTCTAATTTGACTACTAATATTCAAATATTACAACAAAAAATTAGAGACACTCAAGAACAGCTCGTTATGATAAACTTTAATAAGAAGGCATTCGCAATAAGAGTCAGAGGATTCCGCGAAAAGGAGCGAGAGAATCTGAAACAGACCTTTGTTGAAGCCCTCAGCCATGCGGTGGGAAGCCCGGGACTTAACTTTAATTGGCAGATTCGGAAAATTTATCGCCAGAATTCGTTGGTAGCGGAACAGCGACAGCTCCCGAGGGACATAATTATATATTTCTCCACAAAAGAATCCAGAAACGCGATCATGCAAAAATTTTACAATAATAGTTTGAGAGTTGATGGCCAGAACTTGATTGTCTTCAAAGAAATACCTTTCCAGATGTTAAAGGCAAGAAGGGACTATACCTTTTTAACTGAAGAGCTTAGAAATCATCAGATTCAATATAAATGGGAGGCCCCAGCCGGCATTACGGTCACATTTGAGAATCAAAGACTTCGTCTCAATTCTGTTTCGGAGGCTCGAGATTTCTATTACAAGACTTTGAAGGCGGGACTTCCTGATTCACTTGGAAAAGAGGAGAGACAAGCCGAAGGAGAAGGCAAGCACAGACCACATGGCTGCAAGATGGAGGGGGTAGCTCCCCCTCCCTCGGAGAAGCAGAAAAGCGGAGTTTGAGGATTTAGACATTCTAAAATATTCACTAAAGTTGTGGATTGAATGGGGGTTTGCGACCTCTCTCCGGCAGAAAAAGCGGAATTTATTGGTGGGGTGATATTGAATGTATATATGTAAAATGCATGCAGAATGATTTACGCTGTTTAAATCTTGTTAGAAGGGAAAGTTTGAAGAGATTATTTTAAAATAGAAGGTAAACTGATTCTTGCTGAAACTATTATTTGAATATGTGGAATGATCTATGCTATTTAATTTTTATTAGAAGGGAAAGCTTGGTGAAATTATTTTGAGCTAGATTTTAAACTAATGTTTGCATAAATTTGATAGTGGCAAATATTTGAGAAGCAAGGGATGAGGGTAAAATGCATGCGGAATGATTTACGTATATTGGTGGGGTGATACTGAATGTATATACTGAATGATTTACGTTGTTTAAACGTAAATAATATTTAAGTAATAAGTAATATTTGAATATGTGGAATGATCCACGCTGCTTAAATTTTACTAGAAGGGATTATTTTTGAGCTAGATTGTATATTGATGTCTATACAAATTTGGATAAATGTTTATCTGAATACAAGGTTAAGGAAGAGGAATGGGAGAGTCTACAGGAGGTCGGGGTAAATAACAAAGAAGCAAGAGACGAGAATAAAATATAGATAGAATGACTTATACTATTTAAGCATAGATAAAGATGGGGGGCTGAGCTTAACACAAGGAGTTTCTCTTTTTTTCTTTTTTTTCTTTGTTCTTTTCTTTTTTTTCTTTTTTTCTTTTGGTTTTTTTTTTCCTTTAATATATTACTTTTATTTTTAATCCATACGAACATAAGATACTTTAGATAGAAGGCAGTGCCAGGTGTGGGCCCTGGGAAGTCGGGAGGAGTAGGGATGGGGATTTATGGGGGGTGGGTGGGTGGGTGTTAACATTGTCGCAATAAGAACAAGAATGCACTTATATACGGTTGTTCTTTTTTTTCCCTTTTTTTCTCTTTTCTTTCTTTATATTTTTTTTCCCCTTGGTTTATTTTACTTTTTATCAGATTATAATAAACAACACTTGAATAAAGGAATACACCAAGGAGGGAGGTAGAGGGAAAGAGGAGGGAGGAGTAAGGAAGGAGTAAGGGGAATGCAAGGAGGGCATGTTGGGAGTAAGGGGAGAAGGAAGGTTTGAGGGGAAAGGGAAGTAGGAGGGGAGCGTTAGAGGGAGGAAAGGAAAGTTGGAGGGGGTAGATGGGGTGTATGGAGGATGGAAGTGTCAGGTGGGGTTGTGAATGATGAGTTGTGTTTTCTTTTTTATTTTTTTTATTTTTTTATATATTTTTTTTCTTTTATAGCAAATACCCTGTATATAAGTGATTGTAAAATGGAATGTGAAAATGAATAAAATAGATTTTTTTTTTAAAAAAAAAAATTTGAACGCAATCTCCGCCCAGAACCTGTACCCATTACCACTGATGAAGGATATGCTGGCCCAACTGGGCAAGGGCTGCATTTTCACTAAACTGGACTTGACGGAAGCATACTATAGAGTCCATATTAAAGAGGGAGATGAGTGGAAGATGGCTTTCAACTGTCCCCTTGGTTGTTTCCAATTTCGTGTGATGCCATTTGGCCTGCCGGGGGAGCCTGCGGTTTTCATGCAGTTGATTAATGAGGTGCTATATGACCATCTTTACAAGGGTGTTATCGTATATTTAGACGATATCCTTATTTACACGCAAACACGTAAGGAACACGTCAAGCTGGTTCGTACTATGCTGAAGAAGCTTCGGGCCGCGGAGCTTTACGCAAAGTTGTCCAAATGTGAATTCTATCAAGAGAAGGTTGACTACGTGGGCTATCATATCTCCCACGCGGGTATGGAGATGGACCCCGCTAAGGTCAAAGCAGTCACTGAGTGGGAGGCCCCTCGTACACGCAGGCAGTTGCAGAAATTTTTGGGATTTGCCAATTTCTATCGCCAGTTCATCCCTTCTTTTGCTAAGATACCTCTTCCCATAACTAACCTATTGAAGTCCAAAGGTGGGCCGACACCCAGGCCTAGCAAGCCGTTGGATTGGACCATGGAATGTCAAGCTGCCTTTGAGGAGCTGAAATGGCTTTTTGCCTCAAGCACCCGGATATGGACACGCTGTTTGTGGTTCAGGCTGATGCCAGTGAAGTGGCGGTGGGGGCCATGTTGCTTCAGGCCAATGATCAAGGTAACTTACAACCCTGCGCGTACACCTCTTGCAAACTTATTGACACAGAGAGACGTTGGGCGAAAGAGGCATTTGCTGTTTGTTGGGCTTTAACCACATGGCACCATTTTCTGGAGGGCGCCAAGCACCCGTTCGAGATGTGGACTGACATAAGAATTTGGAGGCTTTGAGAACTCCCAGGAAACGTTCTCCTAAGCATATGCGCTGGGCTCAGCACTTCAATCATTTTAATTTCACCCTGAAATACATTCCGGGTGGGAAGAATTTCATGGCTGATGCTTTATCCAGGCTTCCTCAGTACAACTGTTCTAAGCTCAGCATGGTCCAGCCGGTCATTCCCACATCGAGCCTCGCTGCTCCAGTGGTTACTAGACATCAGGCATGTTCTAAGGTGGAGATGTCCCAAGATTTTCTTTCCAATCTCAAGAACGCTCTCGCTGATGATGAATGGTTCCAGCAGCACATAAGTGAATGTACCATGAGGGATGAATTGCCCTGGATTGGGGCAAAACTTTACATTCCTAAGTCTCTTCGTCTAGTGTTCTTTGGCGGGTTCATGATTCCCGGATGGCGGGGCATTTTGGTTTTGTGAAAATGCTGCATCTCGTGAAAAGGCAATTTTGGTGGCCTTCTTTGAAAAAGGACATTGAACTTTATGTGGCCAGTTGTCCCGTTTGTGCTGCTGCTAAACGCCCGCCAGGGAAACCGCAAGGTCTGCTCCAGACTGTAGCTCGCCCTGTCACCCCATGGAAGGAGATCTCTATGGATTTCATTGTCGAACTCCCTGAGAGCCAGGGACACACTGTTATCTGGGTGGTTACCGACTTGTTCTCAAAGCAAGTCCATTTCATCCCTTGTTCCAAGATTCCGTCTGCTAAGACCCTCGCTAAGATGTTCATCTCCCACATTTACCGCTTACATGGGGTGCCTGACCGCATCATTTCGGATAGGGGTGTGCAGTTCACCTTCGTGTTCTGGAGGGAGTTTCTTAAGCGGATTGGCTCTGCCCAGGGTTTAAGCTCCGCCCACCACCCTCAGACTAATGGAGCTTGTGAGAGGACTAATTCTGTTCTGGAACAGTATTTACGTTGTTTCATCAACTACCACCAAGATGATTGGGTAGACTTGTTACCGCATGCGGAGGTGGCTTATAATAATTCTGTACATAGCAGCACTGGTTTCACCCCTTTCCGTGTGGTGTTTGGCCAGGATTTTGTACCTATTCCTGAAGTTCCTTGTGAGCAGCCCCAAGTCTCGTCTCTGTCTGAGTGGAGTGATCGCCTTCGGCACATTTGGCCTTTAGCACTCCAAACTTTGGACGCTGCGCATCACGCACATAAGAAACAGTTTGCTAAGAAACGGACTAAGCCGTATGATTACAAGGTGGGTGATCAAGTTTACCTGTCCACCAAGTTTCTTCGGACTCCCCAGAAGTCCAAGAAGTTGGGACCTAAGTATGTTGGCCCATTTCCTATTATCAAGATGATCAATCCTGTTTCTGTTCGGCTGCAGCTGCCTAAACACCTCAACCGGGTCTACCCTGTTTTTCATGTTAACCTCATAAAGCCTGTTCGCTTTTCGTCTTTACATCCGCCTGTTCCACTGCCGCCCGCCCCGCTGTTGATTGATGGTGAACAACATTTCGAGGTTCACGAAATTTTGGACTCCCGTAGACGGCGGAATCGTGTTCAGTACCTGGTGGCTTGGAAGCATTTTCCCCCTTCTCATACCGAAAGGGTGGACAAGTCTCATGTTTGGGCACCTAAATTGCTCTGCCAATTCTATTCTGCTTATCCTGACAAGCCCTAGTTTGGCCGGTTTCCTGATGTATTTTCTCTCTCCCTCTCCCCCTTTTTTCCCTTTACGTTTCTTGTTCGTCTGTTTGTTTGTGCTTTGTCGTTTTGCAGGTCTGACCGCCTTTTTCTGAAGGGAGGCCAGATGTCAGCCTCCGCTTTGCTACTGCTTCGGCTGCCATTGAAATGGGGAGGGGGGGCATGGTATTTGGGACTCATTGTTGTGCTGGAGGAAGATTCTAGATTTTGACCGGACCACCTTACTGCGCATGCAGAGGAGGAGTGTTTCCCACTAAGGCCAACGGACCAGCATTCCATCCTGGTGATGCCTTTCGAAGTTATCTCACACCTGACATTTGGGAGAATTATGATTGGACTGTGCACGGGATGCTAAGGGGAGGGGAATGAATTATACAATATATTATTCGCTTTCGCACCTAAATAACCAGTCTTAGCTTTGCTACGCTTCTATTCATTTATTAAAAGTACACTTGATTTCAACAAATGGAGTCTGGTGGTTTTCTTTCCTGATTTGTGAATGAAGAAGGGCTGACAGGGATAGATGATTATAATAGATATCTGCAAAATGATGGCCTTGTCTTAGAGGGAAGGGTTGGATAGGGTAGTTAAAAATATTTATTTCGTAGATTTGTATGGTCACCCATTCAAATAAATTACTCTGGGCAGTTTGCAATATTAAAATACCAAAAACATTTGGAAACATAAAAACTCATAGCAGCCAAGGATCATAAACAAACAACAAGTAACTCAACATAAAATATAATAAACTCAATCTACCGAAACATTCTCTTGTGCAAATCTTGATCAAATGAATGGAAGCTGGAAAAGAATATATCTCATTATATAGTGCAGTTTGAATCAAAGCAAGGCAAAAAATAATAGCTGAAACCTAAAACTAAAAACTCAATGTCAGTTGAGAATGGGTTGGTAGCCCTTCCAGTCATGGATAGTTTTTAAAAACCATCTTTCTACATTTTCTTATTTTATGCATTATAAATATTAGTACATATTTGCCTAAATATTATTCTGGTGATCTCTTTGCTCTACTTAAAATTAATCTCTTTCTTGGTGAATACAGAACATTTTAACAGCCGCTAAGGAGTAAGCATATCATGGTGTGCGCTAATAACATTATTCCTAATCAACTCGCTGCTTCCTTGTACAGCCTTCATCTACTTGTCCTGCCAGAGTCTCATTTTCAGATTATTAAGTGGACAGCCAGGAAACCACAAGTGTAATTACAATAGGGTGATTTATTAAAAGAGCTGACTAAATGACAGGAGGGGTTTTTGACAAATTCATTTCTTCATAGTCCCAAGTCTTGCAATTGTTGCTTAAATAAATATCAAATCTTTAGGTATTGTTCAGCTACATCAGAAGTACTTAGGGAAAAATATAAAGAGACATGGATAAAAATACTTCTTTTAAAATGTCTCAGAAGCTGCTTGAAATATTTTAGGCCAAAGTGAAGATTTGTATGTACTGTAATCTCAGCAGTTCACAGATTCAGTCATCTGCTAGGTTTTCTTACTGGATAATATTTAATCCACTGAAAGTATCAAAATATTACTAATGGCCTATCCTATACCTAGATCCTGAAACAATATATACAATAGCAGAGTCAATAGCAAATAAGCCTTTCTATTCTAACCCACAATGAAAAAAGATTGTGTTCTTTCAGCAAAGTAAATATATTTAGTGATTTTTGTGTGTATGCACCTTCCAGTTGTCTTAATTCCTGGGAACTACCTGGACTAGTTCCAGGGGTGGGTTGCTGCCAGCATTACTGCCGGTTTGGCAGACAAAACCCAAAAATCAAGATGGCGCTGCCGAAGATAGAACCAGTTCGGGGAATGGCAGGCCGAGTTACTACCTACTCAGCTGAACCAGGCCAAACTGGTAGGAATCCACCTCTGACTAGTTCCCACAGATTTCTTGGCAACAATTTTCAAAGTGGTTTGTCATTGCCTCATTTTAGGACTGAGAGTGTTCAGGCAAAGCTCACCTAGTTGACTTCATGCCTAAAGTAGAACCAGAATTTGCAGTTTCCCAGTTTCTAACCTGGTGTTTAACCACTACTTCAAACTGGGTCTTATGATCACTGATACTACACTGATCAAACAATGGTTTCTGGAAACTATGGTATATCCTTTAATTAAAATGTTGGTAAACAGCCTTAAATCTGGTAAAGGAGGTATGGCATTATTGCATTGGGTACTCTTAAAGTACTATGGCAGAAGACTCTGAGGATAATGATGAGCAGTCCATCTATGGAGTAGGATAATTAGTAAAAATGGCACACCTGCTGATTTATTTGAAAACCCTGATGAAGTTGAGCATTCATTGAATGTAAAAACCTGCCAAAATCAGCATCCACCAATTTGTTGTCTTTCAAATGCCTTGGTTATAATTCTCAACCACATGGTTTAATACTCCCTAGAATTTTGGGGAAGTGAGTATTAACAAATCCAAAGTGCACCAGAATGTGAAATGCTATTATACATCATTTTGTCTTTCCTTTCCATTACATCAAATATTCAGGCCACCAAGTCAGCTTTGCTAGTGTCAGTAGTGTAGAAAGTTAGCATCCACCCTCTCCTAGAAGAATGAAATATTGTAGGAAAAAGTCAGGATATTGTGTTTCCCTGGATGAGAAAAGGAGAAACATGTTTTAAAGACAAAGAGCAGCTCTCTGCCATCAGCAGATATTTGGTGCCCATGGAGCAGGACTAGGCCAGCCTATCTGCAAGACAATTAGACCTCCAGCTCCAGGGATTAAGACATGACACTCCAGGACTTTATAGGATTATCTAACAGCAGGGCTCTCTGCATTGTGAAATCACTTGGGGACATTACATCAGCCCAAGGTCCAATCCAACTTGATTCAGACAGCCTAAAAAGTTAGCTTTGACACCTGCATAAGGTGACTAGACATCCCGCTTTCAGTGTGACAAGCACACTTTTCTACAATTTTTCCCGGGTCCCAGGCAGTTTTCAAAATGTCACACTTTTACAGCTTGCTCGCTCCCCCTCCCATCTGCTGTCGCTCCTCCCCCACCCATCCACACTTAGTCTAAGGCAGCCCAGCCTGCTGCTCACTGATTGGGCCTGGACTCCAGCCAATCAGTGAGCGGTCTGGGTGGAAAAGTTTAAGCACGCTGCTGACTGGAGTCTCCATTTTGCCTTCACCTATGTCTCATGTGGCTGATAACCTGGTCTCTACAGAAGAGGTAATTTTAAAAACTTCGGAGCAAATCCAGAAAGAGGCTGCAGGAGTGTTTGCACAGGAGGGGGAATTTTTAAAGGCCCAGTGAATCCAGAGGGGGGGGGGAGAGAGAGAGAGAGAGAGAGAGAGAGAGAGAGAGAGAGAGAGAGAGAGAGAGAGAGAGAGAGAGAGAGAGAGAGAGACTATCACTAAGTGTTGTAGCTTCTGATTCTTGATGAATGTATTCTATTTTATTTTTCTTTATGTACACTGAGAGCATATTCACCAAAGACAAATTCCTTGTGTGTCCAATCACACTTGGCTAATAAACTATTCTATTCTATTCTATTCCACTCTACTCTATTCCACTCTATTCATTTCTATTTCAATTCTAATAAGGAGTTTCTCTCTCTTGAAAATGTAAGCTAGCATAAGGCATTATAATGCAAGCTAGCTTTAGCTTTCAAACAGTTCATTTAGAGATCAAAGTTACTGATGACCATTTTTCACACTTAGCGACCATTTTTCACACTTAGCAACCATTTTTCACACTTAGCGACCGTTGCAGCATCCTCATGGTCACGTGATCAAAATTTTGATGTTTGGCAACAGAATTGTATTTATGATGGTTTCAGTGTTCTGGGGTCATATAATCATCTTTTGACAAAGTCAAATGGGGAAACCAGATTCACTTATGTTACTAACTTATCAGCTGCAGTTATTCACTTAAGAACTGTGGCAAGAAAGGTGGTATAATGGGCTTAGTGACCAAAGTTACAATGGCATTGAAAAAAGTGACTGATGACCATTTTTCACACCTAGCGACCATTTCCACACTTAGCGACCGTTGCAGCATTCTCATGGTCACGCGATCAAAATTTTGATGTTTGGCAACAGATTCGTATTTATGATGGTTTCAGTGTCTTGGGGTCATATAATCACCTTTTGACAAAGTCAAATGGGGAAACCAGATTCACTTATGTTACTAACTTATCAGCTGCAGTTATTCACTTAAGAACTGTGGCAAGAAAGGTGGTATAATGGGCTTAGTGACCAAAGTTACAATGGCATTGAAAAAAGTGACTGATGACCATTTTTCACACTTAACGACCATTTTCACACTTAGCGACCGTTGCAGCATTCTCATGGTCACGCGATCAAAATTTTGATGTTTGGCAACAGATTCGTATTTATGATGGTTTCAGTGTCTTGGGGTCATATAATCACCTTTTGACAAAGTCAAATGGGGAAACCAGATTCACTTATGTTACTAACTTATCAGCTGCAGTTATTCACTTAAGAACTGTGGCAAGAAAGGTGGTATAATGGGCTTAGTGACCAAAGTTACAATGGCATTGAAAAAAGTGACTGATGACCATTTTTCACACTTAACGACCATTTTCACACTTAGCGACCGTTGCAGCATCCTCATGGTCACATGATCAAAATGTTGATGTTTGGC
This sequence comes from Thamnophis elegans, assembly GCF_009769535.1. NCBI lineage: Eukaryota > Metazoa > Chordata > Lepidosauria > Squamata > Natricidae > Thamnophis > Thamnophis elegans. The sequence continues at coordinate 48,233,271 of NC_045544.1, read as the reverse complement.
AACAGTTACAATTTATATTTGTAAATTGTAATTATGTTGAAATAAAAAAAATATTACAATACTATTTTTGCATTATATGAAAATTTTTGTTGCTCCGTATAAAATTTTTAATCAAGCCCTCCCCCCCCCTCCCGGTCAAAGGTGTCCTTCTTTACCAATCTGAAAATCTGGTCAGCTTATGCATAGCCCCCCTGGGAGTCTGACAACCAATATAATACATTTCTTGAACAGGAGCAGGAAGGTCAAGGGCAAGGCCCAAGAGGGGGTATAAATACCTCTCTCAGCTCCAATCTTTCCAATCAGCCTCCATGTTTCTAGTATCTTTCTCCCCACTTGCAACTGAACCAGATGGATATTTCTTCCATTCGGTAGAAAATTGAAGATCATATTAGTTATCCATCTTTTCCTTTAAACAATCTAAATTAGACCACATTGAGACCTTGAAAAATGTGATTAACTGGTTCTGTAATAATAAAGTTTTTTTTTTTAAATGAGCTTCACTTCTGGCAACCCCAGGGACACATCTATGTAATTTTCTGGAGAAGCAGTACAGAATGCCAACCAATAGGGAAATGGAGCCCTGGTATTTCCTGTTAACCTCCCAACCAAATACAATCCTGCCTAGTTTCTGAGCTCAAATAAGGCTAGTCAGGTGCTCTACCTCTTGTGACTCTACTGACTGGAAATTCTCCTACACAATGAGATTTGTTAATTTGTGAAAGAAATAGAAAGATGACTTGAAAGGTTAATTAATTAGCTGATGAGTATAGATAGAAAAAACAGAAGCTCAGTATTCCAAGTCTATCCATACCTGAAGTTTGACAGAACTTTATCAGGAAAGATGTTAGCCTCAAGCACACGTTTAGAGTAAGGAGGACAAGCACCCAACTTTGTTATGGGAACTGGCAGCTTGCCAGTGAAAGGCATATATTTAACATGAAGCATCAAGGAATTCAAGTGTAGTATTTCTTTCTATTCATGGAAGTATAATTAGGTTTCATTTTCAAAGCTGCTCTTTAAAGAACTTTATATTTGCCAGGACAAAGGGCTGCTGTGTTTTTCACACTGTGCCACTGTTATCCCAAAGAGCTGTTGGCAAAAGATCCTACTACTATGGAAGACGAAGCTCAGTGATTACTCCAGACATCACAAATGCTTCCATGGTCTTTAGTTGCATGGCCTTAATCCCAGAAAACTCAATGGATCCTAACCAGATGTGTAGGCTTTGTGATCTATGCTAACAAGGCAGCAAGGCTGAACCCTTAAACATGAGCTAATTTAACCATCTTAACTGTTGTCTACAATTAATTTAACAAATAATAAAAAGGGATCATGGGATGTTGTTCAGATTTTCAGTATTTCAAAGGATCTGTTATGCATAGACACAACTTTTTTGTTGTTGTTGTTCGGCTGGTTCAGCTGAACCAGTAGTAACTTGGCGGCCTGGGTCGCTGGAACCGGCAGCAACTCAGGCCTGCCACACACCCTGAACCAGTTATCTCGGTGGTGCTGTAGGCACCGCCATCTTGTTTTTGCCTTCTGCGCATGCACAGAGCAATTTTTGTTGCACTGTGCATGTGTGCACAGTGTGCATCAAGCACATGCATGGGGCACATCCTGGCAGTAGCGGCAGTAGCAGCAACCAGAACTCACCCCTGGATGTGAGTCCTAATAAGTGCAGGGGAGAACAAGGTTGGTTTATTTGACAGTGACTTTAGTTCTTATTTAGAACATATTCAGTAAAAAAATAATAATATAAAATTTCCAGAAAGATATAATTGATACTAATGGAAATCAGTCAATAATTGTTCAATATCCACTTAAAAGTACTGAATGAGTAGAAAAATTGCTTAGTTATAACTTTAAAAGATGTTGCTTTTACTTATGCCCACATTTGATTGAATTTAGTTATTTATGCAAAAAGAGATCTGTTCTTCAAGACCAATTCATTATTCTAACAGCTTCAACCTCTTCAGCTAAAACAAACAGATTGACAAAAATTGAATTTTCAGTCAATAATAAAGATCAGTTGTACCATCAACATCATATGAACATTGGTGATCAGCATGGAGCTACAGATAAGTGCAGTGGGTGCCCTATCTCACAATTGACTATACTCTGTCTTCAGCTAGCCAAAGCATCAAACTGAAGTGATTTAGTATAATTTACTATATTTTTATACCACCCCACTATGAAAAGTTGACCCCATTCGGAAATAAATTTACACTGGATGGAATGAAGTTGAAAGGAAGAGAGTGCTACTTATCCCAAAGCTTTGAACAGAAAACCTTCAAAGGCAGAAATGGATCAATTCGTTTTTAAGAAGAGCTTAGAAAAATGACTTAGATGATAGTAGTATTTCTAGTTCTACTTAGCTTATTCTCAGGGTACCACCTCACCTTTTGTACTTTACTTTTACTTCCATTCAAGCAAAGATGAATATGTGATTTCCAAATGGAAGAGGTGTCTAAGTCACAAGGATGGATCTACAATATCTGGAGAACATGATGATGAAGGCTATATGTAATTAAACATAATCTTCAAATTCTCAATTGTAATAAGACAGATATGTAGATGCAATGTGGATAGTGTATTTAATTGATCTTCTTATGGAAGAATGTTACCATACCAGGCTTGAAATGTTAGGCTTGGACAACCTAGAACTACGCGGCCTATGGTTTGACTTAAGCGAACTACACAAAATTGTCTGCTACAAAGTCCTACCTGTCAATGGCTACTTCCGCTTCAACTGCAATAATACACAGGCAAACAATAGATACAAACTCAAGGTAAACCGCTCCAAATCGCAACAGAGTGGTCAATGCCTGGAATGTTCTACCTGACTCTGTTGTTACATCCTCAAACCCCCATAACTTTAATTTTAAAGTGTTTACCATTGGCCTCACCCCATTCCTAAGAGGTCTGTAAGGGGGAGTGCATAAGTGCACCAGTATGCCTATCCTTCTGTCCTCATTTATTCATACCCATTTTCTGTGCTCATGTCCATGTTTACACTTACACCTGTTATCTCATACATGTTTGACAGACTAAATTAAATAAATAAATAAATAAATAAATAAATAAATAAATAAATAAATAAATAAATAAATAAATAAATTTTCTTTTAACATCATGGCAATTGTTTGCAGATTGATGAGAATATAGACTCTATTCCTACTGAGAAGGTGGCTCAACATACCTAATTCAGTAAATGATTTTGATGACCTCAGCAATTTGGACTGAATTATGGCTGGCAATTAGCTGCCCTATGCACTCACAGCTCTTTTTGTCTAATTCAACAGCAACTTCTGAACCAACTAACATTTTGACATATTTTTCAATGCTTGGATCATTACTTAATTGTACCAAAAGCTAATCTTCTAGTTGAGTGATTCTGCAGCACACAACTAATTATTTCTTTTAGAATTGTTTGTTTTTTTTCTGTTACTTTTGTCTACTTTAGGACATCTAAAGTATTAGATTGCAAACTCAACCAAATTCATTGTCAGAAAATTAATGATGCCAAAATTACATATCACTCTCCATTAAAGAGAGAAGCTAGAAAAATTCAGAAAGACAGGTGTCAGGAGAGGAAGGAATAAATAAAAAAGGTTGACATGCACAATAGGGACAGACCTGTTCCAACCAAAAATAAAACCAGTGGCCTGAAATTAATGAAACATGATTTATCTTGGGGGGATTTCCTAACAGATGTGAAGCAGTGAAGACTCCGCCTAGAACAGTAGTGGACTCTCCCACTCTAGAGGTTTCCAAATATGGGTTGCATAGCCACCTGTTGGGAATAATTTAGGGAACACCTGCACTGAGCAACAGCTTTGGAGTGGCTATTTAGAGGTCCCTTCCAGCTCAGACAATCTATATCAGTGATGGCTAAACTTTTTGTCCTTGTGTGCCAAAAATGTATGCATGCCCATACCCATAACATAATGTGAGCCCCTCAGGTCCCCTGCACATGTGACCTCTAGTGCCCCATTTGGGCCTAGCAGGCCTCCCTGAGGCCCCCTGTGACAAAAAAAGGAAGTGCGGGGGGGGGGGGGTTGACTACCCCTGCATGCCTATGCTGTTATAGGTGTTATACCCAGTGATATGCGGTGAGGTGAATGGCTGGTGAGGCAAGCGGGCAAAAGTCGCCCTGCCACCCTGGCGCTATACCTGACATAGAGGTGGCTTTTGCCTCTAGTGCCGGGGCGGCAGGGCCTGCTTTCAAGAAAGCTTTCCCTAGAAGCTTTGCGGGGAAACCCTGCAGGCCCCAGGAAGGAACGGAGCAGGGTCAGGGGTGGCCCGGGGAGCCCCTGTGCAGGTCGTGAGAGGCATAGAGGGGATGCGGGAATGCGGAGGGGACCGCAGAGCTGGAGGAAGAGGAGGAGGAGGAGGGGGAAAGAAGAAGAGGAAGACTCAGGAGTTGGCTCGCCTGTCCGTCCATCCATCAAGTGGCTCAAGCACTGCACTCCGTCTGCCCGGCCGCTGCTGCTTGCCTGCCTGGCTGCAATTGCGGAGCCCTGTTGGGCAGGGACGGCGCTGACCCGGAGCTGGGTCATGGGGGGGGGGGCGGCACAAAGCAGGGGAAGTGACAGGTGGCAGGAGTGGGAGGCAGCCAGCCAGCCAGCCAGGGGCGATGCTCCGGAGCGTCCCCTCCACACCGCCTGCCTGCTTCGACTGCCAGGGAGTGCTTCTTGCCTTACTGCTCCTCTCTGCGTCAAGGCGAACCACGGGCAAAGGGTCTCCCCGGGGGAATCCCGCTCAGCTCCCCAGAGCCCAGCCGGGGGTTGATGATGTCTGTGGGGCTCGGATGGGAAAGATGCATGCTTCCCCCACCCCCAAGTCCTTGCCGGTCTGCCACCACGTTTAGGACAAGCAGGGCACCACGATCCTCCCTCCCACCCTTGGTGATCAGTCTTCCAAGCGGCACGGCAGGGCTTTGGCGTGGCTTTCAGAAAGCCACGCAGGGGTTTTCCGAAAGCCACACCGAAGCCCCCCCACCCCCCCACCTGACCTACTCCCCGCCCACTTCTGCTGGCGGGCTGCCCCTCTCTTCTCAAACAAGGCTGCCCTCTCTGCCTCACTGCTTTTCTCCTCCTCCTCCTCCCCACTCAAGTGGCAGCAGACTCCGTGGGACATCAGGGTCTCATTCCTCCCCCGGCGTGTTGAGCTCCAGCAGGATGGACGCGGGTGCGAGGAGCCTGGCAAAAGAAAGAAAGTGCCAGCCTACCAGCAGAAGTGGGTAAAAGACCCACTTCTGCTGGCGGGCTGCCCCTCTCTTCTCAAACAAGGCTGCCCTCTCTGCCTCTGCCCCTTCCCTCTCTTCTCAAACAAACTCTCAAATTGAGAGAGAGTTTGTTTGAGTGAAGTGAAGAAAGAAACACACACACACACACACACACACACACACAAATTACTCATAATAAAAAATTACTTACAAATTAAATTACAATAATTTTGAATTCCTTCCCCCTGCCCCCTCCCTCGGACCCACGTACATGGATTTTCCAGCTGTGTCAGAGGATTTCAACTCTCCTCTTGTCCACCTGCCATGATGAAAATGTAAAAAATGTAAAAATAAAAAGGCAACTTAGGCAAGAGTTGCTGCTGCCAGATAGGAGGCAGAGAACCACGTGCCTCCTTTGCATAAAGAATATTTTGCCTTTTAACCCTTGCTTAACTCTGAGCAAGGGTTAAAAGGCAAAAAATTCCTTATGCAAAGGAGGCCCATAGTTCGCTCGCCTCCCCCTGCAGTTAGCACTAAGCAGAGTCATCCACTATGACTCTGTCAGCAACTACCTTAGCCTTTTTCCTTTTAATTTTTCTTTTCCTCATGACACTGGTGAGGCCCCGCCTCCCCTGCCTCCCCTGACTGTACATCCCTGGTTATATCAGTCTTATATGTAGCTTTATTCCTCTCTAGCATTCATCTCCATTGTTCAGTGATGCATTTCCTGCCTCTCTAGGATTTACCTCTATCTGCTCCTGTGAGGAACTTCCTGTTCCTGTTGGATGTATATGGTTATATTCTCAATGGCTTGTATAGTGTTTGCAGAGACCTGAAAATCAACTGCCTGGTGGGAGGTGCGCATGCATGCTTGTTGTAGCTCAGTTGGGCGATGGTTCGTGTGCCGGCAGGGAAGCCTCCGTGTGCCACCTGTGGCATGCGTGTCATAGTTCGCCGTTATGGATCTATAGTATGAGTCTGTATTTTTATGCTCAGCATCATTACATGATTAAGTGAGCATTTAACTTATGCAATTATCCTGTTTCATGTTTGTAAGTATATTTTGTTCAGTGTTATTATAAATATGACTCTTACTATACAAGAGTTCATTTCAGACATGCATTATTGTATTTTATTTTATTTTTTGATTCCGAATGAACAGAATAACAGATTGCATCTAATGTTTTAATTGGAGCTTCTCAGACAGAAAAGAGGACCACCCCTCTCACTGATACAGAGACTCTGGCTAATGTACAATATAATAAGAAGTTAAAAAGTGCTAAAAACAATTAAAATTCAAACATTGAATAGAGAAGTTAAAAATTAAAAACCAAGGTGATGGTTGGCCTGGGGGAAAAGAAGCTTCTCTATTTCTCTATGAGGAAAAAAATCTCTTAAGTGGACATGATATTCAATTTGCTGCGTTTAATTTCTTGGAAGAAACTGTGGTACTTCAAATGTCAGATCTGAAGTATATGATAAATGAAATTACTGTAAAAAAAAGCATTAGCACAATGTAAATATGTTTAATTGTCACTATTAGTTGGAAAGTAGGCTTTTGATTCCCACTAAATCATAGCATTTCAAGAAAATCTGACAAAACTAAAGTAAGAATGTTTTAATCATAGCCTACCTCTATTTATGATGCAGGTGAGGGGAATGCGCCCTTAGTTACAAACAAAGCATTTTTCTTGAAACGGTTTTCAAGGAAAATAACATTTTGACCAGCTCTGGTAGTTACTCTTCAGTCTTGAAACTTCAAATTATCTTCAAGGAATAGCAGCTTGCTATATCATTATAGAGAGAATACATCACCATATTGCATGTGTCACTTTTCTCAAGAGAATACAAAAGTGGTGGGGGGAGAACACATTGATGTGAATTTGGAGAAATTCCACATGTCTGTTGGAGATTATATTTAAATACATCCCCTGATGCATGCTTACTTCCTGTTTTGTTATATGCTAGCTGAACCTTAAATTATTGTGTGCTCTCAAAAGTCAGAAAGTTTTAATCTTTACAAATGGACAATAATTATAGGAAATATTTAAAGCCATTGATTTAAAAATGGGGGAAATAAATAGCAAGTGTTTTGATTGCAAGCACCACATTTTCACAGGGTATTTGCATTATTTTATGGTTAAAAATATGTAGGCAGCATCTACTTCAGCAAGAAAAATGACCTTGATGTTCCTCATGCAAACATCTTGGCAACCAATACCCATTAGTCTGAACCTATGACAGGCCTGCAAATGAAGCAAAACTGGAAGAAATGTGCAACCACAGAGATCACATTTTCACATGGTAATGCTGATGCTTTCAAATTCCTCTGACCTTTTCTCCTTCCGAATGCAATCTGTTTCATTTGCAATAAGTAAGTTTGGATTAATACTATAATTAGCAAGAAAAGGGTAACCTGGGATTTAGACAGCCTATCCTTCTTTAAGAGTACCATTTAGTTTTTAAAAAAAGATTTTTGGTATGACTGGGGATGACTGCTCCACTGGTATGGAAGATCTTGGTTTGTTTGTGACTCTAGAGGAATGGAAATTCTCCAAGAGGCAGTTGCTTGAAATGAGCAGGAAAAAATATATGTGGGCAACTAATAGTAATTTTGACATTTCATACTTACAAGGAATAGTTAGGTTTACATTCTGATTGTAAAATTAAATCTCTCTGATGCTAATCTTTTTTTCTTTTCCTCACAGAAGGTATCAAAGGTGGACCTAAGGAAGCTAAGGTTGGAGCAAAGATGGAAAGACGAGGAAGCTGCTTGGGAGAAAATGTTTTTTTCCCCCCAGAGTATGAGATAATTGTATGCAGTTACTGCTGATAGGAACATGAAAATTGGTATTTTTGTGGAGGGTTGTAAAGAAAATGAATAAGAAAAAATGCATGCAAAGCAATGATTAGTGCAAAACGGGATAAGAAAAGGATAATTGTATCGGTTATTATTGTTATTCTAGTTGGTTGCATAGACAGACAGATGGTTAGACTGGGTTTGACATTATTATCCACCCATTGAGTAGATGTCTATTATTTTGATACTATTTTTGCTTTCTTTTGCCACTGTCATTCTACTTCTATTTTCATTCTACTCTCTATTTTGTGATTTCCTCCAGTTCTTTCTCTTGTATACTGCTGTCTTCAGGTACTGCAACATCCACTATCTTATAACAATTTTTTTGTTTTCTTTCTTATTGACAATTATTAAGTCTAGGGTGTCATCTGGTTGGTGCTTGTCTACTTGAATTCTAAAGTCACAGATAACTTTAGCTTTTTTTATTTTCTGGTACTCTGTAGAGTCTGTCAACATTGCTATCTGAATGAAGGGCTTAGTACATTGTCATTATTATTGTGGGGGGGCTTCCTATCCATGCTTTTACTTCTCTTGAGTCGAGTCCAGTATTTCGGCTGTGTATTTAATGACTGGAATTGTCTAAATGTTAATTGGCTTGACAGTATTTCTTCAATGAGTTTGGACTTTGACATCTTCTTCACTTTCACTTCAAATCGTCCTCTTGATTTCAGTATGCTTTATAGTGTCAGCTTGAAGAATGCCCATATACTGTATGTGTAGTGACCTTCTTCATCCACACTCTTGATTTTCTTAAGGCATCTTGATTCCACCAGTTTTCACTATTTTTTCCTCTGTTGATGGTGAGGGTGGTACATTTTTCCAGTCAAAATTCTATTATATTATTCTGAATGGATGGACAATGTTGAACAATGATCCTATTTCAGACAATATTTTTCCATATAGCTTCAGTAGATGGGATAGCCTTTTTGATGTTTTGTAACCCCGGCCTAATTTGTGCGGTATTGTTGACAGAGGAATCAAGACAGTGATAAACAGAAGTGGTGCTAGTGAGCCTCCTTGAAAGATTCGTCTCTTAATGTTAACCTCTCCCAGTCTATCAACACTGACCAGCAACAGTATATTTTATTGTGCCATTGATCTTTGCACAAAGCTTTTTATGTTTCTACTGACTCCTGTTATTTTTAGGCACCTCCATTCTTTTCCAATCTCCTCTTCTTTTTCTATTTTATTTGTAGTAACAGATCATTAGTTCTTTTCTTTTCAAGTTTTGTATATTTGTGATGAATAAACAACTTTTCTTCCAGTAGCCCTGTAGCTGCTGGCCATAGTTGCCCAGATAACAGCCCTGGGTTCTTTAGCTCATTTGTTACCAGATGTCTAAGAATGCCAATATTTAGCATGATTTGGGTAATGACTGATCTGATATTATTTATATATATATATATATATATATATGTGTGTGTGTGTGTGTGTGTGTGTGTGTGTGTGTGTGTGTGTGTATTTGTAAATTATGTCTGCCGTATTGTTTAAAGGACAAGTACTCTTTGTCTAGCTTCTCTGATGAGACCTGTTCATTGTTGCTGAACCTCTGATATATTTCTACTCCTCAGATGATGATGATGGTGACAATGATTATGATGGTGATGATGATGTTTTTAAATGTATTGGCCACTCTACTGGACTCTAGATAACTGCAAAGTAAGCCAACATCTGCTAATTGATGACAGAGCACTGCAATCAAACCTGCATCCCTTTTTTATGTATAAATGTCAAACACACGCAAGAAGGGGGCAAGGTTTTGGATGTAATGCATTCCTATCTACATGAAAATTCTTGTATAGCTCCCCTTTTCCAACAGACTCCCATGTTTTGTGCAATGCATAGAGAGAGAAAACATAGTTGCAAAGTAAGTAAATAATGGTTAAGATTTTAAAATGTACTCAATTTAATGGAAATAAAATATTATTTTGGAAAGGGGTAAAAGAGAAGCTCCTAGAAGAGTACATTCAATTAAGAACAAAAAGTAATAAAATTATTTGCAAAGAAATTTAGATGAGAAAAAGCTGGAAGGAACATTTTAGATATTGATAGCGGTATATAGAAGAGTAGATTTCGTATCAAAGCAGTAATGCTAGTGTTGAAAAAATACATGATGAAAAGATAGTAATAAATGCTGCATGAATGGTGGAAAATGCACCAGGTATTGTTAATATAATTAAATAAATTTAAAAATTTGGATGCAGTTTGCTTTTGGAATAGTACATGAATTACTTAACATGTATGCGAAACTTGTACATGAAACCTGAACCTATGCTTGGAAGAATAGCAATTATTGATCTCTTACATGAAAGAAAAGAAGAGTCAATGTAAAAGCTACAGACTATTAAATGTGCCTAGGAAAATGTTTAGCAACAGTCTAATTGAAATAATATCCAAACTAATAAGGTATAAAAAGTGCAATGTGGTTTTATGCACGAGAGGAGATGTGCAGATCAAATTTCTGTTCTTCCACAGAGCATTGAGAAATATGTGAATGTGAATTGAGGGTTGGTGCCGGAATGTGATAACAGCAGGATGTGAAGGAGATTTTAAAAAATGCCTAAGATTAAATTGAATGCTTAATGAATGATTCAGCATTGAGCAAGAAATAAGATAATGTCATGTGATGTTCTCTGCATTGTTTAATGTATTTATGGTTAAGCAGGGATGCTTATGGTGCTACTATATGTGCACAGCTCAAGGAACTGTATGTGTTTTATGTGCATATGATATCACGTTGCTGGCTGAAAAATGATTAATATCAAATATTTCAAAGACTGGCTGATGCAACAATTATATGGAATATTGCTATTTCAAAGGCCAAGACAGTTTTACCTGATAAGGAAAATAAAGTGATCTATTGTTATAGTTCCACATAACTGGTGAAAATTCCACATAACTCGTGAAAATTTAATGAAGGTAGATGAATAGCATACTAGGAGATTTACTAACATAGGAATATTTATTTGTTTTTTATTTGACTTACTTATTAAATTTCTACACTGCCCCATCTCACCTAAGTGACTCCAACAAATGGAAAAATATTAAGATGTACAAATATTGATAAAAGTTGAAGGGTAGTACTGTGCGTGGTCCATGGTGAGGAATGAATGTTTGCTGAAAGAAACAAAAATGATTGTGTACCTGAATAACAGCATGGTTTTGCTCATTTTGTTATATTGAAGGGAAAGTAGGATATGTGAGGAGAAATATTAAGGTAAAGTAAATGCATTAGGAATGACTTAAAATGTGTGTCTGGTAAAAAAGGAAAATATAGGGTCAAGAATGAAAGGGTGGCAAACACATGTGAACTGAATATAAAAGCAAGTGACCAGTACTAAAGAAAATAGACTGAGCATACAGAGAGAATCAGTAAGAAAGGAACTACAATACAAACGTAGCAGGTAAGAACAAGAGCACTGCAAGGGAAGGGAAACAAAATCAAGAAAGCCATGGCTGAGTGAAGTTCATTAGAGCCTCAAAAAGGCAATGTAGAAAGATACTGGTGGAAAACAGGCAGATTTCCTAGGGTACAAAGATATATGTTGTAACTGAAGCTGGTGCAAATTTGAATAAATTAGATATTTTTATTTTTTCTTTAAAAAAACTTTAGTTTCTTTGGCTAACTGGTTGTCATCCTTTAATGAACTTTGCATGTTGTTGCCGATTCCGAAAGGGTAGGCCATGGTTACTGTGCTTGCATATATTCAGATCCATCATATTCTAGCATCATCATTGTTTACAAAGTTTCCTGTGACCAATGGTGAAATTCATTTTTTTTTACTACCGGTTCTGTGGGTGTCGCTTGGTGGGCATGGCTTGGTGGGCATGGCAGTGGAAGGATACTGCAAAATCTCCATTCCCACCCTACTCTGGGGCCAGCCAGAGGTGGCATTTGCCAGTTCTCCAAACTACTCAAAATTTCCTCTACCGGTTCTCCAGAAACTGTCAGAACCTGCTGGATTTCACCCCTCCTGGGACTCACAGAGGTCCCATGGAGCATGATAATGCTTAGCTCAGTGCTTGGTTTGAAAAATTGCCCAATTGCCCAGAAAGAATAGCAAAAGTAAGTGAAGTAGAAGTACAGACAATTTCAGGGGATAATCTTATCAGACTGCTATCTGACAAATGAAGGTCTTAATGCCTATTCCAAAAAGACAAGATCTCATGAAAGCTGTAGTAGACTTTTAATATTTCTACAGATCGAAAAATGTATGTATTTCTGTCCTGGGCAACTAGCCATAATCGGATGAATTCATATTGCTTTGGGAGTTTACAATAGGAGTCTGAGTTTCTTTAGCAGACCACTGAATGTTCATGTGAAGTTCCCCTTCAGAAGCAGAGTTTTATTCAAGAAATGTCCCAAGAAGTACTTCATTGGATCTGTTACATGGGTAAGTCATCCAGAAAATCCCACAATCTTTTCCATGGTTTTTTTTTAACTGGACAGTGGCCCTGATTTTTGGGGGGTTGAAAAAGAAGCTCCCCACACTCTAGAAACCCATCCAAATATATATTTTCTTGAGAATTAAAAGTTTTCTGATCCAAATTCAATTATTTCTAACAACTCATTTCTTGCAATTTGGTTCTTCTTTTGAGTAGTAATCTTTCAGGACAGAAGGACACAATATAAGAGACTCCAGAACACATTTCCCAATCCCTACATGAACATTGCTATAAGGACTTGTAGCAGCCATCAGTAATCTAATTATATGGTCATGATCAATTTTGGAGAATGTGTTTTTGCTACGTGCTACATTTATGAATGTTCAATCATGTGCATTTTAAAAAAACATGCACAATTAAATTCACTTTTAATTTGTTCCCCCACAAAAACTCAGTAACAAAATTATTTACTTCATTTCTGAGCATTTCTATGTACTACCAAAAAGCATTTTTATGGGTGAACTGTGCTGAAAAAAAAATTAAAAAATGCAAACTCTGACATTTAATTAGTTCCAATCTACACATGTGGTACCACAGTGAATATACATAATCAGTGGTGATATATAAGGTCACAATAAATGTAATATGTAACTGATAAGCAAAAACTGCAAAAATGCTATTAATAACCGAGATTTGGTTTTGTGCAATTACATATTCATTAGTTGTCCCCAAGAAGTGTGTTGCCTATTATCACTTGAAAGATCAAAGAAATGCTACTTGGTTTTATCTAATGATTAGACATTTCCAGTTCATATGATACATTCAAGGTGGATGACCATATTTGGTCATTCTGCCAAGCATTGCTAAGTGAGGGCAATTGTGCAGATGACATGGAAGTTATTTGCACCTGAATAATTTCATACTACCGAAAAAGGTTCCAGGTGGCAATCATAATGCACAGAAATGGGTAATAATATACTTTTATGGATAAGTGACCTGGCTATGTATTATTGATATAGCATAAAAAGAACAAATGATTAAATACTAGAGGTTTTTACATCCCCTGAATGAGAATAAATAATAGGCATAATATAAAGAAACATGATGTTTTGGATCTCTGTATTCATGATCAATTACAATTCATATTCAAGAGGTAGTTATTAACTTACGACCACAATTGAGTCCAATATTTTCACTGCTAAGCAAAACAGTTGTTACATGACTTTCATCCTGTTTTACAACTTTTCTTGTTACAGTTGTTAAGGAAATTGCTGCAGTTAAGTTAATAACAGGGTAAAATGTTGAGACTCTAGAAAGAGTGCAGAGAAGAGCAACAAAGATTAATAGGGGACTGGAGGCTAAAACATGTAAAGAACGGTTGCTGGAACTGGGTATGTCTAGTCTGATGAAAAGAAGGACCAAGGGTAGAGATGGGTTGCTCCCGGTTCGGGCGGGATTGGGCAAACTGGTAGTGGCAGTGGTGGGAGGCTCCACCCACCTGCCCAGATGCTTCTGCACATGTTCAGAAATGTCGCATGTGCACATGAGCAAACTGGTAATTTAAAAAATGGAAACCCACCTCTGACTAAGGGTGACATGATAGCAATGTTCCAATATCTCAGGGGCTGCCACAAAGAAGAGGGAGACAAGCTATTCTCCAAAGCACCTGAGGGCAGGACAAGAAGCAATGTGTAGAAACTAATGAAGGAGAGAAGCAACTTAGAACTAAGGAGCAATTTTCTGACAGTTAGAACAATTAATTAGTAGAACAACTTGCCTCCAGAAATTGTAAATGCTCCAACACTGAAAGTTTTAAAAAAGAGATTGGATAATCATTTGTCTGAAGTGGTGTAGGGATTCTTGCCTAAGCAGGAGGTTGGACTAGAAGACGTCCAAGATCCCTTCCAACTCTGTTATTCTCTTCTCTTCTACTCTACTCTACTCTACTCTATTCTATTCTATGGTTGTTCAGTGAATCTGATTTCCCCATTGACTTTGCTTGTCAGAAGGTTGAGAAAAGTGATCACATGACTTGGGCCATTGCAATTGTCATAAATATGGATCAGTTGCCAAGCATCTGAATTTTGATTGGGACGCTGCAGTTGTAAGTCACTTTTTTTCAGTGCCATTGTAACTTTGAATGATCACTGAATGAATGGTTGTGAGTCAAGGATTACCTGTATCTCCAAAAACATCAGATAAAGTGTGTTAGTGCATCACCCATACCTGTTACATTGGCCTACGTTGGTCTCAACAGGTTCAGAATCTGGATCCACTTTCAAATATCCATTGATCATAGTATTTGACCTTTTGTTTCCTTTTTATCAGTAATGGATTAGATACGGATTCCTTATATCCTTTAATCTCACTGAAATCAAGATTTTTTTAAAACCAGAAACGAATGAAAAGATCCAAAATTTCCTGTTCAGCGCTCAGCTAGTAGAAACTGCAAATGGAAAGGAAACGTCAGCATAATAGCAGGGTGTTGAATAACAAGGGAGAGCTCTAGCTACTCTATCTCCCCAGACAGATCCATTTGGTGGATAGATAATTCCTGTAAATAACAAATATTTGTAACTATGGAGATACAGTACATCCAATGACATTATTGAAAGCTTCTAATGTACCAGGGTATTTTAAGATTTATTTTTTTAAAAAATAACTCGAGCTATAGTTTAGGATGCTTGAGGAATTTCATTTTTGTGAATTCACATGCCAACTGTTAAGGTTGGCACTAGTTGTACTGATTTGTTTTAGGGAAGTGCTTTTGAGTCATTAATGACTTATGGCAATGGAGCCAGACTGAAATTGCTGTACGTTTTAGCTAAACTGTAGTAGCTTAATAGATTTCTTTTGATTAAAATCAGGGATTTTAAAAAATCCTTATTTGAATTCTGCGAAAACAATGCTTTTTAACATTATAGATATTAATAGCAATAGCACAGACTTCGATGCTGCTCCATAGTGCTTTGTGGCACTTTCTAAGAGGTTTACAGAGTCAACATATTGTCCCCAACAGTCTGGATCCTCATTTTAAAAAGTAAAGGTCCCCCTCACACATACATACTAGTCATTCCCAACTCTAGGGGATGGTGCTCCTCTCCATTTCTAAGCTGAAGAGCCAGTGCTGTCTGATGACAATTCCGTGATCATGTGGTCAGCATGACTAAACACCAAAGGCACACAGAACATTGTTACCTTCTCACCAAAGGTGGTCCCTATTTTTCTACTTGCATTTTTACATGCTTCTGAACTGTAGGTTGTCAGGAGCTGGGACAAGTAACGGGAGCTCACTCTATTACATGGCGCTAAGGATTTGAACCACTGAACTACCAACCTTTCTGATCGACAAGTTCAGTGTCTTAGCCAATGAGCCACCGTGTCCCTGTCTTCCTCATTTTACTAACCCCAAAAGAATGGAAGGCTGACTCAACTTTAAATCATCCCAGATCAAACTCCTGGCTCTGGGCAGAATCAGTCTGCAATACTACATTCTAATCACTGCCCCACTATTACCATAACTATATTATATATTTTATATGCAGCTCAAGCTAATTTCTCTTTACTCAATGGGACCCAGGCAAGTCAAAAGTTTGAACACCCATGTTCTAGATGATTGGTATGTTGGATGGCTGAGTTGGGAGTTGTAGTTTGGCAAAAGGATAGCAAGTTTCTCCTATTCATATTCAAGCATTTGCTTCCTTAGGATTAGTATTTAATGAACTGGTGGTTCAAGCAGATATATTTTTCTCCATTGCACCATATACTTTATCGGACTCACCCTGTCCCCACTTATTCATCAGAACCTTGATTTGAGAAATATTTCCTCCTGTTGAAGATGGAGAAGTGAATAAATTGGACCTCCAAACATATTTGCTTATGCATGAAGCCTCCAGCTTGCATGATCCTTTTTTCCATGGAAAGGGCAAACTTAAACCATGCAGACACACACTTTCTCTGTGTAGATAGGTGAACTTCTGCTACATCTTTTTTCAAAGTGAATTAAAAAAATATGAAATAATTTGAAAAAAAAATGAGCCAAGAATCTGGAGAAATAAATACTTTTCTTCTTGGAATAAGTGTTATCATAGTTTGATTTTTCTATGTGAAATAGATGACATTAGTGTTTGAAAGACATGTTTCCATGTTCCCACCTGCCTACTTGACAGAATCAAGCAGAGATGGGGAGAAAGATGGGGGAAGAGTGAATTTATTTCAACAAGAAAATAGAGTAGCCATCAATCAAAGGGTATCTGCAGTTCCCTCCTTAGGGTAAACTTGGTGTGGTTCTGTTATATCTCATTTCAATAAGGGCCTAGCACAAAGCAGGGCTAAAAGGAGCCCTAGAGAAATGTGAGAAAGAGAGAGAGATTTAATCAGATTTACTGACAAAGTTAATCTATATTCTCTATGAAAGAGACATCTTCAGGGTTATGGTTTTCAGTGTTGAACAAGAATTCTAGAAAGTTTAGAGAGCTGGACTAAGTCAAAATTGATTTTTCTCTGTTTACTGCGTTCCCCAGGTGAAAAGTTAATGAACCAAAGCTAAAGCATAAAAAAGGCAAGTTACTTAGAGAGCTATGATAAAAATATCATACAGGTAGATCTCACTCAATACTTTCATCTATCACAGTAGGTACTTTGGTAACTCTATACAGGTAGGAAAGATGAAAGGGTGGGAAAAATCATATTGCTGCTATTATTGTCTGTTTCTAAGAATGGATAAAATCCAAAGGAGGCTTGCCAATGGCAGTTTTATTCCTGTACACATAATCTATAGACATCTATAGAACAATTCCAGTGTTGATTAGTATTTCCCTCAGCTACATGCAAACTCCTATCATTCATTTATTTGAGCTTCAGGTTGTTGTGGCAATCATTTTTTTGTTCGGGGTTGTACTACATCAAAGACCTAAATTCTTATATATTCTGTTTTTCAGTTTCAAATTAAAACTGAATAAGGAAGAAAATATGATACGCTAAGCATGCCTTCCAACACTTTACATGGAGCCTATGCCATTTGATCATTATACTAATTGGGCCAGGAGGAGATACAGAGGTGGTATTCAGCAGGTTCTGACCAGTTCTGGAGAACTGGTAGCAGAAAGTTTGAGTAGTTCAGAGAACTGGTAAATACCACCTCTGACTGGCCCTGCCCCCATCTATTCTCTGCTTCCCGGGTCCCAGCTGATCAGGAGAGAATGGAGATTTTATAGTATCCTTCCCCTGTAATATCTACCAAGCCATGCCCACCAAGCCATGGCCACAGGACTGGTAGTAAAAATTTTTGAATCCCACCACTGAGGAGATAGACTTCTACACACCAAATAAAGAACAGTACATAGGTTACCTTGATGGAAAATGTAAAGCAGAGAAGGATCCAGCACTCGTAACTGTAGACTCCCAGAATATCTCCAGGCTGGAATAAAGCAATGGCAAACTACTTCCATATTGCTGCCAATGACATTAGATGAATGAGCAAGGGTATAGAGAAGTCAAAAGGCAGTCACAATGATGTGGTACTTATTTTTTATGTGTGTTGCACATGTGATGCACATCATCACCCCAGCATGACTTCCATCTAGGTGATGGCTGCTATTGTTGTTTACTGCACCCTGCAGGCACAACTGTGAATGAATTTATTTTTATTATTTATTTAGATATATTAGCAGCCTAGTTCCAATAAACTCTAGAACAAAAAACATAAATCAGATACAAACATCAGTTTAGTTAGGCAGTCGAGACTAAACAGCAAAATCAAACAAATCACAAACCACAACCTCATTAAAATCAAGTTTACAAAGCCTTTTCGAACCCTCCAAGACAAATGCATCCTTTTCAATGGGGGAGGGTGGTGGTGCTGATATTGGTTCGGTGGATGAGGCTTGCCACAGAGAAGGTGATGATACTTAATAGAGGGGATCCAGAAATATCCACTCTGCCAGAATGTACAGGTTGGGTAGAAACAATTGGAAGCAAGCAGACTATCAGATATCTATGCTCTCTGCCATATGGAGCTTTATAGGTATAACCAACATTTTGAATTGCACTCAGAAGCCAACTGGCAGTCAATGAAGCTCACATAGCAATTGTGACACATGGGCATATTGAGAAGCATCCATTTGTGACACCATCACATTTTGAACCAGCTGAGCTGTAACTTCAGGGTAGTCTTCAAGGGTAGCCCCATGTAGAGCTGTTCATAATAATTCAAGTGTGAAGTGACCAAAGCATGAGTGCCTATCTGAAAGGTTTTCCAATTGAGAAAAGGGTACAATTTGCATACAAGACCTACCTGTGCAAAGGCCCTCTTGATCATAGCTGCCACCTGCTCTTCAAGCAGTAACTGAAAATCCAGAAGGATCCCCAAGTTGCATATCAGTCTCAGACTGGATAAGATCCAAGATCAAGGATGGTGACCTAAGAGATCCAAATAGCCACAGCTACTTAAGATTGAGCTGAGGTCGGTTCTGCCCAAACAGAGCCAAGCAGCCTCCAGACATTGGGCCAATATGTTGGTAGCATCATGTGTGCTGCTCAGGTTTGAGATGTAGAGCTGGGTATCATCAGCATGCTGATGATGTCAAACCTAGAACTGGAGCATGACCTCACCAATGGTTTCATGTAGATGTTGAACAGGAAGGGAAACAGTACCAAACCCTGAAGCAACCCACATGTGGGGGACCACAGACACAATCTTTCTCTCCATCCCTGTCAACACTGACTGGAACCAACCAGTAAGGAAATAGATGAACCACTGTACCACAGAACCTCCCACTCCTAAGCTTTTGATCTAGGCCAGAATTTTAAGGACTACACCAAATTGACTTTCTATACAGGTCTATTCCTCAGAAAGTGATATTTAATGGAACTCCTTTTTGATAAATGGATGAAGAAGTACAAACTTAATTTTGGAATGAAGCACTCGATACATTCAAATGTCTTGGATTTCAATGTTCATCAGTCCCAAAGGAGCTAGAGCAAGGGATCCCAGAATCTATCAACCAAAGCATCTGGAGACATGATTTGATCATCACCGCAACTAAATATGTGATCTCAGTGCACAAAAATGTACTTTCTAGGAAGTAAATTACTAGTGCATTTATTTCTGAGTTTAAAAAATGCAGTTTTGAAACTTCAGGTGCCTATATCTCAGCAGTGGGATTCACTTACTTCCCTCGCAAATGTGAGAGTGTGCGCCCCTTCTATGCATGTGCAATGGTTGGGGCAGGTGGGTAGAGCCTCCTGCACATTACATTGGGGCCGGTGGGTGGAGCCTCCTGCAGCCACCACTACCGGTTCGTCTGAAGTGGAGAGATCCAGCTGAATACCATCTCTGCTATATCTGCTGTATTTTTCACACGTGAACAATGAGATTTTGTTTGGTTTCAATAGGTTTTATTTTCCAAAACCAGAAAGGCATATGTTTCAACCAATCGGCACCCAAAAGCTTTCTAATGCTGTTTCCTATAATACTGGTGTTATTGGAATGTAGGAATTCTTTAATCATCTCAAACTGAATGACTGCCAACCGTGTATTTTATTGACTGTTAAACAGCTTCTGTTTAGATAAAATGCTATACACAGCAATATTTTCAAAGGAGGGTTTATAGGTACTGGTTCTTTCTGTAGCACACATTGTGCAGCCAAAATGATTAGTCAAATAAAAATTCTGTAAATTCTCCAGTTAGTGTTTGCTGAAATAATGGATTTGACATAACATCCATGAAATTAACAAGAAGGTTCCCACTGATGTAGGGTAAGATGAGTTAGACGAAATGATACAAACATATGTCTGCTACTATGTTGAAATAGCAGAATGTATCTTCAATACATTTTTAAGCAAATAGATTAGGTCCATACCATACAATTCCTTTAAATAACACCCTACTTTCTGCAAATAACAGATTCTCTTTTTAGGAGTCTCTTAGTGTTATTTTCATAGACCTATGAAATAACTGAGATTCAATATCAAAGCTATTGTGTAACAGATCCAGAGATAATGTCCTCAGCTTGGGGAAAAAATTGAAAAATTGCACCTTGCACCATAGTAAGCCTCTCCTGTTTCCTTCTGATCACATCACTCAAGAGTAAGCATAGTCTTCCATGCACAAAACCATACCAATACATAAATACTACACAAGAGACAAACACACACATTAACACATACTGACTTATAAATAGAACACATGTTTTTTTTTTCCATTACTCAGAACTAAAACAAAGGTCTCCTCTGGAACTCCTCTGGAACATTACCTTAGTTAGCCATCTAATTGGAAGACAAATTGCTCCATCTCTTTAGCCAGGGAAGGAGCCAGCATGCAAAGCTCCAGCATTCTTCTCTGGCATCCCTATCTCAACCCCCAGCAACTGCCTGGTAGATGTGTTGTGGAACTAACCATTTATTTTCTTTCCCTTTTGTGAGGAGTGGAGAAAATGTTTGTTGCTCCAGCACAGCCTTTCTTCTCCCACAGGCAGAGATCTGTTTATATTGTCATTCTGTTGCTTGAAATGTATCTATATTACACCTATCACAGCCGCTGTTATGCAGCCATGGGAGACTCCTTGGTTCTAAAATTGCTGGCATGCTCCCCTTTCAATATCACACCTTGCAAGAGACTTTTAAGTGTAAAACGAACGGTTCAAATCTCCTTTTTTCTATCTCCTTCCTTTGCCAAGCATCAGATAAATACTCAAAATACTTGTGGAGATGGTGAGAGGGATGAAGTTGCTTACTAGCAACCTACTTATTTCCTTTTTGTATGTAATGACCAACTGTGGGAGAATTTTTGTTCTTTGTGGAATTGTGGAATTGTTTGGGGTTGAATTCCTACACACACACACACACACACACACACAAACAAACAAACAAACAACACATTTTTTTTATTGATCAGTTGTGGAAAAATCCTGTCTGATTTCAGGGATTCCCTTTTAAGAGTTCCCTGAATTTTGATGTCAACTGAAATGATAAATACTGCAAACTGGTAGAGCTGAGGAATAGAAATGATGGTGTGTTTTTCTCCCTAAGCTGGCAATGGAATTAAATTGTGCTGCCAGCATTTGTGCTTTGGAACCAGAGGTGACTGGTGCTTTTGTGGTGAACTGTGAAAAATGGGCTTGGTGTTGCCAATGTCCAATGGAGATTTTGCACTTTTGTAGTATCTTTAGGTGGCTCTTCAGAAGATGGTCTCTGAAAAAGAAAATCTGAATGTTTAGTAGATTCATACAAAAAAAAAGGTTGACTGGCAATTAAGCCCCAAGCTGGGATGGATCTTAATTAAATAAATATAAGAAAAAAGATGACCAAATGTTTGAATTACAGATAGATGTAGCACATTCTCACACACACTCACATATACACTATTTGCTGATAGTTTTTGTATTGAATATAATTAAAAAATAAACTCACCGCAATTTGCATCGTTCAGTCCTCTTTTAATTCTGCCCTCTCAACCCTCGTATGCTATATATTCTAAATAATTCATAACAGATGCTAATTGGTCAATGGCTGAAATCTGGAAATGGGTTTTTAGAAAAAGGTTTAATTGGCCTCAATGAAATATCTGCGTGTATACCACTTAATGTTTTTTTTTTTAAGATATTGTCTTTAAACTGCTAAGACAATATCTCTGGAGTGTGTTTCTCTTTTAAGCTATTTGAATGCGAAAATATTAATGTTACTGTTCTTGTTTGACTGACTTACAGCATTTATTATTTTATAGTCCTTTTCAACACATGCTTAACCTTCTAAATATAGTCCACTGACTTTAATGGAGCTGGGACTGAGTACAGATCCACAAAACACTGGAGGTTATATTGCTGTGGGATAAGGGTATAGCTTCAGTACAAGGCTTATGAATTTAATTATTTTTAATAAGCAAAATCTCATTGCAGAAAATGAGACCTTTGTTCAACTTCACCCCAAGCAATTCTGTATTATAAAATTAATTCCCACAAAAACACATTGTAGAAAATAAAATAAAAAGTTGATACATTTTTCTTTATCATAAATGAGTGCAGCCTAAAAAGCTTCTACTTCTTTACAATCCTTGAATTAAAAAAGCAGCTCAGCATTACTCCTTCATAAAGAAGGCTGGTATTATGGTCTCTCTGCTAAACATTCAGACTTGAGACGAAGAAAACAATGGCTTCCAAATACTTCCTCATGTAAAACGCTAGCATTTGTGGCGGGGACTTTTCTGTGGAAAGCTACATTCCCTTAACTCTTGCTCTGCTTTAACTTCAAGGGCTAACAAGTCTATTATATCTAGAATGTAAAACTTCAGAATATCACTCCTGTATCACAAAGAGTTACATGGCTGGTTTTTAGTAGGTCATCCAAAATTTACAGTCCAAATTTGTGGGTGCTAGTTGAATATTAGCCTTCAAAAGTGTCCTACAGTACTGCCTTTGACTTTTCTCAACACCTAGTTTCATTGATCCTTCCCAAAACTGCCTGATTGAGCATTTTCCCCTTGACCTATATTTTTAAACACCAGTTAAATTGTATTCCTGTTCTTGATTTTATTGAGTCCTTTAGTTGAAAACTCAGATTATGTATGAATCCTAAGGAAAACTGTTCCGAATAGTTCTTCTCATGTAACAAGATAAATGGAGACATTTGATAGCAGATCTCTGCCATCTCATTAGGTCTGGACTTCACAACCAAATCTTGAAAAAATACAAACATGCTATTTAAAATGTTCTTTACAGGGGTGAGTTTCAACCGGTTCGTGGCGGTCCCTGCGATCCGGTTGGTCGCCGAACCCGGAAGTAAGTAACTTACGGGAACGGCGAAGGCCCCCCCCGCGCCCGCGCACGTCCGCGCCCGCTCCTTACCAGGTTTTGCCGAATTCTGCACTTCCACGCATGCGCAGGACGCATACAGCGCCTGCGCGATCCTCCAGGAGCAGCTGGAGCATCGCACAGAGGCTAGTACACATGTGTGTGCTGTGCGCGTGCATGCGCGCACCGCGCGCGTGCGCGAGGACGCCGCCGGCCTCGTTCCAACCAAACCGGTTGGAACGGGGCAAGAAACCCACCCCTGGTTCTTTAGTTATGAGTTATGAAATCACAGAATGTACAGATATGAATGATTTCAAAAATCTTCTGATTAACCCCTTCTGATTACTGCTAGAATCCACTTCTACAGTATACAGATTTAGTCTCTCTTTAGACACTTACAGTCCACCACCTCATGAAATAATCTGATCCACTGTCAAACAACCCTTTCACTTAGGTTGTTTTTTCCCCAACCATAATGTACGCTTGTACTTTAAGCATATTGTTTATTGTCCTGTGGGCTACAGCTATTTGAACAGTCCTATACCATTTTCTACATGTCAGCCTTCAGATACTTGAAGATAGCTTCTACATCAAACATGTTCAGTTAAGAACAAGGAAATCTCATGCATCCAGACAAACAGCAGCAGTCCTGAGGTGACCACACTTGCCTGCACCTCAAAAATAATAAGATCTCCCTGAAAACAAGGCTAAGTGCTTATTTCGGGGGTCAAAAGAAAATAAGACCCTATCTTATTTTCAGGGAAGCACAGTAATTATTAAAACATTTGTCAATAAAAAAAATGACACAATTCAGTGCATAATGTGATATGCACCTTATGTAGTAAGGTGGATAAAAGAATAAAAGAAAGCTTTCCTGGGGTTGTGGAAAAGATACATTTATGAGTTTAATTTGCAATAAAATATGATTTATATGGGATATAATAATATTTCAGAAGTATTCCAAACTTCAAAACAATTTTCCCTGGCCCGAAATTCCCTGGAAAAAGAGCATATATTGTGATTTGTTGGTCTTCAGAAAAAATTTATTGTCCTGAAAATGAGACTAAGATTTCCTCCAGTAATAATTAATTAGGGAAATAATGTTTGTATAGTGTTTTTTTAAGTTTATGTGACATTGGGCAGAAATTGTGATTTACACAGGTATACCTACAGTATCTTTTAAAGACTTGAAAGTGAAAACTATGTATAAATCAGTTTCAGAGCTACGTGTAAGAACATATTCAATTGAAAAAAAGGAAAATATTTGTGATAAGGGATTATGGAGAAAGGATGGATTGCATTTGGTGCAATTTGGGTGAAAATGTCAGCCTAGTCTGTAGGTGCAATATCTCTGTTTCAAAAGTGGTCTGTGAATGTGTGATATGAGCTAGAGAATTTCATCTCATACACATGAGAGATCTACAGTGACATTTTCTAATCTCAGTACAAGGCACATTACAATAGGATGCTTTTCTAAAAATATTATTTGGACATCTTTCAAAGGAATATTCTTTGCCAACCTCCATTCAACCTTCATATTCCCAATCAGAATAGTTTCTGGACATGTGTTGGTTCTGTTATCTTCCCTATAATCTGTTATGATCCATTCAAATATGTACTTTATCATTCAATAATCTCATCATGGTAATCAATATCCTTGGCAGATAAATAGGTGAGATTAGATTTGCGTGTTTGTTTTTGGTATCACTGTTTTAAAATATATGCAAAGGAAAGGAAAATGTGATGCTTTTATTTTCCTCATTAATTCATTACAATTGTCTCACATTTCAGATATAGCAATAGCAATAGCAGTTAGACTTATATACCGCTTCATAGGGCTTTCAACCCTCTCTAAGTGGTTTACAGAGTCAGCATATTGCCCCCAACAACAATCCGGGTCCTCATTTTACCCACCTTGGAAGGATGGAAGGCTGAGTCAACCCTGAGCCGGTGAGATTTGAACAGCCAAACTGCAGATCACAGTCAGCTGAAGTGGCTGCAGTACAGAACTCTAACCACTGCGCCACCTAAAATTGTGCAGCCTATGATTGTACATTTTGCAGTCTTACTCAACAGTTAAGTGTTATGGTGCTTTTATTTTCTAGAACTGCTGAATGAACAATTATTTTTCTCTCATTGTATTGTATTTATCTGTACACTTTTTCAGTAAACTAAAATTTTCAACAGAAACATTTCCTTCTATCTAATTTGGTGTCTGTAGTAAAAAACAAAGCAGTTCTTGTGTTGTGATTAAAGGTACCAGGCTAAAAATTAGAAGACTCTGAATCCTAGGTCTAAATCTGTTGCATGAAGCTAGTACAGTGGCTTTGGACCAAGCACACTTTCTTACAGCTGTAGGAATAAGGCAATGGAAAATTATTTCCATAAACCTTGCAAAGAAAACTGCCCTTATATCCACATGGCATCATTCCACCAACCATTGACAAAGGAATAAAAAAAGTTATATTCCTAAACAGGAGCATCTATTAGTGTAACTGGGTCTATCTCAGTTTGACTTTATAACTGCCTTTTCCACAGGAGTGTATTATCTTAGAGGTTTCACTAGTATACAGAATTAATGTCAAGACTTCTATTGGGAAATCTCTGCCATGTTTTGGCTCCCCATTTGTAGCATGTCAGATGTTCGAGGTAAAGGATATTTCTTTACACCTGAAGAATATCTCTGGCATTTCTTAGGGTAGGGGTCAGCAACATTAAACACTCAAAGAGCCACAAAGATTGTAAATGGAAGGCCTATTCAATTCTGGAGCCGACTGGAAGTCCAGTTTCCCCACCATAGAGTCTCCTAGTGCAACATCCATTTCCCTCAACCTGTCCTAACCGAAAGCCCTATCAATTGTGGAGCCAACCGGTGACAGGGAGCCACATGCGGCTCAGGCTTGGAAAAAATAAAAGCCTGAAGAATCTCCAATCCAGAAGAAGAGACATGCTATGAATTCCATTGGCTAAGGAGTGTCAGCTGGTGGGATCCAGAATGTCGACTTTTTCTCTACCTGTCCTCTGGAGCATCATCTTTCTGGAGATAAGGTTGACCCCCAAACCTGCTAGCCTTCTGTAAGGCCTTGAAAACCCTGTTCTGTGCTCGACTCTGGTTTTCAGGATGTACGACAGAACCTACCACCTCTTTGGGTTAAGGGTTGTTTTTATGACTTTTCCAACTGCTGTATGTATTCTATTGTTTTATTATTGTTGTATGTATAGGGTTTTTTAACATTTATTTTAATGTTGTGAGCCACTCAGATTCATGTACACTACTTGAGATAGGTGGCCATCTCAATCAATTAAATAAAGAAATAAATCAATAACAAACATCTCATCATCATGCTTACAGTGGTACATGCACACTCATATCCACACACCCACACATCTTAAAGTTATTCATTGAAATGAAACTCCCTGGAAAGTAAGTTGCCTCACTGGGAAACACAGGTGCTTCCATATCACCACCTAAGCCTCCAATCTACCCCCTAAGAAATGGCAGAGGTCTTGTTCCCCAGATGTAAAGAAATATCATTTACCTTGAACAGCTGGAATGTTACAGATGGGGACACAAAACATGACATTAATTCTGTATACTAGTGAGACCTCTAAGATAATACACTCCTGTGGAAAAGGCAGTTATAAGAGTCAGTCTGAGATAGACCCAGTTATACTAATAGTTGCTCCTGTTTAGGAATATAACTTTTTTTCTTCATTTGTCAGTACAGAATTGTCAATAAGTTTGTACAAAAAGCAAAGAGTTTATGAGGCAGGCCAATTCTCAGCTTTCCTATGCACTATAAATGGCTAATCAGAAAACCTTATAGCTGTTATAGCAGTGTGCTATAACAAGTCCCTTTTCTAGTTAAAGTGGCTGGTGAGTAATACACCAGAAATGTGTTCAAATGCACGACCCTCCGTTTTCCAAGGCAGCTAATAAAAACTCTAATTTCAGTAAATTTCTATTCATGAAAAATAAAAAAAATAAAAAAGTTGAATGCACAGAATCCATATATGCCCCAAATGTGCGGTTCTTTCCTAAAACCTGTAATAAAAACCTTAATTTTCACAAATTTTCATTACTCGTGTGAAGAAATTCCTAATACTCTGGTTTCCTTCCATGCTCTTTACTGTGAAGATAACAACAATTTATCTGTTGTAAAATATAAGTAAGGAGAGCTCAGAAACATTTTGGCAATAATCATGTTTGGATGCATATTTTGTTTGAAAAAGATTGGATTAAAATGAACCTTTAAAAAAAAGACATAGAAAAAAATACTTAAAAAACAACCCTGTGTTCCAGACTCAATAATAGTTACAGAGGTGCATGTCGGAAATGGCATAAAGCAAATCAAATTACTAATTCAGCTTTCCTAGGCAGAAGTATCTCACATAAAAGAGCAGCATCTAATACTGTGAAACATACATTCCAGCAGATTTGTAATGAATCTATAGAGGAATATATTGATAGCATAGTCTAGTTATTCTCACCTGGTGATCTCATTTATTCCCACCTTAAATGATTTTTGCTTTTTAGTCATGTGGACTGACGATTCTAAGAATCAAAGTACATAAAGCTGGAGGTTTGGGCAAGCTGCCCATTTTCATAGCTTTGTATTTCTTTTAAATTAAATCTCAAGGCTTTGCAAGACAGGATTACTTGTTTTTGAATTTTATTGGAACAACAAAGGCAAATTAGAAGCATAGTCCCTTTTAATAATAAACCTTGGTATTTGGAAGCAAGGGCAAAAATGTGAGGAAAGATTATATAACATATGCCAACTCAAAATGCTAACAATATGAGGAAGGATACAGATCGTCCTCAACATACAACCACAATTGAGCCCAAAATTTATGTCGCTAAAGTGAGACAGTTGCTAAGTGAGTTTTTCCCCATTTTTCAACCTTGCTTGCTACAGTTGTTAACTGAATCTGTGCAATTGTTAAATGAATAACGTGGTTGTTAAGTTGACTTAAGGTCACAAAAGGTGATCGTATATCCCCAGGATATGGCAAACCTCATAAATATGAGTCAGTTGTTAAGCATCTGAATTTTGATCATGTGACCATAGGGATGACACAACGATTGTAAGTCACTTTTTCAGTGCTGTTATTACTTTGAATAATCACTAAACAAACTGTTGTAAATCAAGGATTATCTGTATTAGCAGAGGCATTCTGCTTAGGGAAGGGCAGTTTCTAGTGACATAGGTCATATAAAGCTCTGGTCATTGGGCCATGGCATAGGGCAGTGATGGTGAACCTTTTTTGGCTCGCGTGCCATAAGGGGGGAGCGCAGGGGGGTCATGCGGGGCATGCTGCACCTATAATGCAACGCACAACCTCCCCAGTGCACATGTGCACATGAGAGGCGCTCCCCTCCCTTTTTTGCATGCTTTTTTCTCCCTCCCAGGCTCCAGAGGCTTTATAGGAGCCTGGTGAGGGTGAAACAGCCTCCCTCGCCCCCTGGAAGCCCTTCACACTCATAAGAGATCTACGTTCAGCCCACCTTGAATTCCTCCTATTCTTATCTTCCATTAAACTCCCTTGGCCGTTAGTAGTTCTGATTCTTGTAGAGAGCTCAAGCTTACAATAAATATTTATCCCCATTTGAACTATCGGTTCTCCTGATTTTCCTGGGGCTTGACAGGTGGGCTGCAAATATCATTCTGAGAAGTTCATGGAGACAAAGAAAAAAGCCAGGCATGGTCCGTCTGCTTATAAGGCCAGCAATGTCCTTTATGAGAGCATTCCAATTGCATGTATAAGGCAGCTTCTGGAGTGGCTCTTCCAGGGACATGCGAAATGTATGTGATAATCATCTTTTTTTTTTAAGAAAAGGCCAAAAAAGGAAAGGCTTTATGAATTTCAGTCTGGTTGAACGTTTTACACTATGAATTCTCAAAAGAACATTGAACTACATATCTACCATTGGAGAGACTCTTCCTTGGAGTGAATATGTGATCTGACCATAGGATGATGAGGATTTAACTCTCATTAAGGAAATATGAATATAGTTGCTTCACGGTGCGCTATTGTACTCTGCTGAGTCACCTTCAAGCAGAGGGCTTCAAGGAAAACTTAATCAGTCTATTTGATAACAACAAAATATTTATGGTGACAGAAAAAAAGGAAATAATTTTAAGCCTTCACATTGCACATCTCAAAACATATGTTGTGGACTATTTCTTCATCGTGAGATATTGTATGAAAGTGTCAAAAACATTTATTGAGAAACTGAGATTTTCATTAAAAAGCTGTCAGTTCCATATGTGCTTAAAATTAGAATACAAAATAAAATTGTCACCATTCAGCAGACCTGTAACACAATCTGATTGCCCTGGAGTTTGTCCCATTTCTGTTTTCATAAGCTATAGTAAAAAAGCTACCTCAAAAAGAGCATTTTATAGAATGCCTACCTTTTGACTATATAATACTCATTTATGTATTTTGGTTTTTAAACAACGGGTTGAAGTTGCAGACTTTCAAAAGTTGAAACCAGTATTTACAACCACAAAATATCTGGTACCTTTCTGTAATAAATTATGTGTTTATATATGAATCTTTAGCAGCTTTATCCAAAATACATAAAAATACAAAAAAAGAAGATGAAAATTTGAGCATGTCTTGTATACCAAATGTCGCCCCGCCCACCCACTGGCCCCCACCCTTTGGCCTCTGCTTCCCAGAAATTTACCTCCTTGCAGCAAACGGAGAAATGGGGCTTGCGGAGGTAGCAATTGGGAGGCCGGTGCTGAAATTGAAAGTGAAACTTGCTGTTTGCTGCAACAAGGGAAATTGCTGGGAGGCAGAGACAGATTTTTTTTCTTCTAATCAAGCTAAACTGAATCAGGCTGTTTGCTGTTTTCTGCTTGCTGCAAGGAGGTAACTATTTATAGTCAATAACTATAAATGCCTATAGAATGTTCAAATTATTGACTTAGTTTTTTAAAGACTGCTTTATTATTGTTCTAGAAAACTTAAAATGAAGAAGCTTTTTAAAATAAATGCTTGATATGAAGAGGCCCAGTACTAATGTATCTTCTTTTAAATAGCAGAGAATAATGTATACTTCCAGAAAGCCACATCAATTTTAACAGCATGTGTACAAGTATAGTCTGAAATGTAACCTCACAAACAGTGTATATCTTCTGTACTGTTTGCTGGTTGGTGCAAGGAGGCAAATTGCTGGGAGGCAGAGGCAGATTTTTTCCCCCTTGTTTTCCTCCCCAAAAGCTAGGTGTGTCTTATACTATGGAGCGTCAATGTCAGACAGTGTCGGCTAGCGACCCTCAGGGGAAGAGCCTTCTCTGTGGGAGCGCCTTCCCTCTGGAATGATCTGCCCCCAGAGCTTTGCATAATCCCCAACATCCAGTGCTTCAGACGCACCCTAAAAAGTTGGCTTTTCCAGCAAGCTGGCCTGGCCTGATTAGAATAAAATACAGGATTAATTTGGTTGTTAATTTTAATTTAATTTTTAAAATTTTATTGTAAATATCAATTGTGTTTTTTTGGATACTTTATTTAATGTCCCTTTTAATTTTTGTAATATGTGTTTTCTTTTATGTTTTATGCTGCCCTGTGTCCTCGGGAGAAGGGTGGCATATACATCCAATAAACCTCAAACCTCAGTAAACCTCAGTCTTATATTCAGAAAAATACAGTATATTTTACTAATAGCAGGTATAATTTCTTGATCTGAGAACTAAACTAACATGAGATTCCTTAAATGAGTATACTGTAAATCCTAACTGCCTGTCTACATCCCCACTATTCTTCAGAAAGCCCTTAAAAAGAATGACACTATTTTTTTTACAAGATTAATCTTTTATTACATTTTCATTTTCCTTTATACAATCACTTAAATACTGTGCAGTTAAAAAGAAGAAGCAATAAACAACCCATAACACTTCTATCCTACATACACCCTTCCTTCTACCCCTCCAACTTTCATTTCCCCCTTCCAACAATCCCCTCTTCTACTTCCCCTCCCCCTCAGCCATTCCTTTCTCCCCTTCCCACCATCTCACCCTCCTTACATTCCCTTCTCACTCCCTCTTAATTCCCCCCTCTTCTTTCCCTCTACACCTCGCTTCGGTGTATTTCTAGTATTCATTGGTCTATTTGTTTTGTACTAAAACAAAAGAAAAATAAAAGGAGAAGAAAGAAGAGAAGAAAGAAGAAAAGAAAAAAAAAGGAAAAAAAGGCAACAGTATCCAAGTGCATTCATTGTTCTGAAAATTGAGTCTATATTTCCACCCTCCCCCCCACCCACCCCCTGAACCCCCCTCCCTGACCCCCTTCCGACTTCCCAGATCCCATTCCCGGCATCGTTCTTTATCAAGCAAAGTCTGGAGTATATTGAAACCAAATAGATTAGAAGTTACAAAATAATAAAAAATAAAAAAATAAAGAACAAAAAAGAAAAGAATAATAAAAAGAAAAAAAGGGGGGGAAACCCCCCCCAAGAAAGAGAAGTCAATAAACTCTCTAACATTAAACTCAGCTTCTCATTATTTTTAAAATCTTAAACAATGTCTTTACCCGCTTCCACATATAAATTTTATACCTCCCATCCTGCCTTTACCCGTGTCCACATATATATTTTATCCTCATCCATTGCTCCTCTCATATTTACTCCACCCTCGTGTAGACTCTCCAGATAATCTTTCTTAACCTTGTATTCAAATAACAATTTATACAAAAATCAGCTTACATTCTGGATCAAGGTAATCTAATTGAACTTTCACTACCCTTCCATCTACCCCACGCCACCCGACTCCATTCATCCCAAACCACAATCCAAGAAAACTACGATCTCCGCTCTCCTCGCCCCAAAGAATAGATCATGCGCAGTTTAAATTAAGATTCAAACAAGTCTTATATAAGTCCCATACAATATATGTCCAAATTCAGCACCGCTTCTTTCAGTCTCAATATCTCTTCATCGGTATACAGCTTTGTCATTTTATACCAGACAGGAGTCCTGAAATTTTATTCAGATTAAAAATTTAAGAAGTATTTTAAAGGCATAGCTGGATCTTTATTCTTTACTCTTCTGCCCTTCCAGAAGGGGAAAGCAACACCCTCCGCCTTGTAGCCACGTGTCCCGCTGCTTATCTTCTCCTTCTCCTTGTCTTTCTCCAAGTCCGGGTGAATCAGGAAGTCCCACCTTCAGAGTTTTGTAGTAAAAATCTTGGGCTTTGCAAACAGAATTGAGACGATATTTTTGGTTCTCAAATGTGACTGTGATACCAGATGGCACTTCCCATTTATATTGTATCTGAGAATCTCTGAGTTTTTCAGTTAAGAAAGTGTAGTCTCTCCTTGCTCTTAATATTTGAGATGGTATTTCTTTAAAAACAATCAAGTCCTGTCCATCGATTCGCAGCCTGTTATTGTAGAACTTCTGTATTATCGCATTTCTGGATTCTCTTGTGGTGAAATATATAATTATGTCCCTCAGAAGCTGTCGTTGTTTTGCTACACACGAGTTCTGGCGATAAATTTTTTGAATCTGCCAATCAAAGTTAAATCCCGGACTTCCCACCGAACGTCTGAAAGCCTCAAAAAAGGTCTGTTTCAAATTCTCCTGTTCCTTTTCACGCAATCCTCTGACTCTTATTGCAAACGCAGTCTTATTGTAATTTATCAAAACGAGTTGTTTTTGAGCATTTTCAACTTCCTGTTGTAACGTTTGAATTTTAGATGTCAAATTAGAATTAGCTTTTTCCAAAAGTTCCAATTTGTCCTCCATTTCAGAAACATAGTCTGTCATAACAGTCATAACTCCGATCATATCTTCCCTTGTTTGAGCAATCTTGGCATCCAGTTTATCATATAAGTCCGATAAAAGTTGTTTAATTTCCTGTCTGAACTCTTTAAGGGTTTCAAAAAGAAATTCTTGCGTTAAGAGATCTCCAGTAGAGGGCGTGGGAGGCAAGGGCAGCGATTTTGTAACAATTTCTTGAGATGTATTATTAAGGAAACGCTTAGACTGCTTCGATTTGGGAGCCATTATAAAAAACGCACAAACAAACAAGCAAACAAACAAAGTCTCTGCTCCCCTCGGTTTTAAATGGGATACTATTTATAGACTTTTAACAGTTAATAAGGAGAAGTCTTCAGGAGAATAGAGCTGATTGAGTGTGTCATATATCAAATGCAGAAGCTATAAAATCGCCATCTTGTAACGCAGCTGGATAAGAAAGCCTTTTACAAAATTGAAGCTGGTATTTTGAATAGTAATAAGAAAAAAATTTACGACTTCAAGTTAATATTTGGTTTTGAAGCCATTTCAAAATTTATCTGCCTGCAGTTAATAAAACTCTATTGCCTGAATATGCAGCTTTAAGTAAAGAGGCTGAGTTCCCCTTTTATTTTGAAATTTAAGGCTTGGCAGAACTTTCAGTGAGTAAACATTGTAACAAGACCGTTCAGCAGATTCATCACCATTTAACTTCCAGATAAGCAAAGTAAATGAAGGAGTAAAATTCTTGTAGAAATGAAACTAATTAAAAAGCTTCTGCTGGCCTATTGTGAAACCAAAACATATGATAAGCAATCTCTTTTGTTTTGAATTCTTGTGAGAATTAACAAAAAGTGTTCATTATTACCGGAGAAACCAGCCTGCTCGGCGCCATTTTAAAAGCCTCTAAGTAAATAATTTTTCGGAGGAGAAAAAGAAAAGAAGCTAAAATGTTGATAAACAATTATTGTCCACGGAAAGGGATTCAGCTCGTGATAAGATTAAATCAAACAAAACTTTGAACTGAGTGGGGGAGACCTACTTTGTCCTGCACAAGGCAGTTTGAAATTCCCAGCACGGACAGCCGTTCTGCCTTGGGCTAGCCCCCCTTTCCCTGCAAGCACAAAAGCTGCAAAAATCGAAGAGTTTTGCCAGCAAAACAATTTCTTCTTTCCTTCTTGCCTGAAGGATAAGAAAACCTGATAAGACGTCAGATGGAAGATCCTCTAAACAGGTACGTAGCCAGGAATTCGGAGGCAGCTGATTTTTTTGCTGCCACCACCAGCAGGCTCCTCCCAGGAACAAAAAGAATGACACTATTGATCTATTGTGCAAGAGAGGGAGAGAACAGGCAGAGGTGGCATTCAGCTGGTTCACACCATTTCACGTGAACCGGTAGCTGGCCACACACCCCCAAACCGGTTGCCCAGTTGCCACTCACTCTCCCCGCCTGCCTGCTCGATATTCGCTTGATGTTTGCTCTCCCTGCCTGCCTGCCTGACACTCACCCACCTATCCCAGTCTTATATATGTTGCCTTCACTCCACCACACAGCCCAGTTATGTACCTCGCCAGTCGCCTCTGTGCCTTGCCCGCTCTGCTCACCTCACCAAAGTTAAGTAAGCATTTCACCCGCTCGCCCTTCCCCTTGGGTCAGAAGTCGGGGGCCCAAGGACGCAGTTGACCCTTTTACACTTTAAAACCAATTGCATGTAATAATGTAAGCCACAAAGGTTCTCTGGAAGTGTAGCAGCATATAAACTGTAGTAAAAAACATAAACAAGCAAGCAAGCAAGCAATTATCCTTGGTTATTTTCACATTTCCAAAATATGTGCTGCAATTAAAAGATCCACACTTAATTTATATGGTAGGGGAATGTGCACATAAAGATATCCATAATGTACAAATATACATGGTGGGTGAAGTTATGGGCATACATAACAAAATATAAACTTTTTTCATAAACATTCTGAAAAAAAGTCAAAATGAATTATTGTTTTTAAAAATGCAAAGTTTATTTCTGAATATTTCTCAATACTTATTAATTTTATAAAGCCAAGAACAAGGTTGATTCCTCTAAGTTTTGAACAGGATGATTCCTCTAATATGTACTTTGGGACAGAATTAACAAAATAATATAATAGCAGAATTGGAAGGGACTTTAAAAGTCTTTTAGTCCCTGCTCAAGCAGGAAATCTTATACCATTTCAGCCAAATGGTTGTCCAATCCCTTCTTAAAAACTTCCAGTGCTGGAGCATTTAAATAGAAGTGATTTAAATTTTGCTTTAAAATATTAACATTTTTGTATCCTTTGAGTCAATGTTGACTCCTGGTGACTGCCAGGAAAAATCCCTGCAGTTTTCTTAGCAATGTTTTAGAAGTGACTTGCCATTGCTTCTTTTTAGGGTTGACAGGAGTGAGTGGCTAAAGATAATCCAGATAGCTTGGTACTTGAGGTGGCACTAGAACTGCTGATCTTCTGGTTTTTAGCCTTAGCTGCACCAAATTAGCATCCTTTTTGAATTATAATACATATTTCCACCATTGTGCACTATTGTGCACAATTGTATTGTGATGTAACATTATTCTGACCTCACTGTGGCTTCTGTCGATGCCTAGAGTTGGTCTGCTGAGTTTTTCAAAATCCAGGACCTTTAACAAGCTATCTCAGTTTTCAGATCAGAAGTCAACACGCTTCCCCTAACTTGCAATCCTTCAGACAGGTTGAAATTAATTTATCTGATCTTGAAACAGATGTTCAAAATATAGACTAGCTGCTTCACTCACTGAACAGAATGAAAACTCTGTCTCAGATGAATGAGGGTTAGAATGCATGACCTCTGAGGCCTCTTGCAACTTTATGATTCTATTACTTTTTTTTAGTGTTATTTATTTCAGCAATAGAAGTGCTTAAATAACTATTGGATTTTCCATCACTAGGAAAAGAGTTCTTTGTCTTCCCGTGTGCTAGATCAAAATTTATTATATGCTACCACAACAGGCAATTTAGGCTTGTGAAATGTATCTCCGACATTTATTAGGTGAGGCTGTAGATGTGTGAATTTATTCAAGAGTGTGAATCAGTGTAGTCTAAGCTACAATCATCCAAATTACCAGGCAAACTACTTTGAATGTTCTGTTTTCATAATTTCTTCAAAATGCACATATTTCAATTTCACATTTTCCCCATAAAATTTCTGGCCTTCACACTGGTGTTATTTGTATGTGCTGCAAATTGTAATTGGATAATAAATGCAAATTAAAATCCCCCAGCAGTCTTTGCTGCTATTAACATATCTCTTATTTTCATAATCTTTTTTTCCAATGGTGTGGTATCTATTATCTTGTAGGCTTTGAAATCCAAGTGCACTAAAAATAATGTGATGCTTTTATGGTAATTGAGCTTCAATACTCAACAGAGACATTTTGGGTCACACATACAGCAACTCCTTTCCTAAGCGAGTGAAAAGAGAATACAAATACGAGCACAGCATTATTACTTGTATTCTTGCTTGCTGCAGCTTTCTTTTTTTAGATTTTGCTGCAGTTCCTGGAAGAAGCTGTGTGACTTTCCCACTTTGCATCCATGTAGACAAATTGAAAAAGACTGGTAATGTACAAAACACAGACTCAGTTGCTAGAGGGGAAACCATCACTTAAATATCAAAGTTGTTAACCCTAAAACCAAGCAATGAGAATTATTTATTTATTTAATTATTATTGTTATTTTGAATGAACAATTGAAGTTTTCCCCTTTTAGAATTTTCAGAACCTTTACTAATTGCTGGGAGGTTATGAAATCACTAGATAAATCAGGGATGAGCAACCTAGTCCAGAGTTTTGGAATTTTGGAAGGGCACAGATCTTGCCAGGCCTGGGTTGATGGGTGCCAGATTATTTTACACTGATCCAAATGGAACTAGCTATGATAAACAAAATCAAAAGAGTGATTTCATATGCCTGTTAAGTGCCTGAAACTTGCTTTCATGTAAACAGAGATAAAATGGTTGACTGAGTTGAAGACCAGAAAAGGAAGCTAAACTCCTGATCTGAAAAAGATACACCTTCTCTTTCTTTAAAAGAGACTCGCCGTGGGT
This sequence comes from Thamnophis elegans, assembly GCF_009769535.1. NCBI lineage: Eukaryota > Metazoa > Chordata > Lepidosauria > Squamata > Natricidae > Thamnophis > Thamnophis elegans. The sequence continues at coordinate 48,196,163 of NC_045544.1, read as the reverse complement.
ATGTTGAGGAGAACAGGTTTGAAATGAATAGGAAGATGTCAATGCAATGCAATTCAGAGGATGCCCATCTAAAAACATCTAAAAGATTTCCCTGTTGCCTGTGCTGGCTAGAGACTACTGAGAGTTCCAAATCCAGGCATCACAATGCACCACAATGAGAAATGTTGAACATTAAGAACCAAAGGTGGACCCTATAAGTTCAGCCTGAGAATCTATCATAAACTTCAATATTTCTTTTATTGGAAAACTGTGTGAACATATCTTACAGAAATAGGTATAACTAAGTTTTTAATATAGTAGCTATCTGGAAAGTCCACAACCAGAATGTGCTGATACGATCACTTTTCTGCATACATCTCTTACATCATATGTCACAGCTATGCTAATCACAGAGTGGTATCACCCCTTCCATATGGATTATCCATGACTGGCATCTCTCTAGTTTTGCCAAGCAATAAATCTGCCTTTGTGAAATAGAATGGAGAACTTTCATTCATGGAAGGTTATCTCCAACTGTATTGTCTTCAACCTTATTCAGGATTACAGAGTTCTTTATTTTTAATATCAGCCATAACATTTTCTTATTTGCAAAGATAATGTTTCTGCTGAATCCCCCTGCAAATAGTGCCTGAAATTCAGCTTATTTTTTTCCTCTGTTAAATCTGTTTTGTTTTGTTTTAAGTTGAAGCATAGGTCAAATGCAAATGTGAATATAAATTTATCCAGCATGCATAATTTGTAGTCAGTGTGGAACTAACTCATCTGTCTTCTGTATCTGTGCCCATGTGATGAGCTCTCCTGCTAAGAATGACCTATTCATCCTTCAAATAAACAGCCAAAAGAAGAAGCAAAACAGTAAGTCTATTACAAAGAAAGAGCAACATATTGTTCCCAATGTGATGCATTTGCCTCCTTTCTGTCAACAGTCTTAAGAAACTTCTATTTTAAATCAAACAAACATATACAATAATATTTACAGATGCTATGGAAAATTTCCTGCATTTGATCCCAAACATCTGAGACATCTGAATAAACTGGCTGGTGGTGTGTAAACCAAGGATACACATCCAAGGACTGTGGTATAAATTACATATCAAAAGAAGAAGAGTTTATTAAAGACCTGACAATTCATATGGCACATATGTGCTTAGCATTTTTGGTTTCCCAAGGCCATTTCCGCACTAGTGACTTCATAGCATCACTCAGTCATCACTGAAATGGAGCTATGCTGGTGCAGTGGTTACAATGTATTATTTCAGGCTCACTCTGTCTATAGTCTGGAGTTTGAATCTAATGGGGCTTGAGGTTGGCTCAACCTTCCAACTTGTTGAGGTCGGTAAAGTGAGGACCAAGATTATTGGGGCAATGCACTGACATTGTCAATTGCTTAGACAGTACTGTAAAGCACTAAGGAGTGGTATGTAAATCTAAGTTCTATCACTATTGCTAAAATGACTGTCTCCATTACTATTATTTTGGCAAAATCATGTTTAGGTCACTCAAGAAGACATTACGTCCTAATAGGGAAATAACCAAAGAATTTTCCTTGCTTGCAAATTTACTATCTCCTTGTATTATCTTTAATGTCTGTGAGACTCTACCCTAACTCACCTCCTCCAACAGGAACAAAAAATGTGCTGCAAAGGAAAAACCAGCCTCCAGCCCTTTCTCATTTTCATTTCTCCACTGCTGGGCTTAAGAAGCATTTTAAATTGCCAAGAAAAATGTAAGTGGACAAGAATTACTTGATCAGGAACTAATTAGGATAAGACATTTGAGATCAATGAACCCAGTGAGACTCATTCTCCAAAAATCCCCATAAGTGGGAAAAAAATCCTGCTTTGCACATAAGGTGATATGGAACACAGCAGGGGTGGGTTCCTGCCGGTTCGCACCGGTTCTTGCGATCCGGTTCATCAGTGAACCCAGAAGTAATTAACTTCCGGGTTCCTAGCTCCTAGCCCCTGTCGCTGGGTGCCTACAGGGTTTTTCTTTTTAAAAAACGCCTCTCCGGATGATCTTGAAAACCTGCAAGGTTGCTTTGGAAGGGGACATATGGGCAGCATTTCCCCCTGCCCCCCTCCCTGGGAGCCTGCAGTTTTAAAGCAAGCCTTTGCACAGTAAAGAAAATCTCACGAGCGAGAGAAGTTCTTACTTGCTTTTACTGTGAAGTTGCGGAAGCTTCCGAGGTTGCAGGCAACCAGAGATGGGGTGGGGGAATCCCTCGCAGGTTTTCAAGATCGCCTGCAGAGAGGTGTTTTTTAAAAAGAAAATCCTGAAAAGGATTTGGAGAGATTGGCAATTGGTCTTTGGTGGGGGGGAATCCCCAAAACCAGGAGCACAGCCCATTCCCCCTCCCAAGAAGACCGTTTTCTTTTTAAAAAACCCTCTGCAGAAGCTTCTCTGTGGAAGCTTCCAAGGCTATAGGCAACCAGAAATGGGGTGGGGGAATCCCTCGCAGGTTTTCAAGATCGTCTGCAGAGAGGTGTTTTTTAAAAAGAAAATCCTGAAAAGAATTTGGAGAGATTGGCAATTGGTCTTTGGTGGTGGGGAATCCCCAAAACCAGGAGCATAGCCCATTCCTCCTCCCAAGAAGACCATTTTCTTTTTAAAAACCCCTCTGCAGAAGCTTCTCTGTGGAAACTTCCAAGGCTATAGGCAACCAGAAATGGGGTGGGGGAATCCCTCGCAGGTTTTCAAGATCGTCTGCAGAGGCATTTTTAAAAAGAAAACGGTCTTCTTGGGAGGGGGAAGAAGAAATGTTATTCCTTTTTGCAAATGTTTTATTTGTGATGCAATATGTTGCTTTTAAGTGTTTAGACCAGGTTTATGTGTCTCAAAGTGGCTGCTTTTCTATGGGCAGGCCAGGTTTGTTGCAAGGCAGTGTGTTTCACCCTCCTTGTTTAGGTAATTCTGAGGTGGTTGATGGTTCTGTGAGTGCCTGTCCTTTATAATTTTCCACATTGCCTTGATGGTTTTTATTCCAGTGACTTTGTCTTTCCTGTTCTTAGACTTAGGAAAAAAAAACTGGTTTCATTGGCAGTCTTTTTTTGGGGGGGGGGATTTTTATTTTTTTGGTGTTTTCCTAGCACTGTCATAGTTTGTGGGTGTGGGTGTGGGTGGGTGTGTAATGTCCCGCAGTTATCTATGCATTAATAATGATCTAGTAATATTAATAATATCTAGTAATTAGTAATATCTAGTAATAACATCGTCTTGGCCACTCCCACCAGGTCACATGGGTGGCAAGCCACTCCCATCCGGTCACATGGGCAGCAAGCCACTCCCACAAAGGAGGCCACGCCCACAGAGTAGGTTCGAACAATTTTTGAAACCCACCCCTGGAACACAGAATGCGTAACTTCATTTAGATGTAGCACTGATTGAATCAGATCTTTTGAAATAGATTTCTGAATAAAACTCAGAACCTTTTTTGAACCGAGAAGTTTAATTAGATGATTCCAAAGAGCTTTAGGAACGCACTGTTTTCTGATATTTCTGGAATTCTTTGTAAGCAATATCCCTTGCTGCAACCTCAGAAGCTCTCAAAGATTGCCATGAGCAGCTGACCAATCAGCTGTCTAACTTCATTAGCTTCTTTGCTTTCAGAGATGGTAGTAGCCTTGAGGTGCAACACTAGTGTTCCTACCAAGTCGGTTAATTTTTTCAGCAATTAATTTCAGAAATGTGACCAATCACGAGTCCTACTGTATCTCCTTATATGTTGTGTGTGTATACAATTACACATGGAGAAACATGTGCTTACATTTCTTGTAAGTGAAATGGTGTGGAGGGATCAATTGATTCCCAGTGGCTTGAATCATAATGTCTGGAGACTACATTGGTTTTGAAAGTGGAAGTTTTTATAGCAGAAAAGAAAGGTTTTTACAAGCAAGTATTGTAGAGGATTGATTTGAGAGATATCAGAAATGGAACATGATACTTTTCTTTTCTTCCTATATTTCTGAACCAGCAGATATTATGGCAAGTTGAGAACAAATAATCATTTTATCTTTTTATAGATCATTGTATAGAACTCAGCATTATAGTCCCTACTAAGCACATTCTTACATTATAGATATATTCATTGATAATAATCTGGCTATTGAAATGAATTAATCTTAATTAGGGATGTCATTAGCGATATACAATAAATCAGTTACCAAAAACAGATTGTTGTATAGCACAGGTTAGCCATACTAAATGGAGTCTGTTGACATCAGTGTTTCTCTGTTCAAAATTCCATTAAAATATTTAGAAAATGGCAGTTGGACTTACCTGAACTGCATGTTTCGTAGAGAAGCGTGGGAGGAGTAACACGTGGGTATTACCCAAGCCTTCTTGCCTATTGGAGACTGAGGTATTAATCTTTTGGAGCCACACCTCCGTACCTCCTCCGACTCTCCCAGATTAACCGATGTATCGTAGCAGACACTGAAAGGAAGGACAAACAAAAACAGCCAACACATATCCTTCCTAATTGCTAACGCTGAACCTGGACTCGCTCAGGCCCCCTCTAGGCGTGGGGGCACCCAGAACGGGAGGGAAGTGACTCCTCCCACGCTTCTCTACGAAACATGCAGTTCAGGTAAGTCCAAGTGCCAGTTTCCGAAGAGAAGGCGTGGGAGGAGTAACACGTGGGACATACCAAAGCTAGATGTCTTGGGAGGGATTCGCTGGGCCTGAGCCCCCCGGGGAGTCCAGAACCCCCTGCAGAACCCTCCTGCCAAAGGCAGCCTCCACAGAGGCGTAGGAGTCCAGTCTGTAGTGTTTAATGAAGGGAGAAGGAGAAGCCCAGGCGGCCGCCCAGCAGATCTCCTCTATGGGGGCCTAGGTGGACCAGGCTGCAGAGGTGGCTGCACTTCTAGTGGAATGAGCCGTGATGCCCTCAGGGACCGGAAGTCCCTGGGCCCTGTAGGCCTGTGAGATGGCCGCCCTAATCCATCTAGGACCAGGGTAGTCAGGACCCTGGTCTCAGGTTGCTGTTGCTAAATGCAAGGTCTGTGGTTCACAAGGCTCCCCTCGTCCAGGACCTAATTACAGACGAGGGGGCAGACCTGACATGTATTACTGAAACCTGGCTGGGCCCGGAGGGAGGCGTCCCCCTCACAGAAATGTGCCCAGAGGGTTTTCAGGTGTTTCATCAACCGCGACCTCAGAAAGGGGCGGGGGAGTGGCCATTGTTATCCGACAGTCCTTAGCTCCTCGTAGGATCCCTGCTCTGGAGCTTGTCGGTTGTGAGTCCTTGCTGGTGAAGATGGACCTTGCAGGTCAAGTGGGCTTGTTGTTAACGTACCTGCCTCCCAACAGCGTGGCAACAGCCCTCCCCTTGCTCCTCAAGTCAATAGCCGAGCTGGCGGTTGAGTTCCCCAGACTTATGATACTGGGGGACTTCAATTTGCCTTCGCTCGGCGAACACTCTGATGGAGCACAGGAGTTCATGGCTTCCATGACAGCCATGGGCTTGACCGAAGTAATCCAGGGTCCGACTCACTCAGTAGGTCACACACTCGACCTCGTATTTCTCTTGGAGCAGTGGAGTTGTGATCTTGGTCTGAGGGGTAGTGAGATCTTGCCCCTGTCATGGTCGGACCACTTCCTATTGAGGCTCGACTTTCGGAGGCCAATCCCCCACTGTAGGGAGGAGGAACCGATTAGGTGGTTCCACCCCAGGCGTCTTATGGATCCCAGGGTTTCCAGACAGCGCTTGGCATTAGGCCTGATACTCTCGTCCGCAGTTCGGCGGAGACCTTAGTTGCTACTTGGAACTCGGTAGCGTCTGAGGCTCTCCACCGAATTGCGCCTTTACGGCCGATCCGCAGCAGTGGATCCAGGAGGGCCCCTTGGTTCACTGAGGGCCTCCGGGAGATGAAGCACCAAAAGAGATGCCTAGAGCACCGCTGGAGGGCCAGTAAATCCGAGTCAGACCGAGCACTATTAAAAGCCTGCATCGGAGCATATCTATCGGCAATACGGACAGCCAAGAACAACCACATTGCCGCTCTGATAGTGTCCGCTGAGTCACGCCCTGCCGCCTTGTTTAGGGTGACCCGCTCCCTCCTAAATACGAGGGTTGCGGAGAACCCCTTACAAGGTAGAGCAGAGGAATATGTCCAGTTCCTCGCGGACAAAGTTGCTCGGCTTCGGATGGACCTGGACTCCAATTGCGCAGAGCCAGCCGAGGTACCGGGGGAAGGTCTTGAACGGCATCTCTGGACTGACTTTCAACCTGTTGCTCCTGATGAAGTGGACAAGGCCATGGGAGCGGTGAGTGCTGCCACATGTGTACTGGACCCGTGCCCCTCCTGGCTGGTCGCGAACAGCAAGGAGGTGACGCGGGGCTGGATCCAGGCGATGGTGAATGCCTCTCTTCGGGAGGGCTTCTTCCCACCGGCATTGAAGGTAGCGGTGGTGAGACCCCTCCTGAAGAAGCCATCACTGGACCCAGCCAGTTTGAACAACTAACGTCCAGTCTCCAACCTCCCCTTCTTTGGGAAGGTTGTTGAGAAAGTGGTGTCCTCTCAACTCCGGCGGTCCTTGGATGAAGCCGATTATCTAGACTCCTTTCAGTCTGGATTCAGGCCTGGCTACAGCACGGAAACCGCTTTGGTCGCACTGACCGATGATCTCTGGAGAGCCAGGGATGGAGGTCATTCCTCCATCCTAGTGCTTCTCGACCTCTCAGCGGCCTTCGATACCATCGACCATGGTATCCTTCTGCGACGGTTGCGAGAGGTGGGGGTGGGAGGCACTGTTTTTCGATGGTTCTCCTCCTACCTCTCGGACAGGTCGCAGTTGGTGTTGGTTGGGGGGGAGAGGTTGACCCCTAGGCCCCTGAAATATGGGGTTCCTCAGGGTTCGGTCCTGTCCCCCCTCCTGTTTAATATCTACATGAAGCCACTGGGTGAGATCATTCGACGGCATGGGATAAAATACCATCAATATGTGGATGATACACAGCTGTATCTGTCCGCCCCGTGCCAACTCAGTGAAGCGGTTGACATGATGTGCCAGTGCCTGGAGGCTGTCAGGGTCTGGATGGGGGTTAACAAGCTTGTGCTCAATCCAGACAAGACCGAGTGGCTGTTGTGTTTCCCTCCCAAGAATTTGGTCAATATTCCATCACTCAGGCTGGGGGGTGAAAATTTACGCCCCTCAGACAGGGCTCGCAACTTGGAGTCCTCCTGGACCCACAGCTGACCTTAGAACACCATTTGTTGGCTGTGACCAGGGGGGCATTTGCCCAGGTTCGCCTGGTGCACCAGTTGCGTCCCTACCTGAACCAGGAGGCGCTCGCAACAGTCACTCACGCCCTCGTGACCTCAAGACTGGACTACTGCAATGCGCTCTACATGGGGCAGCCCTTGAAGAGTATTTGGAGACTTCAAGTCATCCAGAATGCAGCCGCACGAGCGATTGTGGGTGCACCTCGGTACACCCATGTTACAGCTATCCTCCGCGAGCTGCACTGGCTACCAATCAGTCTCCGGATATGCTTCAAAGTGCTAGTCGTAACGAGCCAAGGTGGCGCAGTGGTTAAATGCAGCACTGCAGGCTACTGCTAGATCAGCAGGTCAGCGGTTCAAATCTCACCGGCTCAGGGTTGACTCAGCCTTCCATCCTTCCGAGGTGGGTAAAATGAGGACCCAGATTGTTGGGGGCAATATGCTGACTCTCTGTAAACCGCTTAGAGAGGCCTGAAAGGCCTATGAAGCGGTATATAAGTCTACTGCTATTATAAAGCCCTTCATGGTATTGGATCTGGGTACTTGAGAGACCGCCTGCTGCCAATTACCTCCCAAAGACCCATTAGATCACACAGGGTTGGCCTCCTCCAGGTTCCGTCTACCAGCCAATGCCATCTGGCTACTACCCGGGGGAGGGCCTTCTCTGTGGCAGCTTCAGCCCTCTGGAACGAACTCCCCGCAGGGATTTGGACCCTCACCTCTCTCCAGGCCTTCCGAAAAGCCGACAAAACCTGGCTTTGCCGGCAGGCCTGGGGTTGATGAGTTCCCCTCCCCTCTCGACTTGTGTGATTGTGTGATTTTTGGCTATTTTAATTACTTGTATTCTGTTCTATTTTCCCCTTTTCCACTTTTGAGTTTTTCGCCGCCCTGAGTCCCTCCCGGAGAAGGGCGGCATACAAATAATAAAATTCAATTCAATTCAATTCAATCTACTGATGGTGGCCAGGGAGACCTTGGCTCCCCGGGAGGAAGGCTAATAAGACACGAACAGGGCCGTGCATTTCGGGTATATGCGCAAGGCTCTCCTGACATCCAGCTTGTGCCAGGATTTTTCCCTGTCACCTGAGGGGTGAGGACAGAAGTCCGGGAGAATAATCTCGAGAGCCCTGTGAAAGGGGGAATTAACCTTGGGCATGAAAGCGGGGTCTAGTCTGAGGATGACCCGGTTATCTAAGAAGGTGCAGAGATCCGCCCTGTTGGAGAGAGTGTTGATTTCGGAGACTCTCCTGGCCAAGGTGATGGCGACCAGGAAGACAACCTTGAGGGTTAGGAGCTGAAAGGACACCTCTCTCAGGGGTTCAAACGGGGCTTCGGTGAGGGCCTGAAGGACCGTGCGAAGGTCCCAGGTGGGGAATCGATGGACCACTGAGGGTTTCAGATTTGCCGCCCCCTTGAGGAACCGCTTTAGGACCCGATGTTGGGACAAGGGAGGAGCGTTCACCCCCCCTAGGACTGTGGATAGGGCGGAGACTTGTCTCCTGAGCATACTAGTGGCTAGACCTTTTTCGTGCCCCTCCTGGAGGAAGTCCAGGACCTGTGAAACTGAGGCTGCAGCTGGACGGAGACCCTTGGCTCGGCACCAGTCCGTGAAGGCCACCCAGGAGGCGTTGTAGAGGCGAGTGGTGGACTGTCTCCTGGATGCCTCCACAGTTCTGATGACCTTCTCGGAATATTGAGCCTCCCTTAATTGTTCCCGCTCAATCGCCAGGAGGTCAGATGAAGCCACTCCGGGTTCGGATGCTCCAGAGACCCCTGGCGCAGGGCCAGCACCCCCGCTGGAATCCTCCAGTGGGGAGCTGTGGACAGATCCACGAGGTCTGCCAACCAGGAGCGGCGAGGCCAGAAGGGAGCCACCATTATCATCTCTGCTCCCTCCGCCACCACCCTCCTCAGGACCCCGGGAATGAGGGGAAGGGTTGGGGGGAAGCATAAAGAAGACCTGGTGGCCATCTGCAGCGAAGGGCGTCCGTGTCCATGGCTCCCCTGGTCGGAAACCTCGAAACGAACTCTGGCAGCAGGGCATTCTGTGGGGTTGCGAAGAGGTCCACCGTCGGATGTCCGAACCTCTCACAGATCTGACAGAAGATTGAGGGATGGAGCTGCCACTCTCCGTTGTCCACCGTCTCCCTGCTGAGCCAGTCTGCTTGATGGTTGTCCATTCCGGAGATGTGTTCAGCTTTGATGGACTGAAGGTGCCTCTCTGCCCAGTTCCCCAACCGGAGGGCCTTGTTGCGCAGGGCCCTGGAGTGGGTGCCGCCCTGTCAGTTCACGTGAGCCTTGGCCGCTACGTTGTCAGTCAGAACCAAGATGTGTTGACTGGCTACCGAGCCCCTGAAGTGTCGAAGGGCCAGATGTATGGCTCTGAGCTCCAGCCAGTTGATGTTGTTTCGTAGATCTGACGGGGTCCAGCGGTGATCTGATTCTCCAGGTGGGCCCCCCAGCCGAAGAGACTTGCGTCTGTGGTGAGGATCCTCCTCGTCGGCTCTCTGAAGAGGCATCCTCTGTTCAGGGCTGGGGAGAGCCACCAGCGGAGGGATAGCAGTACCTGGGGTGTCACTCTGATCCTGAAGGTAGCATCGCTCATCCTGGCTCTCTGGTGGGGTAGCAGGAACCACTGGAGCTCCCTGGCAAGCAATCGGGCCCATGGTATGATTCCTATGCATGAGATGAACTTCCCCAGGAGCCTGGAAAGAAGAACTACAGGGACAGAGCATAACTTGCGAACCTCAAGAATCATCCTAACGATGCTGTCCTTGTGATCTTGGAACAGGAAGACCTCCCCAGCTACCGAATCAATAATGGACCCTAAGTGGAGGAGCCTGGTGGAAGGGACCAGGTGGCTTTTCTCCAAGTTGATGGAAAAACCCAGGGCCCTCAGGGTGTCTATGGTGATTATCAGGTCTCATTCAGCCAAGACAGGAGACCTGGCTAAGACGAGGATGTCATCCAAATAACGAAACAGACGGACTGGGAGGGAACGTAGATGACCGGCTGCTGCTGCTAGGATCTTGGTGAAGGTCCTGGGGGCTGAAGCCAGCCCAAAGGGAAGGGCCCTGTATTGGAAATGTTGCCCCTCATGTGAAAACCTGAGGAATTTACGGTGTTCCGGGGCGATCCTGATGTGTAAGTATGCCTCTAGGAAGTCGCCCAGTCGAATGCCCTCCAGAATGGATTTTAGGGAGGCCATTTTAAATTTGCGGTATACCACCCTGGAATTCAAGAGCTTAAGGTCCAGGATGGCCCTCCATCCCCCTGAGCTCTTAGGGACTAAGAAGAGGTTCGAGTAGAACCCGGATCCCTCCTCCCCCTCTGGGACTCTTTCAATGGCCCTGATGTCAAGTAGATGTTTAATGGCTTTGGCCTTAAGGGCCCGCTTGATCGGGTCCCTGGAGGGGGCGAAGGTGCGGAATCTGCTGGGGGGGAAGAGAACGAAACTCCAGGTGTAGCCCGAGCTTTCCGAGGTGCACGTTCCCAGGCATCCGCAAACAGGGAGAGGCAACCGCCGATGGGGAAATCTGGTCCCGGATTACCTGAACCTGCGGAAGGGGCGACCGCCTCCCCCTTGAAAGGGCCGCTTGCCCTGCTGCTGGCCCCTGAATCTGTCCCTCTGGAACTGTCTATCCCCTTGCCTGTGGAATCTAGGGTTCTGGTACCTCTGATTCTGGTTGTCCCAATCAGGTGGTCGGTACGGGGTCCTCCTGGGGTATGGCGCATGGCGGAAGTCTGATCGCTTAGTTGTTGTTGGGAGAACCTTCCGCTTGTTCTTATCCTCTACGAGGAGAGGATCCAGCGCCGTCCCGAATAGCTTCTCCCCGGTGTAGTCTGCCCCCGTAAGGTGCCACTTCATCCGGGATTCCGCCTGCCAGTGATGTAGCCAGAGCAGGCGCCTAGAAGCAACTGAGGAAGACATAGCTCGGGTCACATACTTTACCGCGTCCAGCATGGCGTCTGCTGAGAACTGCATTGCCGCCAGCATCTTGGATATGTCCTGTAGCAGGCGCACCTCAGAGGCCGGAGTCCTGTCCCTCAGCTGCTCCAACCATAGGACCGTGGACCTGTTAAAGAAAAAGGCGGAGGCGGCCGCCCTGATAGCCCAGGTGATAGCCTGGAACGTTTTATGCAGGACAATGTCCACCTTCTTGTCCTCAGGTTTGAGGCAGTTGGCAGTGTCTCCTGTGACCACTGTTGAGGATGATGCCAGAGTGGCCACTGGGTTGTCCACCTCCGGTACCTGGAGAGCCTGGGCAAAGGTTTGATTAAGATTATAAAACTTTCTTTCATTTCCACCTGGGGTGGGGAAGGAACCTGGTTTTACCCACTGCGATTTAAGCACTTCCATGAACATCTCAGGCGTGGGAATCTCCTCCTTAGCCAAGGGGGGGGTCTATGGAAGGGTCCCTTTTTCTTCTTGCTCTTACCCTTGTCAGATGACTCCGCTGCCGGTTTGGGATTCGGGGGGGGGGGATCCAGATTGGCTGTGGCTGTAGCCTTGCGAAGTAAGGAACTAAATAAGGAAGGGGGAAAAAGCCCTGCAACGGTGGAATCATCCTCTGTCTGGGGATCCTCATCCTCTGGGAACCCCACCTCCTTCAATTCTCCTTCCTCTAAGTCGGAGGCCTCGCTAGCTGTGGAGGGGGAGGGAGACCTGGCTTCCCTGGCCGCTGATGTGTTGGGGCATTCTTGCTGGATCCTAGGGGGATCCTGTGGGGCCCTGCTCCTGGAACTTTGAGGTTGCTGACCTAAGCTAGAAGCCATTACCTGGGCCAGAGCCCTGGCTAGCATGTCCTGGAAACTGTTGGTTAAGTCAGGCAGGGCAGGTTGCAGCTCTGGAGGCTGGGGATATTCCCTGGGCTCCGGAGATAGGAGCCAGGCGAGACCTGGTTGGGCTGGTGGTCCTGCGCCCAAAGGGATCCGCTCTGGAGTCCGTTGGGGGAGCGGGCGAAAGGGGGGGGGGGCGATAAGGAGCTATGCCATCTAAAGGAGTCCCCTGGAGAGGCTGGAAATGCTGCCCAGGCCTCCACCCAGGCTGGGGTCCTGCGACGGGAATGAGACCTGGAAGGGGAAGGGCTGATGGTCGCCCTGAATTCCCTGGCCGAGGCCCTGGTGTTTCTGGCCTCCTTCCTGGGGGCTGCCTGTTTGGGGACCCTGGCCTTGTCTCTCCTCAGCGGGGATCTCCCCCTGGGAGCTGGGGGACACCTCTGGAAGTTCCCTCGCTGGGATCCTCACCCCCTGGGGCCTTGGGCCTGGTACCCCTGCTTCTGGTCGCCTCCGCCATTACTCACGGTTAGATGCACACCACCTCCTCCTCCTATAGCCGGCTGCAAGGTCAGATTCTGCTCCCGAGGCTGGATCCGCTCCTTGACTCTTTGCGCTGATCAGCGGTCTCAGTTGCCGGCAGGCCCAGTTCTGGAATACCCCCCGGATCACCGGCGGGGTAGAGCCTAGAAGAAGCCTCTTCCGGCTTGCTGGAGCCTTCTGAGCGCTTTCGGCCTCCGTAGGGGAGAGTCGATCACGCGCTTGCCCACGTGGTCTTTTCAAAATGGTGACCGCCGACCTGCGGACCGATCCTCCTGCTGCTGGCGATCGTAGGGGGAGCTTCTGGAAGTCCCCAAGCCTCGCAGGTCCTCTTCTGCCTCCCTCGGGCCTGGACGTCGCTCGGATCAGGCAGAGGCTTCTTTCCCCTTCTCACGCGACCAGCTGGTCGCATGGGGTGCGCACGATCACGCTGGTTTGCAACGAGGCTTTCCCAGCAGCGCGGAGCACAGCGGAGGAGAGGTGAGAGGAAAGGTCTGTTGGAATCCTTGTAGTTAGTAATCGCTGATGCCAATTCTGAAGAAAAATACTCTAAGTCTTCGGAGAGAAGGGAGAGATGGAGTAACACTCCTTTTCAGGCCGAGACTGAGGTTAATCTGGGGGAGTCGGAGGAGGTACGGAGGTGTGGCTCCAAAAGATTAATACCTCAGTCTCCAATAGGCAAGAAGGCTTGGGTAATACCCACGTGTTATTCCTCCCACGCCTTCTCTTCGGAAACAGGACATTTAAAAAAAGCAATGGCTATATTAAAAAAAAACCTTATATTGGGAACATTTACAGAACAAAGCCCCTCATCAAAGAAATCTGTGTAAAGTAGAAAATTCCTTTAATAAAATCCTTCACAGGTCTCTCTATATACAATCCTTCATACAAGGAAAAATGGAAACAAAAATGAATGCTGCTTTTTTAGACATTTTTTAAAAAACAATGTGAAGAAAAAGGACAAAATAAACCCACAACTAAACAAAGTCCATGATGGACTATAATACATAATTCAAAAAATTTACATCTCCAATCACAATTAGACACATTGATAAACAAAAGTAAAATTAAAGGGAAAAGCTTGTTTTTCCTGTCCTGTTAAACCATTTTAGATAACTCTACTTAAATTAAACCAGGGCTCATAGCTATTTGATTCGTTAGAATTTAAAATATTCCACCATGTTGGGATTGCAGATTATATTTAAGGATGTGTGTGTGTGTGTGTGTGTGTGTGTGTGCTTCTTTGTGTGTGCATAACTGCATAAATATAGGAAATAATTTTAACTCAACAACTATTCTGTTATAGCATTCTCATTCTGAAGACTCTTTGGCCTCATGCATGCTTAGGTGATCATTGATGTTTAAAAATAGATGTGAGATTGGTACTTTTTCTTTCTTTCTTTTCAAAATGCTCCCCTGCCTACTTCACTTCCAACTTTATTCCCTAACATATGCATGCATACACACCAATTATTTTATTTAGGGTTTCTTGATTAAGGCAAGTATTACCTCCTAGGCAACATGGAAGTTCACAGCATTTGAAGTACAATATTCAAGAGAAAGATGTTGAGATAAGAAAATTTCAGGTGAAAATAATGTGCTGTTTCATACATTCATAAATGTGTGCTAGAGAATCAGCACTCTAGCACACATTCATAAATGTGTGCTAGAGAATCAGCACCCTGTCATATGTGTTAAATGAAAAGAGAAAGTTTATTCACAAGTTATGGGAATAAAAATTGGGCATTCTCCTTGTTTTGAGAAAAGATGCAAGTAATAAATTCAAATAGAAGGATTGTTTGATTTTAAAGCTGTACCATTCAAGTCAGTGGTTCATCATGTGCTTTATAACTAAGATATAATATTCAATAGTTGGAAGCTCCTATGTTTGAAGACAGCCTAGAGATATTAGGAACATAAACAAAATTTAATCATTTATGACTTTTTTTATACATGTGCTAATTAAGACTTATTAAACCATTTTTCCACTTAAAATATCTGCCCTGTATCACATGAAATTCTCTTCAGACATCCCTTCAGGTTTCCAAAAAATCTATAAAATTTTGCATATATGTTGTTGTTAGTTCCAAAGTTGTGTCCAATCCATCGCGGCCCCATGGACAACATTGCAATAACAAACAGGCCGAAGGACGCTTGGTCTGCAAACTAGTCTAGAAAGTCCTTCTTCGCACCCTTTTCCCTCCCAACAGCACCCCTCTCGCGTTCTTCGGCCCACTGGACCAATGGGGGCCCAATGTAGGCGAAGCCCGGGGAGCCTCCCGGGCCGAGAAATTGGAAGGAGCGAAGTTGCAAACGCTCCGAGGAGTGAAAGTATTTAGTTGTTTGCTGCCTGTTGCGAAAGGTTTCCCAAGGCCCAAGTTAACTTCGGTGCTCTGGCTTTGGGGAATGGTTTTTTTGCAGTGGAAAGTCGCGTCCGGGATTCCACCGGTTTGTCCTGCAAGTATTAGGCACCGGGCTATCCCTCCTTGAGCTTGGCGGAGTTTGCTGTCAGGTTGGATCAGTGTAATCAGCTCTGGAGAAAATCTTGTAAATGTGGGATATGTAAGAGTGAAATTGAGGCTTCGCAGAAATAGGCTGCCACACCGAGGCTGAGATGGGATTCGGGGTTTTAACAGATGCCCGTTTCCCCCCCCCCCGCGGCTCCCTCCGGGGGGAGAGAAAATGGGGCACTCGAACCCTTTCCCCACATGCAGCGGGGAAAGAGAGGTCGCTCCCGGTGAAGCGTCGCCCCCACGCTCGCTGCTTCTGCCGCAGCCACACCAAGGCTGAGATGGGATTCGGGGTTTTGACAGATGCCCGTTTCCCCCCCGCGCGCCCGAGCCCTTTCCCCACATCCCTATGCAGCGGGGAAAGTTCGCTGCTTCTGCTGCAGCCACACCAAGGCCGAGACGGGATTCGGGGTTTTGACAGATGCCTGTTTCCCCCCTGCGCACCCGAGCCCTTTCCCCACATCCCTATGCAGCGGGGAAAGCTCGCTGCTTCTGCCGCAGCCATACCGAGGCCGAGACGGGATTCGGGGTTTTGACAGATGCCTGTTTCCCCCCTGCGCACCCGAGCCCTTTCCCCACATCCCTATGCAGCGGGGAAAACTCGCTGCTTCTGCCGCAGCCACACCGAGGCCAAGACGGGATTTGGGGTTTTGACAGATCCCCATTTCCTCCCTGCGCGGCTCCCTCCGGCCGGAGAGCCATGTAGATCCCTTGTAGGGGGAGGGGAGGGAGGGGAGGGGAAGAGGCTCCGTGGGTGGGGGAAGGGAGGAAAATGGGGGATGCTGCGGAGGTCAAGGAGATGAAGAAGACCTTAATTGTGCCAGCCATCAAACCCTTCAAACACTATGATTTCGCCGCCGCTAGTTGCAAGGAGTGGGAAGGAGAGGAAGGAAGGAGGGAGGGGGGAAGGAAAAGAAGAAGGGAGAGGGGGAGAAGATGGAAGGAGAAAAGATGGATGGAAGGAGAAAGAATGGAAGGAGAAGGAGGAAGATGGAAGAAGAAAGGAAGAAAAAGAAGAAGGGAGGGAGAAAAGAGGAGAGGAGGTAGGAAGAAAAGGGGTAGAGAGGGAAGAGAGGGAAAGAGCAGAAAGACAAAGAGGATGAAGTTGATAGGCAAGAGGAAGGAGGAAGGAAGGAAGAAAGAAAAAGGGAGGGAGAGAGTAAAGAAGAAAAGATGGAACTAGAAAAGAAAGGAGGGAGGGAGGGAGGAAAGGGGAAGATAGGGAAAGAGCAGAAAGACAGAGAAGGTGAAGGTAGATAGGCAGAAGGAAGGAAGAAGGAAGAAATAGGAAGGAGGGAAGGTGAAAGGATGGAAGGAGGAAGGAACAGAAGCGAAGAGGAAGAGAGAAATGGAAAGAGCAGAAAAGAGAAGGTAGATAGGCAAAAGAAATGAAGCTGAAAGAATGGAAGGAGGAAGGAAGAGAAAAGGAGGAAGGGAGTGAGTGAGGAAAGAAGAGAGGATGGAAGGAGAAAGGAAGGAAGAGAGGGAAAGAGCAGAAGACGGATAAGGTGAAGGTAGATAAGCAAGAGGAATGAAGGAAGAAGTGAGGTGTCTCGAGGAGGGGGAAAACATTTAGTGACCAAAGTTGCAATGGCATTCAAAAAAGTGACTGATGACCATTTTTCATACTTAGCGACCGTTGCAGCATCCTCATGGTCACGTGATCAAAATTATGCTGGTTTCAGTGTCCTGGGGTGACCTTTGGACAAAATATAAAATTTTTAATCAAGCCCCCCCCCCAGTCAATGGTGTCCCTCTTTACCAATCTGAAAATCTGGTCACCTTACTCATGCCTACTGCTTCGGTCACTCCATCCAGCCACCTCATTTTCTGGTTTTCAAACATTTTTATTTCATTTTCATTTTCCTTTATACAATCACTTAAATACTGTGCAGTTAAAAAAAAAAAGCAATAAATACAACTCATAACACTTCTATCCTTCATACTCCCTTTCTTCTACCCCTCCAACTTTCATTTCTCCCCTCCAACAATCCCCTCTTCTACTTCCCCTCCCCCTCAACCATTCCTTTCTCCCCTTCCCACCATCTCACCCTCCTTACATTCCCTTCTCACTCCCTCTTCATTCCTCCCTCTTCTTTCCCTCTACTCCTCACTTCGGTGTATTTTTACTATTCATTGTCTATTCGTTTTGTAATTTACACTAAAATTATAAGGAAAAAAAAATTTTTTAGGGAAAAGAAAAAAAAAGAAAGAAAAAGAAAAAAAGCAACAGTATCCAAGTGCATTCATTGTTTTAAAAATTGAATCTATATTTCCACCCTCCCCCCTCCCCCCCCCATGAACCCCCCTCCCAGACCCCCTTCCGACTTCCCAGATCCCATTCCCGACATTGTTTGTTTTATTTATTTATTTTATTTATTTATTTATAGGCCGCCCTTTTCCCTGAGGGGACTCAGGGCGGCTTACAATCAAAAAGGAAGGGGAGTGTAGGACAATACGAAAAAAGAAATGTGCACAAAGTAAATTAGACAATAAAACTCAACATTCACTCAGCATTCGGGAGGGGCGAAATAAGATTATCCCCAGGCCTGATGGGTTAGCCAGTTCTTGAGGGCTGTGCGGAAGGCCTGGACGGTGGTGAGGGTACGAATCTCCATGGGGAGATTGTTCCATAGTGTCGGAGCCGCAACAGAGAAGGCTCTCCTCCGAGTAGTCGCCAGTCGGCACTGACTGGCGGATGGAATACGGAGGAGGCCAGCTCTATGCGATCTGATGGGACGCAGGGAGGTAATTGGCAGAAGGCGGTCTCTCAAATAGCCAGATCCACTACCATGGAGCGCTTTATAGGTGGTGAGTAGGACCTTGAAGTGCACCCGGAGACCAACAGGTAGCCAGTGCAGCTCACGGAGGATCGGTGTTATGTGGGCGAACCGTGGTGCGCCCACGATCACTCGCGCGGCCGCATTCTGGACTAGCTGAAGTCTTCGGATGCTCTTCAAGGGCAGCCCCATGTAGAGCACATTACAGTATTCCAGCCTAGAGATCACAAGGGCTCGAGTGACTGTTGTGAGGGCCTCCCGATTCAGATAGGGCCGCAACTGGCGCACCAGGCGAACCTGGGCAAATGCCCCCCTGGTCACAGCTGAGAGATGGTGGTCAAAAGTTAGCTGTGAATCCAGGAGGACTCCCAAGTTGCGGGCCCTTTCTGAGGGGTTTAAATTTTGTCCCCCCAGCCTGAGTGATGGTATGGTGGTCAAATTTTTGGGAGGGAAACACAACAGCCACTCGGTCTTGTCTGGGTTGAGTATCAGCTTGTTTGCCCTCATCCAGTCTTTAACAGCTTCCAGTCCCCGGTTCATCACGTCCACCGCTTCATTGAGTTGGCACGGGGCGGACAGATACAACTGTGTATCGTCCGCATATTGGTGATATTTTATCCCGTGCCTTCGGATGATCTCGCCCAGCGGTTTCATGTAAATGTTAAATAGTAGGGGGGATAGGACCGACCCCTGCGGCACCCCATATGTTAGGGGCCTCAGGGACGATCTCTGCCCCCCCACTAACACCGACTGCGACCTGTCCGAGAGATAGGAGGAGAACCACTGCAAGACAGTGCCGCCCACCCCTATCTCCCGCAGTCGTCGCAGAAGGATACCATGATCGATGGTATCGAAAGCCGCTGAGAGGTCCAGGAGAACTAGGATGGAAGCATGGCCTCCATCCCTAGCTCTCCAGAGATCATCAGTCAATGCGACCAAAGCGGTTTCTGTGCTGTAACCGGGTCTGAAGCCAGACTGGAAGGGGTCAAGATAGTTAGCTTCCTCCAAGGTACGCTGAAGCTGGAGAGCCACCACCTTCTCAACAACCTTCCCTACAAAGGGGAGGTTGGAGACTGGACGATAGTTATTAAGGACAGCTGGATCCAGAGACGGCTTCTTCAGGAGGGGTCTCACCACCGCTGTCTTAAGCGCGGTGGGAAAGTACCCCTCCCGAAGAGAAGCGGTAACAACCGCCTGGATCCAGCCTCGTGTCACCTCACTGCTGTTGGCAACCAGCCAGGAGGGACACGGGTCCAGTATGCAGGTGGAGGCACTCACAGCTCGCATAGCCTTGTCCACATCCCCAGAGGCAACTTCCTGAAACTCAACCCAGAGATGGTTTGCCAAGTTTTCTCCTTGTGTCTCGGCTGGACATCGTTCCTTATCAAGCAAAGTCTGGAGTATATTGAAACCAGATAGATTAAAAGTTAAAAAATAATAAAAAATAAAAAAATAAAAAATAAAGGAAAAAAAGAAAAGAATAATTAAAAAATAAAAGGGGGAACCTCCCCCCGAAAAAAAAATCAATAAACTCTCTACCTTAAACTCAGCTTCCCATCAATATTAACATTTAAACAATGTACATCATTCCTGATCTCGATTAATTTGTTACTTGCAGGATTTCAAACTATGTTGAAACCAAGTGAGTTAATCAAATAAAATTCTACTCTAACTAGGGACCTTGTCTCTTTATCTAAATATGTATCCATTTCCAAACCTTTAATATATCCCTTTTACCTCTTTCTTTATAGAGCAACTTAAACACCTCAAATATTTCTCTCGGTTTCTGTTCCAACTCCACTCATCCTGCCTCTACCCGTGTCCATATATATATTTTATTATCATCCGTACACCTCCCCTATTTGCTCCGCCTTCCTTCAAGCTCCCTGAATATATTCTTCCAAACTTATGTTCAAATAAAAATTACTATAAAAGTCAGCTTACTTTCTGGCTCAAAATAAGCTCTAATTAAACCTTCACTACCCTCCCATCTGCGCCACCCTTCCCAACTCGATTCAACCTAAACCACAATCCGGAAGCATCACAATCTCCGCCTTCCTCACCCTAGAGAATAAAACATAAACAGTTTATATAATAGTTCCAAGTTGTCCATCAAGTCTTTTTTTTTAAGTCCCATACAATATAATTTCCGAGGAGATCAGCATCATTTCTTACAGCCTTGATATCTCTTGATCGGTATACCACTATGCCATTTTCTACAAAACATAGTCACAGAGTGTTATTCAAGTTAAGATTAAGCAAATATTTTGAAAGCATAACTAAATCCTTGTTCTCCGCTCTGCTGCCCTTCCGAAGGGGAAAAACGATAGCTCCCGCCTTGTAGTTGTGTGATTGGTTATTTCTGTTGTACTTCTCCTTGTATTTGCCCAAGTCCGGGTAATTCAGGAAGTCCCGCCTTTAAAATCTTATGATAAAAATCTCGGGCTTCACAAGCTGAGTTGAGGCGATGTTTCTGATCGTTAAGTGTGACTGTAATACCAAATGGCGCTTCCCATCTGTACCGTATCTGATTATCTCTAAGTTCTTTAGTTAAGAAAGCATAGTCTCTCCTGGCTTTTAACATCTGGGGAAGCACCTCTTTAAAAACGATCAAATCCTGTCCATCAAGCCTGTTGTTGTAGAACTCTTGCAGCATCGCGTTTCTGGACTCTTTTGTAGCAAAATATATAACCACATCTCTCGGAAGCTGTCTCTGTTTTGCTGTCCACGAATTATGGCGGTAAATTTTTTGGATCTGCCAATCAAAGTTGAATCCCGGACCGCCCACCACACGACTGAAAGCCTCAAAAAAGGTCTGCTTCAAATTCTCCTGTTCGTTTTCACGCAATCCCCTAACTCTTATTGCAAACGCAGTCTTTTTATAATTCGTCATAACAAGTTGTCTCTCTGTCTTTTCAATTTCCTGTTGCAACTTTTCGATTTTAGATGTCAGATTAAAATTGTCTTGTTCCAAAAGTTCCAATTTATCCTCCATTCCTGCAATGTAATCTGTCATCACGGTTATCGCTTCGATGGTATCCTTCCTTGTTTGGGCAATCTTAGCATCAAATTTATCACATAGTTCCGAAATAAATTGCATTATTTCCTGTCTAAATTCTCTGAGTTTCAAAAAGAAATTCTTTCGTTAACAAATCTCCAGTAGGGGGCGTAGAAGGCAAAGACTGTGGCTTTATCGCGATTACTTGGGATGTATTGTTAAGAAAACGCTTGGAATTTTTGGACTTAGGAGCCATTATAAAAAAAACAAAAGCGAACAAACAAAGTCTCTGCACACCTTGATTTGCAATAAAATACTTTGAGTAAACTTTGGCAATTAGTATAGAGAAGTCTTCAGAAAAACAGGGCTGATTAAATATATCAACTGCGAAGGTTGTAAAATCGCCATTTTGAAAAACAGTTAAACAAAGGAGTTTTTGGTTAAATTGAAGCTGGTATTTTAAATAGTGATAAACAAAAAAGGATTTCAGGAATGGTCACTGCCCGGACTGATTTTAAATAGCTTAAATTGGTTCTGAGGGGGGAGGATGACCTGCCTTGGGCTGAAAAAAAACAGCTGAGAAGATCTGGCTGGAGTAAAAAAAAAAAAAAAAGCTCAGCTTTGTGTTGAACCTCTTCTCCGTTCACAGCGAAAAACAAAAGGCTGTGAATTTCAAAGAGATTCTAACGACTGAGCTCCTCCCTGCCCCTTTCTGCCTAAAAGGGGAGATATCTATAGATCTTTTAGATATACAGACCAGAACTCTGGGGGAGCTCCGTTGAGCCCCCGACGACAACAGGCTCCTCCCCCGGAAGTCCAGCCACCTCATTTTCTGTCGTCCCCTTCTTTTACCCTCAGTCTTTCCTAGCATTAGGCTCTTCTCCAGTGAGTCCTTCCTTTTCATTAGGTGGACAAAGTATTATGCCCAAAGTATTATTGTAAGAATGCATTACAATTTTCATGGAAAAACAACAACAAAAATACAGTATAAATGGTTGTGTAGGAAAATGTACCCAACCAACTCTATAGGATTATCTCATGTGTAAAAAGAAAGAAAAGGAAAAAGAAAAATGCCAGACAGCTGGGGGGAAAAGAGCAAGCAAAAATTGAGAAAATAAGCAGCACTACTTCAAAGAAAGTTTAAGGTAGAACTCCACCATTTTTATTATTTCCATTACTGTGAAAGTTGGAACTGTTGTATACTGAAAGAAAGTCCTCACAGTTACGAATGAAAGCTCTTGCTCGCAGTTTCGTTTGGTGGCCAGGATTAGATACTGATATCGAAGCCTGGGCCGCCAAATGCGAAACATGCCAGCAGTCCCGACCATCCCATCCTCGTCGCCAGTATTGTAACTTAAGAATGAAGACAGAGGCTCTGGTTCGGTAACGCTGTAAGCAATTTAATATAACAGTAACTATTAACAAAGTATCTAAGGAAGACCGGCTGTGAGCACGGTAGAAACAATTGTAACAAAGATTAGACCGGTAGTCTGTGGAGAAGAAACAGCGAAGCAGTTCCAGGTAGACTGGTATGTTCGGCTGCCAGTTGAAGAATCATGAACACAAAAATGCAAATAAATAAACAGATAACACAAAAATGCAGTTGCAATTTTCCACTCAGGGATTCAGGACCATCAGACGTCACCTGGAGCTTCACTCCCCGAAGGGAGGAGCTCAGACAGGGACGTCTTCTTGAGGATCCGCCTGCAATCCAATTGCGGCGTTCGGGGCGTGTCCGCCGTTCTCCTGCCTATTTAGAAGAATACTCGTGTGCAAACATCAAGCATGCGCACAGCTGGAGGGGAAGAAGTGTTGTATACTGAAAGAAAGTCCTCACAGTTATGAATGACAGCTCGGTAGCAGCCAGGCGCGTCTTAGGCAATCAGACGCGCCTGTCAGTTGCCGAGCTGCTGGTATATAAAAGGCAGGCTCTTCCAACTGTCAACTGATTCTTCAACTGGCAGCCGAACATACCAGTCTACCTGGAACTGCTTCGCTGTTTCTTCTCCACAGACTACCGGTCTAATCTTTGTTACAATTGTTTCTACCGTGCTCACAGCCGGTCTTCCTTAGATACTTTGTTAATAGTTACTGTTATATTAAATTGGTTACAGCGTTACCGAACCAGAGCCTCTGTCTTCATTCTTAAGTTACAATACTGGCGACGAGGACTGGGGACCTGTAACCAGAAGAAAATTCAACAGACACAAATGATTTTATAATCAAATCCCCCAAATGATGAAAATGTTGTAGTTACCTGCTCATTCTTTGGGTCCCCAAAGGAGTGCTGCAGGCAATGCAGCTGTCAGACTACACCACCTAATATTTCTTTTTTATTTGGAGAAAAGACAGATAAGAAAAGATGTATATACTGTAAACAATCATAGATCATATTTAAAAAATTGGTTAGAACTAAGGTTTTCTCTTTTTCTTATATTGCTGAAATTTGGGCATCTATTAAAATGAAATGTGAAGAAGTTTAAACCAATAAAAAAGTACCTCTTCATATTAGGCAGAATTATACTATGCTACATATTGCCATTGGATGTCATTCTGGAGAACATTTTCTGAACTTCATGCTTGAAGTGGAAAAGAATGAAACTTTGATTTGGAATTTTACCTAGTAGATTGATAGATCTTTACAGAAATGGCTGGTTTATGAAAAAGCAAAAAGTTGTGATCTGATGTTAATGCCTTGTTTTACAGCAACAAGGGGAGTCAGAAGTCAATACTTCTTTTGGTTTTCTTATCCTACCCTCTTTTCCTCCCCACTGCTTTTCCATTTATTTTTGTATTTTATATTTTATAATTCAATAAAAATGTTAAACCAGAAAAAAGATAACTTTTTTTTTTAAAAAAAGATGAGTGAGCAAATTCACAGAAAATCAGGCTACTAGTGATTACTGAGGTTTGATGACTCCTTGTTAATCCTAGAATAATGGGTTACTTATGCACCGTCAAATAAAACATATCTCATCTAGTGATAGGGTTAGATACAGAACTATCATTTATGTGGTATTAAAACCTTAATATGCGGAAGGGTTATCTGTGGTTTTGCTAGAGAACTTTAATTGATCCTGTTGTCACTGTAGGCTGCAACCTGAATGACCTTCGATGGACACCAGTAAGTAGATTTCCTGTCTTGTTCAATATAAAATATCTTTGAAGGTATTAAGTCTGGCCAGCAGAGATATAACTGTAAAAATCCTTCTATTGTTCCTGAAGAATCGTTATGCAACACACCTGAAATTCTTGCAGCTGGACCCTGCTCTGCACTCTGTTCCTGTAGAAATATACCAGAGTTGGTATTCAGCAGGTTCTGACCAGTTCTGGAGAATCAGTAGTAGAAATTTTGAGTAGTTCGGAGAACCGGTAAATACCACCTCTCACTGGCCCCATTCTTCGCCTCCCAAGTTCCAGCTGATTGGGAGGGAATGGGGATTTTGCAGTAATCTTCCCCTGGAGTGGTGAGGGAATGGAGATTTTACAGTAGCCTTCGCTGCCATGCCCACCAAGCCATGCCCACAGAACCAGTAGTACAAATTTTTGAATCCCACCACTGAAAGATACCCATCTTGAAACAACACGCTAGACTAGATGGGCTGCTGATTGGAACTCTCCTTAGATTTGTCTTATTATATAGTTTATCTTTCTTCTCAGGTCCTTGGATTTTATTTGCATTGGTTTCAGGTACCAACAGTGTGATGACCTTGCTCAAGTCTCAACATATAGAATAAATACCCCGATAAGGTCATTTAGAGAAAGATCAAGTCAAAGTAAGGTCTTCTATTAGCCTGGTTCTTTTGAGGTATGAACTATGCTGGTAAAGGCCATAACAAGAACCTTATAGATTAATGTTTCTCAAACTTAGCAGTGTTTAAGATGTCTGAACTTCAACTCCAAAAATTCTGGAAGTCCAAACATCTGAAACATTGAGTCCAACACTGAAAAACAGCGTTCTGATTATATGCCCTTTACATCTTTATGTCAGTGGTTTTTCAGTCTTCTCTTGCGCTACAGTTTCAAGTATTTGTTGTCCCCTTTTCTGATAAATGCAACATTCCTTCCCTCTCTCTCTCCATGTCTTTCCATTATCACCTTGCCTTTCCTAAAAAACTCTCATTTTAAAGGTACATAAGACTTTTTAAATTTAATTTTCTTCCAGACACAAAGAGGAATTATTTGAAAAATCCTGATTAGACACAATCAAAATCAATTGAGACAGCATAGAGTATACATGACACTAATAATGTTTAACATGCAGGGAACCCTTTCTGTTAGGAAAGCATTTTGCATATATTAAATCATTGGTGTCTAGAAACTCTAAACATCCATAGGTGCCTTTGCCTTTGATGGCACATACCAAAGCCATATTTTGGCCCTAGGCTGCTCTAATAAGTACACTTGATATTATCTCAGTGATCAAATTTCCTAATGTTCCTATCTAATTAAACTAATGTTTAAAAAAAATCTATTGGCTTTACAATGGAAATGACAGGGATGAAGTTCTTGAAGATAAATGGCTGTACACAATCTTCCCATTTTCTTTTCATATTAAAGTCTGTTCTTTTTGACCTATAGAATATAGGTTACTGTTGTGACTCAGCAGTTCTGCTGTGAGTTTTTTCGAGATACAAGATTCAGTGTGCAGCTGGGGCTTGTGGGAGGAAGTTTGGAGATAAAAGTACGGATGCTGCCACGCCCCAGTCGCTGGAGTCAACGTTGTTCCTTCGTGCGTGCCTTGGTTTGTACAACATTGCTTGCTTATTAATTGTGATTTATGCCTATTACATTTGGATAAGTGCTTTGGTGTTTCATGTAAACCTGATCCGTGAAGACTGTGGAAGAAGTGAAGTGCTTGTAAGAGTCTTTTGTTTTGCATTCTTGTCAGAGACTTGTATTTATGTTATTTATGGGTTTGAAGCCAGTTTGAACTGAGAACTGATAAAGAAAGACTTCCTTTTAAGTTTTGTCTGCCTGCGTTTGTTAAGAGCCGTGAAGGGGGGGACAGAACAGATTGACTCCTGCCTGACAAGCCTCCATTTCATTAACTATGGAGCAATTACATGCTGCACAGACGCAACTCGCGCAGCAAATGGTTGTCCTGACGGATCAAATGGCACAATTGCAGAGAGCTGCAACCCCCCCCCCCCCCAGCCAAGGAGGAAGTGCCCAGTAGCCATGCCAGATAAATATGATGGGAGTCTGGCCATGTTTGCAGCATTCTTGGGACAATGCCAGCTGTTTATTAGTCTGAGAGCGGAGGAATTTCCCACTGACCGGACGAAGGTGGGATTCATGATTAGTTTGCTCTCAGGCACAGCGGCCCGGTGGGCTACCCCCTTGTTAGTTCAGCAGAGCCCTTTGTTGGATGACTTCCAGGGCTTCTGCCAATATTTCAAACGAATGTTTGAAGATCCGATCAAAGGGGAAACAGCTGCCAGAAGTTTGAAATCACTGCAGCAGGAGCGTGGTTCATTGCAGGACTATGTGTCTGAATTCAGGCTACATAGCCAAGATTCCACATGGAATGAACCAGCTCTAATGGACATATTCCAAGATGGATTGTCTGAGGCCTTGCAGGATGAACTGGCGAGGGTGGACAGGCCACCAACGTTCGACGCGTTGGTCCACCTGTGCCTCCGGATAGATGCCCGGCTGCAGAGGTGAAGGCCTCGCCGTGTATTCCAGGAGACCACCAGCATGCTGGTTCAGCAAGAGACTGCAGTGGACTGGGAGGAGCCCATGGAGTTGGGTGCTATCCGACCTCGAGTGTCACGGACAGAGATGGACAGACGACGTGTGGAGGGATTGTGTTTTTACTGTGGGGATCTTGGACACCTGGCAGGGAGCTGCCCCAAGAAGAACAGAAGGGTTGCACAGACTGCAGCCGTCCCTCAGCAACGCACGATCAAGTCGGACAATCAGCATGTTGGTGTGGCCGTGATACCCCATTCGCACAAGATAGCATGCATTCGGGGGGGGGTGGAGTCCCAGGGCAGATGCCCTGCCGAGTAAAGTAAAGAACTCCGACCCTGCGAACTCACTTCCACCTCGGACTGTTCTACCCGTTGCAACCTGCGCTGCCGTTTGTCATCCCGGGAGCATGCAGTCTCTGGTACAGGATGCGCAGCGGGGTGACGACTGGGTGGAGCGACAAAAGGCAGAAGTGAGGCGGGCGTCCCCATGGACTTTGGAAGGGGATCTTTTGAAGTGTTGGGGCGGGCTCTATGTTCCCGCAGGGCACATCCGTCAACGGGTGCTCGTGCAGATTCATTGCGCGTCTGCAGCAAGACATTGGAGGTTTGTTTGGACGTTGCGCCTGGCCTCCCATCAATTTTGGTGGCCCCATCTGAAAAATGACGTACGGAGGTGCGTGAAGTCATGTGTCATTGGGCCAGGTCTACAAAAAGAACTCCGCCGAGATTCCAGCCATTGTTGACTCCGGTCCCCGCAACACTGGACTTTGTCTCTAGGTTCCCAGTGGGGTGCCAGGGTCTTGGACTGTGTTCTGGGGAGGCCGTCACCAACCCTCTTGGGCCGCACCCCGATCATCGGAACTGGGGGAAGGGCTCTGCAGGAGGGGATTGCGTGGTGGTTCGGCAGGAGTCGGTAGAGCTGCTGTCAACCTCCGACGGAAAGGAGGTTGGTGGGTCAGCCTTGCAGAAGGTGGAGGACCCTGGACAGGGTGTTAAGGCTTGGCTGAAGTTGGTAGAGCTGCCGTCAACCTCCGACGGAAAGGGGGTTGGTGGGTCGGCCTTGCAGAGGGTGGAGGACCTTGGACAGGGTGTTAAGGCTCGGCCGAAGTCAGTAGAGCTGCCATCAACCTCCGATGGTAGGGGGGTTGGTGGGTCGGCCTTGCAGAGGGTGGAGGACCCTGGACAAGGTGTTAAGGTTCGGCTGAAGTCAGTAGAGCTGCCGTCAACCTCCGACGGAAAGAGGGTTGGTGGGTCGGCCTTGTAGAGGGTGGAGGACCCTAGACAGGGAGTGAAGGCTCGGCCACAGTCGGTAGAGCTGCCATCAACCTCCGACGGTAGGGGGGTTGGTGGGTTGGCCTTCTGGAGGGTGGATGTCCCTGGATGGGGTGTCGATGCCGGGAAGGGCAGAAGGAAATATGGTGGCCACCGGATACCGAAAGAGTTTCGATTCAAGGGGGCTATGCCTCCAGAGGTTTGGGATTCATGAAAAAGGCACCAAGGGAAATGGGTGCGGGTCATCTTGGGGACATGTCATCTCGACCATCGGACCCCAGGGAAAGGGCCCTGCGGTGGGGGATAGTGTTGTGACTCAGCAGTTCTGCTGTGCGTTTTTTCGGGATACAAGATTCAGTATGCAGCTGGGGCTTGTGGGAGGAAGTTTGGAGATAAAAGGACGGATGCTGCCATGCCCCAGTTGCTGGAGTCAACGTCGTTCCTTCGTTCGAGCCTTGGTTTGTACAACATTGCTTGCTTATTAATTGTGATTTATGTCTATTACACTTGGATAAGTGCTTTGGTGTTTCATGTAAACCTGATCCGTGAAGACTGTGGAAGAAGTGAAGTGCTTGTAAGAGTCTTTTGTTTTGCATTCTTGTCGGAGACTTGTATTTATGTTATTTCTGGGCTCGAAGCCAGTTTGAACTGATAACTGATAAAGAAAGAGTTCCTTTTAAGTTTTGTCTGCCTGCGTTTGTTAAGAGCCGTGAAGGGGGGGACGGAACAGGTTACTAATACTATCTAGAGAATTCAGGTTATATAACACTATCTCTCGAATAACACTTCATAAATCTTTCCCTCCCTTTCTATCTTCAGTGTTCTTTAAACACTGATCCTTCTTCCTCTTCACTTAGGGTATTTTTGTCTTGTTCTAGCTGTTCTTCTGGGGTGAAAACATAACCTCCTTCCAAGTAAGCCACAGTATCAGAATATAAATGAATGTTTATACACTCCATGCCTTCTGACATAAAAGCTGCTGTGATAAAGAAGCAAATGTCAAGGTTGGAGAAGAAGGTTTAGGGAGACTGCAAATGCCATAGGACAACAAAGAGAAACTTATGGAGAAAGCAACTGCTGTATTATGCCTCCAGACTTCTACAATGCCTGGGCTAGACTGAATTCATTCCCCAGGCAGAGAAGGGAGAGAGTTCCACAAGTTGAGAAGTAGAGCCAAGGTGGCACAGTGGTTAGAATGCAATACTGCAGGCTACTTTAGCTGGCTGCTAGCTGCAGTTCGGCAGTTCAAATCTCACCAGCTCAAGGTTGACTCAGCCTTCCATCTTTCCGACCTGGGTAAAAATGAGGACCAAGATTGTTGGAGGCAATATGCTGACTCTGTATACCACTTAGAGAGAGCTGTAAAAGCACTACGAAGCAGTCTATAAGTCTAAATGCTAATCTATTGCTATTCCTCAGGAAGGACCTGAAAGCAAATAGCAAATAGAAGAAAGCAAATAGAAAGAAGAAAGAAAGGAAGCCAAAGACTTAATAAGATGGACACTACTTATATGCTTACAACTGAGGCTGGAATGATTGTTCCTGAGAGCCCAGGAGAACAAGCTCTTAACTGCTACTCCAGAATTGTCTCTTTGATAATCTAACCTTTTAGTTTGAACATTCTTGATTTGGGCTATTTTTGTGTTCAAGCTGTTTTTGTGTTCAACCCTCATCCCTGAATACTCAAGACACTTGGGAAGTACACACTTCAGCAGGTTCTCTACATCTTTAGATAGTCTAGTGTTTGCTTTCTGGTACTTGCTAATCACCCTCTCCACCAGGGTCGCTGCTCCATCTTCTAGAAGTATAACTAAATAGACTACATAGACATACATGCCACAGAAATAACTCTGATTTGTTGAAGTTGTCCAAAACAAAAGAGAAAGAAATGTGTAAAGGCCACTTGAAATAGCATGTAATTGGGATTTTAGCAAGATACAGGAAACTGGATATCTTTGAAAATTTTTATGCATTAATAGATGCATTTACATCTAACTTGAATCTATCAGTTGAATCTACTCTCATAAGATATAAGGTAGATGACATTGAGCTGAAATATTATTATAATGGTTAAAAATGGAAATCTGTGATAAATACATGGAGTCCAGTAAATGGAGATCCCCTTGGGTGAAGGGAACAGTTAATGACTAATCCTCCCTCCTCTACATTATCTCCCTAGCTCTGGAAATGCTGACTGCAGATTGTAAATTTTAAACTATTACATGCATTCTTCCATTGACCATACTTTTTTCTTTTGTTAGTATGTCCTGGCTCAATACTAGGAATATGCTTATTGGTGTATGCTTATTTTTTCTATCAGAATAGAATAGAATAACAGAGTTGGAAAGGACCTTGGAGGTGTTCTAGTCCAACTCCTTGCTCAGGCAGGAATCCTTATACCAGTGATGGTGAACCTTTTTCTTGTTGGGTGCCAAAAATGTGAGGGTGCATGTACGATAGCATGTCTGTGTCCTGACACGCATAATGCAAAGTGTGCCTCCACATGCGCATGCACACACAACCACACAAGTTTGAAAACGAACTTCTAGTAGGTCCATTAGTCCTGTTTTTCCCCCTCCCCAGGCTCTGGAGGCTTTCCTGGAGCCTTGCAGAGGGTGAAAACAGCTTCTCTGGCACCCAGAAGCCCTCTGGAAGCCGGAAATGGATCATTTCTGAACTTCTAGTTGGTCTGTTGGGCCCATTTTTTCCCCTTCCCCGATCCTCTGGAAGGCCGAAAATCAGCTGGCCAGCACCTGCATGTGCACTGGAGCTGACAGCGCACGTGCTGGCAAATATGGCTCCACATGCCACCTGTGGCACGCATCACGGCCCTATACCAAGGGTGTAGAACTCACGTCATCACGGTGGCATCACGTGACATATTGCAACTTTTTCCCCTTTGCTAAATCGGGTGCATGATGCATCTGACCTGCAAGCGCCAAGTTTGACAGCCCTGCCCTATACCATTTCAGACAAATGGTTGTCCAATCTCTTCTTAAAAACTTCCAGCGTTGGAACATTCTTCTCTCTGAATGACAGAAGTTTGAATGCTTCAAGTTTTGAATTCAAGTTTTGAATTCTTTAAAGTAAAATATTAATGGTGTTTTTCATTTTTGGATCCATCCTTTGTATCTTTAGACACAAATATTTTTTTAAAATATTTGACTGGTTTCCTGAACCCAAAAAATAAATAAAACCCTAGCACCAAAAAATTCTGAGAGTACCAAATCCTGAGTTTCACAAGATGGATAATTAGTCTAAAAGAAGACCATCTGGCCAATTTATATAGCAGTTCACAAAGATTAAATACTGGCGGGCACCAGCTTTGGGAAAATTGGGTTTAAGTAATTAGCACTGTGACACAGACATTCAGATAGGTATAAAGGATCATGATAAACTTAACACTCATTGGTAATGTACTTTTTAAAAAATATCATAAGCATTAGAAAAGAGAACAGATCTGAGAGTACATAGGTTTAAGGAACATACAATTTACTTGGTTTTATGAATAGCTACCATTTGTGAGTCAGATGCAAGAATGATGTTGGTATGGTTTAATCAAACAAAAGTAAGGGAAACATGAAAAGAAATATAAAGGTACCATGATACAATAAAAAGATGCAAAACACATACGGGTCTATGGAGATTCCCAATCATCCAGCTCATGGTTGTCCCAAAGATGCATTTTCCAATAGGTAACTGGACTTTCTTAGCTTTTTCATTTAAAATGCATCACTTCTCATCCAAGAATTGAAGAAGCTTCTTGGATGACAAGTGAAACATTTTCAAAGAATAAACCAAGAAAAGTCGAGTTGCCTTTTGGAAAAGCACCTTTGAGAAAAGCACATAAGTGTAAGGGACAATTCCAGCACTAGCTAAGAACAGTAACTTACATAACTGGAACATAATTTGTCAGATAGGATTGAGATACAAAAAACTCCTATTGTAGGAAATTGCTTGGGATAGTAGAGACTTGCAGGAAAGAGTTATAGAGTCATGAAAGTAAATTCTGATCTATTCAGAGATGCTTTCAACAAGCTCTCATTTTATGGCTATGAAAAACATCCCACATATTTTAAATAGAATGCTTCCTTATTGGCAAGGCTCATTCGTTCATATAGAATATATTTATCCTGTATGTGTGTCCCCATACATAAGAAACATGGCTGCTGATATCCATAGG
Organism: Thamnophis elegans; assembly: GCF_009769535.1. Classification (NCBI taxonomy): domain Eukaryota; kingdom Metazoa; phylum Chordata; class Lepidosauria; order Squamata; family Natricidae; genus Thamnophis; species Thamnophis elegans. The sequence goes on along the minus strand of NC_045544.1, from coordinate 48,164,179 downwards.
ACACTGGGCTGATGATTGGCAGGCTCATGTTCAAGACCTGGATTGACCTAGCAGTTTGAAAGTGAGTGATCTCCAGTAGATAGATGGTACCACTTCGGTGGGCAACTTAATGGGGACATGAAAGGAGTTCCCAACTGGGCATCCCTGAGGCAACTGTGATGTCACTGGCTAATCCTTTCAACCCAGATGTGCTTCAGTACTCCCAATGTAGTGATTGTCAGGCCTGCAGCCATCTTTCTTTTGGCTCTTTGGCATGCCACACTTTCTATTATTCGACTATGCATTTTCTATTGTGGGAAAATGGGAGGGGGGATTGTAGGAGTGAGATGCGATGTAACCATAACAAAATTATTTCTAGAAAGCCAAAGTCATCCTTTGTCTTTGCACCTCTGTACCTGACTGGAAATGGATGGGTGGAACTGCCAGCATGGCAGTGGAAGATTGGACTATGTGATGGACTTGTGGATATGGGGGTAAGATCTTGAACTTTCAACTAGGTGGGAAAACTGGAAAGCTTTCAGATTCAGGTTTTACCAGATGTGCTAACATGACTCTCTTAATAAATTGGAACTTTGAGCAATACTTTGCCTTGGACTCTGTTTTACTTTTGGATGCTATTTGGAACCCTGACATTAACCCAAATCTGAAAACTTCCCAGTTTTCCCACCTAGTTGAAAGTTCAAGATCTTGCCCCCACACTCATAGCCATATATACACACCACATATAAACACATACACACAATCCATACATTATATATATAACTTTATACATTAATGTCTCTTCTCCAAGTTGTGGAGAATGTGGACAGTGAGTTTTGTATTTGTGTAGTAGAAGATGAATTACAAGAAGGATAGAATTAATCTTCCTCTTTTTAACATTTCATCTTTTAATATGGAAGTCACTTCTTTTGATAGCTAAGAAAACAGACTTCTATTTCAAAGCAACATCTCACTGATGATCAAACACTGGGGACTACCAATCTAATGGAAATTCAGATTATATTATTTTATTTCTTTCAATTAACACTGCCTGAGTTCTGCTCAACCATCATACTCTACAGTGTGTTCTAACAGCAATACGGCAACTGCTCCAGTTCTAAAACCAATAATCTGGCAAATGATGAAAGAAAGATTGTATGATGAAAGAAAATCAATATTGCAATTTGCTGACTAACTGCCATAGTTTTAAAAAAAGGTGATCAGGTATGGTGATGGCATTATTTCTCTGAGATGACTTCATGTTTTGATATTTGCAACTTTGAATGGAATTGTTTCCTTATCACCTGAGTGATTAATGTTTATTCAAAGATTTACTACTGTCCATGTTATTTCTTGCTACAGAGTTGAAAGATGTATAGAAGGGAGGGGGACTCTGCCTAGAGCTATTTATTTAACACACCATAATTGATATTATTTTCAGCAGAACATCAATGGTCTTTTTCCCAAGAACAACTGATGTTTTCAGTCAAGTTGCCTGATAAAATCATTCTCTTAAAAACAAAATCAAATAAACCATTAGCTTTAGCATATAACAGTTCACCCCTTCTGCAAATCTCTTTAAATCTCTGATTGCCCCAATTCACAAGCAGCTTGCTCGAACCTTAACTGCTCTCAGCTTTGCCTTGGGCCATTAGCTAACAAACCAAGCATTACTGCAAGTAATGGCCATTTTTGCCAAATGATTATTACTTAATTGAAGTGCATTTTCTGTGTTTCTTTGTGTCATGTTGCAATGACTGTGCAAGATTGAATTTCATCCCTATGAAAGTAACATCCTGAAATAAAAATTGATCTTAAAGGATAGTGTTTGATGATGGTGCTCTTTTTTTTCAATTTTGCTTTTCTTCGGAACAAATCTACCAAGTAATTTAGAGGTAGAATTAATGAGAATGACTTTTCAGTAATACATACAATCAAGATACTGTATTAGCAAGCTCTGTTATAGATTCATTTGGATCACAGGCATTTGATTATTAGCATTCTGTTCTTCAGCAACAAGCTGCATGTACTGTCTGTTGCCATGACAATAAATTGGGAAGGATTACCTGCCTACTTATCAATTTTTATTAGCACAATCAACCTACCTGCTTAACAGTAGCCTGTTTAAATACCATTGATAAATATATAGCATGACATTAGGCATGCAAGTTAATGGTACAGAGAAGAGGGCAATAAAATAAAAAATATCCAAGTTTCATATATAGGAAGTGTGTTGATGTGGCTCATTAGTATGACAGCAGAAAAAAAATCTGAATGCAAATTTTAAAAAAATAGGTGAAAAGTTTTAGCATAATATGAATATAAAAATAGAATTTGGGGGACTCTGAGCTCCCTCTCCTTTAATATAGAAAAGATTAATTTAGAATTCTCTCCATTGGCACCTGCTTATTTTGTATGTCCTATTGAATGCAGCACTGTAGAAATGTTGAGCCCTTTTAAAAAAAATTAGGAATTCAGAGTCATATTTCATATTCCTATTCTTTGGAATTCATGTAGATTTACACCAAGACTGGATGCAAACAACAAGGGTTATAATTCAGATTGGTAATACAAGGCCAATGTCAGTGAGAATGAGAAACTCATAATGGTTTAACTCTGATTAAAGTAGGATTGTCAATAATAATTTATAACATTTTTGAGTCATTCAACCCTTCTTATACCAATAATATCCATGTTTACATTAGCTAAATGATGACCACTTGATGTAAGAAGATATTTTTAAGTCACCAATGGGGGAAAATGGCTTAATAAGAGGCTATATATTAATATCTGTCAGTGGGAAATGCCAGTGTCCATCAGAAATATATAAAGGCTAGTATCATGCCTGCAAGCCATCTTTTCTTTTTGGACTTCAGGCCTGCATTTTTTCTACTGTGAGAAAATGGGAGAGGGGATTATATGGAGTTGAATGATATGTAGTCATAATAATATTGTTCTTGTAGTCATAATAATATTGTTCTTAGAAATCTAAGGTCATCTTTGTTTCTGTACCTGGCCAGATCTGGATGGGAGGAATCTTTCTTCATTGCAGTGGAAGATTGGACCATGTAATGAACTTGTGAGTTTTGGGGCAGGATCCTGAACTTTCAGTTGGTGGGGAAACCTGGAAGCTTTCAGATTCAGGTTTTCCCAAATGTGCCAACACGACTCTTTTAATAAATTGGCATTTTGAGGAACCTCGTGCCTCGGATTTTTATTTTATTTTGGATGCTATTTGGAAACCTGACAGCTAGACTGGCTATTATCACAGTCTTAAGGAGACAGCTTGAACAAATAGTGGAACCCTTGTTATTTTAAAGAATGATGTATATTTCTGAAAGACTCAGCTTAGCAAGGATTTCTTTAAGGTGTTGGAAAAATAATAAAAAACAAGGCATGTGATTGTGTAGAATAATATAAAATTAAGATTAATCCAATTTAGCTTGCTATTTAGGAAAAGATGAAACAAGACAACCAACCAAATTGCACCCAGAGCTTCCTTTAAATTAAATTACTTTTGACCTATCTACAAGAGATGAAATTAAAATATGATTTGGGAACATGGAAGGAATTGTAATACGATATTTAGCAGGATGAAAATGTTAACTAACAGTTTACCTGTGTGGGAATAATTGCAGAGAAATGCTCCCACAGGATGTCCCATAGTGTACATGAAACAATGAAAGCGCATGGGAATGTGGAAAACAGGATAAATGACTCATAAAAGTAACTGGCCACAGGCAAGCTCTGGCCCTAAGTGATAACATTGTATGCTAATGAGTGTAATAAGAATAAAAGGGGGTTTCAGAGTCTGTTCTGAGCTCTCATCCCGAGACATCTTGCCTGAGTGTCTTATTCCTCATGAGAGACCACCACACGTGGTGACACCAACATAATCCTGTGCCGACAGATACGTCCCTGCTAACCCTCTGCTTACCGCCTGGAATAGGCTTGGTGCACCCGACGACGTTGCTGGCTACTGACTCTAATTCGTAAGTATGGGGGGTAGAATGTCTGCAGCTCAGAAAGTTCATGTTGAAGAGCTTAGGCAGTTAGGCAGGAAGAAATATTTAAGCACCCAAGATCAAAAAACTACCAAGCCTCTCTCTAAATCAGAGGCTGTCAAATTGCTTGCTTATGCTTGGGCTAACTGTCCATCTTATCCGGAACATGGCTCCTTAAAAGCCAACACATGGAGGAAAATTGGCGCAGTCCTCCACCAAGTTCTGAGGGCTCCCCCAGATGTTCTTTGTCTGTGGAAAATTGTCTATACATTGATTCAGACACATGCTGAATCCCCTCTTCAGCCATTGTTGGATCCACCTCCTTATCCAACAATGTCTGTTATGTTAACAACTCCTGCTCCAGATATACGGGTTTGCCAACCCACGGCTCCTGAGGGTCTTTCCCAACCTACTTTCCCAGACTACTGCTGACAGCCCATCTGGCCAAGCCCAACAGCCAGGAATTATTAGAGGAGCTTATCAAAAAGCAATAAAAGAAGGAGGTCTAGACGCCTCCGATCTGCAGGATGTTGAGCTATTTCCAGTCATATACCGGACTACACCAGCAGGCATTGTTTTTGAATGGCAACCCGTGCCTCTGGTAATGATTAAAGAATTAAAAAATGCAGTAAAGGATTATGGAATTACCAGCCACTACTCCAGAGGACTTCTTAATTCTCTAGTGGGTGCCTATCAACTGCTACCGCAGGACTGGAAAGACTTGGCTCGGATGTTGCTTAATGGAACTCAGTATGTTTGAGTCCGAGTACAAAAGGGAAGCCATGAATAGGGCGACACAGCCGGGGGCCCAGTGGACCATGGAACAATTATTTGGGGAGGGTGCCTTTGACACACTCCTCACCCAGGCGCAGGTCTTAACACCCGTTGCTTTTCCGCTTGTCAACGAATGTGTATTGGCCGCCCTGTCCCGTGTAGATTAATCTGGTACCCCGATTCAATCCTTTTCTGCCATAAGACAAACTGCAACGGAATCTTATTCCAACTTTATTAACCACTTACAAAAGGCAGTGGAGAGACACATTTCTAACAAGGAAGCAGCTGCTGAAATTCTTATGAAATTGGCATTTGAACATGCGAACACAGACTGCCAGTCTGTCCTTAAACCTTTGGCATCTGGCCCGGCGCCAACCCTTGCTGATTATCTCAAGGCTTGTCACATTGTCAGAACTAACGCCTTCCAAATGGATACATTGGAGCCGTGCTGCAAAAGGGAAATCAACCCCAGGGCACCTGCTTTAACTGCAGGAAGCCCGGACATTTTAAAAAGCAGTGTCGAGCCCCCGGAGGGGGGGCTGTGTGTCCCGCGAAAAACACAGGGATGAAACCAAATACAGTTTGCCCAAAATGTAAAAAGGGCTATCATTGGGCAAATCAATGCCGATCAAACCAACCCAACCAGGGAAACTAGATAGGGGATGTGCGGCTAACCCCCTCCCCAAGGCTGCCTCCTCTCCACCAGAACAACGAATGCCCATTAGGGGCCAGTCCCGAATTGATTTACAATTTGTAAATGCGGTTTCGGTAGATTTTCCTAATTTGCTCACAATGGCTGAAACCCATATTCATGGCCCCCTGCCCCCTGGCATGGTGAGAATAATACTCCCTCATTGTTTGGCTCAGAAGAAGGGGACATCGGTCATCCCTACTATGGTCAATTCAGACTCTACCGCCCCTGTTCAAATTCAATTTTATACAAATGTCCCAATTGAGTTTCAAAAGGGGGATTCCATTGCCCAACTTGTGTTAATCCTCTGTGCAGAAGCGCCACTATCTTGCGGCGATCCCTCCCTGTCCCTTTTTGAAGGCTCCCCTGAATTATTGGCTTTGACACAAAAAATCACACCCAATAAGCCTATGATGCCACTATTAATTAATGGCACCCTATTTTCTGGTCTTGTAGACTCCGGTGCTGACGTTTCTGTCATAAGGACCGCTGAATGGCCTTCCTCATGGCCGTTGGAAGCCTCACCGGCAGTTAGGGGAATAGGAGGGACCCGACCTGCAAGAGTTAGCCGAGATTGGCTTACGGCACAACGTGTTACGAAAGGCATCTTGGCGAAACTCAAACCAGTGGTTTTGCCGCTTCATACTAACTTGTGGGGTAGGGACCTACTTTTTCAATTTGATGCTAAATTAATATTGGAGGATTAATAATGCCGCACTTGCTGAAATTGACTCTTTTGTCATCAACCCCTGTTTGGGTTGATCAATGGCCTTTGACAAAAGAAAAATTACAGGCTTTAGATAATTTGGTAAAAGAACAATTGGCATTGGGTCATGTGGAACCCACCACTAGCCCATATAATACTCCTGTTTTTGTGGTAAAGAAAAAATCAGGAAAGTGGAGATTGATTCATGACCTCCGAGCTGTGAATAATGTTATTAAACCTATGGCCCCCTTCCAATGTGGGATGCCCAATCCAAATTTAATTCCTTGTAATTATGATCTTGTTGTAATTGATCTTAAGGATTGTTTTTTTACCATTCCCCTCCATAGCGAGGATAAACACCTTTTTTGCATTTTCTTTGCCCCAACTTAATATGTCCCGTCCCACTCCTCTCTATCAGTGGACAGTTCTTCCACAGGGAATGCTTAATAGCCCTACTATGTGTTAGGCTTTTGTGGATTTTGCATTACAACCTTTCTGTAAATCTCATCCTTCCTTTTTGGTTTACCATTATATGGATGACATTTTGGTTGCGGCTCCTGGCCCAAAGGGTACAGTACAACTTGTGCTATCAGAGCTTGTTACATTATTGGCCAAGTTTGGTCTTCAAGTAGCCCCAGACAAGATTCATACCCATGAACCTTTTTCCTACTTAGGCCATAAGGTTTTGGCCTCATACTCCTCTCCGGTAGTACCCTCCATCAAAATACCCTTGCCTTTGACTTTGGTAGCCTTGCAGCAAATTTTAGGCACCATAAATTTTGTAAGACCCTTTTTGGCTCTTACCACCTTGCAATTAGCCCCATTATTTATGGCATTAAAGGGACCTTTAGGCCCCTCTTCTATTGTAATTCTTACTCTGGCCCAGGAGCAAGTGTTTAGTTTAATAAATGAGGTGATGACCACCCGTTGGGTGGATCGAGCTTTACCAGACCACCCACTCTCATTGGCAATTTTTGCTACTCCTCCGTTACCCACTGGGGCGCTTATACAATGCCATGACAAAAAAGTTTACGTTGTAGAATGGTTACACCTCCCTCATACCCCATGTAAGTCCATCAGTTCCCAGCCTCATTTAATGGCTCTTTTAATAAATAAGGCTCGCTTTCAAGCTAAATGCCTTATTGGTTTTGATCTTGCTGGTTTGTATGTCCCCATTTCTCTTACTGTTTGGGAACCCCTCTTGGCCACATCTGATGTCTTACAACTTTCCTTGGCCGATTGGTCAGGTTTTGTGTCTTATCATTTACCTTCTGATCCTCATTTTCAACTTTTCCTCAACGTTCCCCTTTCCCTGTCTACTTCCTTAGTAACCTCCCCTCTTTCGGATACGTTGACGCTTTTTGTGGATGGGAGAAAAACATATGGTTCTTGTGTGTGGCAACAGGATGGATCCTGGCACACAAAAATCACCCCGCCTCAATCCTCTGCTCAACGTGCTGAACTTGCCGCTATGATTTTGGCTTTTCAGACTTTTCCCCATTTACCCTTTAATTTGATTTTGGTTAGCCTTTATGTGTATCGTGTTCTTATTTCTTTGCCTAATTCCTATGTTTCTCCCTATTTGGACGACTCTCTCTTAAGCCTTTTTCTTACCCTTCAACTCCTTTCGCAACAACGTGTTTGTCCCTTCTTCCCCACCCATATTCCTAGCCACTTGCCTTTTCCGGGCATGCTTCAAGAGGGCAATGCCTGGGCGGATGAAGCTGCTTCTGCAGCCTCCTCCATTTTAGTCCTTTCTCTGGTTACTCCATGGGATAGTCATGCTTATTTTCATCAGAATAAAAAAGCAATTTTCTCTTTCAGCTCAGGAGGCCTCAGCCATTATTCAACAATGTCCTACCTGTAGCCTTCAAGCACATGCAGTTCCCCAAGGTGTCAACCCTCGGGGGACACAAAGTTGTCAATTGTGGCAAATGGACGTGACTCAATATTTGCCATTTGCCCCTTGGAAATATTTACATGTTTCCATTGACACCCATTCTGGCTTTATTATGGCCACCCCCCAACGGGGTGAGGCCACCAAACATGTTATTAATCATTGCATTCGGACTTTCTGTATTTTGGGTAACCCAACAGAGTTGAAAACTGATAATGGCCCGGCTTACACTAGTTCCGCCTTTGCGGCGTTTTGCCATCGCTGGTCCATTATCCATAAATTTGGTATTCCTTATAACTCCACTGGTCAAGCCATTGTGGAACGAGCTAATCAAACTTTAAAAACTGCTCTTGGTGCACATTCCAAAAATAAAGGGGAAAATAACCCCGGCTTACCTGGAATACAAAATGTTGGCTTCCGGGGCGGGACCTTGCTGATGGCGGCAGCTTAACGAGCTGCCCCCAGGTTTCTGGTGGTGTTATCTGCCTAAATACCTGGTAGATACCTCATTCTTCAGGCAAAGAAGAGTGAGAGAGAGATCCAGCTGGTAAGAGCTTTTCTTTGAAGTTTGCAGCTTTTTTTTTTTTGCTGCGAATGGAAGGGGGGGCCAACCAAAGGCTGAATCACATTTCCGTGCCAGAAACCCCGGCTGTATTTATTATGGCGCAAAGTAAGGATCCCCCCACTTAGAACAACTTTTGATATATTTATTTGAGATTAATACAAGCAGAGTCCGTACCTGAGAACCTTATCTGCCTTTTTTTTTAAAAAAAAATCCTAGCTTCATTTTTACAAGAGCTTCCTTCGTGCACGGGTTTTTTTTTCCCCTCTTAAAAAATAAGCTCCTAAAATGGCGATTGTGCCACATTCCTAACTATCCGGCAAAGAACAGTGATAAAAAAGATCAAAGGTACAGCCAGCTAGCACTCTCTTACTAATTAGTTTCATTTCTCTGAAGAGCTTACAAGACTTTTTTCTTATCAACTTTTAAAAGTTTTAAAAGACTCCTTGTTAATATAGAGACATTCCAAACAGAGATGAATATGCTGAACTGTTTCGTTACAATGCTAATCTTTTGAAACCTGCTTTGTTACAATGCTCTTTTCTGAAACCTTTTGAAAAACCTCTAAGAACAAATAAAGGGGGGACTTAATACTTTTTTTCCTTGTAAGCTACACAGCGGGCCAGTAGAGTTTGAATAATTGTTGAATAATTGTTTGAAGAAAAGATATAATGGCATCAAAATTAAATCCGGGGAGACCTCTTCTTAGGAGTACATCTCACACACTTGGCACAAAGTCGCAGCTTCCACCCTCTATGCCCCCTACTGGAGATTTGCTAACAAAAGAACTTTTTTTTGAAACTCTTAGAGAATTTAGAGAGCAGAATTCAAAAGTTTTCAGAGAATTCAGAGAGGAGATAAAGAAACTTAAAGCAGACTTATATGATAAGCTCGATACTAAGATTGCCAAAACAAATGATGATATGCTGGGACTTGGGACTGTATTGACAGAATATGTTTCTGGAATGGAAGATAAGCTAGAGGTTCTTGATGAAGCCAACACTAATTTGACTTCCAAAACTGAAGTGGTGCAACAAAGAGTTGAAAACGCTGAAAAACAAATTTTTATGATACAGTACACACAGATGGAGCTTGCATTAAGAGTCAGGGGGCTGCGTGAAGACAAACAGGAGAACTTGAAACAGATTTTTTCAGAGGCTTTTAACCGTCTGGTGACTGGCAGATCGAAAAAATTTATCGCGCTAACTCTTGAGTGGCAAAACAGAAGCAACTCCCCCGAGATGTAATTATATACTTTGCTACAAGAGAGTTCAGAAACATGATACTACAAGAGTCTTATAATACCAGGCTTCAAATTGGCGGACAGGACTTGATTGTCTTGAAAGAAATACCACCCCAAATGCTAAGAGCCAGGAGAGATTATGCTTTTCTAGTGGAAGAACTGAGAAACCGCCAGATACAGTATAGATGGGATGTGCCATTTGGTATTATAATTACATTTGATAAGCAAAAATATCGTCTCAACTCTGTATGGGAAGCCTGAGATTTCTATCACAAGATCCTGAAGGTGGAACACCCTGAATCATCTGGATCTGGAGAAAGACCACGAGAAGGACAAGATAAACAGCAAATCACACAACTACCAGACAAAAAGCACCATCTCCTCCTTCCGGAAGGGCAAGGGGTCAGGGAACAAAGATCTAGCCGTATGACTACCAGACAAATGAGAAAACAAGGTACATTGCAACAACCTCAATAATCACCGGCCATTGACCAAGGAGTTGTGGTCTGAACTTTTTACAGAAGAGAAAGAAAATATTTCACTATCTCAAACAGTTCAAGAACGATATAATTTGCCTGCAAGAAACTCATATCAAATCAACTGATCAAAAATATTTGTTCAACCCCAAACTTGGTCAATATTTTGTGACCTCTGCTACAGAAAAGAAAAATGGTATAGTTGTATACTTAAGAAAAGACATTAAGGCTGAACTAATTGAAGCAGATCCCTTTGGAAGATATATCGCATTAGACCTAATTCTAGAAGGGAAAAAGACTTGATGGATGACTTCGAATTGAGAAATGTTTGGCGAGAAAGAAACGCAGAGGCATATGACTTCACCCTTTTTTCTGATGGACATCAATACCTTTCAAGGATTGATTTTATACAAATCACTAATGATTTATTTTCTAGGGTGAAGAAGACAAAGATTGCGGCGAGGGTCCTTTCGGATCATAACCCAGTCTGGACGGAATTGGGAAGGGTAGTGCAGGCAAGAAGGTCTTGGAGGTCGAATGAGAGTTTATTTAGATATGAAAAGTATATTAATGATTGTAAAAAATTGCTATCTGAATACTTTGTTCTGAATACGAATAAGGGTACATTCATGGAATTTGTAGGGGATGCAAGTAAAGCGTATATGAGAGGAGTACTGATGAATATAAACAAAATACATAGACATAAACAAGGGCAAAAACGAAAAGAATTGGAAGAGGAAATTAAAAGAAAAATTTGAAATGTATCCAAATTGTGTTATGGAGGGAAGGAGGTGTTTCAACAGGAGGCGATTTAAAAGGCATTCCAGGAAATTTTTTTTTTTTTACAGAATTGTACAAAGGGGACAAAATTAAGGGTTTAGATATAGACAGATACTTAGATAAAGAGATAATACCCCTAGTTAGAGAAGAGTACAGGCAAAAGTTGAACCAACAAATAACCTCTGGGGAAATCCTGCAGGTAATCAAACAACTAAGATTAGGAATAATGTAAACTGCTTAAAGTTTGTGTAAGGGCAAGAAGCTGAGTTCAACGTAGAGATTTTACTGACTTTTTTCTTTTTTCTTTTTTTAAATTTCCTTGGTTTTAATATATTTTAGATTGTGTTTGATAAAAAGCTATACCGTCTACGGGCTCTGGAAAGTCGGGGGGGAGGGAGGTGGGGTCCTAGGGGGGAGGGGGGAAATATAATATGTGTTAGATTTTAAAGTAACATGATCGCACTTGTATAATGTTGCTTTTTTAATTCTAGTGTAAAAATAGGAAGCTGAATATATTGATAGATAGTAGAAATACACCGAAGGGAGGAGCAGAGGGAAAGAAGAAAGAGGGGTATAGAGGGTGGGAGAGAGGATCAGAGGGAGGGTGAGATGGAAGGGAGGGAGTGTATTGGGAGAGAGGAGTGATAGAGGGGGAGGGGAAATAGGGTAGAGGGGAATGTTGTAGGGGAGAAAGGAAAGTTGGAGGGGGGTGAAAGAAAGGGTGTATGGAGGGTTGAAGTGGTATATTGGGTTCGTATTTTGGGGAGTATTGTTGACAAGGATGGCTGTGTTTATTGCTCAATGTTATATGGCCCCGGTTATGCACAGTATATATGTGACTGTATGAAATGAAAATGAAAATGAAAATAAAACATATTTACAAAAAAACAAAATGTTTTAAATCTTACTCTTTACACTCTCAACTTTCTTAATGTTACCGGCACCCTGGGTCTCACGGCCACCAGCAGGCATTTTTCTGCTTCTCCCACAGACTCTCCACGTTCACAAGTGTACTACCGACGTCTGCCGGACCCGTGCTGGAAAGGTCCTGCCTCCCTCATTACTTGGGGCCGTGGTTACGCCGCAGTTGAAGACCATGGTGTAATTATCTGGACACCTGCTCGCTGTGTTCGGCCTTACATGGTGCCTGCTGACGTTCCCTCGGTGTAGTACACATGACTTGGGGGCCTGGGGTCCCAATTCTTATTTACAGGACTTGAGGAAGGTTTCACACCTTTTTAATTTAACTAATTGTTGGATTTGCTTACATATCCCGGCTGATAGCAAAGGTGGCATGGTGTTACACGCTATTCCCTTTAATGAAACAGGATGGAAACAAGCCTAGCCTGGCCTAGAATGCAAAGTTTGCTCGACATCACATATGCTGTAGCCATGCGTGTGCAGGAATCTACTCATTACTGTTTTTCCAGCACAGGCCGATGGAGGAATGCAACGTATCTTGGCACCTACACTAATTGTGAGACTCTGATTCCGTGGAATGGATTGGCTACTTGTTGTAATGCCATTAATACAACAGCGCCAGATGGAGTCAATAAATACTGGGCTTGCAGTCAAATGCAGATCATGGTACAGTTTGCCAACTCCTCGAAAAAAGGAACTTATGACATACCTAATATGTGGCTCATATGTGGTAGAAGGGCTTACCGACAGACTCCATGAAATTGGCAAGGTGTATGTACATTGGGATCGTTGGTCCCGGGTATATATGCTATGAAAGAATTACCTAGTGGAAGAATTCAAAATAAACGAGACACCTTCTCCGAATCCCCCCTGACGTTGGGAGGATCATCCTGGACTCAATTTTCTAGAGGTGTTCTCCCTCCACTAGGCGTTGCAATGAATTATAGAGATTTGCATAAGTTAAATAATTGGACTGTTGTTATGTTTAATGAAACTATTATTGCTCTAAAATTAGTTAATCAGGAACTGGGGGAAATACATAGTGTAACATTGCAGAATCGTTTTGCTTTGGATATTATTTTGGCTGCAAAAGGTGGTGTTTGTGCTTTGATTCATTCACATTGTTGCAGTGTACATTCATGATAATCAACCTAATATTTCTGCCACAGTGGAAAAAATGGAGTCCTTGGTACGTAACAACCCCCTGCATACTGATGGTTCTGGTACCATCGACTTATGGGGGGCTCTGTGGTCATGGCTACCTGATGGCTCCTGGCTGAGATCACTGATTCCTGTGGTAATAACCATCATTGTATTGCTGGTGTTACTTTGTTGTTGTATTCAATGCCTCCCATCCCTGCTACAAATGTGCAAAACCCTCCTTCCCTCTAATAGGGCAGACGCTCTGGCCATGGAAACCGAGGTCCATCTGAACTTAGAGGAAGTCTCCGTTGATAATATAAAAAAGGAGGAGATGTGGGAATAATTGCAGAGAAATGCTCCCACAGGATGTGCCATAGTGTACACGAAACAATGAAAGCGCATGGGAATGTGGAAAACAGGATAAATGACTCATAAAAGTAACTGGCCACAGGCAAGCTCTGGCCCTAAGTGATAACATTGTATGCTAATGAGTGTAATAAGAATAAAAGGGGGTTTCAGAGTCTGTTCTGAGCTCTCATCCCGAGACATCTTGCCTGCGTGTCTTATTCCTCATGAGAGACCACCACATACCTGCAAACCTATCAATTCAGAAATATTACTCCATTTTCTCATTAAACCAATTCTACATAACTATAGAAGTCTCTCTTTGAAACATATCCACAGCACAGTATACTGAAGGGTGATTGCATATGTAACTCTACAATGTTCTGCTTGTATGTCTGCATCCAGATTTGGCAAACTTTTTAAGTTTATTTCATTCTGTTGTTTTGTTGACATCTCGATTAGCAGTTATAGCTAAGATAATTCAGTGCCTGGTTCTAATCAAGGAGACTTGTGTGATCCCATGGGCTCTTCCCCTATGTGTTTTAGATAAAAATGTCTACAAACAATTTTTAATAAAAAGTGACTGTTTTGATCAACCATATTTATTTTATTTTGTAATTGAAATTTGTAGTGGACTTTTACAACTGCATCACTTTGTGATGCAAAGACACTCTGATTCTTATTAAGACAAAAGGCAAAAGTCCTTTAACAAGGACTTTTACATCACCTGGAAGTCTTAGCCAAAAGCGTGCATACAATAGCATATGACCTTTTCCAGCTATTGGAAGTTCCAGATGACCAAGCTGGTCAAGGAAACAATTTGACCATCAGAGGTAGATGTGATGAGGCCCATAAAGAGGTTGCTTTGTTTCATTGAAACAAATTCATTGAAGGAATACCCCCCCCCCCACACACACACACTTTAAAGATCTGGACAGCCCTATTTCAAGTATTTAAAGTGAAATCTATCCACCAATCCAAGACTAACATATACATATTCTATTTTTTGGGGGAGAGGGACAATGGTCTAATGTAACACATTTCTTTCAAATAGGAAACAGTGAATTGCAGACTTCATTGCCTTACATATTAATACATTTCTGGAACATTTTGTACAAGACACAATGATAGGGAAAATTGATAGAGATGTAAAAATGCCAAAGAACATTAGTTCAGATCCTGAAATGGTTCCATACTCTAATTTCTCTTTGTCTTCACAATCACCTGATATGGGAGCCCCTAAGAAACAGAAAGCTGTTTCAAGGTTTTTGTTCAGTCAGCCTCATCTTTTACATGTTACTTTTTAAAAAAAATCTGAAGGTATTTTGTTTTTCTGTAGATTGCCTACAAATTGAAGATATTTTCTCCATTCTGCAGTGAGCAACTTGACAAGGCTGATCTTTTCAGTATATTAAAGGTTCTGACAATTCCCTGCCATTTAAGTGGGATTTTAAAAACAGAGGATGGCTTCTACTGGGGAACCTGTGAAGATGTTTTCCCCACCTTAATTGTGCCTAAAATGAGGAATTGTGTCAATCAGTTTGCATTTTGCCAGATTTGCTATCCTCGAGCATCATAGCAGACCAATCCTAAAGGAAAATAACACCTCTGCTTGAATGATAGACAAAGCAGTCTTATCTTCTAGTCAATTTGCTCTTATCCACATGCAAGAAGTACCCATGTTATCTAGGATAATGAAATTGATAAGGGAAAAGCCATATTTTCAGATCTGAAAAAGAAAGGAAAGTGAGGGGGAAAAGGAAAAAAAGCCTTTTTTCTTTTTTTCCCCTCTCACTGTCAAGAGAAACTAAGAAAAACTCTTAGTTTTTCTAAGAAAAACTTTTTAGAATTTTTTTTGACAAAAAATGTTTGCTAACCATATTCCATCCATTTTTGCATCCTACCTATGACTACAAGCAGGTGTAGGGAGGGGAACAAAAACCCAGATGACCATAGATAATGCCTAGAGAAGCTCTTGTTTCTTAATAATAAATATTGGACTGATAAATAAATAAGTAGCCCAATGACTCTGGAATAGTGATATTGGCATAGTTTGTTGAACATCCCCAAAACTCTTTGAGTCTTTGTAGAAAGAGGTTCTCTGCCAGGTTACTGGGTGGGTGTGGCCATGGTGGGCATGGCCTAGTCGGCCTCCTATTTCATGTTGGGGGGTGGGATTTTTTTTATTTTATACACATAAGCACATCAACAGAACACATAAAAACATTAACAAAAATAACCACATAACTTAAAAACAACATAGGAACAATAAGTTCCATCGTATATCATACAACAGTTCCGAATCGGTTTCTTTGCAGTTAGTGTTTTCCCTTCTATACATTTCTATCTTGCATTCATAATCTCGTTATTCATTGTCCATTTTTATATACATTTCTTTATTTATTTATACTTAGCTTCTTATGATCAAGTATTATTTACCTATATTGTGCTTTATATTTTTACTGTCATTTATTCTCTTACATACAGTTATAGGTATACATTCACATAGTTATTCTTTTTCTTTGCCAATCTTATATTATTATTATTCCATTTAAAAGGATATAAGGTATAATTTGGAATGTATTGTTTACTATCCTTCACACCTGCCATGACACCACCTTATTTTCTCTTTCTTTTCTTTTCTTTTCTCCCTTCCTTCTATACTTCCTTCCTTCCTCCTCTCCTTCCCCTTCTTCCTTCCCTTACTTCTCCTCTACTCCTACCCTCTGTCTTCTCCTTCCTATCCTCTCTCCTTTTCTTTTTCTCTCTTCCTCCCTCCTCTCCTTCTCCTTCTCTCCCTCCCACCCACCTCCCCTTACCTCTTTCTTCTTCCCCTACCTCTCCTCCACATCTCACCTTATTTTCTCTTTCTTTTCTTTTCTCCCTCCCTTCCTTCTCTACTTCCTTCCTTCCTCCTCTCCTTCCCCTTCTTCCTTCCCTTACTTCTCCCCTACTTCTCCCCTCTTTCTTCCCCTTCCTACCCTCTCTCCTTCTCTCTTCCTCCCTCTTCTCCTTCTCTTTTGCTCCCTTCCACCCACCTCTCCTTACTTCTTTCTTCTTCCCCTACCTCTCCTCCACATTTCTTCTTCCTCTCCTACTATCTCTCCTTCTCTCTCTCTCTTCCACCCTCCACTTCTTTCCTTTCCTTCGTCCCTCTGTTCCCTACTTACTTCCTTCCTTCTTTTCCTTCTTTCTTCCCTTCCTTTCTTTTTCTATGTTATAGGTGTCTCTTTCAAATCCAGTTTATGTTTTCTTGAGGGTGTTATTTCCACGTCCATTTTTTTCCATATCATTTCCTTTTTTCTCTATCATTTTACAGTCTAAATGCCAGCTATCATCCTGATTTGATTTCACCAATCATGACCCCCTTGTTTTACTCATAATTATTATTTTTGAGAGTTGTTCTATTCTTTCATTGCTTTTTATTTCTTTGCTCCATCCATCTATACCAATTAACCCATATCTGGTCTACTTTCAATTTCTTAGGAATATTAAACATCTGGGCTCTTTTTTTTCTTTTTTTTAGTGCGTTCAGTCCATTCAAGTTTATCGACATAGTTGTTATTTCTTGATCCATCTTTAGTTGAGATTGTTTCTTTTACTTCTAGTTTGTATCTGACTTTTCCCTCTCACGCCTTCCTTCTCTGCTCTCTCTCTCTTTCTTGCTTCTGTTCTTCTCTCCTGTTTCTTCCGCTGTCTTCTAATGTTTCTTCCTCTTGACCTCTGCATTCTAGTTCCTCTTTGCTTCCTTGTTCTCTTTTCCTATTGCAGTGTTCTTCATAGAATTTGTGTGCTTCTTCTAAATCCTCTATCTTATATCTTTTTCCTTGCCAAGATACCAGAACCCCTTCTGGTACCAACCATCTGTACATTATTCTATTTTTATTTAACTCATTTGTTAAGAATTGGTATTGTCTACGTTGTTCTCGAATTCTCCGTGGGATCTGTTTAAGCGTGGTCAGCTCTTTTCCCTGTAGTATAATCATCTCTTCTCTAGTTTTTTTGTACACTTCATCTCTGGCAGTTTTCTTAGCGAAATTTACATGCACCTCTCTCGGGAGTCTATTTTTTCTTGCGTAGTTAGTATTCACCCTGTAAGCCTCAGCAATAATCCCTCTCACTTCCTGTTCTTTTTTTTTTTTTTTTTTTTTTTCAGAAATTCAGTGAGGGTATTAATCATTTTTTCTTTCAGGTCTTCCTCCTTCTCTTCCGGTATGTTTTGAAATCTTAGGTGCTTCATCAACTGCAACCCAAGAGAAGGGGTGGGGGAGTGGCCATTGTTATCCGGAAGTCCTTAGTTCCTCATAGAATCCCTACTCCGGAGCTTGTTGGGTGTGAGTCCTTGCTGGTGAAGTTGGACCTTGTGGGTCAAGTGGGCTTGTTGTTAACATACCTGCCTCCCAACAGCGTGACAACAGCTCTCCCCTCGCTTCTCAAGTCAGTAGCCAAGCTGGCAGTTGAGTTCCCCAGGCTTATGGTGCTGGGGGACTTCAATCTGCCTTCGCTCGGCGAGCACTCTGATGGAGCACAGGAGTTCATGGCTTCCATGACAGCCATGGGCTTGACCCAAGTAATCCAGGGTCCGACTCACTCAGCAGGTCACACACTCGACCTCGTATTTCTCTTGGAGCAGTGGAGTTGTGACCTTGGTTTGAGAGGTAGTGAGATCTTGCCCCTGTCATGGTCGGACCACTTCCTACTGAGGCTCGACTTTCGGAGGCCAATCCCCCACTGTAGGGAGGAGGAACCGATTAGGTGGTTCCACCCCAGACGCCTTATGGATCCTCAGGGTTTTCAGACGGCACTTGGTGTTGTGCCTGATACTCTCGCCCACAGTCCGGCGGAGACCTTAGTTGCTGCTTGGAACTCAGCAGCGTCGGAGGCTCTCCACCGGATTGCGCCTTTACGGCCGATCCGAGGCAGTGGATCCAGGAGGGCTCCTTGGTTCACCGATGACCTCCGGGAGATGAAACGCCAAAAGAGATGCCTAGAGCACCGCTAGAGGTCCAGTAAATCCGAGTCAGACCGAGCACTATTAAAAGCCTGCATCGGAGCTTACCTTCTGGCAATTCAGACTGCTAAGAACACTTATATTGCCGCTCTGATTGCTTCCGCTGAGGCGCGCCCAGCCACCTTGTTTAGGGTAACCCGCTCCCTCCTGAATGGGAGGGATGTGGGCAACCCTTTACAAGGTAGAGCTGAGGAGTTCATCCAATTCCTCACGGACAAAGTTGCTCGGCTTCGGACAGACCTGAACTCCAATTGCGCAGAGCCAGCCGAGGTACCGGGGGAGGGTCTTGAGCGACATCTTTGGATTGATTTTCAACTTGTTACTCCTGAGGAAGTGGACAAGGCCATGGGAGCGGTGAGCGCCTCCACGTGTGCACTGGACCCGTGCCCCTCCTGGCTGGCTGCAAACAGCAAGGAGGTGACATGGGGCTGGATCCAGGCGATAGTTAACGCCTCCCTTCAGGAGGGCTTCTTTCCCCCTCTATTAAAGACAGCAGTGGTGAGACCCCTCCTGAAGAAGCCATCTCTAGATCCAGCCATTTTAAATAACTATCATCCAATCTCCAACTCCCCTTTGTTGGGAAGGTTGTTGAGAAAGTGGTGGCCTTTCAGCTCCGGCGGTCCTTAGATAAAACCGATTATCTAGATCCCTTTCAGTCTGGATTCAGGCCTGGCTACAGCATGGAGACTGCTTTGGTCGCACTGACTGATGATCTCTGGAGAGCCAGGGGTGGAGGTCATCCCTCCGTCCTAGTGCTTCTTGACCTCTCAGCGGCCTTCGATACCATCGACCATGGTATCTTCTGCGGTGGTTACGGGAGGTGGGGGTGGGAGGCACCGTTCTTCGGTGGTTCTCCTCCTACCTCTCGGACAGGTCGCAGTTGGTGTTGGTTGGGGGGCAGAGGTCGACCCCAGGCCCCTGAAATACGGGGTGCCACAGGGTTCGGTCCTGTCTCCTTCCTGTTTAACATCTACATGAAGCCGTTGGGTGAGATCATTCGGTGGCCCGGGATAAAATATCACCAGTATGCGGACGATACACAGCTGTATCTGTCTGCCCCGTGCCAACTCAGTGAAGCGGTTGACGTGATGTGTCAGTGCCTGGAGGCTGTTAGGGTCTGGATGGGGGTAAACAAGCTTGCACTCAATCCTGACAAGACCGAGTGGCTTGTGTGTTTCCCTCCCAATAATTGGCTAAGTATTCTATCACTCAGGCTGGGGGGTGAAATTCTACGCCCCTCAGACAGGGTTCGCAATTTGGGCGTCCTCCTGGATCCACAGCTGACTTTAGAACATCATCTGTCGGCTGTGACCAGGGGGGCATTTGCCCAGGTTCGCCTGGTGCACCAATTGCGTCCCTACCTGAACCGGGAGGCACTCGCAACAGTCACTCATGCCCTTGTGACCTCAAGACTGGACTACTGCAATGTGCTCTACATGGGGCAGCCCTTGAAGAGCATCCTGAGACTTCAGCTTGTCCAGAACGCAGCCACGCGAGCAATTGTGGGTGCACCTCGGTACACCCACGTTACACCTATCCTCCGTGAGCTGCACTGGCTGCCTATTGGTCTCCGGATACTCTTCAAGGTGCTAGTCGTCACTTATAAAGCCCTTCATGGTATTGGACCTGGGTACTTGAGAGACCGCCTGCTGCCAACCTCCCAAAGACCCATTAGATCCCACAGATTAGGCCTCCTCCGGATTCCATCTACTGGCCAATGTCGCCTGGCTACTACCTGGAGGAGGGCCTTCTCTGTGGCTGCTCCGGCCCTCTGGAACGAACTCCCCGTGGAGATTCAGACCCTCACCTCCCTCCAGGCTTTCTGTAAAGCCATTAAAACCTGGCTGTTCCGGCAGGCCTGGAGTTGATGAGTTCCCTTCCCCCCTTGAATTGTGTGACCGTTAATTGTTTTTAATTTTTCTCTGTATCTTGTTTTTGTGTTACCTTGTTTGTATTACCTCCCCTCCTGGGTTTGTTAGCCGCCCTGAGTCCCTTCGAGGGAATAGGGCGGCATATAAATGCAACCTTCAACCTTCAACCTTAGGTAGAATGCCGCTTTTTCATTTTCAAGTCGGATTATTGATAATTCTAATTTCTTATTAAGTTGTCTATATTCTATTTCCATCTTTCCCATCTTCTGATATGAGTGTTGTATTTTTTCTTCCATACATTACATTTTCTGTTCATTGATTGCTAAGGCATTCTGTATCTTTTCAACTTTATCATCTACATTCTTGATAGTTCCTTTCAATTCTCCCATTTCATTTTTTAATTCTTCATGATTCTTCCTTGACTCTTCTTGGCTTTTTGCCAAAGTCTCCTGTATCAATTGGAGCATAGATTGCATGTTCTGCATCATTGGTGCTGGTCCCACTGATTCTGCCATCTTTTCAGCTTTCTCCAACCTCCACGCACTCTCGATTGACCTTTGGTTTGAGGAGGGGGGTGTTGCTGAACTCACATTGGGTATGGTCGTTTTCCCTAATTTTACTGAGGTTGCCATTTTTAACCCCCTATTTGTCCTTGCCCACAATTGGCTATAACTTTAACCTTATTTATACTTTATCAGTAATATCAATAATATAAATAATCCACTATTCAGCAACAATTCAACTATTAACCTTCCTTGATATCACCTTTCAATACTTAAACATTCCTATGTAGTATTCTATTTAATTAATTTGATTAATATATATTATAAATTTATATATCACATTCTTGTCTTATATCAATAAATGTTTCTCAGTTTTATCGGTTATACAAGTGTTCACTTCTGTAATTAGTCTCTCTATGTTCTCTCACGACAAGCTTCACCATTCAAATTTGCAGTCCACTAGGTGTCACTCTCTCCTTAGTATCACAGTTAATATCCACGAAGCAAAAGTTTATTTCCAGACAGATCTCTGTTCCAAGCTCCTAGTCAGATAAATATCAAATGCTTAAAAGTTCAACACAGCAGCAGAAGGACTGGTGAGCAGAAAGAAAAGGGAACTCCGTTTACCAATCCAGTCACTTAAGCAGTCACTTCTTTGAACCTTCCAACTCTTTTCAGCAACTCTTATCTTCTGGAGTCCATGTCAGGTTTTAGTTCTTACTGTGGCTGATCTTTAGGCTCTTCCGGCTGTCCCTTCCTGTCCGTTCTAACACAGCGTCTCTGCTCAGCTCCTTCTTGGAAAAATTGTACTGTAAAAACAGCCTCTCTGCTGGCTACTTCTCCTTCCAGCACACCCTCTCTGCCAGTTTCACATTGCTTTCCTCTCTGGATTGTCAGCAATAAAAACAAGCATCCGATTTCAACTGCTTCTATCTCTGTTCTTCCTTCTTTTTTTATTTTTTTTTAATTATTATTATTTTTTATTTTATACACATAAGCACATCAACAGAACACATAAACACATTAACAAAAATAACCACATAACTTAAAAACAACATAGGAACAATAAGTTCCATCGTATATCATTCAGCAGTTCCGAATCGGTTTCTTTGCAGTTAGTGTTTTCCTTTCTATACATTTCTATCTTGCGTTCGTGATCTCGTTACTCATTATCTATTTTTATATACATTTCTTTATTTATTTACACTTAGCTACTTATGATCAAGTATTATTTACCTATATTGTGCTTTATATTTTTACTGTCATCTATTCTCTTACATGCAGTTATAGGTATACATTCACATAGTTATTCTTTTTTGCCATTCTTATATTATTATTATTCCATTTAAAAGGGTATAAGGTATAATTTGGAATGTATTGTTTACCATCCTTCACACCTGCCATGACACCACCTTATTTTCTCTTTCTTTTCTTTTCTCCCTTCCTTCTATACTTCCTTCCTTCCTCCTCTCCTTCCCCTTCTTCCTTCCCTTACTTCTCCTCTACTCCTACCCTCTGTCTTCTCCTTCCTATCCTCTCTCCTTTTCTTTTTCTCTCTTCCTCCCTCCTCTCCTTCTCCTTCTCTCCCTCCCATTTTACAGTCTAAATGCCAGCTATCATCCTGATTTGATTTCACCAATCATGACCCCCTTGTTTTACTCATAATTATTATTTTTGAGAGTTGTTCTATTCTTTCAATGCTTTTTATTTCTTTGCTCCATCCATCTATACCAATTAACTCATAACTGGTCAACTTTCAATTTCTTAGGAATATTAAACATCTGGGCTCTTTTTTTTAGTGCGTTCAATCCATTCAAGTTTATCGACATAATTGTTATTTCTTGATCCATCTTTAGTTGAGATTGTTTCTTTTACTTCTAGTTTGTATCTGACTTTTCCCTCTCGTGC
This sequence comes from Thamnophis elegans, assembly GCF_009769535.1. Taxonomy (NCBI): domain Eukaryota; kingdom Metazoa; phylum Chordata; class Lepidosauria; order Squamata; family Natricidae; genus Thamnophis; species Thamnophis elegans. The sequence continues at coordinate 48,141,365 of NC_045544.1, read as the reverse complement.
CTTCCTTCTCTGCTCTCTCTCTTTCTTGCCTCTGTTCTTCTCTCCTGCTTCTTCCACTGTCTTCCTTCTCTGCTCTCTCTCTTTCTTGCCTCTGTTCTTCTCTCCTGCTTCTTTCGCTGTCTTCTGATGTTTCTTCCTCTTGACCTCTGTATTCTAGTTCCTCTTTGCTTCCTTGTTCTCTTTTCCTATTGCAGTGTTCTTCATAGAATTTGTGTGCTTCTTCTAAATTCTCTATCTTATATCTTTTTCTTTGCCAAGATACCAGAACCCCTTCTGGTACCAACCATCTGTACATTATTCTGTTTTTATTCAACTCGTTTGTTAAAAATTGGTATTGCCTGCATTGTTCCCAGATTCTCCGTGGGATCTGTTTAAGCGTGGTCAGCTCTTTTCCCTGTAGTATAATTGTCTCTTCTCTGGGTTTTTTGTACACTTCATCTCTGGCAGTTTTCTTAGTGAATCTTACATGTACTTCTCTCAGGAGCCTATGTCTCGTTGCGTAATTAGTATTCACCTTGTAAGCCTCATCAATAATTCCTCTCAGTTCCTGTTCTGTTTTTGCAGAAATTCAGTAAGGATATTAATCATTTTTCCTTTCAGATCTTCCTCCTTCTCTTCCGGTATGTTTTGAAATCTTAGGTAGAATGCCGCTTTTTCATTTTTGAATCGGATTATTGACAATTCCAATTCTTTATTAAGTTGCCTATATTCTATTTCCATTTTTCCCATCTTCTGATCTGAGTGTTGTATTTTTTTCTTCCATACATTGGATTTTCTGTTCATTGATTGTTAAGGCATTCTGTATCTTTTCAACTTTATCGTCTACATTTTTGAGTGTTCCTTTCAATTCTCCCATTTCCTTTTTTAATTCTTCATGATTTTTCCTTGTCTCTACTTGGCTTATAGCCAAGGTCTCGTGTATCATCTGGAGCATCGATTGCATGTTTTGCATCGTAGGTGCTGGTCCCACTGATTCTGCCATCTTTTCCCCTTTCTCCAACCCCCACGCACTCTCCATTGTTTTTTGATTTGAGGAGGGGGGCGTTGCTGAACTCATATTGGGTATGGTCTTTTTCCCTAATTTTGATAAGGTTGCCATTTTCAATCCCCTTTTTTGACCTTGCCCATGATTGGTTATAACTTTTACCTTATTTATACCTTGTCAGTAATATCAATAATATATTATAATTATTATAATTGTATAAATCAATATTCAACAACAATTCCACAATTATCCTTCCTTGGTATCACCTTTCAATACTTAAACAGTCCTATGTAATAATACTAGTAATATTCTATTTGATTAATTTGATTAGTAAATATCATAAATTTATATATCACACCCTATTCTTATATCAATAAATGTCTCTCAGTTTTGTCGGTTGTTCAATATTCAGTTCTAATAATTAGTCTCTCTAAGTCACTCTCTCCTCGGTGTCCACGAAGCAAAAGACAGACCTCTATTTCTTGTCTCTGGCACTGCTCCAAGCTCCTAGTCAGCTCAATATCAAATACTTAAAAAATTCAACCCAGCGGCAGAAGAACTGGTAAGCAGAAAAAAAGGGAACTCCGTTTGCCAACCTGACTATTATGCAGTCACTTCTTTAAACCTTCCAAATCCTTCCGACAAATTTTATCCCCTGAAGTCCATGTCGGGATTTTGTTCTTACTGTGGCTGATCTTAAGGTTCCTGTGGCTGTCCCTTCCTGTCCGTTCTAACTCAGCCTCTGTGCACTGCTTCTTTTCGGCAAAATTAAACTGTAAAAAAAGCCTCTCTCCTGGCTCCTTCTTCTCTCAGCTCACCCATTTTGCCAGTTTCGTGTTGCTTTCCTCTCTGGATTGTCGGCAATAATAACAAGCACCCGAATTCGTCTGCTTCTATTTCTGTTTCTTCCTTCTATGCGGCCGCCATTGCTCAGTCCTAACCAGATAGGTTATTTCTTTGTCCGTTTAGGGGGGTTTCTCCTATCTGCCGTGGGATTTGCCTTACCACCCCGGCGTCTGCAGAATATCCCCTTTGATCTGCTGGTCTCTTCGGGATCAGCAGTGCTCCAAAAGTGAGCCCACACGAAGAAATTAGAGTTAGGGGTTAGAGGAGTTCCCTTACCCCGCTCTAGGCACAGTGATGTCACCACCCGGAAGCCCTCTGTGCTTCCTTCTATGTGGCCACCATTGCTAAGGTCCTAACCAGAAGGTAGGGTATTTCTTCGCCCATTTAGGGGGTTTCTCCTATCCGCAGGGGATTTGCCTTATCACCCCAGTGTCTACAGAGTATCCCCTTTGATCTGCTGATCTCTTCGGGATCAGCAGTACTCCAAAAAAGATCCCAAATGAAGAGGTTAGAGTTAGGGATTAGGAGAGTTTCCTTATCCCGCTCTAGGCACAATTATGTCACTGCCGGAAGTCTCGGGAGGGGGGGAATTTTTATCGTCCCTGGGATTTCCTCAAGTCTCTGGGAGGAAGAAAAGGGCCTCCCCAGGCTCCAGTGACAATCTGGAGGCTAGAAATGGCCTTTCCTGAACTTCTAGTATGCCCATTTGTTGCCCTCCCCGAGCCTCCGTGCGCACCTTGAACTTACCTGCATCCGAAACAGACTGCGTGGGGATTCCTGGGAGAGGTGGGCAGGGCCACACCAGCCAGGAGTGGGGTTTGGGGGTTCTCCAAACTGCACAAAATCTTAACTATAGGTTCTCCCGAACCCCTGAAAACACCCAGCAGCCCACCCCGGTCTAAATCTAACCATAGTGAGCTAATAAGCTGGATCAATCTGATTGCTTTGGGTGTTTTCATGATATGCTGATCCCTTTCCAATACCTTGATGAGCACAAATAATGTCTTAAATTTCTCCTAGGGTAGCAGCATTGGGCATGATAGCAAAGATGCAGGACCCTTTAGATCCAGAAATAAAAGTTTTAGCATTTTTCATGTGGAATTTTACTATGAGAAGCTAATTGAAGGTGTTCATTTTTGAACCTCATTGCACTTTTCACCAAATAAAATGAAAAGGCACACATCAGTTCAGTCCCACATTAGTTTCTGAAAGTAATACACACCCTGGGTTTGGACCTCTTCCCTTTCTTCCTTATTATGTTGGGGGTTTTTGCTTCCTTTTTTAATCTTATTTTTTTCTGTTATACTGCTGGTGGCACCTGAAGACTATAAATAAATATTAAAGGTAAAGGTTCCCCTTGCACATACTGTATGTTCTAGTCAATCCTGACTCTAGGGGGGAATCTTCATCTCCGTTTCAAAGCTGAAGAGCCAGTGCTGTCTCCTTGGTCATATGGTCAGCATGACTAAATGCCAAAGGCACACAGAACACTGTTACTTTCTCACCAAAGGTAGTTCCTATTTTTCTACCTGCATTTTTACATGTTTTTGAACTGTTAGATTGGCAGAAGCTGGGACAAGTACAGGAGCTCACTCTGTTACATGGCTCTAGGGATTCGAATCTCTGAACTGCCAACCTCAGCATCTTAGCCACTGAGCCACCACATCCCTTATAAATAAATACATAATGGCAAAAAAACATCTATTTAGTGAATATCATCTTTTTTTTTTTTTTTTTTGTAACGTGGAAAAATTGCCCTTGTAGACTTATTGCTGATCTTTGTGAATGGTGCTAGGCTGAGGGACATAGTAGCTACAAGGGTTGGTCCTAGTGAGTGTAATGAAGTTGCCATGTGAATGAGAATTAGTGGGAGAGAATGTAGTTTCAGCCTACGTCCATGCCAGAGAAGTGGAGAATAGCTGCATTATGAACACTATCACATCCCCCAATCAATGAAAGCAAAGAAAATTTTCCACATGAGATAAAATTGTTCTTTTGTATCATCTGTTCTTCTCCCATGTCAGTTTATGCCAATAATAAATGTTACTTCCAGAAAACTAACACCATGTTCAATTATGTTAATCTAATTAACTGCAAAATCCTTTCCCCTATTCCTGAGGTTGATCTAATTTACTTTGTGATATAGTGTTGAAAACTATTCTTAGTTCTACGCTATCCTACACTGCATCAGTATGACTGGATTAGGTTCTCTACACTCAACCCCAGGAGAGCTATGCGAAAAACCAACAAAATCCATAACCGTAACCAATTACAGCACTCAGATTTTATTCAGTTGTGCAATTAGCCTTTTCTTCATAATCTCATGTAAATGACTCATATCCTAATAGAAAATAAAAGTGCTGTGTGATGTCGTATTCTTAGTACAGAAAATATGTTCATATTTCCCCAACCAACAGGAGCCATGTACATACACTAAAATGCTACTGGCTTTCATTAATTATCAGATTTGCCTGATTCAGTGAAAACTTCTAATTCCAGTTAATAAACATATACACTTTTAAATATTCTTATTAACTGCATTTGTTTTAAAACAGCTGTGGTATCTGTACAATTTTCTATTTATTTTTAGAAATGATGCAATAAAATGAAGACAGTATTGGAATCATTTTCCTATATTATTTTGATGAAGTCAATTTGAAACCTCATCTAATTAAAATCAATGCCCAACTAATTAATATAAATAATAAAAAGAATGATCAAAGGAAGGAGACAAAAAGTATATATGATTTCAAAAGAAACCAAAGGAGATGTTTACATATTACACAGATTATTTTGCTACAGTGGAAAGGCAATGCACATTAATTAAAAAGCTGAGTTTGTCAATCAGAAAGATTGGCAGTTTGGTGGTTCAAATCCCTAGCACCGTGTAATGGAGTGAGCTCCCATTACTTGTCCCAGCTTCTGCCAACCTAGCAGTTCCAAAGCATGTAAAAATGCAAGTAGAAAAATAAGGACCAGTTTGGTGGGAAGGTAACAGTGTTCCGTGCGTCTTCGGTGTTTAGCCAAGCTGGTCACATAACCACGGAGGTGTCTTAGAACAGCACTGGCTCTTCAGCTTTGAAACGGAGATGAGCACTGCCCCCTAGAGTCAGGAACAACTAGCACATATGTGCAAGGGGAACCTTTACTTTTTTTACAGAGCAAATATAGTAGTTTTTATTGTACAGCTGCCTAGACGTATTCATACGTTATATGAGGAGGCTCCAGAATTTATCCCATAGCCCTAGCCATTAAATTAATGAGGGTATATCAGAAAATTTGCTGAACATATACTCAGAACATCGCATCAATGAAAAGCCATTCATTCCCTCATTCAGATTATGCCCACCCCACACCATCTCACCCCCATATCCAAGAGATACAACAATGCCATTGTCCCTTTTCTTGTTAAAAAAATCCATTAAGGAAGAAAAGATAGACTAGTTATATCATATTTTTATATTGCTGGAGCTCTGTCTGGAAGCACACCATTGTGACACTGTATTGAATCTTGTCTCCCAAATGAAGTAATTAAGATTAAGTATTAGCTGTGAGTGATGAGCATGTAATCCTTCAGAATAAGACAAACTTTAACTGGACTGCAAAAATCTAGACTGTTAGATGGCAGCAAACAGTTAAAGTGTGATTTTTATTTAAGGATCTCTTTACTGTCATCCAACACAGAGCATTATACCCCCCTGACATTTATTGGATTCTGACCCTGCTAGGGTTCCATAAATCTGGATTTCCCCCCAGGTATGTGGCCTCTAGGTTGGTTTAGACCATCATGGTGTTTTCATATCTATGGTTCATATCTATGGTTGTGTGATTTAAATTTGATTGTCCTCAGGCACCAAAGTACTGTTATTGTGTAACTATTTGTTATTCTTTTTGTCTATTACTTATAATACTCTGTTCATCAATTTTCATCCCAATTATGAATGGGTGACTGAATACATTGATAAAATGAACAAATACATAAATAGTGTCAACTGGAATTTCAACATACAGCAACCCTATCCCACCATTTCTTTTACCGCTCACCAAGAATAAACAAGACTGACATTTTTTTTTTTATTCCAAGGCTTTGGGTTTTTTCAGTCCTAAAAGGGCAGTGGTATTATTTAATAACTTTGGAGTTTCATGCTACAAATTCCACATATAATCAGTGAGGGTCAAAATGGAGAAATTGAATGGAATAATGGCTTTCAGCAGGAGTTTTGTCTGTAATGAGCTATTTCCTGTTTCTTATTCCTCTTTACTTTAAGGAAATGATGAAAATGCATTTATTTTGATTTACTACCCCTTACGTGTCTACCAAAATGCAGAAGAAGCTTTTCCCCCCTTCTCCTACATCAGTTTTTAGTAACTGTGTACTTCAATGGCACGTATTTTTCTATCATAACTCTGTTACATAATATTCTTCCTCAAAAAGCCTAACTAATATGTCTTATTTTCTCTTGGGCCTTTTTAGCCCTCTTATATTTTCACCACCACCAATGTGTTTAAGTAATGTTTTCTCTGATGTATTTGTAATGTTTATTTCAGCCTCAATTGTATTGAACTGATTATCATTTTTAATTATTTTAATCATTAGTTTATTCTAGTGTGTTTGATTTCCTTTGAATGGATTTTGGTGTCTTTATTGTGCAACACTGGAAGATAACTAATTAATCTCAGAAGTAAAATATTCTAGAGCATTATTTTTATTTGACTCATAAAGACAGACACAGTAAAGTCACCCTTAGGTTAAGCTTGAGTTCCGGTGACTTCTGAGATACATATTTATTTCTTGCCAACAGTAACAAACAGTAAGAAAATAGATTGATTCTTTCTTCTTCTAGGATTCTTTTTTCTTCATGCTTTAATATGCCATCCTGGAATTTTATTTTGGTTGCACTTCCACATATTGATCTCTCCTAGGTTTCTGAGTTCACCTGCTGTAGAACACGCACTTATTACAGTCCATTTAAGTAATAAATATACCACCTCTGTACCTTCCTTTGGAACCCATATATAATTTGGCTTCTTAGATATTACCAGTAATAAATCAGCAAAAATAGTGATTATGTGTGCTTCCTTTGTTTTATATTTTTCTAGCTCTTTTGTTCCTTCAACTTTAAAACAATTAAAAACACTCTGTGAGAAGATTAATACATAAATCCTGTTAACAATAATGAGATTTACTCATACAATTCCCTACACACCTCTTTAAAAATTTAGCCCTTAAGCTTAGAAAGTATTTTGGGGATAATTACATTTTTCCTATTCACTGCCTGTTTACAGATTAAACATACCATGCTGTAACTATACAAAGAGATTTCTTCAGGTAATGTCAGTCCCCCTCACTTCATTGAATGCAATTATTACAGCTAGAACAATCTATGATGAGGATATGCTTTTTCCCTCAGGACCACCAGGAAGTGAACCAAACATGATGAAACAGGTATACATACATAGATAGAAATGAATAAAACAATCTGGTTAGAAATTACTTTATTAGGTGCTTTAATTCTCAGTCCTGCTAAGAATCAATACAGTTTGTATGACAAATTGCAACTAAATTTATTTGTACTGCATTTTGCTAGGATTCTATTTTTGTACAAATAACATATTGTTCTCTCTCTCTCTCTCTCTCTCTCTCTCTCTCTCTCTCTCTCTCTCTCTCCCTCCCTCCCTCCCTCCCTCCCTCCCTCCCTTGTTAGATTTTTTTATAGAGCTATCAAAAGATCAGTCATTATGACAGGATCCATGTTACCTTTCTTTGTTTTGTTAATAGGTTAGGACAAAACACAATAGTAGCATTAAGAAGGGTTACAGTCTTATTTTTTTTGCTATTTGCCTTTCAATAATAATTTATAGATTTTAATCTACGTCTTTTTATCTTTTTACTTAAATTTTGTTTTGAATATAAAATAATAAAAAAACAGCAAAGCAAAAATCAAAAATTTCAAGCTCCTTTCTTTAAAAAAAAGAATAGAATACAATAGAATACTTTATTGTCACTTTAAATCAGCATATATTAAAGTGAAATTTTATTGCATTCAGCTCTCAAAAGAAAACCATTATGCATATACCCACATCCCCACACATACATGACACAGAGAAACATCACAGTCAAGTTCAAATATATATATACATGTAAAAAAAAAGAATCCCGTGAGTTTACAAAATAGTGAACAAAACTGTTACAGAATCTGGGAGCAACAGAAACAGACCATGAAGTGGGTGTGTGGGGTCTCTAACAATGCTTCGAACTTTAAGCAGGTAGCACTTATAAGCAGTATCCTGAATAACGTGAAGCGAGCTTCCTATAATCTTCTCAGCTGTCCTTACCACTCTCTATATGGACCTTCTATCTGAGGCACTGCTGCAGGGGTGGGTTTCTCGCCCCGTTCCAACCGGATCGGTTGGAACGAGGCCGGCGGCGTCCTCACGCACGCACGCGGCGTGCGTGTGCACGCACGTGGCGCGCACATGCGTACTAGCGTCTGCGCGATGCTCCAGCTGCTCCTGGAGGATCGCGCAGGCGTTCTGCGCATGCGTGGGAAGCGCGAAATTTGAAAAAAACGGGTAAGGAGCGGGCGCGGGTGTGCGGGCGCGCGTGGGCGCGGGTGTGCGGGCGCGCACGGGCACGGGGGGGGCTTCGCCATTCCCGGAAGTTACTTACTTCCGGGTTCGGCGACCAACCGGATCGCAGGGACCGGTGCGAACCGGTCGAAACCCAGCCCTGCACTGCTGCCACCAAATAAATAAATGCATAGTTTGCTTTATATGCTTTGAAAATCATTTAGAAGAAAAGTTTCAGAAAATGTGAGAACATACTGTATATGCCAAATCTTTTTCATAAAACCCTGAAAGCAGATCTGGCTACTTTAAAAAGGTGACTCTTTAAAATAGCCATACCTTTAACTTAAGTGTCTTGGTTTCCAGGAAAGCTTGACAATAAATTAATCCTACGGTCATATTAATTGTATTTCTTTGCATCCCCAAAACATCTTTTCCATATCATTTTTGAACTACATGCGCCTACATATGAACTTTAAAATTTCCATATTTAGTTCTTTCATCCAAAAAGGTTGTATAGACGGAATACTCTTGGTTTATAGAATGGAAATAACAATTCTTAATTAAAACATCCTTCTGAAACTTTTCTTTTGAGCTGCAAATGCCAACCTTCATGTGCCACCTAATTATAGTGAGATTAATTGACAAAACTTCAATTTCTAGAAACAATATGTGCTTAAGGCGGTTCACAAAACTATATCAAAATAATACAATTTTAGTTCATTTCATAATTCAAGCCTGAAATTAAGCATATAACAACCTAGCTCATCAACTAAAAACAAGCCATTTATGTCACTTCATAGGTCTGGCACTTCAAGAAACATTGACCTGGGGGAAGAAGGCGGGGCTTAGCAGTGAGAAGATGGAGTTTCAGGCTACTCCTGAAATTCCTCTATACCAAAGGATTTTTGGACGGGTTCTTTGAACTCTAGCTGTCCCGGAGACGACAGTGAAGGTGGGGAGGGACCCAGGACCCCAGAGATATCCGCAAATCTCTGGGGGGGGGTATTAACTTCTCGTGCCAATTCCTTTTTGGATTAGCTGTGTGCTAACTGAAACTGCAGGTTGCCCCTAAGAATGGAAGAAGTGATGTCATCTGGTAAGCTGATTTTATTATCCAAGAGAGACTGTTCGTGTTAAAAAATTAAGCTAACTGAATCCAAAGAACAGGAAGATTTAGCGGCGAATTGGCTCTTTCTAATGGATTTATGACTGGTGGTTACTTTACTTCTTAAATGCTTCAAGAAACTCCGCGACATCCTCCCCCCTCTGAATCTCCCTAAGTGGATCGTAAAACTTATCTCCTACTAATTAGCCCGTCACGATTCGACATTTTTATTACTTTACTACCTAGTTCTGTTTACAACTAGATAAGATTGGCAGCCTGTAAGAGACTAAAAAAAAATGCTTTGAAGCTTGTGGGGAAAAAAAAAAAGAGAGCTTCTAATTTTTAACTACGACACATCATGGCGTCCCAAAATATCTCTAAGACTTCATTTCAGACTCTTTTCTCTGCGTGTAGAGGACTCTTTGATTCTTACCAAAAACTGGAAAGAAAACTGGATCAACTGATTCTAAAATATGAAGTTAAAACTGAGATCGTTGAATGCTTAAATGTTCCTGAAACACAAATGGAAAATGTGAGAAATGGTGTCTGGTCTATCTCAGAGGAAGAAAGGAGGGGGGAAGCTATAAAGACGACTCATTTAAAGAGACAGTGTGCAGGAGGAATGGAGAATCCACCCTTGAGAATTAAAGTTAATTTGGGAAATTTTATAAGCCTAGGACAACATTATTATTTCATCACCGACATTCAGAATCCAAAGGTGCCGAAATATTTGTGTTTGGATTTGCTTATGGAAACATTTGGTAAATTTATCCAACGAATGGCTATTGGACGGAGGAAATCTCGTTGTTGGAGGGACACAGGCTGACAGATGGGACAATACAACCTAAAATTAGCTAAATCGGATTACTTCAATTTGTAATAGATATAGCTGAATAATGACTGATATGGATAGCAATATATATAATTTGGAACTGGCTGATAGATTGATGAATACAATTGAAAACTAGTTAAACCTAATTGCTTTTTCTTGTAACAGATATTGCTGAATAATAATTGATATTGATAGTAATGTATATAATGTGGAGTTGATATGATAACTAACAATTGGATATGAGAAAACACCTTTAGATTATACATAAAGAGTATTAACTATAATAATTAGCACTATTAAAAAACTAAATAAAATTCATACAATCAAATGTTAATCAATACTGGGAAAATGTTATGATATATGATATAATTGAATATTATGGATGTTTAGCTAAAATAGGATATGAGGATTTGATGATAATAGAGGATTTTACAAATAAGTAAATGAACTGCCAGCATGTGTTATGGACTAATTCCTTAGCATAGCTAAGGATGAAGGATGTTTAAATAACCATAATAATTAAAACTGGAGGTATAATGATGTTGATATGGTAAATATTCGAGTTAAGATATCTGAATTAATATGAACTAACGGAAGAGAAGCACCAAAACATGTTGTAACCAGTTGATATACTTCTTTTTTTTTTCATAATAGACACCTGTGTTTTGTTTTGTTTTCCTGATTGTCGTTTTTGTCTTTTTTTGTATTATCTACTATCCTTTATTTTAATTTTTAATTTCTATTTGTCCTTTTTTCTTTTTTCTTTTTTTTTTTTTGATTTTTCTCCCTTCCCATCGGTGTGGGTAGGTATTGTTTAAGATTATTACTCCTACCAATATTTCTAAATAATAATTACAGTTAAATGAAAATGGATATATAATAATGCTTGAGTTAATATGAGTTATGTTGGTTGACTGTGGAGGAGATGTACCAAAACTTATCTGTAATTGATTGATATATTAAGAAAGATGCTGTACCCATTTTAAACTAAAACTAAAAAACATTTAATTAAAAAAAAGAAAAAAAAAGAAACATTGACCTCAGGGTCACCCGATGCTCTCTCTAACTGCCATGTGGACAATTAATTCTCAGATGAGGCTGGTTTATAAAAGAAAAATTGCAGATTCTCAGAATATTTGCCAAATCTTCTGATCTGATGCCCAGCAGCGGCTTCATTTATAAAAACAACCACCAAGATGATGGTTAACCAATGCTGTCAATCACGATAGTGGTCATATCAGTGCTATATGCTAAAAATGTGGTTGGTTGCAACCATATGACAATGCCCAATCTTGGCTTTTTTTTTAGTTTCACCAAGAATGTCTCTACTGATGCTGCTCATTAATTACACAACAATCACTTTGTGCAGTTTTAATATGTGTAAAACACAACTCAGAGGTCTGAAATAACGTTCAAAGGATGTCTTGAATCTGATGTTATCAGGTTTATTTAGAATACCTATAACGGAAATATTGTTATGATTTGAGTCTTTCAAATAGGGCAACTATCGACTTAGAACTCTGAGCAGGTTATCACTGAAATGAATTCTTATGATTTATTCAGTCTATCCATATTTTAGGAATTATGAATATAGTGCCTCTGAATATGTTATAAAGGTAGCATATCAACTGAAAATATTTCAATCTATATGTTCACCTTGTCAAACAATAGTGGAATATTGCTCATAAATAAATATATTGTTTAAGGGAGATAAATATACCATTTGATTTATTAGACATAATTGAGCTTTTATGAATATAAACCTCTGTGAATATCACTTCTTGTTCACAATAAAAAAACTCATGAACTTAACTAGCTGTGAGAACACCATCTTTTGTGAGGAATAGATATACAGTGTTATGCAGTAATGTATCACAGGAGTTCACCAGTGTCATTGTAAGCTGGAATTCTTATATGAAGCCTGTGTGATAGCAAGACAGAGTTGTTCTGAAAGTAGTCCTCAGGGAGCCCCCTTAAAAAAGGAAAACAGTGAGTATGAGGTTCAGTTCAGCATCATGTAACAGTGGCATTAAGAGTTACTTTGTCAATATTGTGTCTCATAGCTGTTTCCTGTTTTCTGCTGCAAACAAATGTTTCATTGCTCTCAAAAGTATATATTTGTCTATAAGAGTAAGGTATGAATTGGATGCTTCTTCCATTCAAAGGGTTCAAGAGAACATCAATAGTATATATCCACCTGTAAAACGACTTCAGCTAAAGCCATACTTACTTCTACTTTGTTTCTTGCTTGCCAGTCAAGGGGGAGGGGGAGAGCATGGTATGGGGGAACTCAGGAAAGTGGTGCCTCAGCAGGCTTGCCATAACATCTACCAAGTCCTGTAGAGAATCAAGGTCCTGTCAATGAATGCCTGTTGAAGTTGAGCGAGAACCTACATCTGGAGTGATTGGCCCATGTAACCTGAAAGACATTGGAGGGTGGGAAGGTCTCATCTTTTAACTATCTCTAAGCGTGAGAATAATTTAGAACTAACTTCACATTTCTAAGTGCCAATATGATGTACTCAATAAAGGATCTCTTGAACCTGAACAAAGTGTCAGAGTCCTGAATTATTATGTATTTTCATAGAAGTACAGGAAGATGTTTATCTGAAATTTCACATTCAAGGAAAGGGAAAGGTTATACAATAAATAGCAATAAATAGAGCAATTCTCCATCTAGAAATTATTTTTCTCAGTTTTGTATGTATGTACCACTACAGCAATCCATAGCAATATTGATATACGCCTGCAAAGAGTGGGGAAGAACACAAGGTTATTCATTTCAATAAGAACTTTTTAAAGCAATGATTTTGTAGGGATCAGAAATAATTTTTTAGGAGCTATGGCAATCGAATTAAAACTTCAGTTGCACCCTTGAACTAATTCATGCCGTTTTCTAAACGTGAATCTCTAATTCAAACTGAATCAGGTCTAGTTAACACTTTTTATCCGAGCCTATCCTATTCTTTTTTTCCCCTTATCATCTCTAGAAGTACCAGTGACGTGCGGCGAGGATTATGGTTGGTGAGGCAAGAGCGTGGCAGCAGCAAGAAGCAACGTCCCCACTGCTGTGTCCGACAGGCCAGGCGTCTCGTGTTTATGTCCGCCATAAATGCAAGATGCCGGCCCTGTCGGACACAGCGGCGGGGACATCTCTGCTGCTGCCGCGCCCCATCGCCTCACCCCACCTCCTCTGGCCCCACCACTGTGTACGACAGACCAGTCGTCTCCCATTTATGGCAGACATAAACGTGAGACAATTGGCCTGTCGGACACAGCGGCGGCAGGGACGTCCCTGCTGCTGCCGCGCTCTGCCACCTCGCCCCCTGCCTCCTCTGACCCTACTGCTGTGTCTGACAGGCCAGGCGTCTCGCGTTTATGGCGGACATAAATGTGAGATACCTGGCCTGTTGGACACAGCGGCGGGGACATCCCTGCCGCTGCCATGCTCCGCCGTCTCGCCCACATGCCTCCTCTGACCCCACCGCTGTGTCTGACAGGGCAGGCATCTCACGTTTATGGCAGACATAAATGCGAGATGCCTGGCCTGTTGGACACAGCGGTGGGGTTGGAGGAGGGGGGGTGCGAGGCGGCAGCCAGCAAAGAAAGGGGAGAGGAGGAGGAGGACGGGGCTCCCAGTGGGGGGGGGGGGGAGGGCTGCCCCTCTCTTCTCAAACAAACTCTCTCTCAAATTGAGAGACAGTTTGTTTGAGTGATATGAAGAAAGAAACACAGCACGCACACACACACACACACAAATTACTCACAATAAAAAATTACAAATTAAATTACAATAATTTTGAATTCCCCCCTTCCCTCCATCCGATCCACATACCTTTTCCAGCTGTGGATTTCAACTCTCCTCTTGTCTGCCCGCCATGATGAAAATGTAAAAAAATGTAAAAAAAAAAAAGGCAATTTAGGCAAGATTTGCTTCTGCCAGATCAGGAGGCAGAGAACCATGTGCCTCCTTTGCATAAGGAATTTTTCGCCTTTTAGCCCTTGCTTAACTCTGAGCAAGGGTTAAAAGGCGAAAAATTCCTTATGCAAAGGAAGCACGTAGTTCTCTTGCCTCCCCCTGCAGTTAGCACTAAGCAGACTCAGAGTCATCCACTGTGACTCTGGAGTCTGGCAGCAACTACCTTCGCCTTTTTCCCTTTAATTTTTCTTTTCTTTTCCTCATGACTCTGGTGAGGCCCCACCTCCCCTGCCTCCCCTCACTGCACGTCCCCGAGAAGTACCAACAGTACTTCTGAGCTTATGGACTTTCTTAGAGGCCATCACTTATTCATATAGAATGGCCCAGATATTGTTGGTGCTCTGCATTATTGGAATAGAACACTTTCAGGGTTTCTGAAAAAAAGAAGATGGCCATGAGAAACAGCCCTCAAAATCAGTTTTGCTGCTGCTGTCAAAAAAGCCTCTTCAATCCTTGAATATCATACATGAATAATAAAAGAAAAATAATGAATAACAAATGAGACTCCAAATGTAGCAGAATAAGACAGCTTCACAAATGCAGGCTCTTAGAGAATAAAGTACTTCCCCACTAAAGGTGACCAATGCTTCATAACATTTCTTTCTTATATATTGTGAAAAATCTATCAATCTAATGCTCCATATTTGAAAAGGGTCTGTATAACTTAAAAATCTATTCTCTGGTGCATTTGACCAATAGGAGAAGAGGGCAGTGCCTTTAAAAAAAACTGAAAATGAATAAAAGTGAATAAGCCTCGTTTCCAGATATCTATTCATTACAAGAATCATACAAGGGGTGGAGGAAAGGAACTCTGCCACTATTTGAGCAGTCAGTCCTTATTTAAAATTAATTGTTATTAAACCATTCTCTTTCCAGAAATTTCAAGTACTGGTGCTCAAAAATGTTTGACTATTTAACTGCACATTTTTGTTTGCTACTGTAACAGAAAAAGAATTTCCATTTATTTGTGAATAGAGCATGGCCCCATCAGCCTCACTCTTCTAACAGAAAAGGAGGTCATCAAAATATTTTTGTAAAGCCAGCAAAATCTAATTCAAATACTTGATTAGGTTCACAAAATCAAGCCAAATTTATTCAACAGTGCAAAGCTATTCAGACAATCAATGTGATACAATTCAGACTTTCCAATCAAATGATCCAATTTGGTCAAATCAGTTCAGGTTTCCAGATTACTGGTTTATAGGGTTGCTTAGTAGTTGCCTTCCTTCTGGACTGTATGGGCAAAACTGCTCATTTAGTCAGGCTGGCCACATGACCACAGAGACGTCTTCAGACAGCTCTGGCTCTTTGACTTTGAAATGGAGATGAGCACCGCCCCCTAGAATTGTGAATGACTAGCACATATGTATGAGTTGAACCTTTACGTTTACCTTTAACCTAGACCAAGACTGAATTGAATTATTTCTCTTCTGTCATTTAAAAGTGTTATTACAGTTTGGAGATGGGATTTTCCCCCTATCACTGGTGGAATGGGGTTTTGCTTCTTTGTTATGGTTGCTTAGATCCATATTCATTATTTCAAATGTTTTATCTTTCCTTATTTTTAATTATTACTGTATGAGATGTCTGTAATATAGGGAAATTGACCTTAAGAATTGTTTTTTCACCTGAAGGTATGAAACTTAAAGTAATCAGCTGGAATATAAACTTACCTAAGATTTTTGCTATTTCTTTTTTAGAAAAGGAAATTACTGGTATGTAACAAACTGGAAAAATTACAACAGGTATAATTAAGGTGCAAGGACCACACATTCTCCTCAATGATCAGCCTTTCCTAAAATACAGTAGACTCTGAATTGGAAAATCTATATTAGGAGGTATTCAAATGTGGGGTATATATTAAGGTTATTGATAATTCTATGTTCCAAATGGAATATGAGAACTATGACACTGAGAGACATTTTATTTTCTTGTCCATAAAGATAGTTGATAACACTATTGATGTAAGAGATAACCAGGCTGAGCCTGAGAAAGGGGTCAAGCATGTCATGAGTGTAGAATCCCTTCAGGCCCAGAAGGGATCTAAGTCCAGCCCATTTTGAATTTCACTGACCCTTATCTACCACCAATTTGCTTTGACTGTTAGCGGTTCAGATTCTTATAGACAATCGTTAGCATGCAATAATCCTGTATTAGCAATAGCAATAGCAGTTAGACTTATATACCGCTTCATAGGACTTTCAGCCCTCTCTAAGCGGTTTACAGAGTCAGCATATTGCCCCCAACAACAATCTGGGTCCTCATTTTACCCACCTCGGAAGGATGGAAGGCTGAGTCAACCCTGAGCCGGTGAGATTTGAACCGCTGAACTGCTGAACTAGCAGTCAGCTGAAGTGGCCTGCAATACTGCACTCTACCCACTGCGCCACCTTTAATCCTAATTTCCTAAACTTGACAATTTCTCTCCTTTTTTTTTACACCACCAAGAACATTCCTGAAATCAGGGACGTGCAGTCACTAGAGGCAAGGGAGGCGTGGCCTCACCAGTCATGAGGAAAAGGAAATAATTTTAAAGAATTTTTTAAAAATAATTAAAGCCAAGGTAGTTGCTGCCAGATTCACAGTGACTTGGAACAGTGCTTTGTGTTAACCATAGGAGGAGGCCAGAGAACTAGGGGCCTCTTTTGCATAAGGAATTTTTCACCTTTTAAGAGTTAAGCAAGGGTTAACAAGCAAAAAATTCCTTATGCAAATGAGGCATGTATTCTCTCGCCTCCTGTAGAGGGCATTTTTAGAGGCTTTTTAGAGTTCTCTGGGAGCAACTAGCTCAGTCTGACAGAGCTCTGGCCTTTCATGAGGGGAGGTCAGGGCAGGGAGAAGCAGAGTTTAAATCATCTCTGAAAATGTGCGTGTGTGGGGAGGGGGGAGGAATTCAAAAAGTTTGATCGGAAGGCAGCAGGGGAAGGGGGGGTATGGCAGAGGAGCTGCTTTCAAGCCTTTGGAAAATATATCCAATCCAACTTTTGTGTTTGTGTTTGAGAGTGAGTGAATGAGAGAGGGATCAAAGTTCTCTGTGTGCGTGTGTCTGTTTGAGAGAGGGGGGAGGGAGGGAGAGAGGGAGGAAGGAGGGGGAGGGAGAAGAAAAAGAATGGGAAAACCTATTTTGCAAGGGGAAAAAATGCTGTCGCTTTAAATCGGAACTGAGCATGCCTGGCTGTGGAATTCTGGGAGTTGAAGTCCACAAGTTTAAAAAGTGCCTCACCAGCCCTAAAGCTGACTGCACGTCACTGCCTGAAATATACTGTACCACTGATCTGTGTTCAAAACTACATTTTGCAACAAAAGAAGATCAGCGGGGGAAGAAGGCGGGGCTTAGCAGTGAGAAGACGGAGTTTCAGGCTATTCCTGAAATTCCCCTATTCCGAAGGAAATTGGTCGGTTCGTTTTCGGACCCAAGCTGTCCCGGAGAGACAGTGAAAGGTTGGAGGAGATCCAGTGACCTCAGAGATGTTCGCAAAGTCTCTGAGGGGCTTGGAATTTAACCTCCTTTGCCAGTTCTTTCTGTATTAGCTGTAAACTAACCGAAACTGCAGGTTGCCCCTAAGAATGGTGTGAGTGTTTTCATCTGGTAAGCTGATTTTATTACTCAAAGAGATACGGTCCGCATAAAAATTTAAGCTAATTGAAACCAAAGAACAGAAGAATCTAGCGGCGAATTGGTTTTTTTTTATGGGTTTATGGCCGGTGGTTACCCTATTACTTAAATGTTTTAAATGCTATTTACATGGATTTACATGGATAAAGGAAAGATTACTTCAACATCTCCTCTGACTCTCCTTAAGTGGGCTGTAAACCAATTTACTATAATTTGGCTCCTTACAATTTGACACTTTTATTGCTTGGCTGTGTTGGTCTAAGATCAGATAAGATTGCACAGCTCCCAGCGTGTTCTTACTTGCAAATATCTTAAAGCTTCTAAAGGGAAATAGCTGTGTCACAAACATGGCGTCTATACAAGCTTCAATTGATTCATTTCAAATGATTTTCTCCGCGTTACAAAAGTTGTTGGATACATATGATAGATTTGAAAAAAAGCTGGACTATTTGTTGGTTTTAACATCAAAATATGAAGAAAAAAGTGAGGGGAAGAAGGCGGGGCTTAGCAGTGAGAAGACGGAGTTTCAGGCTATTCCTGAAATTCCTCTATTCCAAAGGATTTTTGGACGGGTCGTTGGACCCTAGCTGTCCCGTAGAAGACAGTGAAAGGTGAGGGGAGATCCAGTGACCTCAGAGACGATCGCAAAGTCTCTGGGGGGCATGGAATTAACCCCTCCTGCCAACTCCTTTTTGGATTAGCTGTATGCTAACCGAAACTGAAGGTTGCCCCTAAGAATGGTATGAATGGATTCAACTGGTAAGCTGATTTTATTACTCAAAGAGAGACGGTCCGCACTAAAATTTAAGCTAATTGGAACCAAAGAACAGAAGAATCTAGTGGCGAATTGTTGTTGTTTTTTAATGGATTTATGGCTGGTGGTTACTCTATTTCTTAAACGCTTTAAGGAATTCTTCAACATCTCCCCCTGACTTTTTCTAAGTGGGTTGTAAAAAAAACGATCTGACACTTTTATTGCTTGGCTGTATTGGTCTAAGATCAGATAAGATCGCACAGCTCCCAGCGTGTTTTTACTTGCAAATATCTTAGAGTCTTTAACTACGACACAACATGGCATCGAATTATATTTCCAAGGGCTCACTTCATACACTTTTTTCTGCATTTCGAAAACTGTTTGATTCTTATCAAAGATTTGAAAAAAAATGGATTATTTGACATTAAAACTTGAAGGAAAAGGTGAGAACGCTGAATGTTTGAATGTTCCTGAAATACAAATGAAAAATGTGAGAAATGACGTCTGTTCTATCTCGGAGGAAGGAAGAAATGCTATGCTGGAAAGGGGGGGAGCTAAAGAAACTACACTTTATGAAACATCATTGGCAGATTCTATAATTCCACCTTTGAGAATTAAAGTCAATTTGAAAAGTTTAACAAGCTTGGGACAACATTACTATTTCATCAGAGACATTCTGAGCAAAAAGGTGTGAAGATATCCCTGTTTGGACTTTCTTATAAAAACATTTGGTAAATCTATTGAATGAATGGCAATAGGACTGAGAAGGTTTTGTTATTGGAGAGACATAGGCTGACAGATGGAAGAATACAACTTAAAATTAGCTAAATCTAATTACTCTTATTTGTAATAGATATAGCTGAATAATAACTGATATTGATAGTAATGTATATAATGTGGAGTTGATATGATAACTAATAATTGGATATGAGAAAGGAAGGTTAGAAATACTTTTGGACTATATATAAAGGTTATTAATTACAATAATTACCACTATTAAAAAATAAAATAAAATATATACAGTTAAATATTAATTAATATGGGGAAAATGTTATGATATATGATATAACTACATAAAGAAGGGAGAATGATAATAGACTATACTGCATGGAAGATGGACTTTTTGGTATTAAATATTATGGATGCTCAGCTAAAATAGGATATGAGGATTTGATGTTAATAGAGGATTTTACAAACAAGTAAATGAAATGTCAGCATGTGGTTATGGACTAAATCTTTGGCATAGTTAAGGTTAAAGGATGTTTGAATAACTGTAGTTAACTAAAAGTGGAGGTATAATGATGGCAATATGGTAAACATTTGAGTTAAGATTTTTGAATTAATATGAATTAATTGAAGAGATGCACCAAAACATGTTGTAACCAGCTGATATACATTTTTTTAAATATAATATATACCTGTTGTTGTTTTTTGTTGTTGTTTTTTGTTTTTTGTTTTTTCTTCCCTGCCTTGTCTTTTGTTCTTTTTGTCTTTTTTGTTTTTTCTTTTTGTTGGGTTTTGTTTTTTTTTATCTTTTTTTTCCCCACTGGTGTGGGCATGTATTGTTTAAGAGTATTATTATTAATAATATTTTAAAATAATAATTACAGTCAAATGAAAATGGATATATGACGATGGTGATATGTATGAATATCTGAGTTAAAATTCTTGAGTTAACATGAGTTATGTTTGTTGACTGTGGAGGAGATGTACGAAAGTTTATCTGTGACCGACTGATACACTTTCTATAGCATGTAAAGAAGGATGTTGTACTTGTTTTAAATTAAAAATTAAAAAAAATTAATTAAAAAGAAAAAAGAAAAAAGTGAGAATGTTGAATGTTTGAGTGTTCTGAAATACAAATGAAGAATGTCAGAAATGAAGTTTCTCAATTTGCTGACATTCCGGGCATCTGGTTTAAAGATTCTCAACTTGCTGACACTTCGGGCATCTGGTTTACTTCGGAGGGAGAAAGAGATGCAACGTTTGAAAGGGGGGCAGCCATACAGAAGATTTATTTCAAAAGACAGAGCGCAGGAGGAATGAGAAGCATTAAAGAATTTATACTTTATGAAACATCATTTGCAAAATTTCCGATACCACCACTGAGAATTAAAGACAAGCTGAAAAGTGCAACAAGCGTAGGACAACGCCTAGGACATTATATGAGAGGCATCATAAGCAAAAAGGTGCGAAGATATTCCTGTTTGGACTTGCTTATAAAGACGTTTGTAGAATTTGATCCACGAATGGTAATTGGATTAAGGAGGCTTTGTTATTGGAGAGACACAGGCTGATAGATGGAAGGAAGGTTAGAAATACTTTTGGACCATATACAAAGGTTATTAATCACAATAATTATCACTATTAAAAAATAAAATAAAACTATATACAGTTAGATGTTAACTAATATGGGGAAAATGTTACGATATACGATATAATTACATAAAGAAGGGAGAATGATAATAAACTATATGCATGGAAGATGGAATTTTTGGTATTAAATATTATGGATGTTCAGCTAAAACAGGATATGAGGATTTGATGTTAATAGAGGATTTTACAAACAAGTAAATGAAATGCTAGCATGTGGTTATGGATTAAATCTTTGGCATAGTTAAGGATGAAGGATGTTTAAATAACTGTAGTCAACTAAAAGTGGAGGTATAATGATGTCAATATGGTAAACATTTGAGTTAAGATATTTGAATTAATATGAATTAATGGAAGAGATGCACCAAAACATGTTGTAACCAGCTGATATACTTTTTTATAATATATACCTGTGTTTCTTTTTTTCTTTTTTCTTCTTTTGTTTTTCCTTTTTTTTTTCCCTGCCTTGTTTTTTGTTCTTTTTTACTTCTCTGTGTTTTGACTTTTTGATTTTTTCTTTTCCCACTGGTGTGGGCATGTGTTGTTTAAGTAACAAAATAAAAAAAAATTTTTTTTAAAAAGGATACTGACTATGTAATAGTATACATGTGATTGTATGTTATAAAAATGGAAAATAAAAAAGTATATTTGAAAAAAAAACTACGTTTTGCAAACCTTTGAGTAATTGTTGATGGTGATTTGAAACTATGCCAATATGCTTAGCTAGACAGAGAGTAAAGAAAATCTCTTCTCCATACTGGAAAGTATTGCAAGTGTATACTGTATATGGGGTATTTTCAACACTTAGAGAACATGCTTTCTTTTCTCATTTTAGGCTAGACTTTTTTTCCTGCTTTGGTGGATCAAGTTGTGGATAGCTCAAGTAGTCCAGTGGTAATCTCAGACCATACTTTTAAGATGCTCATTTTGAACTTTAAAGCACTACAAATTAGTTAATTTCAGATGGTATCCAAATGCTTCTCTTTAAATAATTTTTTGGCAGACCATATTAAGGAGAATTAAAAAAAACATTAAACAGTTGTTCTATTAATAGGTTAACCTTTTGGGATGGATTTCAGGTATTTATCATGGCTACACTATTGTTATCACTTCAGCAAAAAAGGTTTAGAGATCTTTTATCTTATACAATTGCAAATGATAGCTCAGGGTCACTTTTATCCTAATGCTAGCAACCACATAGAATAATTACATCAAGAATTTTTAGTAGCTCAGGTTAAATTGCAGCTGCTACATTGAAAAATGATTTGAATATTCTTTGAATTGCATCAATCAGAGCAAATGGGGATCAGAAACTGGAAAGTTATTGGCTCAGTGGTTGAAAGAAAAGAAATGTATGCCTAGAATTCAGGCTAATGATAGCCAGTTATATACTAAAGCAGAATCTATTTCATTTTCATTTTATTTTAAATTCAATTATATAAAGTGGAGACATCTGTAACTAAAAGCAAGTTTTTAATAGAGGAGGACATTAAAATGGAACAGAAAATTTCAAGAAGATTTTTAAAAATTGATACAATGACTGACATTAGAAGAAATCAGTTAAGTGTATGAAATAAAGTCTTTGGAGATATACTAGAATTTTCTTATGGGGATTGTAAAAGGAAATCAAGAGATTATTTGATAACACAAGGATACTCTTGTTATCCTTCCTTGAATTAAACCAATTATTTTCAAAAAAGAAATAAGGGAACACCTCTGGATCTGTTGGATTTTCAATCTAATGTCACAAAAGGATTCTAAATTTATTAGCATTAATATGATTATATAAATATAATTATCATTTAATATTTCTACTTTACTTTCATAGTTCTAATTCTAAAAGGGAGAAAGTTCTTAGCAGATTTTCAAGTTATAGAGCAATATCTTTGTTTAACGTGGATGTTAAAATATTAACTGTGATAGGATATTATGGAATGTAATGATACCTCAAAATCATCCATCTCAGTCTGAATTCATAAAAAAAGAAGCATGGTTTCTTGTATATAAATACAATTCAGTTCTTTTAGTTTCATTAGATTCTGTAAAGACTTTAGTTATTATTCAGATTCAAATTAATGAAATGCCCTCTCAGAATGTCTACCATATTTTGTCCATTGGATTAAAAGTTTCAGCGTTCCAAATATCATGTACAATTAAATCAGAGTCCAAGGCAAATTGATCCTTAAAGTTTCAATTTAATAAATCAGACATCTTAGCACATTTATGGAATCCCAATTCTGGATGTTTCATCGGATTCCTACCCAGTTGAAAGTTCATGATCTTGTCCCCACACCCACAAATCCATCACATGGTCCAATCTTCTTCTTCCACCCTGGCATCTCCATCCAGCTGCTTCCGTCCTCTATTAAATATACATAAAATCATCATTATCCTTATCCTTTTTAAAGCAAACAATTCTAAAATATTCAATTCATAGATATATTATTTTTTCATTGTATCATTGTCAGTCAGTCAGTCACTTTATTTGTATGCCGCCCTTTTCCCTGGGGGGACTCAGGGCGGCTCACAGTTCAAAGGGGGGGGGAAGGACAAACAATTTACAACATAAAGACACTACATCATTTAAGAACACAACAGTCATACAATTCGAGTGGGGTTAGAGTCTTTAACCCCAGGCCAGCCGGGACAGCCAGATTTTAAGGGCGGCACGGAAGGTCTGGAGGGTGGTGAGGGTCCGAATCTCCACGGGGAGTTCCACCACATGTGGTAATATGAACCCGGTATCTGATGACATTTCCAACACTTTTCTGATTTATTCTTGAATATTCTTGCAATTCTAGTTGGGGGTAGATGCCACCTGTAAAACATCTTATACAAGTTTTCTCTATAGGCAGTAGACATTGTCATTTTATAATTTTGAGACCACAATTTCTGCCAATTCTCTAAGTCAATCCCATACCTAAAATTTTTCCCCCAAGCTATCATAGTTTCTTTAACTTGTTCTTCTTGCAATTTAACCTCCAATAAATATCCATATAGTTTTTTAATTACTCTTTCATCAGTACCTGTTAAAATTTTGTCTAATTCAGTCATTTTATTGTAAAAACCCTTGGTTTTTCTATCTTCATTATATCTAGATTGTATCTGTACATATGAATACCAGTTCATTTCTATCCTTTCTTGTTTTAACTCTTGAATAGATTTGAGTTCACCCTCTGCATTCAATAATTCAACATATCTAACTGTTTGTTCCTTTTTATATATTATTGGATATGAAAATGCTTCAATTGTTGACATCCAGACTGGAATTTTTAAGTAGTGTAATCTTTTTACCTTTTCCCAGTTTAATAACAACACCTCCCTTATATAATGTCTTCTAAAATAACCATAAGAAAGCATGCCATCCCAACAATAAATAATGACCTTCTAAATTCAATAATCTAGAGTTTTTTTTAATGATATCCACTCCTTAATCCACATCAAGTTTGTTGCTTGATAATATAGCTCCCAATCAGGTAGGCCAAATCCTCCTCTAGATCTAGCATCTTGTAGCAATTTAAGTTTTATTCTAGCTTTTTTCCCTTGCCAAATAAACTTCAAAACTATTTTATTTAAATCTTGGAAAAAATCCTTACCCAATCTGATTGGGATTGTCTGAAACAGGTATAGAATTCTAGGTAAAATGTTCATTTTAATTGTAGAGATTCTTCCCATCATTGATAAGTGCAGATTTTCCCATTTCATAAGATCAGTTGCTATTTGTTGTTTTAGTCTAGTATAGTTGTCCTCCTTAAGAGTGCTACATCTAGGTGATAAGTATATCCCCAAATATTTAACCTTACTTGTAGTTTGAATCTGCAAAGTTTCTGACAACTCTTCTTTTTGTGTTGCTGGGATATTCTTTGTCATAATCTTTGTTTTATCTTTGTTTATTTTCAAGCCTGCTACTTTTCCATATTCCTCTATTCTTTCTAGCAGTTTGGGTGCTGTTTCTAGTGGATCTTCAAGGATAAAAACTAGGTCATCTGCAAACGCTTGTAGCTTATACTCTTCTCTCTTAATTTTCATTCCTCTTATTTCTTCTTCTTCTCTGATCTTTCTGTTTAGGACCTCTAATGTTAAGACAAAAAGTAGTGGTGATAGTGGGCAACCTTGTCTTGTACCTCTCTTTATTTCAATAGGATCTGTTAATTCTCCATTTACCATTATCTTTGCTGCTTGTTTCTGATATATCATTCGTATGGTTTGAGTAAATTTCTTACCAAAATTCATCTGCTCCAGTTGTAAAAACATAAATTGCCAATTCACATTGTCAAAAGCCTTCTGCGCATTGAGAAACATCAATGCCATTTGTTTTTTGGGGTGGGCCTCATAATATTCCAAAGTATTCAAAATCATTCTCATGTTGTCTTTAATTTGTCTTTTAGGTAAAAAGCCATTTTGATCTGAGTGGATGAAGCCATTTAAATATTTTTTAAGTCTCTCAGTTAGTATAGATGCAAATAGCATGTAATCTGAATTTAATAAGGAAATTGGTCTATAATTCTTAATTTGTGTTAGATCGGTCTCTTCCTTAGGTAGTAATGTAATATACACTTCTGACCATAACTTCGGTTTTTTGCTCTCAAACATCAGTTCATTCATGACTTGTAGGAGTGGAAAGGTCAATGTTACTTCAAATGTTCTGTAAAATTCCACAGGTAGTCCATCTGGTCCTGGGGCTTTCCCATTGTTTTGTTTTTTAAGTGCATCTGTTAGCTCCATCATTGTTATTTTACTTTCTAACATTGTTCTAATTTCCTCTGGTATATGGGGGAGATTAGCATCTTGTAAGTACTTTTTGACTTGTCCCTCCTCCACCTTCTCTTGTTCCTAGAGCTTAGCATAGTAGTCTTGTATAATACTTTTTTTCCTCAATATTTCCATACTGAATTTGTCCTTGTTTATCTCTTAATTGGAATATTTTCTTTGTTTCTCTCTCTTTTTTCAGCTTATATGCCAACCACCTGCCTGGTTTGTTCGCATTTTCAAAGTAATTCTGTTTAGCACCTCTAATTTTTTGTGCCAGTTCTTCCTTTTCTAGTAGGTCCATTTTATGTTTGGTTATGTCCATTTTTATTTTGACATCTTTTTTGTGTGGCGTTCTCTGTAGTTCTCTTTCAAGTATTTTATAATCATTATCTAAAGCTTTATGCATTTGTCTTTTCTTTAAGTTTCTCTTCCTTGTGTAGTCTATTGTCGAACCTCTAATAACAGCCTTCATTGTGTCCCAAAGATTCTGCAGTGATGTATCTTCTTTCCTATTTTCTGTAAAGAAAAGGACTAGCTCTTTTTCCATTTTTTGTACAAAATCTTTTTCTTTCAATATAGTATTATTTAATGTCCATCTAGATCTTGCCCTTTGGCCTTTCCATTTAATTGAAATTGGATTGTGGTTCGCCCAGGTACTTGCTCCAATCTCAATTTCTTTTATATTATAGCTCAACTCTGCTGAGGCCCATATCATATCTATTCTAGAAAATGATGAGTGTCTATTTGAGTAAAAAGTGTATTGTTCTTTTTTAGCATTTCTTTCTCTCCATATATCTTTTAGATTTACTTCATCTATCATCCTAAAGAAGGATTTCGGCAGAAGCTTTGTATTTAATTTTTTTGTTTTGTGTGTTTTATAATCCATATTTTGATTCACAATGTCATTAAAGTCTCCCATCATACAAATATCAACATAGTCTAAGTCCAAAAAAAAATTATGTAATTTTTTATAGAATTCGTCTTGTTTTTCATTGGGGGCGTAGATTCCGATTAGGAGTGTTTTTTTAGTATCCATAATTTCCACCATCAGAATTCTTCCCTCTTCCTCTGCATAGATTAATTTTGCTGGAATGTTGCCTTTAATATAGAAGATCACTCCTCTTTTCTTGCAGTTTGCCAGTGTTGAGAACATTTTCCCAAGCTTTGGTTGAATTAATAAATGTTCATATTTCTTTTGGATATGTACTTCTTATAGGCAAATTATGTCAAGTTGTAACTTCTCTAATTTATGAAATGTTTTCTTTCTTTTAGTTACCGAATTAAGTCCATTAATGTTAATTGTAATCATTCCTTATATACAGGGTTTATTGTTCTAGTAGATCTGGGTTCTCGTTTTTCTTTACAGCTTCCATCCCCCACCGCACCTTCTTCTTTCTCAATTCCACCTACAGCTCCTTCTATTTTTTTGGTCACAGTTGTGGGTAGTTCCAGTAGTTGTGCCACCGAGTCATCTTTCCCAGTTTTCTCAGCCATTTCTCTAAAGTATTCTGCATAAAACCTCTGCCTTCTCGATTGTATCTATCCTGTGTCTTTGTCCTTGCCATGTACATAGTAAACCTTCCAGGATGAGCCATCTGTAATTAACACCTTTTTTATCAATACTTTGGTCAGGAATTGGTATTCTCTTCTCCTCTCTCTCACCTCTCTCGGAATTTGTTTGAGAACTACAATCTCCTTACCTTTATATTCTAATATTCTATCTCTCATTTTCTGTAAGATTTGTGATTTGGTTGTTTTCTTAGTAAATCTTACATGCACTTCCCTTGGAAGAGCATTTTTCATTGCATATCTTGTATATACTTGGAAGCTTTCGTCTATCATTTCTATTATCTTATCCTGAGATATCTCCAGAACATCTATCAGAATCTTTGATATTATCTGAACTAAGTTCTCTCCTTTTTCTTCTTCTATGTTTTGAAATCTTAAGAAAAATTCAGACCTATCCATCTCCCATCTTAATATTCCACTACTCTCTCTTTCAACATCACTTAGTCTGCTTTTATTCCCTTCAACTTGACCTTCCAGTTCAGTTTTAAAAAGTTGAGTAAGAGATTTGACTGAATCATCTCTAAATCAAAATTTTATATAACTCTAAGAAATTATAAACAAATACACTAGATAATTTTTTTTTATTTTTTTATTTTATTTATTATTTATAGGCCGCCCTTTTCCCTAAGGGGACTCAGGGTGGCTTACAATTCATAGGAGGGGGAGTGCAAGACAAAACATAAGACAATACGTGAGTAAAAATAGAAATAAAATAATAAAACACAACATTCATTCAACATTCGGGTGGGGCGGATTAAAATCTTTATCCCCAGGCCTGACGGGATAGCCAGATCTTAAGGGCTGTGCGGAAGGTCTGGATGGTGGTGAGGGTATGAATCTCCACGGGGAGATCGTTCCAAAGGGTCGGAGCTGCTACTGAGAAGGCTCTCCTCCGCATAGTCGCCAGTCGGCACTGACTGGCGGATGGAACTCAGAGGAGGCCCAATCTGTGCGATCTAATAGGTCGAAGGGAGGTAATTGGCAGGAGGCGGTCTCTCAAGTACTCAGATCCACTACCATGAAGGGCTTTATGGATGGTAAGGAGCACCTTGAAGCGCACCCGGAGATCAACAGGTAGCCAGCGCAGCTCGCGGAGGATGGGTGTTATGTGGGCGAACCGCAGTGCGCCCACTATCACTCGCACGGCCGCATTCTGGACTAGCTGAAGTCGCCGGATGCTCTTCAAGGGCAGCCCCATGTAGAGCACATTGCAATATTCCAGCCTAGAGGTCACAAGGGCTCGAGTGACTGTTGTGAGAGCCTCCCGGTTCAGGTAAGGTCGCAACTGGCGCACCAGGCGAACCTGGGCAAATGCCCCCCTGGTCACAGCCGACAGGTGATGGTCAAAAGTCAGCTGTGGGTCCAGGAGGACTCCCAAGTTGCGAACCCTATCTGAGGGGTGTAAAATTTGACCCCCCAGCCTGAGCGATGGAACACTGGCCAAATTATTGGGAGGGAAACACAACAGCCACTCGGTCTTGTCCGGGTTGAGTACCAGTTTGTTAGCTCTCATCCAGTTCTTAACGGCCTCAAGACCCTGGTTCATCACGTCCACCACTTCATTGAGTTGGCACGGGGCGGACAGATACAACTGAGTGTCGTCCGCGTATTGGTGGTATTTTATCCCGTGCCTCCGAATGATCTCGCCCAGCGGTTTCATGTAGATGTTAAATAGTAGGGGGGATAAGACCAAAGCCTGCGGCACCCCATATGTTAGGGGCCTAGGGGACGATCTCTGCCCCCCCACCAACACCGACTGTGACCTGTCCGAGAGGTAGGAGGAGAACCACTGCAAAACAGTGCCTCCCACCCCCACCTCCCGCAGTCGTCGCAGAAGGATACCATGGTCGATGGTATCGAAAGCCACCGAGAGGTCGAGAAGAACCAGGATGGACGCATGGCCTCCATCCCTGGCTCTCCAGAGATCATCGGTCAATGCGACCAAAGCGGTTTCTGTGCTGTAACCAGGTCTGAAGCCGGACTGGAAGGGGTCAAGGTAACTAGCTTCCTCCAAGGACCGTTGAAGCTGGTAGGCCACCACCTTCTCAACAACCTTCCCGACAAAGGGGAGGTTGGAGACTGGACGGTAATTGTTAAGAATGGCTGGATCCAAGGATGGTTTCTTCAGGAGGGGTCTCACCACCGCCGCTTTAAGTGCGGCGGGGAAGTGTCCCTCCCGAAGGGAGGCGGTAACGACCGCCTGGATCCAGCCTCGTGTCACCTCACTGCTGTTGGCAACCAGCCAAGAGGGACACGGGTCCAGTACACAGGTGGAGGCACTCACAGCTCGTATGGCCTTGTCCACATCCCCAGAGGCAACATCCTGAAACTCAACCCAGAGATGGTCTGCCAAGTTATCCCCTTGTGCCTCGGCTGGATCTGCAAAGGTGGAGTCCAAGTCCAACCAAAACCGAGCAACTTTGTCCACTAAGAACTGGACATAATCCTCAGCCCTACCCTGTAACGGGTCCCCCGTATCCCTCCTATTTAGGAGGGAGCGGGTTATCCTAAACAGGGCGGCTGGGCGGGACTCAGCGGATGCAACCAAGGTGGCAATATACGTTCTTTTTGCTGTCCTCAATGCCCTGATATATTCCTTGGTGCAAGTTGTTAAAAGTGCTCGGTTCGATTCGGACTTATCGGACCTCCACATAATTACTTAAGAAAGAAGGCCACTATTAATAAAAAGGGAGGGGATTGGAGAAGTGTTCTCCTGTAGACATTTCTCTTTAGAAGTATAGAGTTCTGTAAAAAAAATAAGTCTTGCAGCAGATGGTGCTTTGATGTAAGATGCCAAGGCTAGTGATATGTAGATGACACCATATGATAGGGTTTCTATCCAAGGATTTACAGACTTTGGTTATCATGACCTCTTGTGTCCATAGGGAATTTATGATAATTACAATGTGTACAAGTTGAACATCTCTGGATATTATCATCTCCTTGACATGCCAAGCTATTCAATTGACATTTTACAAACTAAAATTTGCAAGAAGAAAATCATTTATTCAGTATTAAAAAAAGATATTTCAGTCCTATTCTTGGGTTATATAAATTGAAGAAATTCATATTAAAATAAGAAGTAAAAAATAAACATCATCTGAAATCTTGAAATTAGTTGAACAGCTGATTAATAGTAACTATAAATTAAGACTACCCATGTTAATACAAATAATAATTAACTAAATTAAATTGCTTATCCAGTTTCATTTTTCTCTATGAATATCTTATTCTTTTTTCTTTCTCAGTGTTATGCAGCCTCATTTTTATTAGTTTTTTATTTTCATTTCTTACCTATCATAAATACAAACCCTAAATACATCTGATTTATATGTTATTGTTTCTTAGCTCAACTTTGTTGACTATCTGCTCAGGAGATCAAGCCATCAGTTTGTCCAATAATTTTTGGTCTGATATAAATACTGCAGTTTGTTACACTAGTTTACCACACTACAGGGGCTACTGATCTAGCAAGATGGTCTTTATGCTTTTAAGTGGCGGGCAACAAGAATGAACCTATGTCATTCTTTTTTTGGGGGGGGGGCGAATACCCAGCTGATCTAAAGCTTCTTGAGCACTTATCATGATATATCGAATAATTTATGAGCCCATCTAAAACAAGTCTACATGTATAGATTTGTTCATGTTTACTATTCAATGTTTATTTTCATGCTTATTCACTAAACATGATGAGCATGGAGACAAGTCATTGTACACATAAGGTGTCTCTTCTAATATTCCTATAGTGAAGGTCAAAAGAGAAAATGTCGCAAACTTCAGCTGAAGATGAGAAGCAAACTTATTAAGAGTCCTGGCAATGACCATGTCTGGAATGTGAATCAATAACAGAGTTGGAAGGGACTTTGGGGGTCTTCTAGCCCAATCCCCTGCTCAAACAGAAGACCCTATAGCATTCCAGACAAGTGGTTGTATAGTCTCCTCTTAAAAGCCTGCAGTGATGGAACACCACAACTCCTGAAGGCAAGCCATTCCACTGGTTTATTGTTCTCACTGTTAGGAAATATTTCTCCTTAATTTTAAGTTGCTTCGCTCCTTGATTAATTTAAATCCATTGTGATCCATTTAGATCTATTGAATCCCATGATTCAAATGTGCAAAAAGGTTTTGCACATTTCAGTCATGGGATGCATCTTGTAAGGCTATACAATGATATGGACATCATTCCAGTTGGTATTTTATAACACATGGAATCAAAGATTCAACATTTTTTGGGGGAGTGAAAATGTGAATAGCACTGCTACATTGATACTTTAGTCAGATAGACTTATTCGAATAGGTGTTGTTTTGGAATCCAGATCTGGACTCTGAAGTTCCAATTATTTTCCCTCAGCTACTAAACCATAGTTAACTCTTCTTAAACAAAAGTGATAATAAGTGCTTCAGCAATATTTAAGGATATTTGACTTGTGTTATTATTATCATTTTCATTAATTTCCTATGTTAATCTTAGAAAACCAGAGAGAGCTTGTTTTTCTGTCTGTCTGTCTGTCCGTCCATCCGTCCATCCGTCCATCCGTCCATCCGTCCATCCGTCCATCCGTCCATCCGTCCATCCGTCCATCCGTCCATCCATCCATCCGTCCATCCGTCCATCCGTCCCTGTCCCTGTCTCTCTCTCTATCATCTATCTATCATCTATCTATCTATCTATCTATCTATCTATCTATCAATCATCTATCTAAAGTTTGCATATCCAAACAGCAACTTAGTGGAATGATTTGCATAGGACACGTATAAAGGCATACTCATCTCAATGAATGACAACTGCAATTGTTTGCTATATTTTGTAAGTCTGCACATACAGTGCTATGTCTATCTGCCATAAAGAAATGACTATAAAGACCTCATCATCTCAAATGACTCCAAGACAAGCTTGCAATTACTTTCTTATTTTCTTGCCTCCAAAAGCCATATTGCATTTGTGATTCTATTATACTTTTGACAAAGTTAAACAGGGGAGACTTCCAAATGTGTCACAAATCTATATTGGAATGAATCTGATGAGAAGAAGTGGAGAGATGGCAGTTTTTTCTGTGGACTTGTCATTGGATTTCTTCTGACAGCATCTGAAGTGTACTCATAAGCTGAATAAATCTTATAAATCGTATAAATAGAAAATGAGCGAAATCTGAGCTTTTCTTATTAATGTTAAATAGCTGAAAACTCATTAGGGATGATGCAAAGCTGAGACAGAATTTCATGAAGCTGTTGATACTGCTAGGTGAGCAATGTATTTATTTTTATATCTTGCCTTTGTTAGTTTTATAAATAATTCAAGGTGACAAACATACCTAATACCAGTGATGGGATTCAATTTTTTTTACTGCCGGTTCTGTGGGTGTGGCTTGGTGGGTATGGTGTGGCTTGGTGGCTGTGGCTTGGTGAGGTGGCAGGGGAAGGATATTGTAAAATCTCCATTCCCTTCCCACTCCAAGGGAAGGTTACTGCAAAATCCCCATTTCCTCCCAATCAGCTGGGACTTGGGAGGCAGAGAATAGATGGGGGCGGGACCAGTCAGAGGTGGTATTTACCACTTCTCCGAACTACTCAAAATTTCCGCTACCAATTCTCCAGAACTGGTCAGAACCTGCTGAATAGCACCCGTGCCATCAAGGGGCTAGAGGATTCCTTCTATTCTACTTTATTTCTACTTGAAATAAAGACAAGAGCTCTGGATTTAGAATGGGAAATACAGTATCAGAATCAGTACCACTTTCCACTTTTCCCCACCAGGCATAAAGTTCAATTGGCTCTCCCCTCCCTGATATTAGTAACAGCCTTTAGAATGGATGAAATTGGAATGGGGGGGGGGAGTAGAGTAAAGGGCACATTGGTAATGCCTGTGGACCTAAAGGACTTTAAGCCCTCATGATACTTGGCCACCCTTCCAGATTACCAGCTGATTTATATAAGCCATTCTGCTGGACCATATTATTTACTATTGCAAGCAATTAGAGCTTTTTGCTTTTTAATGGCAAGGTCATAAAAAAGGAATGTTTCTTATCCTTTACTTCAGATCTCACAGTCTGCTTGCAGCAGAATATTGAATTCACTGGGACATACCAGTGTCAAAAAGCTGTAATAACATGAATAAGGTGGCAAAAGTGCCAGTTGGTTTTATTAATCCCCTGCCCATTTTTATTGCAGACATCATTAACCAATCTCATTGAGTTCTGGTTTTATCCAGGCAAGAGGACTTACATGGTGATACCATGTTATCATCTGTCCCATGTGAGTTCCCTGATTAAACACAATCTATAAAAAAAAACCTTGATGTGTCTGCGTTCTCTGCGATATGGGTCAGGAAAAGGACCTAGAGTAAACGAGATTGCAATTATTATGTAAAAAAGTTAATCATAGCTCCCAATCAAAGCTTTGGGAGCAGGGGAGAGGTATGGGTGTGTTAGTCTCTTTCAAATATTTTATGCTTGAGCTCTCTTTCAACATAGCATTTTTATTTTTAGGCAACAGTATAACATACTGCTTTGCATTTTGATCTTTCACAAATCCTGTTGATGGTCCTTAGTGCTTCCTGAGCTTGGTTGTTTTCTTGAAGTCATTTCATTATGCATACTAGGTAATGATGTTGGTGCTAGTAAGGGAACTTGCTAACCCTGATGATGCTACCTAGATTGGGTAATACAGAAACCAGCCAAGTGCAGAAAGCACCAAGTACACCTCATTTCAGCCCTCAGCTACAAATATTCTCCTTTATCAGAAACCCTATTCTGACTTGATTTTAGATAACAGGGAGAATATGTGACAAGTTCCCAGGCCATTCCACACATATATCACACTAACTTTTCATGGAAGTACTTTAGAAAGTATCTTCCCAAGCACGTGCTAAAAGAACAATGCATATTGACAACTCATATATTAACCTAAATAAGGTCTCACCATTTAACATAAAGGGAAATGAGATCCACTCCAGATGCTGACAATTTTAGTTTTTCAATTTTGGTGATTGAGAGGTTGTTTGATCTTTTTTTTTTAAATAGCAAAATAATTCTGGAAGTCAAGAACATGGATTTTATCTCAGTCATATGAAACAAATTCATGCAATAATAAATAAATAATGGACAACCATTATTGTTAATAGTATTCCATATCATTTGTCTTTTGTACAGCACAGCCAAATTACAATGATCACATGATTACAGTCACTTATGATTAATGATGGTTTAACATAGTATCTGACAGTAAAGCTTGTAGAGGAAAATTACATAACATAACCTTTTTAGACATATATCACTTAATTTTTTTTAAGCATTTCTTATATTAATTTCCTTCAAAGTAGAAATGCATCAATGTAGTACATAGGGGCATCAGGAATTAAAAATATTTTGTACTCATAAACATAACTTTGTATGTGCAACTGCTTCATAATCAGTTAAAAAATGAATTCAAGAATAGCATTTTGAATAAAACATAGTTAAAATGTTAAGAGGGCTTCCCACTCATCCAGAAAGCTGAACTTTACAATAGCCACAGTGTTCTGAGTAGTAGATCTAGGTGAAAAACTGACATCCTATGTCTGTATGTCAAAATTTAGGATTGATGTGCTTTCTTGCAAAAAAAACACAATCCTTATTCTATAGGACTTGAAATCATTAATAAGAAAAGAAAATTGGATAATAGAAAAAAGAAATGTGATGCTGAAAAGCTCTTTCATGTAACACTTTAAAATAAGTTAATCTTATGTTACTACTGAAAACACTTGTTCTGCTCCTCTGTCACTTGAAGTCAAACATAAAGTTTTAAAATTATTCTTTGTTTTTGTGTGCATCTTTTAAAAATGATTTACAGCAATCACAAATGAGGGCATTCAAGTTTATGATGAGTGGAAGTATGTCTTCTCAAATTGTAGCCCCAAATAAAACTATGTTCCCCTAAGCTCTTTCAATTTCATGAAAAAGAGGTGATTTTGTTTTGTCTGTATGAAATATTAGAGTATGGGAAAAAGAGTAAAATTATAATTGCTCTTAACAGATCATTTAATGGGTGATATTTATTTACAGCTTTAAAAGGATTCATTTAATGATCAACAATGTATATAATTATGAATATGTATATTTTTTTTGATCCTGACTCAAAGACCATACATCTTGTGCAAATAATGATGGGTGCTTAATTCTCAGGTATCAAAGGCTTTAATCCCATACATATTTATTTGAGTTAGGAATAAATCACATTCAATAGAGACATAAATTAGGGTTGCTTGACTTAATAATTACCTGAGTAGGTTTTTAAACTGCTCTGTTAAAATATGAGCCATATTAAATGTGGCTCATGGAAAAGAACTATTTAAATATGAGTAAATTATATTCAAGACAGATGTAGCCAGGATGGTGATTATTTTTTCCCCTGATCTCCCATCATTTGTAAAGTTTTCTGTACAGTGTTGTAAGATGATGGTTTTATTCTCAGAAAAATTCTAGGAACGAGGATTGAGGAACGAAAAAATAATAATATCATTCCACAGATTAATTTCAGCCTCCTTTCTTACATCTGATTGATTAAGTGCTATTATTAATTCTTAGCAACCACATAGATTTTCATTGTGACTATTTGTCTCTAACTTAATCATTTAGGTCTTCCAGTGGTGCACCATTACCTAGTCTATCCATTTTGCTGCTTATTGTCATCATCTCTTTCCTTCCACTTTTTCCAGCTCTAGAAGCTTTACAGCTAGGCTTTTACATAATATGTCTGAATTAGGATAATTTGAACCTGGTCATTTGTGCCTTTAGTGACAACTCTGAATCCAGTTGTTTTCTTGAGTATCCACAGTATTCTCAACAGTCTCCTTCAACACCAGTATAAAAACCATCAACATTCTTCCTATCCTGCTTCTTCAAAGACCAACTTCACTTCCAGAGTGTCAACATCAAGAGGAAGTATTTCAGTTCAAGTGTCCATTTAACATTTCTGTATCTAATTTGCATAAAATAAGTCTCATAATAATTGAAACTCAGTTTAATTCTCTGATGACTTTATAGCAACTTTCAGTTAAATGAGGCAGGCAGCAGTGTTTAGATTAAATCTCTATGGATCAATTGTCTATACCACAGGGATGTGCAGTCACTAGCGGCAAGGGAGGCGGGGCCTCACCAGTCTCCTCAGGGAAAGGAAAGGATTTTAAATAATTTTCTTAAAATAATTAAAGCCAGGGTAGTTGCTACCAGATTTCAAGTCACAGTGGCTTGGTGTCTGCTCTCAGTATTAACTAGGAGGAGGCCAGAGAACTAGGGGCCTCTTTTGCATGAGGATTTTTTCACCTTTTAAGAGTTAAGCAAGGGTTAACAAGCAAAGAATTCCTTATGCAAATGAGGCATGTATTCTCTCGCCTCCTGTAGAGGGCATTTTTAGAGGCTTTTTAGAGTTCTCTGGGAGCAACTAGCTCAGTCTGACAGAGCTCTGGCTTTTCAAGAGGGGAGGGCAGGGCAGGGCAGGGAGAAGCAGAGTTGAAATCGTCTCTGAAACAGCTGGAAAAGGTGCGTGTGGGGACGGGGGAGGAATTCAAAAAGTTTGATTGGAAGGCAGCAGGGGAAGGGGGGGTATGGCAGAGGAGCTGCTTTCAAGCCTTTGGAAAATATATCCAATCCAACTTCTGTGTTTGTGTTTGAGAGTGAGTGAATGAGAGAGGGATCGAAGTTCTCTGTGTGTGTGTGTGTCTGTTTGAGAGAGGGGGGAGGGAGGGGGAGAGGGAGGAAGGAGGGGGAGGGAGAAGAAAAAGAATGGGAAAACTTATTTTGCAAGGGGGGAAAATGCTGTCACTTTAAATTGGAACTGAGCATGCCTGGCTGTGGAATTCTGGGAGTTGAAGTCCACAAGTCTAAAAAGTGCCTCACCAGGGCTAAAGCTGACTGCACGTCACTGCTATACCATGACAGACACAGCAGCTGATACACTAAATTTCAAACATTGTTAATTACTTGGTACTTTCTCATAGTTGCTGTCTCCCTTTGTGAAATTTAGTTCTCCAAGAAAAGCTAAAATCTATACCTCTTAAAAACAAAAATTACATAAATTGCAAAACAATTTGTCTGTACCTTTTGGCAGTATTAAGCTTATAGATTCATATTCAGAGACATATTCCACAATCTTATAAACCTTCAGTTATTTCAGAACTACAGCTTCTAAGTGCCCTAAACATAATGGGAAATTTGGGGAGTTGAAGTCACAATATTTTTGGAATATATCAGATGATACTGATCAAGTAGATCTGTCATATAGCGGACTGGGTATCAGAAGATAAGACATCTGTTCCCAAGAGTGCCAAAATGGCACAGAAGGAAATTATTCAGCTTCAGTTTACAGAGCAATTACCCAGCTGATTGCATTTTGTGGCTTTGCCTCATCAATCCCACCTTTTTCTATACATTTCTTGACAATTAAGCCGAATCTCGCTTGTCTCTAACATCTATAGGAAAAAATACAACCCAGGATACTTCACTCCATATTAAGTGCTTAACTTCCAATTGCCCATATGCTGCTACAATATGATTGTTAATTGGTGAATTGGAGATGTGATTTTTTTTAGAATCTACTACCTAATGTTTTTATTTCAAGCACCACTCTCCAAAAAACCCACGATAGAAAAGAAGACTTATGGTAACAAAAGCACTGTCATGTTCTCTTTTCTTCAGCTGGAAATATCGATATTATTAGTAAAAGAACAACATGAATAGGTTTCTGTCATAGAGGAAATTCTATAATAAATGTACACTTTTTTACAATTACTGTGCAATGTTATATTGATGTTTTAAGAAACCAAATTCTCATTTCATCCGTTCAAAATTAAAGAAAAAAATTCTCTGCTTTTTTTCCCCCATGTAGTTGTTTCTCTTGTGGGAAAAGTTGTGCTAGCTAGCCAATGGAAAATCAATTAAAGTTGCAGTAATGATCAAAGGCAACTTGTGACACTTCAGCTATCATTGAATTTTGCCCAAAAGACGATCAATACTTGGTTATACAATGAAGCACACCTGGTTACTACATTGCACAGTGAACAAAGAAAGGAAAAAATCAGATTATTTACTCTTTTTCACTATTCACTATTTTTCACTAGTTTTAAGGCATAAGACGAGATTTCAAAATAATTTCTTGTCCCTTCATGACCCCAGGTTATATCATATCATCTTTTATCTTACATGGCTGTGCTTTTATTTTGCTTTTCTAACTAAAAATACTTCACTTTCAAACAATGGTCTGGCTGATAGATCAGTTTTTTTGTTTGGCTTGCAGATGTTCAACTGCACACTCTAAATAGTCTGAGAATACTTCCAAACCACAAAGTACTGGTCTTGGAAGAAAAAAAAATCTGCAGGAACAAAAAATACATCTTTTGTTTGCTCTCAAACTTTCAGCAAATGCACTGCTTACATGTAGCACAAAAAATACAAACTCCAATGCTGAAACAAGCCACAAGTAGCTCTTGAACCACAAGCAGATACATGTTCAAAAATGGATACCCATTGACTGTGAAGTTATTTTGTAGCCCTTAACTGTTGTACCAAAATACCGATGGTTATCACAAATGCACATGGGGAAAGGTGGTAAAGATGACAGAAATACAGATAGAAAATTTTAGGATAGTCTAGCCCTTATTTTTGAACTCCTGCCTATTGCAGGACATATGAAAAATAAACATTGAGATCTGAATTTTTTTTTTTAATTTTGGTTTCTGTATGGGAACTGTTGTGGCCCAGCAGGAGCTGTTGGAGCTGCCACCAGACTCCGACAGCGAGGGGCCCTATGAGTCGGCTCTGGAGGATGTGGAGGACTCTGGACAGGGTTCTGACTCCGAGCAGGGTGCAGAGAGACTGGTTGACCACCAGGTGGCGTCTGAGCCTTGGCCCAGTGGGGAGGAGACAAGGGAGAGTGATCCAGAAGCCAGCAGTGAGTTGTTCCTGGATGCACGGCATCGAAGAGCTACCAGGCGTCAGGAACAATTACGGAATTACAGGAGGTAATTGCGCTCAGCTGGTGGTCATTAGGCTCCTCTCCAGACTATAAAAAAGACTGCTGGTGTACACAGGCCTCTTGCAGAAGTCAACGCATTGACTAAAGAGAACTGTTGTAACTAACTGCCAAGGTTTCTCTGAGTTGCTGCCAAGGTCCTTATCTGTTTGTTTGCTTGGCTTTCAGCCACCGAGATTCTGGTCTTGCTAATTAAAGTACATTCCAGTTAAGCTTGTCTCGGCATCCGTTACTGGGGGGAGGAGGGGGTCAGAACAGGGAACTATCAGCAATCTTGCCTTCCCTGGTTCACTTCCCTCTGATTAGGCTGATCCTGGATCCAGCAATTTTGGATAACTCTTGTACAGGTCCCAACCTTACTTTTTTGGAGAAAGTTATCAAGGGAGTGGTAGTTGACCAACTTCTCAGAAGCAGTATTTTTGGACCTTTTTTCAGTCAGGACTCAGACTGAAGTATGGGAAACTGTAATAGGATGAGTGTGCGCATGAGGTACAGTAATTGGATAACATGCAATGGGACCTGGATGAAGGTAGTGTACCTCTCCTAATCCTGTTATATTTCTTGGGACCCTTTGATAATATTTACCATGGTATCTCAATGTATCACTTATAAAGATGGAAAGTACTGTTTTGTAGTTTCTATCTGTGATAAGCAGAAAAGGTTCACCTGGTGGTCTCTTTCTTGGAAGGCCTCTCAGAGATCATTTCTCTCTCCCTGGCTCTCTAATTTTTTATGAAACATCTGGGAGATATCATCTGATAGTTTGGGTATACAATAGCATTATCAGTGTGTTAGTGCAAATCTAACTTTAAATTGCCATTCCAGGTTGCAGGGGAGTTGTTGCCAACGTTCAGTCATATGCCTGGAGGTTGTAAGATTATGGATGGGAAACAATAAAAAATTCACAGAAGTTGCTGTTTATACACTGGAGTTCTCTATCAAGACCAGTGTTATCTCTAGACAGACAACCACTTAGTAAGTCTGTGATTTGGGGATAGAATAGAATAACAGAATTCAAAGGGACCTTGGAAGTCTCCTAGTCCAACCACCTGCTTAGGCAGGAAACCCTACACTACTTCAGACAAATGATTATCTAATCTTTTCTTTAAAACTTCTAGTGTTGGAGCATTTACAGCTTCTGGAGGCAAGTTGTTCCACTGATTAATTGTTCTAAACTGTCAGGAAATTTCTCTTTAATTCTAAGATACTTCTCTCCTTGATTAGTCTCCACCCATTGCTTCTTGTCTTACCAGTGACGTGCAGTGAGGTTTATGGCTGGTGAGGCACTGACACAATTTTGTTTAGACTTGTGGACTTCAACTCCCAGAATTCCACAGCCAGGCATTTAAAACAACAGCATTTGTTTTTCTCCTTTGCAAAATAAGTTTCCTTCTTTCTTTTTCTTTTTCTTCTCCCTTCCCTTCCTTCCTTCCTCTCTCCCTCCCTCCCCCCTCTCAAACACACACACACACACACACACACACACACACACACACACAAAGTTGGATTGGAGTGAATCAGGGAGACCACAGGAGGAGGCAAGAAGCCAGTCAAAGAGCCATACTGGAGCACACGCACTTTCCCCCAGCCCCAGAAGGATCCAGCTTCACTGATTACAGGTTTGAAAAGACAATGTGGCTCTGCCTGCAATCAAACTACACTTCGGGAGAGAGAGCACTTCCCTCCAGCCTTTGCCCAAAGCCCTGCACCAGGAGGATTCCTCCCCCTCCCTCCGACCCATACGTACCTTTTCCAGTTGTTTCAGAGAGGATTTCAATTCTTCTCTTGCCTGTCATCATGAAAAGAAAAAAAATGTAAAAGGAAAAAGGCAAGAGCTGAGGTCAGGCTGAGCTAGTTGCTGCCAGAGTCACTGTGGATGACTCTATTTAACTGTTTAAAAAAGCCTCTAAAAAAGCACCCACTGCAGGAGGAGGCAGGAGAACAGTGTGCCTCATCTATGTCAGGAATTTTTCAGCTTTTAACCCTTGCTTAACTCTGCTCGAGTGATCATAAAACACCTAAAGTCAGACTAGATGAGGCACGTAGTTCTTCTGCCTCCTCCTGTAGAGGGTGCTTTTTTAGAGGCTTTTTTAATCAGTTAAGCCCTAAGCAGAGGCATCAACGGTAGCTCTGGCAGCAACTAGCTCAGCCTGACCTCAGCTCTTGCTTTTTACTTTTACACTTTTTTTCTTTTCACGATGACAGTGGTGAAGCTCTGCCTCCCCTGACTGCAAGTCACTGTGTCTTACCCTTAGGTGCTTTGGAAAATAGTCTGACTCCCTCTTCTCTGTGGCATCGTCTGATATATTGGAACACTGTTATTATGTCACCCCTAGTCCTTCTTTTCATAAGACTAGACATATCCAGTTCCAGCAACCGTTCTTTATGTTTTAGCCTCCAGTCCCCTAATCATCTTTGTTGCTCTTTTCTGCACTCTTTCTAGAGTCCCAACATCTTTTTTACATTGTGGCGACCACAACTGAATGCAGTATTCCAAATATGGCCTTACCAAGGCATTATAAAGTTTATAATTATAAAGGATTATTGTGGATCATTATAAAGGTTCTTTGTGGGCTCAGGGCTCCTGGCCAAACAACCAATGGAAGCAATAATTAGAGGTACCTTTTTCCAACTTTAGCTGGTGTACACATTTCTGCCTTACCTGGTATCCAAGGATCTCGCTATAACAACTCATACTCATTCCCTCTTTATGAATATTAGACTGTTGCAATGTGCTTTACATTGAGCATTAATTCAGCAACCTTTGTAGTCAGTGATGCTTCAAACTCAAAGCAGAAAACAAATTTTACAGGTCCTACTCTGTTTGGCAATTGGATTATGATTACAATTTAAGGTGCTGATTTTGACTTTTATGGTTTATAGACAACATGAGATGGTAAATATTATTTGAAGATGTAGATGTTAAAACAACCGTAACCAAACAACATGCTGCATATGATGATGGTTTTCTTTTTTTTCTTTTTTTTCCCCTTTTTGGACTTTTTTTTTGTCCTTTTTGGCCTCCCCCCCTCCCCCCACCCTTTTTTTTCTTGTTTTATTTTGTTTTTGTTTTTTTGTTTTTTAAACCCTAGCTTATTGTGGTGCTCATTAAATATACAACAGAGAGATACGGGATGTATAAACTTAGTAGGGATGCATCTGTGATCAACGACATATTGTATGTGAAGATGGGTTTCCCCTCCCCCCCCCCGTTTTTTCCATTTTCTCCCTTTCCCATTGTGTAATAAAAAAAAATAATTAAAAAAAAAGCAGAAAACAAATTTTACAGGTCCTACTCTGTTTGGCAATTGGATTATGATTACAATTTAAGGTGCTGATTTTGACTTTTATGGTTTATAGACAACAGTAAGACTGTCCTAACTGAAATGGCCAATGGCTTGATCTTCTAGAGAAAAAAAATAGTTATAGTCCCACACTTCTATGAACTGAGACAGGCTGAAGGCACCAATTGAGTTTGATGGGGCTGATGATTTGGAATACCTTCCCTATGGAAATCCAACTAGCCTTCATCATGTGAGTTTTCAGGAAAATGTTAAAAATTGAGTTATTTTAGATGATATTCTCCTAAACGTAAGCATTGTGCCATCTTTTACCTCTTTACTAATGTTTTTACCTGCTGTTCTTTTAGATATAAACATGTAACTGTATAAAATACCAAAGATTCTTAGGAAGTCTGAAAAACTAATTAATTAATTAATCCAGTAGTCTTTTGGATTATGATCTATTTTATAAAGCACACTCAGTGTCAATGAAAGTTATGATGATGAGGGAAGAAAGGAGACAGCAAGGTCAGAGGGAAAATGAAAACAAATAGTGAAAACACTGATGATTACTACTGTTATTGGCTAATTATACCAACCCATCTCTTGCATGTAATTCCACTTTGAATGCATTGTTTGTAATTACTCCAAAAATAACATGCCCCTTGCTCAGCATAATACTCCATCTATTATATTGAACTACAGTCCATGAAACCATATGGCACTATTATTGTAAGTTTTTAAGCCATCCCAGTTCCTTAGTTATATTTTACGTATTTATCACACATCAGAATATTCATAGATGTTTATTACACATCTCTCCCTCTTTGTCCAAGGAGCTCTGGGTAACACTGAATTCAGAATTCTACTAATATTCTCAAAACTTTCTTTTCTTCTTCCTCTTTGTTCCCAGAATTACCATCAAATTTTCTACCAAGACTTGATATAATCTACAGAATATTTGTTCTCATCTAGGCTTCCCCAAAAAGCATGAAGCAGTTTCCCGGTCCTGACAAAATTCCTTTTATTAAAAGAATGTGAATTCTTCTCATTCACATTCAGCAAATGCCTGGTAAACAGTCTTTAAAAGGTGAATTTATGACCACAGACGTTAACTAGCTTGGAAAGCTGTCATGTAAATATTTTCCAAACACAGTGCTGTTCAAGGAAAGACTTGGCAGAGAGTCTCTGAGATTCATGGATAGATCTTCACACTCCTGAAATGAATGAATGAACAAACAAATGAATTATTTCCTGCAAAATCCCACTTCCCTTGTGGTTCTCTTTTATTTCCTATGAAAGAAGCCATTCACAATCCACCTGTGGCTTTACTCCCTTGTCAACCCTGATTTCTTAGCTGTTCTTTTCTTCTGGCAGCTCTGTGCATGCACACACTGGGAACAGGCTCCAGCTGTTCCTCTGCCTT
Source organism: Thamnophis elegans (assembly GCF_009769535.1). NCBI lineage: Eukaryota > Metazoa > Chordata > Lepidosauria > Squamata > Natricidae > Thamnophis > Thamnophis elegans. The sequence goes on along the minus strand of NC_045544.1, from coordinate 48,097,274 downwards.
ACTGCTGTCTAGCTCCAAAGGCAGTTGAGAACTGCCAGACGGCCTTGGCCCCATCTCTATCTCTGATGCAGAGCCCTTGTCTGAGTCTTCCCTAGGACTGGCCCAAGTTCATCCCCAACCTCCTCACTGTCCAACACTGCTGCCAGCTCTGCTGGCTGCTCGAGGGCCACAACAATATTATGAGAAGGATCATGGGATACAACTTTTATCAGCTTCAGCTAACACAGTCAATGATTAGAGATGAGGGAAGCTAGATTTGAACAGCATCCCAGCATTGTGAATGCTCTGAACAGTAGATTTCAACAATGAGCATTGTATATTTCATGGCTTCTTGTCATACAGTGAAGGGTCTTTCCAGAAGAAATAGAAAAGCCTTTTCAGCTGGTATTAATCAAGGAACATTAACTTCAATGGCAACTAGATCATGTCACGTTCAGATTAGAGAGCAAATGAATTAATTGACCTTGCTTGAAGTGAGAAGTGACACCTAATATCTCAATGTTATAAAGAAGTTACCAAGTTTAATATCACCATCTGTGAAGTGCCTTCTAAAGCTATTTGGGCATTTGCTTAATTGCAGGAGTATAAATAATCTCAATGATTCAATAACTATAAATGTATAAATGTTGTCAGGTTCATAATTAAAGTTTGACATTTTCTTATTTTCTCAACATAACTTCAAGTTTCCAAGTTTCCAGACACTTAATATGGACATATTCAGAAGTAAAAAATAAATCATTTCTGAATGTGTTTGTCCAATCATAGGGATGTGTTCATATATTAATTAAACTTAACTACTTACTTATTCCTGAGGTACATAGTAATAGCAGGAGTCATAATGTACTAATAATTAACCTGATTCCCAATTTCCATAAACTACACTAAAATGAATGATTGATTGTGATTTTTAAAAAAAAAAAATAGATCAAAGTATTTTTCTCTATTTGTTATGTTTGTGGAATATCTGACATATGCATCATTATAAGGTGATGCATACTATCAAGTTACATCATTTAAATAGAAGAAATACAACATAAAACCAATTAGAGCCGAGGTGGCACAGTGGTTAAATGCAGCACTGCAAGCTACTTCAGCTGACTGCAGTTCTGCAGTTCGGCTGTTCAAATCTCACCGGCTCAGGGTTGACTCAGCCTTCCATCCTTCCGAGGTGGGTAAAATGAGGACCCGGAGGCAATATGCTGACTCTGTAAACCGCTTAGAGAGGGCTGAAAGCCCTATGAAGCGGTATATAAGTCTAATTGCTATTAAAAAAAAAGATAAACCAATCTTACCAAGGGTGTACCAACAGTAACACAACACAAAAGCACCCACATATATTCTCAAATGTTAAGGCAATTAAATGGTATGTTATCCATGCCTAAATCACAGTAAATATATTGTTTTGTGGGAGAGTACACGCCATTGAAGAAAAGACCACTTCTTACTGATGATAGGAGGAAGCCTGCTGGAGACCACACAACTGGATGGTATCTGATGATGATTACAGTAGTCAAGCTGACCTTTAGGGGTCAGGGATAATGATTGTTTTCCTTACAAAGCAATGAGCAAAAGAAAGTTAAAACAATGATGCAGCAAGATCAAATTAAAATACCTAGCAAGGCAATAATTAAGAGTTTTTGTCCAAACAATTTCATTTTTAAGAAAATTTCATGGATGGTTTAAGGTTAGGGTTATAGAAAAGATGATTCCTACAAAGCCATCGATTGAACTTCCACCAGGTAGGGGCCTAGTAGAAGGAACGGAGTCCTACGGGATTGGAAGGCATATAAAGGTTATTAAATTCAAATTCAACTCTAAAGAGAAGGGTAGAGAAATCAGTGTAACATATTACAAGTCCTGCTACTGTGCTCTCCAATGCAATTTATGTCACTTTGGCCAATATAGTAGGGGAAACTATGAAGGGATTGTCTTCTAGCTTCTTACTCAAAGGCATAAACAGAACTGTTCTCCAACATACTGGAAGGAGAGACAAAGAAAGTACATCATCTCTCTGCACAAGCAGGAGTGGGAAGGAGAAATCCAAAGTAATCAGCTCCATCTATTTAAACAGAGGACATGTGTCTAGACCAGGGCCAGATGCGTCATGTGCTGATCATGATCACCCCCAGTTTAGCGAAGGGGAAAAAAGTCCCGATATGTCATGAGATGCTGCCATGACGATGTGAGTTTGACAACCTAGTCTAGACATCTCCACTGAATCCATCTATCCTTTCCAGAACTTTTGTTGATGCTTGCAGTTTGGCATAATTCACTTTTTTTAACCATTGGGCTGGATCCCGGCATTGGTTTTAAAAAAATTACTATCGGTTTGGTGGTCGTGGCTAGGTGGGGGGCATGTGACTGAGTGGATATAGCCAACTTGATGTCATTCACGCACACTCAGTCACATGACCCCCCAAGCCAGGCCCACCAAAGTGATGGTGAAAAATTTGGACAAGGGGGGGCACCAGGGTGGGGCTCTTCGCTGTCTCCCAGACAGCACTGGGGGCGAGCCTGGCAGCCTGATGTCAGCTTCTGCCTTGCTACTGCTTCAGCTGTCATGAAACGGGGAGGGAGGGTTTGGTATTTGGGAGGGGTTATTCGATGTGCTGGAGGAATGTTCTAGTATTTACTGGATGGTTGGACTACGCATGCGTGGGTGCTTCCCGCCTGGACCAACGGCCCCGACATTCCATCTTTGTGATGCCTTTTGAAGTTATCTCACACCTGACACTTGAAGGACTTATGATTGGCCTGAGGCTATGATCCCAAGGGGTGGGGAATGGACTATTCTATATATCAATTGCTTTCGCGCCTAATTAAACAGACTTCGCTTCGCAACTGCTCGCTAACCATTTGTAATTAGTAAAAGTACTTTTGATTTCCAACACATGGAATCTCTTGGTCCTTCTTTCCTAATTATATAATGGAGGGATGCTGACAAGAAGCGAAGTCTCTCAAAACCCTTTCCAGGAGACCTACGTCTACCGTGAAGGGAGTAAATGTCTTTGCCGGTCAAAGAAGACAAGGAGGCTGCTTGTGATGTGGATCCCAGCGAGGCCAGCCCCCCCGAACTTTCGCTTCACGAGGCCGGCCCTCCCGACCTCTCGCTTCATGAAGATTTGTTTCAACTGCAGATATCAAGCCAGCCTGACCCCCCCCCCACGATGGTCCACTTCGGTAGGACAAAGAGAGGAAGGGGCAAGCTGGGATGCAGGGGTTACCCGAAGGCAACCCCGACAATGACCGCTGGAGACGGGAGCCGTAAGAAAACCTCAGAGGAGAGATTTGCCTGATTACGGGGGACAAAGGTACTTTGGGGAAAGAGGTGGGGAAGATGAGGAAGACTGGAGGGGCTGGGAGCGAGAGTACCCACGCGCTGCTTCACCCCCTCCTCGGGATGCTTCACCCCCTGCGGCTGGGGGTTTTGCCGGACCTGGGGCCCCACCTCCCCGAAGGCACAGAATGGCCAAAATCCCTCCCCTGCCTGTGAGATACAATGGAGATTCTGCCAGCCTGGCCTCTTTTATTATGCAAGTCTTCAATTACATGGAGATTTATGGCCGTGATTTTGAGACAGACACTATGAGGGTGAGGATGATTCTCCTATCCTTGGACGGCGAAGCGGCTGCCTGGTCCACTGCATTGCATATGTCTGCTTCCCCCCTCCTGAGGAATTTCAATCGGTTTATGGAGGCTTTCAAGCGACGCTTTGATGACCCCTTGACTGAGAAGCGAAGCAAATTGAAATTTATAACCCTCGAGCAGGACGATAGGCCTGTAGCCCAATATATCCAGGACTTTCAGCGCCTTTCCCAATTCATGAGAGGGTGGGGCAAAGAAGCCGTTTTGGACAAATTTGCTTTGGGCTTAGATGAAGACATTTATCAGCAGTGTGTCAATCGCAATCTGCCCAGACGTTTGACCACTTGGTTTGAACACGCAGCTGACGTTGAACTCGACTTAAACAGGCTTCGTTGTGCCAAGGAGGAAAGAAAAAAAAGGAAGGAGAAAGCTGCAAAAAGCACCCCCCCTCCAGGCCGCAAAGCCCAGTTCAGAGGAAGGGCCGAGGGGAGAGGGGCCCCCTCAGTGAATTCCAGACCCGTAACATGCTTCCGTTGCGGGAAATTGGGGCATCGCGCCCCCGACTGCCGTGCTAAATTGCCCGCCACCGCCTAACCCCCACCCAAGCGAGAGGAGAAGTCTGGCAGAGCCTCCGACAAGAGGAAGAAAGCAGCTGCTTGGTCTTTCTTTCCTAATTATATAATGGAGGGATGCTGACACTGCTCTTGAAGCAATGGCAATGGTAGAGTCTGGTGCTTGGGGAGGGCAAGGTTAGCACACTCCCAGCCATGCCCTGCGGTGCCTCTGCTGGCTCAGGGCAGCGGATTCAGCTGGAACCCATATGAGCCAAGGCTGTGGGGAGCCTCATGCATGTTCCATCCGACGGACAGCAGGAAGATGAGCGAGCAGCAACTTGGGGGTCCGGTTCAGGGGTGTGGCCAGCCTGCCAGTCCTACCGGTTCAGAGAGCCAAGCCTGATTTTTACTACCAGTTAGGCCGAATCGGTCTGAACTGGTAGGAGCCCACCCCTGGCTGGTGATAGTTATAAGTTTGCTGGTTACTTATAGTACTAAAATGACCCCTTTAGATGAGGGAAATCTTGATGCTCAGGGGTTTGGGAACTGAAGGGCTATTTTTTCTCCACACCTAATTATAGAGGGAAGAACAGAATAGGCTGATGTTGAGGTAGATAGACATTTTGTCATCCCCCAAAATCTTCCAGCTACATGGATGGAAAAGGCTAAACTACAGACTTTTCAGAGACTTCCTTTATACAATTTCCTTATTTTATATTCAAGTTCATCTTTATTCATTTGTTTTCATATGCAAAAAAATGTTCACAAGATAAACCTTTGCATATTTATTCAGAAGTACATCCTGGTGTACGGTAATATTTTCCCCAGATAATTGAGTTAAGTCTAAATACTTAAACACTGTTGAAATACTAAATAATGCTGGCAACATAAAACTATAACATTATTAATAAATGAAGACTGTTAAAATAATTCTGTACAGCTATTACTTATGAAGGATTAAATTAAAGGAAGATTTATAGGATGTTAGAATTGAAGCAAAAATAAAGATCACTGGGAGATAAATTAATCATTTCAACAAAATAATCAGTGCTTTATCATCTGGAAGGTAAATCAGGGTACGTTTACTGCATTTCAAAAGAACAAAGGGGATGGCATAATTTTGAAGTTAATGTTGCTTCAAACTATTTCATTCAAAGTGTTCTGGTTAGTGAGAGCTCCTTTACATGTCCAAAATAGCAGGCTTCGGGTTTTTCAGTAATAAACAACTGTACTTGATCTAATTTGTGGAATTAACCATTTTCTACTTCCTATTGATATCATTAATTTTTCCTTTTTTTCTTTTTCCTGTAAAACTAGATTTCATTTTTCTTTTTCTTTTTGTTTCTATTTTATTTCCATAGAAAACATTCCAGATGAACTCAAAGATCCATACAATTATGCATATACATACATACACGTACACACACACACACAAACACACACACACACACTTTCAGCATAGATTATTATAGGCATCAGAATTATTATAGGAATTCTCAGATTTATGTTGGTATTATAAGATCCCATATCCTTCCCTTTGTACTGGCACAAATGGCATATCAATTGTTTATTTATTATTTATTAATTAATCAATCATATTTTATATGACCACCCATCTCATCCAGGTGATATATGGCAACATACAATAATCCAATGAAAAACACACACACATATATATAAACAATAATATAAATACATCTGTGTTAACAATGAAATATTATTAAAATACATAAATTCCAGATATGGAGAAAATGAGTATATCACTTCAGTAATAGAACCATCTGAAGACGTCTCTTAGTTCCCTGGGATCTCTTGGAAAGGTGACATAAACAAGTTTTGAGTGATTTAGGGAACATCACAAGGATTAAACATGGAGAAAGCAAAGAGAAGTTTTGAAGCTCTTTTGCATGGAATGTCTGGTAACTTTTTCAGAAAGATTTGGGGAATAAAGCAAAATTAATTTTCACACAGTCCCCAAATAACAGTGATGCAATGATTTAAACAAATCAAGAAAAGAATGTCAGGGTTGGACTGAGAGGTCCTTGATGCTCTCTGAGCTTGCATATGATTCAATGACTCTGGATATTTCAAATTTGGTGTATTTGCTCAGCTTGGTTGTGCTATTTAGCAGTGCTGTCATAGATTGTTTTGCTAGTTCTATGTCTGTGGATGTGAAGAGTGCTGTGACCTTAAATGAGACCATGATTTCATCTTACCTATGATTCTTTCGAGGCACTGTAGTTGGGAGTTGATGAAGTATTTACTTCCCTCTATGAGGTGTCCGAGATTATTTTTGTTAGTTCTTTAGCAATGTTGTAGATTAGAGTTCATGGTAACAATTGGACAAAGAGGTGTCTGTAGCTTGTGTGTTTGGGGGCATTCATAGAAGCATGGGAGGACAGATTCACTTCTTTTTATCTGCCACTCTTCTTCTTTGGTGATCTGACTTTTCTGGTTTCTTAGTTTCTGTACTGGATTAGTATTCACTAGGATGTAAGTTTCATTGCCCTCCAGTAATTCTTTGGCTTTTTGTATGTATTGTGATCTGATCATAATAACCATACTTTGGCCTGTGTTTGCTGGTAGAATGATGACAGATTGGTTTTTCTTTAGGTTTTGAGGGCTTTGTCCTCTGCTTTGAGTTTATTCTATTCTTTCTGGTCTGTGGTATGATTGTTTGTTCTATGGTTTCCTATGTTACTATTGGAAGTCTTCTATGGTAAATATTCCTTTTAGGGTTGCAAAAAATTCTAGTTGATTAGCATCATCTGTATTGAAGTTGATGCCTTTTTTAGTATATTGAGAATATACTATATATTGCAGTATATAGATAGTGGTTGGCTGGACATGTTGCAATCTTCGTGTATGAGCTGAATATATGATCTACTATTTATTCTGTTGCTCAGTTGTATTAGTTTGAATAGCTTGCTCTTAAGCCGAAGAAATCAAGCCTTCAGTTTCTTTTTTTAATGTTCCAGTTTTAAGTCATTGTCAGCTTTTATCTTTATCTACTTTCTCCCCAATCCTTTGTAGAAATTGACTTTGCAATCCTTTTCCCTGTCAACATTCTGCTCATATTTTTATTACATTATTTCAACATTCATGGTTTGTTTCCTATATTCAATATGTTCTCATTTATAACTTGCATTAGGGCAGGGCTTGTTCTTGGCTGTCTTTTATATAATCAGCCAATACATGCATTTCTTATTTGACAGATTTTTTATTTGAAGTAAACCTCTGTCTTCATTTCTGCAAGGTATTCTATCATTATCACTATAAGAAAGCAAATAGTCATGGTTCCTTCCTTCCTTCCTTCCTTCCTTCCTTCCTTCCTTCCTTCCTTCCTTCCTTCCTTCTTTCCTCCTGTCCTCTTTATTTTTTTTCTTTTTGTTTCTTCAATCACATTTTCTATTTTGGGGGATTGGGTTGTTTTTTTAAACACTATTGGAAATGCAGCAAAGCAAATATGAAATTCAATTTCCTTTTGAAATATTGGGATCTCACATGGCACTCTTCTCCCATTAGGAAAAAAAATACTTGCTTTATTATACATCATAAAGAAATGCATAGTAACTTCCAGCTGTTTGACTCAAACCAATCACCATTTTCCCCATTACATAAAAATTCAACATCTGGCTTTTAAACCTTTCAACTATTTGTGATGCATTATTTAGAACTTATCTTCCTTCATTTCCTCACATGCCCAACTCAATAGCTACAGCAGAAAACAGCGATGATCACAATTAGTGGGGAAAGGCTCTGGAGGCAAGAATTGCTGAAAGTTATCCTTCATAAGTTCTTAGTTTGCTGTAGAAATCAAACAGTTTATTCCCAGGTCACTAAGGAATTTCTTTCCAAGTCTGTCTGAGATAAATAGGCATAGTTTAGTCCAATGCTAATTTTTACCATCTCCTACCTATTTAAATTTTATATATGAACTGCATCTTCATGGAGGGAAGTATGCAGTGGAGTACCCCAAGGATCTGTTTTGGGCCCAGTACTCTTCAACATCTTCATCAATGATTTGGGTGAGGGAATAAATCAAATTTGCAGATGACACCAAGCTGGCAGGAATAGCCAACACTCCAGAAGATAAGCTAAAGATACAGAAGGATCTTGACAAACTTGAACATTGGGCACTATCTAATAAAATGAAATTCAATGGCGAAGGGAGTAAGGTTCTACATTTAGGCAACAAAAACGAAATGCACAGGAACAGTATAGGTGGTACATTGCTCAACAGTAGTAACTGTGAAAGGGATCTTGGAGTCGTAGTGGACAACCATTTAAATATGAGCCAGCAGTGTGCAGCAGCTGCCAAAAAAGCCAACACAGTTCTAGACTGCATAAACAGAGGGATAGAATCAAGATCACATGAAGTGTTAATACTACTTTATAATGCTTTGGTAAGGCCACACTTGGAATACTGCATTCAGTTTTGGTCACCACGGTGTAGAAAAGATATGGAGACTCTAGAAAGAGTGCAGAGAAGAGCAACAAAGATGATTAGGGGACTGGAGACTAAAACATATGAAGAACAGTGGCAGGAACTGGGTATGTCTAGTTTAATAGAAAGAAGGACTAGGGGAGACATGATAGCAGTGTTCCAATATCTCTGGGGTTGCCACAAAGAAGAGGGAGTCAAACTATTTTCCAAGGCACCCGAGGGTAGAACAAGAAGCAATGGGTGGAAACTAATCAAGGAGAGAAGCAACTTAGAACTGAGGAGAAATTTCCTGACAGTTAGAACAATTAATCAGTGGAACAGCTTGCCTCCAGAAGTTCTGAATGCCCCAACATTGGAAGTCTATAAGAAGATGTTGGATAGCCATTTGTATGGAATGGTATAGGGTTTCCTGCCTAGGCAGGGGGTTGGACTAGAAGACATCCAAGGTCCCTTCCAACTCTGCTATTGTATTAAGTTAAATAGTGTGTGTGTGTGTGTGTATATGTGTATGTATGTATGTGTGTGTGTGTGTGTGTGTATATATATATATATATATATATATATATATATATATATATATATATATGTATATATATATATATATATGTTATATTTATGCTGATAAATAAATAAAAGGAGACTAGTATAGATCTATTTCAAGCTATTTAGCTCTCATCAGCTAGCCATACCCAAGTTTACTAGAGACTATACTAGTCTCCCTTTATTTATTTATCAGCATAAATATAACAAATGTAACAAAAAAGGCAACAGTAAAAAGTATTGGGTTTCTGTCTGGATGGTCTCTTGTGACGAGCCTAATGACAGAGAGTGGAAGTGTGACCTTCCTCCCATACTTGGGCATACCAGGGGTTGTGACTTTAAGTATATATATATATATATATGTATGTGTATGTGTATGTGTATGTGTATGTGTATGTGTATGTGTATGTGTATGTGTATGTGTATGTGTATGTGTATGTGTATGTGTATGTGTATGTGTATGTGTATGTGTATGTGTATATGTATATACACACACACATAGAGAGATACACAAACATATATATGATACAAATATTATTGCATCTGAACATAAAATTTCATTAATATCTCAGAAGTGTAGTTCTATATGATAACAATTTAACTATAACCATTTTCACAGCATTGCCTTACATTAAAAATAGCTAGTTTGGAAAATAATCAGCCACAAACTTTCTTTCTAAAGCCGGTTGAATTGCAGTCCATACTGGCTATTAATGCGCAGCAAATCTAAACAGTGCTATCGCTGATTACAAATCAAGTAGATTATAAAAGAACTCAATATTTCTTTCAGGCTTGTTGAGGAGTAATTTTGTTCCCTTTGCTTCATTGAGTGCAGCACAGCAGCAGGGTTACATGAATGAATGTTCCTTCACCCATGGTCCAATGAAGCATAGACTGAATTTAGGCAGTGTGAGTTGATTTTTAGTCAAAGAAATTAACTTCCTGCAATGTAAGAAAATGCTGTAGCAACTAGACAACACTGCAGAATCCTCTGCAGACCCTCTTTGTGCCTCTTGACTAAGTGAAGTTTGTAAAAATATACTTGCTTCAACATAAATATTCTGCTTTTTTATGGACTATGGATCAGGCTATTCTGTCATAAACTTCTGGTAACAGTTTCATTTCATTTTCATTTCATTTTCCCTTTATTTGTATGCCGCCCTTTTCCCTGGGGGGACTCAGGGTGGCTCACAGTTCAAAAAAAGGGGGGGGGGGGAGGACAAACAATTACCGACTTAAAGACAATACATCATTTAAAACACAACAGTCACACAGTTCGGGTGGGGTTAGAATCTTAACCCCAGGCCAGCCGGGACAGCCAGATCTTTAGGGCGGCGCGGAAGGACTGGAGGGTGGTGAGGGTCCGAATCCCCATGGGGAGTTCGTTCCAGAGGGTCGGAGCAGCCACTGAGAAGGCTCTCCTCCGGGTAGTTGCCAGTCTACACTGGCTGGATGATGGAATTCGGAGGAGGCCTAGTCTATGTGATCGTATCGGTCTAGAGGAGGTAATTGGCAGTAGGCGGTCTCTCAAGTACCCAGGTCCAGTACCATGAAGGGCTTTGTAGGTGATAAGTAGCACCTTGAATCGCACCCGGAGATCAACAGGCAGCCAGTGCAGCTCGCGGAGGATAGGTGTTACGTGGGTGAAACGAGGTGCACCCACGATCGCTCGCGCGGCCGCATTCTGAACCAGCTGAAGTCGCCGAATGCTCTTCAAGGGCAGCCCCATGTAGAGCACATTGCAGTACTCCAGCCTAGAGGTCACAAGGGCACGAGTGACTGTTGTGAGGGCCTCCCGGTTCAGGTAGGGACGCAACTGGTGCACCAGGCGAACCTGGGCAAATGCCCCCCTGGTCACAGCTGACAGATGATGTTCTAAAGTCAGCTGTGGATCCAGGAGGACTCCCAAGTTGCGAACCCTGTCTGAGGGGCGTACAATTTGACCCCCCAGCCTGAGAGATGGAACACTTGGCCAATTCGCGGGAGGGAAGCACAGCAGCCACTCGGTCTTTTCTGGATTGAGCACAAGCTTGTTAACCCCCATCCAGTCTTTAACAGCCTCAAGACCCTGGCTCATCACATCCATCGCTTCATTGAGTTGGCATGGGGCGGACAGATACAACTGTGTATCGTCCGCATACTGGTGGTATTTTATCCCGTGCCGTCAGATGATCTCACCCAGCGGTTTCATGTAGATGTTGAAAAGAAGGGGGGACAGGACCGAACCCTGCGGCACCCCATACGTTAGGGGCGTAGGGGCCTAGTTAAATTAGAAAGGTTAATTCTAAAGAATCACAATAGATTCTTGATGAGCTGAGATTTGATTACCTTCTGAACTTTGCCCTTCATTGGAGCAGCTGCCACATTGCTCAGCGGCAATGGCAACAGTCATGGGATTCACAACTTCTAACAACAAGGCAGCAAGTTTATTGGGAATTTGGAGTGGTATAGAAAAAATACCTCTTTGTCAAAGATATAAGGAGTTCTACAATAAGCAAGTGAATAGATGGCATAGCTGTTTGACAATGGTTCTTTTTAAATGTTGAACGATGACTATATTCTACTCAGAAGAGAATACAAGAAGCTTTTTGTTTGAGGAAAGCCAAGATATAAAATGCCAACTCATCAATGACTTCTTCCTCAGTTCTAATCTTTCTTTGTTCTTGCAGGAAAAAGAGACCTTATATAATTGCAATTTGTGTTCTGTTCAGTCTTGCTAAATCCGATTGCCTAAAATCCTCCTCAAAGCCATCTAATGGATATGTCCCCTTATTTTTTCTTAGATAAGCCCCCAACTATAAAACATTTATTTGAGCACATTTTTTAAGAAACCAAGTTGCATTTAGGTGCTTATGAAAATATTCAAATTCTCAAATTCATCATGTAGTCAAATATACTTCTAGGCATCCATTTTGATTTCTAAATCTTGATAGACACATGGAAAAATTGAGTATATATGCCATCTTTTAGACAACATTACTCTAAGAAACCACACCTATGTTTTCACCTTTCTCCATTCCCCTACTAATAATATGTTCAACTCACAAACTGAAGAATAACTGAGACTGTGTTTGCTTCCCATACTTTGTTTTACATATTATTTATGTTCAAACTTGAACATTCATGGACTGTTAAATAGATTTGTAAGACTCAACCTTGATTCACTTCTACCCAGAAATTCAAAATCTGAAGGGAACATGATTAGATTAGCATTTGTGATTCAAGGGTAAACCAGTTCAAGCTGCTTCAAGATTCAAGATTCAGCTAAAAAACAAAGATGTCCATCTGCCACATGGGAAAGCATTAAACACCTGCACCTGCTTCATTTATTTGGCAGAATGGGATGAAAAGAGCAGGACTGATAGACTCTTTAGAATACTCCTGCCAAGTTTCAGCTGGACATCTTCAAGGATTTCACTCTAATGAATGTTTGAAATATTCCCTGTGAGCTTCTTTTAAGGCTGAGAAAGCAGGAAGGAACAAAAGGCAGGACCATACTTTTCACATTTTTTGGGTGGGGAGAGACTGAATTGTCAAGTTGTCCTGAGTCAGGGTAGAAATGTGACTCAAAATATAATTTTTCAAAAACTGTTTTAAAGTAAATTATCACACACACCCCCTCCTTATTTGCCAGGCTTGGTTGACGCTAACAAATACCATGTGTGTGTGAGAGAGAAGGGGGGCAAAGGGAGAGGGAGGGAGGGGGAGAAAGAGAGAGAGATCAATGAAATGAATAAACTGTGAATGGTGTTTGGAAACCAAAGTAGCAAGGATGCCAGGATAAGCGTTTCCAGTCATTTTCATTGATACATATTCACTGAATCAGTGAATGAAATCAGATTAAAGGTGTCTGATTCAGAGATCCATTTTTCTACTTCTGTGAAAATCCGAAGTATTGGAGAATTATTAGCTGCCCATATTCAGAAATTAAATCTGGAAAGATTAACTATCACTCTTCTTGAAGCCCCAATGTGCCATGCTATTCAATCAAAGGAAATATGCAGAATAAAGTTCCTGCTCCCCTCTGTTCAATTTATTGATTTTATACCATTACATTGTTAATGAGAACATATTTAAGCAAAAAAGCCTGCTAATTCCTGAAGCAGATTCTCAGGTCACTGTGAAATCAAACTTTTATTAGACATCTACTATTCAGTCCTATAACTCGTTATGTCTCTTGTTATTTGCAGAGCACTAGAATTATCTATAAATTTGAAAAAAGCAAAACTTAAACCTAGTGAGAAATTATGTATGTATGCTGGGGGGGAGGGGGGAGATAACATATCAAAGAAAAGTGTCTTCGGAGATTCATAAAATGATAATTATATTTTCTTTGAAATTGGAGCTATAGCAAACTAGTATTTCTTTGATTTATCAATTCATTCATTGATTCCTTCATTCCACTGCATCATAGATCATAAAAAATACTGTAGCATTATGGGATATACTATGGAATCATTTTCCTTGTTTCTTCTGAGCATATTGTTAATATTAATTTGTGTGTTAATTTTTTATTTTCTGTTTTTATTTTTAAGTAGAATCAAAATATTGGGGTAATAAACAAACCTGCCCTTAGCCTTACAGCTATAGTTTTTATAGGTTGATGATAGGTAATGATATTTATGTTTTTTGTTATTGTGCTTTATTGTTTTGTGCTCTTAAATTTGTATGCTACCCAAAATCACATATGTCAAATGGGCAGTTTTGTAAATGTAGCAAATAAATAAATAATTGCTTCTATTTGAGCACTGTAGTGAGCATAAACATTCAGGAAATCTGCAAATGATTTGAAAAGAAAACCAATGGAACCAACAGGAAGGATTCTAAACCAAACAATTTTTCACTCAGCAGCTACATTACATATTATATAGCACTCTTATCCAACACAATAGCAATAGCACTTCTATGCCTCTTTGTTGCACTTTACAGATTTCTCTAAGCAATTTACAGAGTTGACATATTGCCCCCCAAAATCTGGGTCCTTATTTTACCTACATTGGAAGGATGAAGGCTGAGTCAACCTTGAGCTGGTCAGGATCAAACTGCTGGCAGTGAGCAGAGTCAGCCTGCAATATTGCATTCTAACCACTATGCCACCATGGCACTATGTCAGGCCTGCAGCCATCTTTTTTTTGGGGGGGGGATATATGGCCTACCACACTTTCTATTATTCTACTATGCATTTTCTATTGTGGGAAAATGAGATGAGGGATTGTGCGAAGTTATTTTTTTCTTTTTTTATTGTTTTACGTTTTTTTATACATAGTCCATATCATATAGTATTAAATAATAATTACATCAGTTCCTCTTGTCAACAATGCCCCGCCCCCCAAAAATAGAAACCCATTATAGCTCTTCTGCTCTCCATACACCTCTTTCTTCTACCACCCTCCAACTTTCTATCTTCCCTCCATCATCCTTTTCTACTCTACTTCCCCTCCCTTTCTACTGCTCCTCTCTCTACAATCCACTCCTCCTTATCCTTCTCATCTTCCCCCCTTACCCTCTCTCCTATCCTTCTCTTCCCATCTTTCTTCTTTCCCACTCCTCTCCTTGGTGTATTTCCGCTACATGTCAATATGCTTAGACTATCCTATTTTTAAAGAAAAAGTAGTAATAATAATAGTAATGAGAATATAAAATAAAGGGAAAAAAAGCAGTATACATGTGGAGTCAAATTACATTGAAATCTAACACATCTCATCTAACCTGATATATATCCCTCCCCCCCACCCTCACCCCAACCCCCCACAACCTACCCCCCCCCGACTTCCCAGAACCCGTACATGGTATAGATTTTAAACACAGTCTAAGATATATTGAAAAAAAAGAATAAGAAATTAATAACATCTTTACATTGAAGTTAGATGCTATGTAGCCATAACAAAATTATTTCTAGAAAGCCAAAGTCATTCTTTGTGTCTGCACCTGTTCTGACCCCCCCCCCTCTTTCACTCGTTCACAAACGACAGCCAGACAGAACTTCAAAGGCAATAAAATCTCAATTTGACATGCTGATCTCTGACCAGGTAGCTACTAATTTATTATATGCAAAACACAATACCTTTTGTAACGCAAAAAAAACCCTGGCAGATGGTTAGCTTATCAGATTAGGAAAAAAAGGAAAACTCGAAATATATCTAAACTGATTTACAGAGGGATGGAGGTGTTTCAACAGGAAGAGATTCAAAAGGTATTTCGGGAATTTTTTACAGAATTGTATAAAGGGGATAAAATTAATGGTCAAGATATAGACAAATATTTAGATAAAGAGAAAATACCTTCAGTTAGAGAAGAGCACAGGCAAAAATTGAATCAACCAATAACCTTGGGGGAAATTTTGCAGATAATTAAGCAATTAAAGTTAGGGAAAGCACCAGGCACAGATGGTTTGACAGCGGTTTACTATAAAAATTTACAGTTAGAAATGGTAGAACCTCTTAGAGAATTATTTAATAAGATTCAAACGGAAGGTAAAGTGCCTCCATCTTGGAAGACAGCGTTCATATCTTTGATACCCAAAGAAGATCAAGATACTACCCAACCAAAAAATTATAGACCTATCTCATTACTTAATGTAGATTATAAAATCTTTACTAAAATACTAGCAAATAGGTTAATGCTGGTTATTCAACAATTGATACACACTGACCAAACAGGTTTTATACAGGGGAGACAGATGAAAAGTAATGTCAGATTAATTATTAATGCATTAGAATATTTGGGAAAGAACAACCAGATCCCTGCTGCGTTCATATTCCTGGATGCTGAGAAGGCCTTTGATCGAGTTAACTGGCAATTTCTGTTGAAGATACTGCAAAAAATGCAGATAGGAGATTCAGGATTCAGGATTCAGGAGTTTATTTGTATGCCGCCCTTTTCCCTGGGGGGACTCAGGGCGGCTCACATCCGAAAGGGAAAGGGGAAACAGACTTTTACATATACGACAACACATAATTAAAAGAAAACACAACACTCATACCATTCGGGAGGGTACAATCTTAGCCCCAGGCCTGGCGGGATAGCCAGGTTCTAATGGCTGTGTGGAAGGTCTGGAGAGTGGTGAGGGTACGAATCTCCACGGGGAGATCGTTCCATAGGGTCGGAGCTGCCACCGAGAAGGCCCTCCTCCGCGTGGTCACCAGTCGGCATTGACCCGCAGATGGAACCCGGAGGAGGCCCAATCGGTGAGATCTAATAGGTCGTGTGGAGGTAATTGGCAGTAGGCGGTCTCTCAAGTACCCAGATCCACTACCATGGAGGGCTTTATGAGTGACAAGTAGCACCTTGAAGCGTATCCAGAGATCAACAGGTAGCCAGTGCAGCTCGCAGAGGATAGGTGTTATGTGGGTGAAACGAGGTGCACCCACAATCGCTCACGCGGCTGCATTCTGGACTAGCTGAAGTCGCCAAATACCCCTCAAGGGCAGCCCCATGTAGAGCACGTTGCAGTATTCCAGTCTAGAGGTCACAAGGGCATGAGTGACTATTGTGAGAGCCTCCCGGTTCAGGTAGGGGCGCAACTGGTGCACCAGGCGAACCTGGGCAAATGCCCCCCTGGTCACAGCTGATAAATGGTGTTCAAAAGTCAGCTGTGGGTCCAGGAGGACTCCCAAGTTGTGGACCCTGTCTGAGGGGTGTAATGTTTGACCCCCCAGCCTGAGAGATGGAATACTTGCCAAATTGGTGGGAGGGAAACACAACAGCCACTCGGTCTTATCTGGGTTGAGCACGAGTTTGTTGACCCTCATCCAGTCCCTAACGGCTTCTAGTCCCTGGTTCATCACGTCCACCGCTTCATTGAGTTGGCACGGGGCGGACAGATACAACTGAGTATCATCCGCATATTGATGGTATTTTATCCCGTGCCGCCGAATGATCTCACCCAGCGGTTTCATGTAGATGTTGAAAAGTAGGGGGGACAGGACCAAACCCTGCGGCACCCCATATGTTAGGGGCCTAGGGGTCGATCTCTGCCCTCCAGCTAACATCAACTGCGACCTGTCCGAGAGGTAAGAGGAGAACCACCGCAAAACGGTGCCTCCCACCCCCACCTCCCACAGTCGTCGCAGAAGGATACCATGGTCGATGGTATCGAAAGCCGCTGAGAGGTCAAGGAGAACCAGAATGGAGGCGTGGCCTCCGTCCCTGGCTCTCCAGAGATCATCGGTCAATGCGACCAAAGCGGTTTCTGTGCTGTAGCCAGGCCTGAAGCCGGACTGGAATGGGTCAAGATAGCTAGCTTCCTCCAAGGACCGCTGGAGCTGAAAGGCCACCACCTTCTCAACAACCTTCCCCACAAAGGGGAGGTTGGAGACTGGATGATAATTGTTAAGAACGGCTGGATCCAGAGATGGTTTCTTCAGGAGGGGCCTCACCACCACCGCTTTGAGTGCGGGGGGGAAGACCCCCTCCCGAAGCGAGGCGATAACAACAGCCTGGATCCAGCCCCGTGTCACCTCCCTGCTGTTAGCAACCAGCCAGGAGGGGCACGGGTCCAGTACACATGTGGAGGCACTCACAGCTCTCATGGCCTTGTCCACTTCCCCTGGGGCAACATCCTGAAACTCAACCCAGCGATGGTCAACCAGATTATCCCCCTGTGCCTTGACTGGATCTGCAGAATCGGAGTCCAACTCCGACCGAAACCGAGCAACTTTGTCTGCTAAGAACTGAACGTACTCCTCAGCCCTACCCTGCAGGGGATCCCCCGTATCCCTCCTATTTAGGAGGGAACGGGTTATCCTAAACAGGGCAGCTGGGCGGGACTGTGCGGAGGCAATCAAGGTGGCAATGTAAGATATTTTTGCCATCCTAATTGCCCTGATGTACTCCTTGATGCACGATGTTAAAAGTGCTCGGTTCGATTCGGATCTGTTGGATCTCCACAAGTGCTCTAGGCGTCTCTTCCGGCGCTTCCTCTCCCGGAGTTCCTCGGTGAACCAAGGGGGCCTCCTGGATCCACTGCCTCGGAGTGGCCGTAGTGGTGCAATCCGGTCAAGAGACTCCGTCACTGCCGAGTTCCAGGCAGCAACCAGAGTCTCCACCGGACTGTGGGCGAGAGTATCAGGAATAACCCCAAGCTCCGTCTGGAACCTCAAGGGGTCCATAAGTCGCCTGGGGCGGAACCACCTGGTCGGTTCCTCCTCCCTACAGTGGAGGTTTGGCCTCCGAAAGTCAAGCCTCAGTAGGCAATGGTCTGACCACGACAGGGGTATGATCTCACTGCCCCTCAGACCAAGATAATTTTTTACAGTCAATTAAAGCAATATATCAACAGCAAACAGCACAAATTATAGTCAATGGAAGTTTAACAGACTCCTTTCAAATTGGAAAAGGTACAAGACAGGGCTGTCCTTTGTCCCCGCTATTGTTTATTATAATTTTGGAAGTATTGTTGAATAAAATACGGGGCTTGGATGGCCTAAAAGGGATTAAGATTAGGCAGCAAGAATACAGAGTGTGCGCTTTTGCGGATGATCTGGTTATAATATTGGAACAACTGCAGGAATCCGGTAGGGTTTTAATGAATATGATCAATCAATATGGTCAAGTATCTGGTTTTAAAATAAATTTAGGAAAAACTAAAATATTAGCTATAAATATGAATACTAAACAAAAGGAAGAACTAGGAGGGACACTAGGTTGTGAAGTGGTCAAAAAAGTTAAATATCTTGGAGTCAATATTTTAACCTCAAACGGGAAATTATATAAGCGTAATTATGAACCACTTTGGCATAGTATACAGATAGAGATGAAAAAATGGGAGAAATTGCACTTATCTTTGCTGGGCAGGATAGCAGCAGTGAAAATGAACATCTTACCAAAATTTTTATTTCTCTTTCAAATGTTACCTATACTTAAAAAAGATGCGAATCTTTTAGAATGGCAGAAGGGTATCAACAAATTTGTATGGGCAGGAAAGAAGCCGAGGGTAAAGATTTGATTTGATTTGATTTGAAGTTTATTTGTATGCCGCCCTTTTCCCTGGGGGGACTCAGGGCGGCTCACAACCAAAAGGGGAGGGGGGAGACAAACTTTTAACATATACGACAATACATAATTAAAAAACACAACATTCATACCATTCGGGCGGGTTACAGTCTTAGCCCCAGGCCTGACGGGATAGCCAGATTCTGATGAAAATAAAGCAAGATGCACGGGAGAGAGGAGGCTTGAAATTACCTAACCTAAAATTATATTATGATGCAGTGGCTCTATCTGTAATTAGTGATTGGACTCATTTAACTAATGATAGAATATTGAATATCGAAGGATACGATCTGGTATATGGTTGGCATGCTTACTTGTTGTTCAACAAAAAATTGGATAGGAAGTTTAAAAGTCATATATTAAGAAATGCTTTACTGCGGGTTTGGAAAAAATACCAATATAAATTAAATGACAAAATACCCATGTGGGCAATTCCTAGACATACAATTGAAAATATGAACATAGCACAAAAACAGGATAGAACTACCTATAGACAGCTTCTCATTTTGGAAAGGGGGGTACTACAACTAAAATCTTTGGAGGTATTAAAAGAGGAGAAGGTAGTTCAAACATGGTTCCAGTATGGGCAATTACAGGCCAGGTGGAAAATAGATCAAAAAATTGGTTTTATTCAAGCTGAAGATAATTTGTTTAAACAAATAAGAGATCAAGGCTTAATGCATATAAAGAGGATATACAATGTATTAATACAGATGGATTCGGAAACAGAATTAGTTAAAGATTGTATGATAAAGTGGGCTCAAAATATTGAAGAACCAATAATGTTGGATACATGGGAAAGAATATGGATAACAAATGTGAAATTCACACAAGCTCAAAATCTGAGAGAAAATTTTTATAAGATGTTCTATAGATGGCATTTAGATCCTAAAAAGCTGGCTTCTATGTATCCGAACGTACAGCCTAAATGTTGGAGGTGTGGTTCTCTCGATGCTACATATTATCTTATATGGTGGACCTGCCAAAAAGTTAAGGCGTTCTGGATAAAAATATGGTGGATTATGCAAAATATCTTTAAAAGAAGGATAAAGTTTACTCCTCAGTTATTTTTATTAGGTATATGTACTGACTTTACAGTGGTAGAGACTAACTTGATTCTGCACCTAATAACGGCAGCAAGACTGTTGGTGGCGCAATACTGGAAGAAGGAAGACTTGCCTACAACTCAAGAATGGATATTGAAAGTCACAAATTTAGCCGAGATGGCTAAAATATCGGCATATCTTAAAGATCATTCAAATGAGAGATATAAACGAGACTGGAAAAATGGATTGACTATATACAAAATAAATACGGGACCAAGACATTCCAGTTAGCTTATGCTTAAGATCAGAAATGATTTAAATTGTTTAAAGTTAGCTCAGCAAGATGCAGAATGCATTAATTGTCATTAATTTCTTTGTTTCTTTTTTCTCAATAGATTTTAGACTGTGTTTGTTAAAAATCCATAACGTGTACGGGTTCTGGGAAGTTGGGGGGGGAAGGAGGAGGGGGGTTGGGGGGTGGAGGGAGGGAAGGCATACAAAAAAATGTACTTCAATGTTTTATTGATTGAGGAATGTTGAAATATTTGTGTTTTAAAAGAAATAAAACTTTTGAAGGAAAAAGGCAATATCTTTATCAGTCCTGGCTCAAGCTGGCTGCGAGCCCAAAATAAACGTAGATAAAGTCTCTGGCAAAAAGTTACACAGCAAATGCAAAAACAAAACACTTACAGCAAACCAGGTTTACAGAAAGCAAATCACTTATCCAAGTGTCTCTTTGAAACAGGTTTACAGAAAGCAAATCACTTATCCAAGTGCCTCTTTGAATCAGGTTTACAGAAAGCAAATCACTTATCCAAGTGCTTCTTTGAATCACGGAACTGAACTCACAAACAAACAAACGACAAACCACGAATGTTGACTTCTGCAACTAAGGTGTGGCACCATCCGTCTTTTATCTGCAGGAGAAGACCCTAACAAGCAACAGCTGCTCATTATCCTGCATCCCGAAACAACTCACAGCAAGCTTCTGCTGAGTCACAACACTATCCCCCACCGCAGGGCCCTTTCCCTGGGTCTGATGGTCTGGATGCGGTCGGAATGGATTGTCCATAAGATGGCTCGCACTCATCTCCTGTGTTTCCTCCTTCATGATTCCCAAATACCTGCAGGAACATTCTCCTTGATCCAATGCTCCCCAGGTATCCGGTGGCCACTACATCTCCTCCCGCCCTGCGTGACGTCGACACCCCGTCCAGGGTCCTCCACCCTCTCCAAGGCTGACCCACCAGCCCCCTTGCTGTCGGAGACTGGCAGCAGCTGTAACAGCTCCTGCCGAGCCCTAACACCCTGTCCAGGGTCCTCCACCTCCTCCAAGGCCAACTCATAAGACCCCTCGCCGTCGGAGTCTGGTGGCAGCTCCACCAACTCCTGCCGGGCCACCACAGCACCTGACTGGAACTGGATAGGTGGAACTGCCAGCATGGTAGTGGGAGATTGGACCATGTGATGGACTTGTGGGTGTGGAGGCAAGATCTTGAACTTTCAACTGGGTAGGGAAAACTGGGAAGCTTTCAGATTTGGATTTTCCCAGATGTGCCAACATGACTCTCAATAAATTGGAACGTTGGGGAATCCTTTGCCTCAGACTCTGATTTAATTTTGAATACTATTTGGAACCCTGACACTCTAATGCTGTCCAGCATGACCTTAAGGGAGTTGAAGTCAAATATTTTTGAAGACATCACATTGGAGAAGATTACTCTATACATAAGGAATGTGCTGCTACTAAACTTGCAATACCCTTGCTGTCTTTTATTTATTTATTTTTTGAATCTGGTCAATCAAACCTTTTGGCAATTTTCATCTATTAGAGAATTGACCTGCAAGCTAATATGCAACTTCAATTGGAATGTTAAAAATACTTAAATAATCCTGTGCCTAGTTTTCATACAAGTCATGGTGACTTACTGAAATCAATATGTGGTTTACAGCATTTTAATAAATAACAAGTATAAATGGTTACTATAAATAATAACTCTGATTATTATATGCAATCAAACCTTTCACCTGCTGAGATGCATACCACATTTATGCAGATCAGCTTTAGGCCTTTCATCCATGAAATTATAGAATGTATAATGTGATGGGCCATGATATTTTTAGTTTACTGTAATTGCTTATTTATAAAAGAGCTATCAACAGCCCACTTTAAATAAATTCCAAAATCACTGTAGGGCATTTAGAAATGAATATTTTATATGACATTTTAAAAGATTATGAGCATCTCTTTGAACAGTCAAATTAATGGCTATTTGGCTGTTTAAAGTCATTCTGTGCAGATTTAGAGTAATCGTATATAAATCATAATTACTGCATTCGGGTTTTAATAAGGAGTGGATCCCACCTAACTGACAATACTGCAGCATCAGTGTGATTATGTGTGGATGTTGATTTGAAAGGAAAGAAAAAGTGATCAAAATTTTTTACTGTTTTTTCATGGGAGAAAGAGAGAAAAAAATTAGACAATGGGATTATTATTTAGAAAGGGCTACCTGGTTTTCACCCTTTTTCATTTGATCATATGCATAAAGGATGCTATAATCCAGCAATTTGCGATTCTAGTTCTGGATACTCTAGATCAGGAGTGTCAAACTCATGGTGTCATGTTGTTGTCACATGTATCACAATTTTTCCCCTTCACTAAAACACCCCCATTTTAGCAAAGGGTGTGCTTGATGCATTCAACCTGTGGGCTGTGAGTTTGACGCCCCTGCTCTAGATCGGTGTTTCTCAATCTTGGTAACTTGAAGATATGTGGACTTCAACTTCCAGAATTCCCCAGTCAGCATTTTGTGGAGCGTAACATTTTGACAGGCCTTAAATTCCTCTGGTGTTCCCTTTGGGATATTCTGGAAATTATGCTTTAATTATTTGTATTGGAATCTTCTAATAATGCCAGACGATTAGGGTCTTAAGTTTTGAAAAAGAGTTAATACTGTGCCCCATTCATATACCACCATGGTATTGCTTTTCCTCACAACCATAACAGGAAAAAGAAAGAAAGCAAGAAAGCAAAATATTTTATGTATTTTTCCTTCCGTGTCCTCAATTGTGTTATTAGCCTGAATTATAAAAAGTCTGCAATTCAAGACTTTGAATGTTGGGGGAAATAGTTTGTGTTCAGATTTTCCATGCAAATGTCCTGAGGGCTTTTAAAGCATACTATTGTAACTTATTCTAGAACAGGGGTCAGCAACTTTAAACACTCAAAGAGCCACAAAGGTCCTAAACAGACGCCCCCTGTTCAATTGTGGAGCCGACCAGAAGTCTGGTTTCCCCACCATAGCGTCCCCTCATAGCGCAGCATCCTTTTTCTTCTACCTGTCCTAACCGAAGTCAATTGTGGAGCTGGCTGGAAAACCCGTCCCTTGCCATACAGTCTTCTCCTGGTGCACCCTGCTTTCCCCCAACCAGATGCTCCTCTCAAAATTGTGGTGCCGACTGGTGACGGGGCCGCAGCAGAGGAATGAAAGAGCCACATGTGGCTCCAGAGCCGCGGGTTGCTGATCCCTATTCTCAAAGACATTCTAAATCATCCTCAAAATTCCATATCTGGAGTTCATAGAGATGTTAGCTTGTCAGATACACAATCAAGTCATTCATTATAACTATTGAAATGGGCAATATAATAATCCTACCAAATACAGGGTTGTGACACTGAATGTTAAAAAATTAACTGATATCTTTATATTCAGATTTGCTGGATATAAAAAAAAAATCTATGGTTGATGGGTTTAAGCAAATTTTTGATAGGCATAATACAACACTTCGACCTTTTCAAAAACAGAAATTATAATTGAAAACCAAATAGTTCCTTGCGGAGTTTCTATAACTGAAAGACCATGGGGAAATATATTTTACAGAATTTCATATATTCATTTGTCTTCCTGACCCAGCACAAATACTTTGGCCTATAATATTAAGCAAGTTAAAAACAAACAATAAAAGTGACAGATACATTTGTGTTCATTTAATGTTCTTCCATTGTCTAAATCAGGAGTGTCAAACTCAACCCCATTGTGGGCCATATCAGGATTTTGTTTGCCCTTGGGGGACTGGGATGGGTGTGACCTGATTGTCATGGCTGACTGGGTGGGCATGGCCAGGGTGGACCAGAGCAGCAAGGGCCAGTCCCTTGCCATCTCCAGTATGGCCCCATGGGCAAGGTGACCAGATTTTCAGATTGGTAAAGAGGGACACCTTTGACCGGGGGAGGGGGGTGTTGATTAAAAATTTTATATGGAGCAACAAAAATTTTCATACAACGCAAAAATAGTATTGTAATATTTTTTTATTTCAACATAACTACAATTTACAAATATAAATTGTAACTGTTGCCAAACATCAAAATTTTGATCACATGACCATGAGGATGCTGCAATGATCGCTAAGTGTGAAAAATGGTCATCAGTCACTTTTTTCAATGCCATTGTAACTTTGGTCACTATAACACCTTTCTGGCCACAGTTCTTAAGTGAATAACTGCAGCTGATAAGTTAGTAACATAAGTGAATCTGGCTTCCCCATTTGACTTTGTCAAAAGGTGATTCTATGACCCCAGGACACTGAAACCATCATAAATACGAATCTGTTGCCAAACATCAAAATTTTGATCGCGTGACCATGAGGATGCTGCAATGGTTGCTAAGTGTGAAAATGGTCGCTAAGTGTGAAAAATGGTCATCAGTCACTTTTTCCAATGCCATTGTAACTTTGGTCACTAAGCCCATTATACCACCTTTCTTGCCACAGTTCTTAAGTGAATAACTGCAGCTGGTATTTTGTATTTTGGATAGAATCTTTTTTTAAAGATTGAGGTGGCGCAGTGGTTAAATGCAGCACTGCAGGCTACTGCTAGATCAGCAGTTCAGCGGTTCAAATCTCACCGGCTCAGGGTTGACTCAGCCTTCCATCCTTCCGAGGTGGGTAAAATGAGGACCCAGATTGTTGGGGGCAATATGCTGACTCTCTGTAAACCGCTTAGAGAGGGCTGAAAGCCCTATGAAGCGGTATATAAGTCTACTGCTATTAAATAGCCTAGGACAATTTAAAAAAAAGAATCCACACAGAATAAATTGAAGTAAAACATTTCAAACTATTCTTTCTATGCACAATATATTTCAAAGTATTGTGCATAGAATTTTTAAACATGGTTTCACTTCAATTTATTTTGGATAGAATCTTTTTTTTAATAGTCTAAGACAATTTAAAAAAAGAATCCACAGAGAATTTTAAAAAATCCTATGCACAATAAATAAAATATTATTTTAAAATACATTTAAAAAATAAAAGAAAAAAACCCAGCTCACTTACCAGCAGGCTTGCACTACAAGTCAACCCAGAATGATGTAGATGTTAATACAAAGAACTGAGCAAATTGAAATGGTGAAATTAGTCAGGGAAATATTTTTCAAAGAAACTTTGCCACCATTTTGGAGCAGACCTCCAACCTCCGTGTCCCTCCACTCTGGAAAATCCAGAAGTAACAGTCACTTCCCTCTATAGCTCTATGGTATGGTCATTTTTTCTTATAAAAGTTAGTAAAAGGGGCGCGCGGGGGGGGGGGGTTTGTTGCTTTAATGTTTTAATATTTTCAATGAAAGTACTGAGACAGAGACAGAGAGAGGGATTAGACAGGGTGTCTTTTGTCTTGCCCCAGTTAGGATTTCTTAAGCAAATCCACTGGGCTTTCAACATGAAGCCAGAAAATCGGGACTTTTTAAAAATGGCCCGGGACATGGGATAAATTGTTATAAAGCATGACCATCCCGCTGAAATCGGGACGTCTGGTCACCTTACCCATGGGACAACTCTGGGCCTATCGTGGACCGGATCCGGCCTGCAGGCCACGTGTTTGACATGTCTGGTCTAAATAGTCTTGTTTGATTCTGGATATTTTTTTTCATGTTCTTTAGAAGAAAGAGAGGGAATTGTTTATCAAATAGTTAGGCTGGTTGGTGGTGGTAATCTCACACTTACCCAAAGAAATTTAGATGGCATTTGAACAGTTGCTGATTGTGTTAATCTCATCACTCAATATCCTTTAAAAAATAACTGCATATTTTTTCTCATTTTTAAGGCTTCTTCTAATAGTCTTCATTTATCAACCAATTATTCAATAACTAGTCAAAGTTATAATGACACTGAAACAGGAGATGTATGACTGACCCTCAGGTTGTGGCCATCTCAGCAGATCACAATTCAGGAACCTGGCAATCTGAATTCAATTCTGATGGTTGCTGGGTTTTTGCATTTTCATAATTGTCATTTTCACTCTTCATAGTGGTGCAGTATAATGCAGTACTACAAGCTACTTCTGCTGACTGCTGGCTGACTGCAATTTGGCAGTTCAAATTTTGCCAGGCTCAAGGTTGACTCAGTCTTCCATCCTTTCGAAGTCAGTAAAATGAGGACCCAGATTGTTGGGAGGAAATATGGTGAGTCTGTAAACCTCTTAGAGAGTGCTGTAAAGCACTGTGAATCAGTATATGTCTAAATGCTAATGCTATAGTAGGCTTCCAACAAGCAAAGTCAATGGGCAAGTTGGAAGGAAGTCACAAGTTGTGGTTACATGTCACCATACTTAAGACCTGCGATGATTTGCTAAACCATCTCAGCCAGAACTGATGAACTGAAGTTTTAAGTTAGGCATACTCACATGGCATTTCGCTTTACAAGTGCTTTGCTTAGGAACAGAGCTGCTGGTTCCAATTGCGATCAGTAATTGAGGATTACCTGAATGATCAGAGCCTGCAGGGGGCCATAATGAGGAAAAGTTGATGACACTATCTTTTCACCTCTGATACAAGCACAAAAGTGAACATTTGCTGGTGACACACATTTTGTCATTTACTTATTCTTGCCGCAAATGTTTCAAGGGGCAATCATCAAAAAGGATGAGAAGAAGCTCAAGTGAGCTTCAGAAACAGTTTTAACAGTACTTCCTCACAAGTAAATCTACTGAAGAAATATAGTGTAAGAATATTGCTAGGTTATAAAGAAAATTCCTCACAACAGTTTCTAATCTTTACAGTACTTTCAATTGTTCAGGCCAGTAATTTTGTTAAGAAATAAAGCCAGAATGACCCACTTTTGAGTGACTGGCGAGATAAAGAAAATAGTATTTTATCTTATAGCTTTTCAAAAAATGATAGCACTCTAACAAAATAAGTTGCCCTTGCGGACATTTTACCCTTTACAGAGCCCTTAAAGATTCAGAAGCCTAATGCTGAAAGGTTGGCCATTTCTTCAGTAATGAAATATCTCATTAAATCATTTTAAAATTCTTTAAAATATTTTTCAGACTGGTAATCAATGAGTCTCCAACTGAAATACTGACATACAATTTCACCAAGGAGAAATATAAATCAATCAAGAATGTGCTTCTAAGACATGTACTAATAAAGACTGAGTTTTATTTGAATCAATAGTACTATATTTCCTTTAAAATGTTTTTCTCCTTAATTGAGTTAGGAATAATTGAGCTGATCATACAATGAAAGAAGTCCACAGTTGGAAGTGATGGGGTAAACTTCTTTAATCCATTTCTGATATTTTCTTTGGAAATACACTTCTGGACAAAAATCCTTAATATGGATGTTAATCCTTAATATCTTTCATATCTTTTTGTTTAGAAATGCTTGCTTTAATTAATATTAAATTGATTGTTAAATTGTTAAACAATTATTCTCTCTTTTTCTAGAAAGAAAGTATAAATATATTCATCTCTTTTTCTATATGCATGTTTTCCTTAGTATAGAATGAAATAGAGTAATAGCCACTGTGTAAAACACACAAACAGAAGAGTAGCAGAGTGCACCCATGAACATGAACCAGAAGTCAAAAGACACAAGGAAAATTTCTTAGTCTGACAATATATGCATAAACTCAACCATAATTTCAACCAGGGAATTGTGAGCATGATAGAGTAAAGCTAAATCCAAAGTTATGGAATTTCTGGAAGATTGGCATTCAGACAAATCAGCCATCAATAGACATAGATAAATAAACCACATTTGTACACCATGCAAAAGAGATAGTAAAAAAGCTAAGACCAAACAAGAAGTTCAGAACACATTCTTTCCAGAAATGAGATAAACAGGGATTAACACTAGATCAACAAAGAACAGAAAACAATACCCTAATTAAGGAACTACCAAGGATAAAACTACACCCTCACCAACACTGGCAGGGCTAGCTAACATATGTGAACAGGGAGTAAACCCACACTCATCAGGACTGATGATGTTACCTAGTTGGGTAATGAAACTGCAAGAAGCAACCAAGTTCAAAGAGCAAAAGGACTTCACACTTTCCTTAGAATAATCAGAAAACTTATCTGGAAATTTATTTTATAAAATTTCTATGGAGGAAAGAAATAGAACATGCTATTAATCCCCCCCCCCCAAAAAAAAGTGACGCTCACTCAAAACAGAATATATGTATCTTCCACACCTTAAAGATACTCATGTAGATTACAGCCTTGATAGGAGGAAGTCACAAAACTTTGCTTCTGGTTAAAGGACTTTAGAAGTCTGGAAAAAGAAGTCTGGAATGAATAACTTTAGATATATCCTTGCAAGAGTTAATCTCAATTTTATATTTAAAAAAATTGAATGATGATAGCAAATGATAGAAATGCATAACAAGAAACCATTAATCCCATAACATTCTTGTTCATCATATTGCATCACATTTTCTAAATACTTAGAAGGTACTAACAGAAGTTTATTAATAGTTTGTCATGCTGCCTACAATTCTCATATGCAAATGCTGCCCTTTCTTAGTTCATATTTTGCATGCACCAAATTATATTTTTCATAACTACATTTTAGAGTAATTGAAATATTATTAAGGTAGAAAGAAACTATGATATCTAACAAGCTAATGACTTGTGATTCATCTTGCATGTACAAATAAATCTGTCTGGAAAAAAATGACTTTAAAATAACCAAATTTGTTTTTGCATCAAAAAAGTGTGGATCAAATGAACAACCCTTTACTATTGACCAGGATTTTTCTTTTAATTACCCTATGGTCTTTTTATTTATTTTCCCCGAGCAACATTTTCCTTATTATATTATAACATTACCATCCTTTCTTTTAAGGCAGACTTCCATTTTTCAATTCCAATTTTTCAGGTGAGTGTGTGTGTGTGTGTGTGTGTGTGTGTGTGTGTGAGAGAGAGAGAGAGAGAGAGAGAGAGAGAGAGAGAGAGAGAGAGAGAGAGAGAGAGAGAGAGAGAGAGAGAACGCCTTCTTTTCTCTGCAGCTTTTGGCATTATCTTTTTCCAAGGGTGCTTCAATTCCTGGTACAGTTATGTAGGAAGATGCAGAATGAAAGAAGGGGAAGAATCAATTTGTTCTATACCACTGAATTCAGTTCCATTCACAGAAAGAAACCTAGCAATCAGAACTGTAAAATTATATCTATCTATCTATCTATCTATCTATCTATCTATCTATCTATCTATCTATCTATCTATCTATCATCTATCTATCTGGAACAATCTCCCCGTTGAGATCAGGACCCTGACCACCCTTCCGGCTTTCCGCAAAGCCACGAAGACCTGGCTGTTCCAGCAGGCCTGGGGCCGATGAATTTTCAGCCCCACTTGAAGTTGCGACTGTTGTTGTATTTTAATTTGTTTGTCTTTTATTTTCTTATTTGTATCCCCTTCCCCCTTTGGTTGTTAGCCGCCCTGTCTCTCTCGGGAATAGGGCGGCATACAAATTGAATAAACTACAACTACAACTAACTACTACTACTATCATCTATCTATCTATCATCTATCTATCTATCTATCTATCTATCTATCTATCTATCTATCTATCTATCTATCATCTAGCTATCTAGCTATCTAGCTATCTAGCTATCTAGCTATCTAGCTATCTAGCTATCTAGCTATCTAGCTATCTAGCTATCTAGCTATCATCAATAGGTAGGCAGGCACACAGGTAGGTAGGCAGGCAGGCAGGTAGGCAGATCATTCAAATAAGGTTCAGTCCAGTTTGGATTTTTGGACTATAGCTTTCCTCTCAAGTAAGAACTTGTGGATTGAGGAAGTTGTCCTAGCATTTCATTCCCGTTCAATTATCTGATGAAAAAGGGGCCAAGTAATCTTTTTCTAAAGCTCTGAAAAAGCTATTGTAATTAGCAAAATATATATATATCTCAAAGATCGAGTAATGTAATTTATTCAGGTATGCAATATAGGGGATAAGAGAGGACTTCTTCAAATTCTCCTTTATATTATTCATCCCTCTTTTTTCCTTATTTAAATAGACTGATGTTTATTCAAAGCATTTACAATATACAGTATTTGGTTTATTAAATACTTAGGTATCTTCTATATTTTTTGTTCACCTGTAACTGGCATATTTAAGGGACATAGTGGCTCAGTGGCTATAAGATGCTGAACTTGTCAATCAGAAAGGTTGGTAATTCAAATCCCTAGTGCCACATAATGGAGTGAGCTCCCATTACTTGTCCCAGCTTCTGCCAACCTAGCAGTTTGAAAGCACATAAAAATGCAAGTAGAAAAATAGGAACCCCCTTTGGTGGGAAGATAACAGTGTTCTGTGCACCTTCACCATTGAGTCATGTTGGCCACATGACCACGGAGACATCTTTGGACAGCGCTGGCTCTTCAGCTTTGAAACTGAGATGAGCATCCCATTCTAGAGTCGGGAATGACTAGACATATGTGCAAGGGCAACCTTTATCTTTATCTTTACTTTAACTGGCATATTGGGTTTTTTTCTTTTTTTCTTCTAGAGGAGTGGTTGTCAACCTTTTCTTCACCATAGACATCCTTTATGTACTTTTTGTGGTCACAGTCCCCCAAAATTTAAGATTTAAATTCTTCATTTCTTCAAGCTTTTATGGAACCTCTGTGATGACATCACAGCCCCCCCACAAGGTCTCTGGACCCCAGGTTGAGAACCTTTGTTCTAGAGTATTTATGTTAATATGTAAAATCAGCAAGTCTTAAAATTTCTAATTTCTGCTTAAAAGGATTTTTCTGTCTCTAATTTTAAATGATAGTTAGAAAGACAACAAAGAAAGATGCTTACCTACACTTCTCTCTGTCTTGAAAGTTAGCATTAAATTCAAGACACCAATCTAACTTCTAAAAAATATAAAACCTATTGCTAACTTACCTGTCAAAAATATCCAGGTGACTATGTTTATTTCAAATGATTTCATTCATTTGAAGAATAAGCGGTAAAAAACAGGAAGAACTAGTATGGATGTGTGTATGTATTATGTATATACATATATGTCCTGACCTGGTGGACTTCCGGTTTGGCGTCGCGCCGGAGCGAGCTGCCGACAGATCCTCTGCTCGGTTCGCCCGGTCTTTGCACGAGCGTGGCCGTAGTAGGCAAGGTCCCTTCGAGGTGCGAGGACCTGTGGAGAGGGGAAGCATCGGAGCAGCGGAGGGAGAAAGGCGATCTCCCCCCATGAAGCGAGAGGCTCCCTCAGATCGCGTGCAAAAGAGGTCGGCTGATTAATGGCCGACCAGAAGACGTGACTGCCAGCCCTCAACAAGGAAGGGAAAGACAGCTGCAGGGAACGTTGCAGATTGAAAGACGGTAAACGTAAGACCTTGACTTAAAAGCCTAAATTTGAAGAGATTAATAACTTAACTGTTATGAGCACGGATACGTGTGTGGGCGCATTTAGTTGAAGCGGCCAGTAAAGACGGACAGGAAAGATCTAAGAGAGCCGAGTGGCGGAGCGGATAGAGAAGGACTGAGTCTTTGGAATATCTAAATCTGGAGGATTAACGGTGGGCGAGACGGAGAAGAGAAAGACAGTCGGCTGGATCTGCCCTCTTCGTGGGAAAAAAGGGAAAAAGGCTTGTGAGTCGCGAGGGTTTGAATCAACTTTAAAACTCTGATGAGGCAGTGCCAAGTTACAGATAGAGACAATAGAAGGGCGACACTATACTGACAACAGGAAGTGATTGATGGGTGAGCTCTAAAACACTTTCAGAAGCTCTGGCCTCTCCCGTCTCTTGACTCTTCACGCTGAAACGTTTTCTCCCTAGCTAGTGGACGCCTCCCAAATATTACAGAACTATTTGATTCTATACTGTATAGCTCTGCTCTAGTTTAACTACCTTGCTTGTCCTTCAGGTACTGTATAATTACTCAAACAGCAACCAGAAGGTACTAGATTTACAGTTCAAAGGGGGAGAGCCGAATTAACTTAAATGGCAACAAGAACAGTAACTTTAACCAAAGGGAGCAAAAAGCAAACTCCTTTATCCACCCCGGTGAGGGAAAAGTTGCCTGAGGGCAGGCAGATGGGAGATAAGACAGCCTCAACTTCACAAGGCCAGGAGGTAACAATGGACTCTCTACAGGAGGCAATACTGAAGATGAGTGAAAATGTCACCAAAGGCCTGGAGGGAGTAAAGAATGAAATGCGTGAAGTTAAAAATAATATGGGAAAGATTGAGGAGCGTATAGGGGCTATACAAATAGCGTTGTCAAGAAATGAACAGGAAATCCAAAATGTTAAGGAGAGAACGGAAATAGCGGAAAAAAGAATAGACAAAACAGAGGATAAACTGGAATCTATAAACACAAACCTGGAGGAGGCCATCCTTCACCTAGAATTAGAGCGATCAGCATATTATCTGAGACTACAAAACGTGGAGGAAGCAAGAGATGAAAATCTCCGGGAGCTGATTGGAGAAATTTTGGGACTAGTTCTTGACAGGCCGAAAAATGAGGTCATTAACGAACTCGACGAAGTCTATAGAATCAATACAAGCTTTGCGAGACGCCATCGACTTCCGAGGGAGATTCATGTGAGGGTGCTGAGAAGACAACTGAGAGAGGACATTCTAAGCACAATAAGAGGGGACTCATTAACGTATAAAGGTAAAGAAATTCTCATCTTAAAGCAGATTCCCTGGAGAGTTAGAGAGAAGAGAAGGAAATATAACTTCCTCTCCTCACAATTAAACAGATATAGAATCCAGTTCCGATGGCTCCTTCCAGAAGGAATGTTAATAACATGGAGGGAAAAGAAGTACCGGATAGATACCTTGGAGAAAGCTCAAGAATTCCAGGAACTTTTACTAGCAGATGAAGAGAGGTTTAATAAAGAAGGAACCTTAAGACAGGAGGATATAATAACTGAAACTCAACTGGAGGGACGAGAGACGGGAGAGGTCAGAGAGCGAGAGAGATATGGCAGAGAAGATTCAAGAGCAAGGTCACCAATTGTGACAAGATCTAAAGGTGCCCTCAAAGCGAACAACTTGTAAAGGAATTGAGGAATGGGAAACGAATGTACTATCAGCAAATATAAATGGTCTTAACATAACTTCCAAAAGAAAATGTGTACTGTTGGATCTAGTGAAACAAAAGTTAGATGTAATCTGTCTTCAGGAAACCCACATTAAAGAGAAATATAATAACCTGTTGAAATGTCCAAAATTAGGTAAAACATTTTGCTCGTCAGCACAAACTAGAAAAAGGGGAATTGTGATGTATATAAAAGAATGGTTGAACCCCAAATTAATATATGCAGATAAAGAGGGTAGAGTATTAATGGTGGAGATAATGAATGGTGGGGAAAAAAATTTACTAGTTGGAATTTATGCTCCAAACCAAAAACAAGAAAGATTCTATGTAAATCTATACAAGAGGATAAATGAAATAAAGTGGCAAAATATATGTATTCTAGGGGACTTCAACGCAATAGTAGACGGTAAAATGGATTATAGGGGTATACACAAGAAAAGTACTAGAAGGAAACTACCAACTGCCTATGCAAATATGGTGAAGGAATTAGACCTCTATGATGTCTGGCGAACAATGAATGACAAGATACAACAGTACACATTTTATTCTCAACCACATAATTCTTGGTCCCGTATCGATATGGTCTGGTCAAACCCGGAACTACTCATGGATACTGTAAACATTGAAATAACAACGAACAAGTGGGCCGACCATCACCCAGTCTTATGGCAATGGAAAGGGAAGTCAAGGATAAAAGCTAGGTGGACATTAAACCAGAACATATTACAAGAGAAACAATTTGTACAATTAATAGAAAAGGAACTGGGCTATTTTTTCAAAGAAAATGGTAAAGAGCAGACATCAATACAAAACGTTTGGGATACGATGAAAGCAGTCGTGAGGGGAACATCAATAGCCTATATAACAAGAAGAAACAAAATGTATAGGGGAAAACTTAATACATTGAACAAAGAATTAAGAGAGACAGAACTGCTGATTCAGAAAGAGCCAGACAATATTAGATACAGGGAAAAAGGAGAGTTAATCAAACACCAAATAAATTTGATCTCTCAAGAGGAAGTAGCACAAAACATTAAGAGAATGAAGCAGAACTATTTTGAACATGCAAATAAAACTGGGAGATGGCTGGCCCACAAAATAAGAAAAGATGAGGTTAAAAGAACTATTAAACAATTGAGCGACGAGGAGGGGAACTTGAAACAGGAAATAGGGGAAAAGAAAAAGATTGTACAGAACTACTGTAAGAAACTATACGAACCGGATGAAATTAGTGAACAAGACATCAGAAAATACCTAATAAAGCAGAAACTTCCAGTCTTGCCGGAGGAGATGAGAGAGATGCTTGATATGGAAATTACACAAGAGGAACTGAAAAAGGCCATTCAAAAACAAAAAAACAATAAAACACCTGGTCCAGATGGGCTTCCGTCGGAAATATACAAAAAACTTCAAAATACCGTAGAAGACAAATTATTAGAATTATTCAATGAGGCACTACAAAATGGTAAGGTCCCAAAATCATGGGGGGAAGCTTACATTACCCTAATACCAAAGGAAGAGGCGGATAGTAGTAAAATTCAAAATTATAGACCTATATCCCTGTTAAACGCAGATTACAAAATTTTTATATCAATATTGGCGGAAAGATTAAAAATAATATTAAATCAAAGTATCCATCTGGATCAAAATGGCTTTCTCCCAAAAAGACACATTCGGAACAATACAAGAATAATAATCAACACTTTGGAATTCTACGAAACAAGATCCGAGAAACAATTAGCATTAATTTTTGTCGACGCGCAGAAAGCTTTTGATAACTTAGATTGGAACTTTTTAATCACACAACTAAAAATGATGAAATTCGGCGACAAATTTATTAAGATTATAGAATCTATATACTCACAGCAATCAGCAAACATTATAATTAATGGAGAACTAACAGAGAGGGTACGAATCGGAAAAGGTGTTAGACAAGGGTGTCCGCTCTCCCCATTACTATTTATTATGTCGCTAGAGGTTCTCCTAAATCAAATAAGATTAAACCAGGAAATTAGGGGTTTGACTATAAAAAAAGAACAATATAAAACACAGGCCTTTGCGGACGACATGGTCTTTATTGTGGAAGACCCTCTAATTTCAGGACCGAAATTGATGAAGGACATTGAGGATTTTGGGCGTGTGGCCAGATTAAAAATAAATAAGGAAAAAACAAAAATGATTATAAAGAACTTTCCCAAAAAACAGATTGAAGAACTAGAGAAAGCAATGGAATTAAAGGTAACTAAAAAGATTAAATACTTAGGGATTTGGCTGTCTGCGAAATGCTCTTCTATAAAAGAAGGCATGACTATGATAAACTACTACGAAACATCCAAAAAGATTTAAAAAATTGGTCGAAACTACAAATATCATTGATGGGAAGAGTCGCAGTAATTAAGATGAATATCTTGCCAAAAATCCTCTACCTATTTCAAACGGCACCGGTCAAATTAGGAGAAAAATTTTATAATGATTTGGACAAAATGGTACGAAATTTCGTGTGGAATGGCAAAAAGCCTAGAATAAAATATAAGCATCTTCAGGATAAAAGAGTGCAAGGTGGAATGGGCCTACCGGAATGGAAAGCATATCATCAAGCAGCAACAACAATGTGGATAAAAGAGTGGGTAATGTTAGCCAACAAAAGAATCTTAACGATAGAGGGCCACGACTTGCAACGCGGGTGGCACAATTACTTATGGTGTGAGGGAAATAAAGTCCACAATTATTTTAGAAGACATCATTTAAGAGGGGTATTAATTAAGGATTGGCTGGAAATCAGAAGGAAATTTTACATCCAACTACCCAAATGGATATCCCCGACGGAAGCCCTGATATCCCCAAATTTGATAAATTTTGATAAAATTGTTATTTACCAACAGCTGTTAGATGATCAAAATAGACTAAACTCCAGGGAAAATTTGGCTGAAATGGGAATAAACATTGATTGGTGGCCATATCTTCAAATTCAAAATAAATACAAATCAGATCTAGCACAATTTGGCTTTCAGAACAAGGACCAGGAACTGGATAAAATCTTAATAGGACCAGACGAGAAATTAATCTCGAAAATATACAACTGCCTGCTGATTCGAAAAATGGAAGCAGAAAGAGTAAAGGAAGTCATGGTAACCTGGGCCCAAAATATCGGCCACACAATAGACCTAGATGACTGGGAAAGGGTTTGGGAGTGGAACCTGAAATTGACAAAATCGACGGCCTATAAAGAAAATATATACAAAATGTTCTACCGCTGGCATCTCCCTCCGACAAGACTGGCAAAAATTTCCTCAAAAGTATCGGCCAAATGCTGGAAATGTAAAACAATGCTGGGCACGTACTACCACATGTGGTGGACGTGTCCGGTTGCCAAAGCGTATTGGAAGCAAACGCTAAGATGGCTGAATGAAATCTTGTCAATTAAATTATGTCTTAAGCAGGAAATCTTTCTATTAGGGATAACAGATCAAAAAATATGTAAAACCAATCAATACCTTCTCGTCCATATTTTGACGGCGGCAAGGATCGCTTACGCACAGTGCTGGAAAAGTGAAAATGCCCCCACTAGCACTATGGTGATGAACAAAATCTTAGAATTAGCAGAAATGAACAAATTGACGATGCGGATTAACGATAAAGAAGATACAGACTTTTATAAAGTCTGGGAGAAATTGTACAAATGGCTGGATGAGACAGTGAAGATTTAGATATAAAAGGAGATAGCTGACTAACTTAATACGATGTAAGCAACAACTCAAACAAACAATATACAAAAACTGAGGGACAAATGAGAGTAGAAATGTATTAAAGGTGAGAATTCACCGTTGAGCAACTCCGCTAGACCACAACGTTGGAAAAACTTGAAAAGCTGATAGGTAATCCGTTATCACTACCTGCATGGAATTAGCAACTTAGTTTCATTCTAGGTAAGGCGAGATGAGCAATGGGAGATGAAAATATCTTTTCATCTCGCATTTTGTAAATCTTGCCTTTTTTAAACAAGGAAAGAAAAAGAGAACCAGGTCATCCTCAGTAGAGGAGAATATGCAAATGCAACAACGGTTAGAGTGGATGGAGGGAGGGGTAGAAGGAAAGACAGGAAGGAGAGGAGAAAGGAGAGGAATAGGAGAAAGGGAAAGGCAGAGGAAGAATGGGAGGGAATGTAAGAGTAGGAAAGAGGGGAGGAATCGGAAGAAGGGGGGAAGGTTAAAGGGGAGGAAGAGTAAGGAGAGAAGGGAAAGGAGAGGTGGAAAGAAGGAAGGAGAGAAGAAAGAGAAGAAAGCGGGGTAGGAAGGAGGGAGGGAAGCAGGGAGGGAAGCAAGGAGGGAAGGAGGGAGGGAAGGAAGGAGAGAAGGAGAGAGAAAGGAAGGAAGGAAGGAGGGAAGAAAGGAGGGAATCTAAGAGAAAAGAAAGAAAGGAAGGAGGGAAGGAAGGAGGGAATGTATGTGAGAAGGAAGGGGGGAAGGAGAGAGGAAAGGGAGGGGGAAGGGAAGGAGAAAAGGAGAAAAGAAAGGAGGGAAGGAAGGAGGGAAGGAGAGAAGGAGGGAGGGAAGGAAGGGGAGTGGGAGAGAAGAAACGAGGGAAGGAAAGAGGGAGGGAGGGAAGAAGATGCCTAACTTTTGATGTCTATAACGATTTTGTTATTATGGGAATGTCTCGAAACGTAGTCAAATGTAAAGCAAAACAGTGGTGGATGTTGTATTGTCTTTTGCAATCTATTGGCTGTTGTATTTTTCTTTTACTAATAAAAAACAATAAAAAAATTTAAAAAAAATATGTCCTGACCTTTTCAGAGATGCGTGGGTAAATAGTTAATAACATATGTGTTATATATGTGTTGCGGTGGTTCTCCTCCTACCTCTCGGACAGGTCGCAGTCGGTGTTAGTGGGGGGGCAGAGATCGTCCCCTAGGCCCCTAACTTATGGGGTGCCTCAGGGCTCGGTCTTATCCCCCCTACTATTCAACATCTACATGAAACCGCTGGGTGAGATCATTCGCAGGCACGGGATTAGATACCATCAATATGCGGACGATACTCAACTGTATCTGTCCGCCCCGTGCCAACTCAATGAAGCGGCAGACGTGATGAACCGCGGCCTTGAAGCTGTTATGGACTGGATGAGGGTTAACAAGCTCGTGCTCAACCCAGAAAAGACCGAGTGGCTGTTGTGTTTTCCCTCCCAGAGATTCGACCAATATTCCATCACTCAGGCTGGGGGGTCAAATTCTACACCCCTCAGAGAGGGTTCGCAACTTGGGAGTCCTCCTGGACTCACAGCTATCGTTTGACCACCATTTAATGGCTGTGACCAGGGGGGCATTCGCCCAGGTTCGCCTGGTGCGCCAGTTGCGACCCTACCTGAATCGGGAGGCTCTCACAACAGTCACCCGGGCCCTTGTGACCTCTAGGCTGGAATACTGCAACGTGCTCTACATGGGGCTGCCCTTGAAGAGCATCCGGCGACTTCAGCTAGTACAGAATGCGGCCGCGCGAGTGATTGTGGGTGCACCTCGGTTCACCCGCATAACACCTATCCTCCGCGAGCTACGCTGGCTACCTGTCGATCTCCGGATGCGCTTCAAGGTGCTATTAGTCACCCATAAAGCCCTACATGGCAGTGGATCTGGATACTTGAGAGACCGCCTTCTGCCAATTACATCCCTGCGACCAATAAGATCACATAGATTAGGCCTCCTCCGTATACCATCGGCCAGCCAGTGTCGGCTGGCAACTACAAGGAGGAGGGCCTTCTCAGTAGTAGCCCCGACCCTTTGGAACGAGCTCCCCGTAGAGATTCGCACCCTCGCCACCGTCCAGGCCTTCCGCACAGCCTTGAAGAACTGGCTCGCCCGTCAGGCCTGGGGACAAGGATAGTTCCCCTCCCGAATGATGAATGTATGTTGTTTACTATTTTATTATATGTCTTATCTTAATGTCTGTATTCCCCTTCCCCGATTTTATGTGAGCCGCCCTGAGTCCCCTCAGGGAAAAGGGCGGCCTACAAATATTAATAAAATCTACAAAAATCTACAAATATAATAGAGCCTTCGTATTTTGTTGAAGATTCTCTAAGTGTTCGACCAGGCTTACATTAAGCAGATCAGTGTACTAAAGAAATAAGTAGGCATTTCTTGGTTAAATATTTGTAAAGATGCTTTCATGCCCAAGATTCCTCATAAGAGATTTTACATTCTACTCACAGAAGCCATGTGAGAGATAAGATAATGTTCATTAATTGTACTTTATGCCTCTCACCAATAGAAAAACAAAACGATTAATGCACAGAAAGAAATAGGAAACAGACAAGTAAATCTGAAAGTAATGTCATGTGTATCATTTAGCAGTATGCTATTCAACTTCTATAATTCACAAGAAATAATTCCACCATTTATGGATGTTTGGGGTGGTTTGTTTAGAAATGGAGCAATAACAGACTTGAAAGAAATATTGTACTGCGCCATAATACATATAAGCCATTTTATTTTCTACAGTCCTACTAAGTTAGAATAAAAGTCTTCAGTCTGTTTCCCTGACAGCCAAAGCTCAATTGAATATTTTAGTATCTTGTTATACAAATGGCAGGACATTTAGGAATGACCCTATCAAGGACTGCAATTTGGCAGTTCGATTCTGACTTGTTCAAGGTTGATTCAGCCTTCTGAGTAAAATGAGGACCCAGATTGTTGGAGGCAATGTGCTGACACTGTAAACTGCTTAGAGAGGGCTGTAAAGTACTGTGAAGCAGTATATAAATCCAAATGCTATTGTTATTATAACAATCTTGAGTTCTTCAGGAAGAAGAATGACCTAGACCCGTGATGGTGAACCTATGCACACAGTCATCATTCTGGGCACTCCAGCTGTCAACCTCTGCTTCTTTGGGTTCTGCAATTTTATTTATTGATGTATTTATTCATTACTTCAATTTATCAAATTTACTCTGGATAGTTAAAACAGTTAAAAACACCATAAAATGTATAGCAGTAAAAAAAATCAACAATTTTAAATAGGCAATCAAGATAAAAACAAAGCTACCAACAACCAAACAACTTAGGCACTGAACAGATTTTGTCAAAAATCTAGAATTGTAAGCCCAATGACTAAATCACATCTTCAAGTCTTTGCGAAAGGGTGAGGGCAATGACAGAAAAGTCTTTTTTTCCTTCCAAGTCTTATTAGAATACCTTAATTTATTTTTTTTAATGTTGACTTTCTTTATAGATTGTGGGAATGGTTAAGAATGTGAGTCAAAGTTCTGATACATAACATTCCATCCAGGGGTGAAATCAAGGGTGAAATCTACCTACCTTCACTACCAGTTCGCAAATGTGAGCACATGCGCATGTGCAGGACCTTCCGCGTATGTGCAGAGTGTCAAAAATGGATGTGATGATGTCCAGGTGGGTGGGTGGAGCCTGCTACTGAGCATGCCTGAAAGGTAAGTAGAACAGTGAGGCAGGGGGGAAATTTGCTGTGCCACACAATTTTGATTAGCTAGAAAGCAGGAAATCCTGCTTTATAGCTAATATAAATCGTGCATCACCGCTGATTGTTGGAAATATCAGTTCATGCAAATAGGTAGGGTTTTTTTTTTTTACTACTGGTTTGGGTGAACCGGTCCGAACTGGTAGCCTTTCACCCCCTGATTCCATCATTTGTTAATCAGATAAGAATATATTATACTTTTTTTTTCAAAACAACATCCTCTGAACAAATACACAGAGAAATATAAACTAATGAGGTCCAGAAAGTCAGAATTAAATTGGGACATTCGTATTTAGTTAGAACAGTGATTGGCAGCCTTCTTTCCAGTAAAAAGTTATGAAAGAAATCATGCATTGGAGAGGAGGACTGAAGCAAATTGGAGGGGGGGTGTCACTCACTCTAACTCTAAAATATTCTTTCAATATTTTCTAACCATAATTTTCATTTTTAAATCTGATTCCTTCTTTTTGCAGTCTTTTCCTCACTGAACTGTGTTCCGGGAAGTGATAGGATCCCTCTTGTTAAAAATCTGAAGTGATATTTTCAAAAGTGGTGGTCCAGTCAGGCAAAGGGAAGTCATTTGGCTATTTGCCTTCTCAAAAGTGGGGATGGTGCACTTCTTACAGTTGTACATCGCAGCTTAAAGCAGTTTTTCTTGTCCTATATGCATCTGACTCAATACTTAAAAAAAAATACAAAAAAAATTACTTGTTTCACGGGGTGGCTTTCTGCCGGCATTACTGCTGGTTCGTCGCACAATTTTCTTTGCTCTGCATGTGTGTGCAAAATTACATTTCTGCAATAAAGATTGTTCTGCACATGTGCAGAACTGAAAATCAAGATGGTGCCACTGCCGATAGAACTGGTTTGGGGGCATGGCAGGCCGAGTTACTACCTACTCGACCAAACAGGTCCAAACTGATAGCAACCCACCTCTGCTTGTTTCTCATGCCATAGGTTAAGATCTTTTTGATGCACCCTCAAAATGTAACATAAAAAGCCATCCATAAAGTAAGATAATGTGTGCTGTACTTACTACTAAACAATGTGGACTATATCTTTGCTGTGGCTTTGCTTATGGCACCCATAAGATCCATATTTCCACTTGTTTGGGCAGGGTGCGAGGAACCTGACAGATTCTACTGTGTAGATGAACTTTAATGAAATTTTCTGCTCTTTTTCCTCTTTGTGAAAGAAAAGCACTACGTAACTTTAACTACTACCAATTGCAAACAGTTCTTGCCTTGCTGCTAAACAAGATTAATAATATATACCCACTACATGAATTATTCATTTTTATTATATTTAACCAGAAAGGAAAGCTGGAGTTCTTTTGCCACTGTATATTCAAAGCTTTCCTAGAATAAATGGAAATTAAAAGGATGAAAATGCCAAGTGGAACATATTCAGAATCCTCTGCTGCCTTTTATTTTAAGACTTGTATTCTTAGAAGGAGCAGCTGATTTCTTACTGAGCAACAAAAGGCCTCTGGATATCTATCTATCTATCATCTGTCTGTCTATCTATCTATCTATCTATCTATCTATCTATCTATCTATCTATCTATCTTCCTTCCTTCCTTCCTTCCTTCTTTCCTTCCTTCCTCTCATTAAAAAATTTCTATTGACTTCATTTGCAGATATCCAAACAATGAAAGGGAGACACGTGCTTGTAATTTTGTGAAGGCAAAAATGTGTGTGATGGCTGATTTGATTTTATAAATAGAAGTGAAATCTAAATATTTTAAATAAAACAATTGATCAAAAAGTGTACAAAATTAGGACAAATAGGCCAGGTGGACAAATCTATCTATATCAGGGGTGGGGAATGGTGATCCTTTTGTGACTTGTGGACTTCAACTCGCAGAATTCCTGAGCCAGCCAAGTCCACAAGTCATAAAGGAGCCATGGTTCCCCACCTCTGATTTATATCCATTTAGTATCCTTCTTGGTTCCTTTTTATCTGATATGTAGTTCCATTTTTAAATTTTTAGAAACAGTCTCCATATACAGTATATATGTGCAAATAACATTTAAATTCATGCTTCAGTAACCATTTTAACACAAAATATAAGTTTTTGTCTATGTATAAATATTGAAAAGTGACAATATTCAGAGAAGTATATAATTTATCATTTAAAGTTCTGGGAAGCTGATTTCTTGCATTGTATGTAGGTTGACATCTCTATATAAAGAGACTGCATCCTCACAGCTACTGAAATTTAGCTTATATTTCTCGCAAGCTTGTTGCCTGAAACACAGTGGCGTTCTTTTCCAGCTCTTGTCATCATCCTGCCCTATAAATAGTTTTAACAACCACAGGGAATTTTAAAAAAAGAAGAAGAAGCAAACACACCAGCATGTTGTTGGATATCTGTTGTTCAGAATTCAGACTCACTAACTAATGCTTCTCTTCGACAATGTAATGTTATTTTAATGGTTGCTTCCTTCTGCCATCTATTTATGGAAGGGATATTTAATTATAAGCCTGTTTTAGCACTGCCTATATTAATTACATCTAGAGGGTCAGGTACTGCCATATTTAATGTTTTGAAAATAAATTAAAATATAGTAATTTAAGACTAACAAATTATCCAACATTACAAAAGGAATTGCAAAGCTAATTATGTAGCCTGGTTGCTGAGAGGATTGTTAAATGGAGTCAAAGACTTTTCCCTCTTTGTTGACAAATGAGATCAAGGGCCATTTGCTGGGATATCAAACATGGAGTATAACTGCTTGTGTTTGTAATTTCAATAGCTGGGTCATATTGCTATATATAGTGGCTGGAAGGGCCTACTCCACTCTGTTTTTATTTAGGCCATTTGCTATTTTAACTCACCTGTTGAAAATTCATTGGCTTTGGGACTCATCATATGAAGACATTAGCTTTATATGCTCAGATTTCTATTGTACCAGGTTGGCAGCACACACAATCACACTTTGATTGAGGTGATTCAGTCAGGACAAATCTTGCAGAGCCTACATTGAGAAAGATTCGTCTTGATTTGTCTTCAGTAATACCCTATATATATCTTCTGAGGACAGTCTTGTAATTTTTTTGATGCTTTCCTTTATCCTTCTCTGTTCCTCAACTGTGTGTCAAGTAGTTTTTTTTTCTCTTTTCTTTTTGCTAATCCATCATCCATTCATAGTCCATGTCCAATATTTGTTTTAGTTGGTCCAGCTGTTTATAAAATTAAATATATTTTAATTAATGTTCCCACATGCATACTTTGAAAGTATCTATTTGTTTTCCTTTTTTTCAATGTACAACTTCCATAGCCAAGCATTATCATTGGAATTTTATGTGTAAGTTTGTATGTGTGTGTACTGTGTACATACAGAGACATACAAATATATCCAGAGAGAAATGTATATATCTAAATGTTCATACACCCACATACACACAGATGTATAAACATAACCATACACAAAATACTAGAAGGATTCTTTCCCCTCATGTCCAATTATGTCAACCAAACTTGAAAATTCTTCCCTTTTCAAAAAATAAAAATAGAACACCATAAACCATAGCCTTGTGCATGACTAAAGCAGCTTTTACACAGACTTTCCATTTTAAAACCCATTATCAATAGGCTACGTGGATAACGGGCAGCAAAAGCAGGGACCAAAAGCTATCTCCATGCCATGGAAATGCAAATGCTCTTTTGGATATTGGGTACCTCCCTTCTTGATCACATCACAAATAACGCGATTTGACAACATTTTGGTGTGGCACCAATAATAGAGAAGATGAGAGAAAGCCGACTCTGCTTGTTATGGACATGTCCAGAAAGCAACACCTTCCACTGTGGTCAAGACTGCCTACCAACTAGAAGTCCATGTCCAGCGACCTCTCAGGCATCCAAAACAGAAATGGCAAGATACCAT
Source organism: Thamnophis elegans (assembly GCF_009769535.1). Taxonomy (NCBI): domain Eukaryota; kingdom Metazoa; phylum Chordata; class Lepidosauria; order Squamata; family Natricidae; genus Thamnophis; species Thamnophis elegans. The sequence goes on along the minus strand of NC_045544.1, from coordinate 48,052,383 downwards.
TAACAAAGATATGCAAGCCACAGGCCTGCACCCTGGAGACACAGCTTACCATGCAAAATGGCACAGAAAAGCAGATCCTGCACCTGCGGAAATACGCTAGGAAGAAGAAGATCACTAGTTAACATTACCCTTCTTCATTTAAAAAGAGAGTTGTCATGGATATATCAAACTTCCTTTACCTTGAGTAATACTCAAGCTATTGTTAAAAGCACAGCAGCAGGACCCTTTAAAAAGATTGGCAATTTTAGAATATTTTTAGAATATTTTTAATTGTAACAAGGGACATTACAAATTATACTGACAGAAGGATGTTTACATTTTAGGCAAAAAACAGTGAACTGTCTGTAACAATAAATTATTCAGAAACTGACAATATTATGAGGATAATGCAATGAAGCAAGAAAATTGTGACTCTAGATAAATTTGATCCTGTCTTTTGCTCAATCAAGCAGTGATTGCCACTAGACAAATCTTAGCTCTCTAAAGATGTCGCAATCATAATATATAACAGATGTTAGATGTGACAGTTGTTCTGGATTTCATACAATAAAAACATAAAATGGGAAGACTGGAAAAGATACTGGAGGTCATCTAACCCAATGCTTGTAAACAAGAATTCCCTAAAGAACTTACTAAAAACTTACAAATAATATAGTGAAAGAACTTTCAAAAAGCTTGGGAATCTCATAGAGATAAGCAAATATACTACCAATGCTTCACTACCATGCCTCCAGAAAATCAGACCTAAACATTTGTTTTCCCCAAAATAAAACCTCCCCAGATAATAAGTCCAATTGGGCTTTTGAGTGTGTGCACTAAAATAATTTCTCCTATGAAAATAAGCTCTCCTCAAAAATATTGCAACACAGCAGCAGCCATGAGGTGACACTTGCCACCTCCTGCACCTCAAAAATAATAAGACCTCCCTGAAAATAAGGCCAAGCGCTTATTTTGGGGGTCAAAAGAAAATAAGACCCTGTCTTATTTTCAGGGAAACACAGTAGAAGAAGAGGAGATTATGGTTTCATTCAATGTCATGGCACTCTTTACATCTACAGAGGCAGGACTAGTAAGGGAATCCATGGCAGCAGAATACATAAGCTACCCAACCTAGTCGAATACACTAAGCCAAATACATTAAGGTTGATACACTCAGATTTGTGGACATTATTAATCTCTGCTTCATGACCATGTTTATAATTGTGATAATGCTGGTTTATTATTGAAATATCCAGCATTTGAGGGGCTGCCACAAAGAAGAGGAGGTCAACATATTTTCCAAAGCACTAGAAGGCAAGACATGAAGCAATGGGTGGAAACTAATCAAGGAGAAAGCAACCTGGAATTAAGGAGAAACTTCCTAACGGTGAGAAAAATTAACCAGTGGAACAGCTGGCCTTCAGAAATTGTAGGTGCTTTATCACTGGATGTTTTTAAGAAGAGATTGGACAACCATTTGTCTGAAATGGTATAGGATTTCCAGTGAGAAAAGGGGATTGGACTAGAGGACCTCCAAGGTCCCTTCCCGCTCTGTTCTGATTGGTTGGTTGAAATGTAAATCAAAAGGTTTTATATTTGTAACTGTAACAGTTAGAAGTTATTCTTTCTTTATGCCTTTATACTTACCCTTCCCCTATTTTTTCCTTCTTAATCATTTTGTTTGTTTTTGATATTTTATCTTTTGTAGAAATTTAATAAAGTATATATTTTTAAAGTTGTCTCTGTTCACTACCTATTTTTAGTTTGATGTATGAATATACCAACAAATCAGGGGAACACCCATGGGGGGATAACCATTCTCAGGACTCATGGTAGGGACATAATACAGCAACTAGAAACTACTCTTATATAGACAACCAAAAATAGACCCAGTAAATAGATGACATCTTTGTAATAAAAAAGAAACAACTAGAAAAAACAGATGAAACTACCAACAACATATTCAGAGGAATAACATTCACAAGGGAAAAAATAAAATAACAAACTATCCTTTCTAGATATCATTAGCAGAGCTAACAAATACTATATAGAAATACAATTCTACTGAAAAACAACCCACACTAACCAAGTGCTCCATTACCAAAATAACAAGCTAACTTCCCCCAAGAGCAGTTATGGTTATCAAAAAGTGCCTCAATTTAAAAAATGCTAGAAGCTTGGCATTTAGATAAATCAGCCTTCAAAAGACACATGGTAATAAACCATAGGTCTCCTCCCCCCCCCCCAATTCAGAACAGACAATAAAAATACTAAGAGAAAACAAAAGACCCAAATAAATTCTTCTCAAAAGCCAACATGCAGATAAACAGGAATTAACACCACACAAACAACCAAGCAGAAAACAATACCCTAAAGCAGGGCTGTCAAACTGGCAGCTCGCAGGCCAGGTGTCTCACATGCAGGCTACACCCACACCAGCTCAAGTGTGCAAAGGTTTTGAAAAAGGCAAAAAACATCATGTCTTTGTGTTTGACACCCGTGCCCTAAAGGAACTACCAAGGAGAAACACCACCACCACCAAAATGGCAATGCAAGCTATTGTATATAAAATGGGAACAAATGCCACTCTTACTCACACTGATGATATTACCTACCCAGCTAGTGAAATATCTTCAAGCAATCTACCAAGATGTATGGATCCTCTTCATATGTGCTGCTACACAATATGATCCCTCCCATCATATATTCATGCTTTTATTTATTTATTTTCTTTCTATTCAAACCTTCCATTTGTCACTGCAGAAAATGATTGTATCAGTTTCTGCCCATTTTTCCCCCTTGTCAAGATCTCCCTGAACTTTGATACTATTTTGCAAAGTGTTTCCAATCAATAATAGCATGATGCAGCCAACTTCATCTTCTTCTAGGATTTGTGGAAGACATTATGGATTGCTTTGTTTAAATCAAGACAAATACTACATCCAGCACATTATGGTGGCTACGTAAACTTGTCATTCAGTCAAAACTGAGGTTAGTTTGCCATGACTTATTCTTGATAAAAACAAATTGACTTTTGGCAAGCAAAATGCTCTTTGCTAAATGCCTAATATCTGACTGCTTAATGATCTGTTCTGGAGGTTTTCCCAGTATCAACATCATACTTTTCCCCTTTTGAAGATAGGAATAACAACTGCTCTCATCGAATTGTCTGATATCTATACACTATGACTGTTTAAAGTTCTCAGTTGACATCATCAAGCTCCTTAAGAGTCCCAGACATAATTGAACTGGCACTAGAAAATTAAACATTTTTATAGCAGTCAGATGTTTCATATTTCATCTTACTTACTCTTTCCATCAATAGAACTGTTTAAGGGCTCATTATTACTATGATTTTACTCCTTGTAATTTATGTAATCTGGTCCAGATAGACATTAGATAGCAATAGCACTTGGACTTATATACTGCTTTACAGTGCTTGACAGCATCTCTAAGAGGTTACAGAGTCAGCATATTGTCCCAACAATTTTGGGTCCTCATTTTACTGACATTGGAAAGATGGAAGGCTGAGTCAACCTTGAGCCTGGTGAGATTTGAACTGCCAGATTGCAGTCAGCAGAAGTAGCCTGCAGTACTGAACTCTTACCACAGTGCCACCATGGCTAAATCTTCTACCAGACTCAATTATCCATTGTATATCCTTTCAGTCAAGAATGAAGTTGTTTTCCCTTCCTATAGTCTTATATAATGCTATTACTGGACTCGTTAGTTGTTCTTTCTAAACAAACTATATTTTAATCTTTGCATTTCATTGGTGAACTGATATTCCAGGTAACATTACATATTTTAGAGAGAATAATACTTACTAAAAATATGCCATGAATGTACTACTGCTTCCTATACTATTTTAAATTACAGCTTTTTTAGAAGATAGCTTTTTGTTTATTTATTTAGTTAGTTCTCTCTTGCTTCTCTGTTTATTCCTACATTTCAGCGGCTTACAACAATAAAAATATATATGTGCAAACATAGCAATTAAAATCCAATGCCAAATTATAGTTTAACATAAAAATAGCATATGTGGATATATAGTTTAAATGATTTCCATAAAAAGCAGAGAAAAATCAGCCAATCCAATGATGTATAATTTGCAGCCCTCCAGTAATTGATATTTGGGTTAAGATAATAAGGAAAGCTGTTTAACATGTAGAGATATAGCCAGAGGGAAATACAGTTGACAGCTGGCCTTTGGTGCCTGAAATCTTTGAATGTACCATTGTGCTAAATTCCTATCTCATTAAATCAGCTGTTTAGCTACACTGCTAGTTACTACTGCAGCTCAGGAGGACAGCTCTGATGTTGCTTGCAAAAACCTTGTAAGGCAAACAAGATGACCTGACCCATGATGTGTAACATAATATAAAAGTCAAGCCAGTCACATTCTTGACTGTGTCAGTAAATTCTGGATTCCTTCATAGATCAAAGTGTTCTGTGGCTAGATTTTTCTTCCAGCTTTTTTTTTTTAAAAAAACCTAGTGTTGGCATTGCAGAAGTCAAACCATTTCCCTCCAAAAAGTCCCAAAGAGCAGTTAAATATACTTGGATGAGTTCCTTATATAAAGAAAGTTCACATTCCAGCACTGCATGCTGCTTAGCTGTGTCAAACCAGAAAATGGATTTTAAGCATTCTTTTCAAAAGACAGAAACTGTTATTAAACTGCTGTTCCTGGAATCATCCATTTGTGCGCAGGATAAATACCACCAGCCAAGAGAAAGAATGAGGAAAGGTCATGCAGTGTTCTTTCCTGTGTATCACTTCAGTCATAGTAAAAGCAATAAGAGCTGCAGCACTCCAGACACTACTGGTCTTATAGTCCTATCAGCCTCTGTAGACAATAGCCTAATTCATCTGGTTCAGATGGGGTCCACAGCTGTAGATGAAAGAGATAGAGCTTAAGAAGATGGATGTAGGCCTGGCTCATACAGTCATATACATCACTTGCTTAAGCACTTGAAGTCTTGCTAAGAGTTGAGTCCTTTAGGAAACTTGAGGTAATGAGTAGTAAAAATGATTGATTCACACATGTCTATCAGCATTTGATGTGGTATTCCTGCAGCTAGGAAGAGAGAGAGAGAGAGAGAGAGAGAGAGAGACAGAGACAGAGAGAGAGAGACAGAGAGAGACAGAGAGAGACAGAGAGAGACAGAGACAGAGACAGAGACAGAAACAGAGACAAAGAGATTTTGCTATAGATACTGTCCTGATTCAGCCATTTGCATATTATCAGAATCATGAGACATGAAGAAAACAGAGATTCTCTACAGAGAGAGGGTATTTCTGTCTCAACCCAAAGTGATATGTCACTAGTATAGTATGTTTGTTTTTCACATAACCCTTCATTAATGAACATTGTGGGATGCGGCTTGGGGAATGGAAGACCCAACAACAGTCTATACTGAAACTGACCATTTGATTTAGATAATAGTTGAAAAAAGATCTGTGCCCTTCATTCCATCACTTGCCTGAGACAACTCAGATGGCTTGATCTAATTCTGAATGCATTTGCATACATTTATTCATATAGAACAGCTGGATGTACTGTTTTTCATGTCCTTTTGCCAATTCCCAGCTCTTCAAAAGTAAGGGCTCACATAGGAAAAACAGCACCAGACTTGTGCCATCTTGTTTGGGAGTGTTATAAATACATGGAAGAAAAATAACACACTGTATGTTATCAGCAATAACATATATTGCATATGTGTGTGTGCTTCTTTTTTAGGTTATTGTGATTTTAGTATCCGGTGACTATGAAACAGGTCTTTCAAAGATCATAATCTGTCCTTCAAACATTCGGTGCACAAAGGAAGCTAATGTTAGCCTTTCATAGTTCCCACCAATTTTTAGAACCAATTTAAATCTTCTTTAAAAAAAAAAAGAGTACTCTCATGTTCACTTTGAAATGATACTACAGGTATTCCTTGACTTATATCAGTTTGTTTAATGATCATTTGAAGTTACAACAGTACTGAAAAAGTGGCATATTTTTCACACTTATGACAGTGACATCATCCCCATGGTCAGATGTTTGGCAACTGACACATAGTTATGATGGTTGCAGCATCCTGGGGTTATTTGATCCCTTTTTGCCACCTTCTGACAAGCAAAGTCAATGGGAAAGTCAGAATCACTTAACAAGAGTGTACTAACTTAATAACAGTGATTCACTTAGCATGTATGTTGACATACTTGTTAGAGTGCAGTATTGCAGACTAATTCTGCCCACTTCCAGGAGTTCAATTCTGACCAGTTCAAAGTTGACTCAGCCTTCTGTCCTTCTGAGGTCAGTAAATGAGGACCCAGATTGTGGGTGCAATATGATGATTCTGTAAACCACTTAGAGGGCCCTATAACAGTATTATGAAGTGGCACGTAAGTGCTATTGCTATCTGTGGCAAGAAAAGTAATAAAATAGGACAAAATTTACTTAGCAACTTCCTTGCTTAGCAACAAATGATTGGATTCAACAGTGGTCCTATGTAGAGGACTACACATATTTATCTGGATCAAAGAATCTTAGATGAATGAACACAAAAGATTCCTTTATTGCTATTGTGTTTTCCGTTATTCTATTGCATGCTGTTAGCTATCCATGAAATCAAGCATGTATTCCATAAAGATAAATCCTATCTAACAATCTTGAAACAAGGATGTCAACAAGCATGTGGATAGAGATGATCCATTGATATTTATTACTTTTGAAATCAACACTTTAGTTTATCATGGTTGATTTGCAATGGATTTACTTGGTCAAAAAATAATTAGCGCCTCCCACCCACATACCTGCCAAAAAAATACCTCTGGGAAATTCAAGCTCATATAATAAGACAAATAGAGAACGTTAGTTATTTCGGTCTTTTTAAAATCATGTTCTATCCTGGTAACATCATTGCAAGGGTAATACTTCTAAACAAAACTACTATAATGGCCCATTCGTCAATATTTTTATTCAAAAGGAGGGGGTATTTTGTTTGCTACAGCAATGCATGTCTTTAATGCAAAAATTACATCTTGAATTTTATATGGAGCTCCAATTTGGATTACATTTGCCAATAATAACATAGCTCAAGTGCAGGTGAAATGTTTAAAATCTGTTTTAGATGTTTCAAATTATCCTCTAAATTCTCTTATTCTCCTGAAAATTGAGCAATACCCCTTGAAAACAAAGGCTTGATTATGAACTATTAAATTTTAGTTGCTATATACATTTTTAAACCAAGGAAGGATTGCTTCAAGAAACCCAAATGAATCTTTTGTAGATATGTGATTTAAACAGGTGACCCAAAAGATTATTCCGAATTGTCATTGATCCTATTTATTTTTCCCGGATATGACATCAGCATTCATTGTATTTAAACAAAGATTATGGGCTAATTCAGTACAGGAAATAATGGCTAAAGCCCAAAGTTTTGTGTTCACCTATAACTGTGAATTAATTACAGCTTTCTAAATATCCAATGGTTTATATTTAAGTAAATGCCAAATAGCCTTTTTGAAAGCAGATTAAATGTATTGCCATCAAGTATGTCCTATGGTAGGTCTCAAAAATCCTCATGTCTTAAAGATTTTGAGCCCTCTAATGGTATTGATCTTGAAAGAGATCATATTTTAGTGTATTGTGACTTTTATAGAGTCTCAGAAGGACGTTCTCTGGCCTATTTTAAAAATCAAAAGCAGTAAGTATGTTAAATGTTATTTGCAGCTAAAAGTCTTACAGAGGCAGAAGCCAGCTTTTTAACTATGGCTATAAAAACAAGTTTAATAACACATCCAGGAGGTTGGAGTTTTAAGTGCATTGCAATATTTACTAAATATTTTCCTCGCTAAAATGTCTTATCTAGTGCCAAATTTTAGATTATATTTGTAACTTGCTACACAGGCCCTTTGGCTGCAAGGAAATTGATTGAGATATCATATACTTGACTTTCAAAATGTCTTAACAAATGTCTTCACAAATGTTGTTGAGTAAACTTTGCAAGTCATGTGATAAGAGAACTGGTCTTGTATGAATGGTTAATAGATTTTACAAATAGGAAGGGCTAAATGTACAATTGTATCCATCCATGGAAATAAGAAGCATCATACTGAGAACAGTGCTGTTCATAAATTATATTTACTTAATTAAGTACTGAGCTGCCCAAGTTTGTAGAAACTTCTAAATTATTCTGAATGGCAAAAACAAGTGTGTTCTTATAATTACTCCAAAGTCGAATTCCATTTGTCATCCAAAAGACAAATGCAATTTAATTTAAACCTAAATGTAAAAGATGCACTGACACAGGTCCCTTCTCCCCAGTGTATACCAATGGGGCTGAGCTATCTGTAACTAACAAGAAAAGACCTTGGGGTCACAATGTCATAGATTCATTGGTCACAGTGTCATAGCTCAATGAAGATGTCAACTTAGTGTGAGGCAGCTGAAAATGAAGAAGCAAATTCCACCATGGAGATCTTAGGAATGGATTAAGAATGAAAATGCCAACAAAGTAATGCTGTTATACAAATCTGTGGCATGTCCACTTCTGAATAATTTGTATGGTTCTGGTTACAACATTGAAAAGGATATAATACAGCTGCAAAAAAATGTACAAAGGGCAACAAGAGTCATGAGGTAGCTCAATATTTTTCTCTATGAGAAAATCCTAAAAGACTAGAGAAAAAATACAACTAAAGTGAAACATGATCAAAGCATATTAAATACATAGTGTGGGAAAATTGAACTGGGAGAAAATTTCTTTCTTCTTCCAAACTATTAAGCAATCCCAATAAAGTAAATTGAAGGGGATTAGAGATGACAAAATAAAATACCTTCTTCACACTGTACAAAACTAACCTATGGGATTTGTTTATGTATTGTTTATTAAATTTATTTGCTGCCCATCTGACTTTAGAAAGAAAACAAGATTTAGTAATGTTCACTCCCTTGGATGGCTTTTAAAAGAGGATTGCCTAAATTCAGAAAAGACATGTCTACCAGAGGTGGGTTCCTACGGTTTGGACTGGTTTGGCTGAATGGTACTGGTTTGCTGGCCTGGGTCACCAGAAACAGCAGCGACCTAGGCCTGCTATGCCTACAGACTAGTTCCCCGGTCAGCTTGGCATGGTTTTCCCCCCATTTTTTAATGTTTGCGCATGCACAGACCTTTTTATGGGTAACTGAGGAGTATGTAGAATATTATTATTATTATATTATTATTATTATTATTATTATTATATTATGGCACAGTCAACCAGATGTTCCAGCTAGATTTGGCATTTTTGTCCACCTCTTGAGTTTTTGCCAATGGTCTGGGATAGGCAGATATGGATGGGTTTAAACTGTTGCAGGATATAAGCTGTTCTGAACAGAGCTGCCCTTTACAATTGACTGGTGGTTATTTTGTCAATGCTGACGAGGTTCAGGAGGGTGGTCCAGTTGTTTGATATGGGATTACATCAAATTATTATCAAATGTGTTGGTATTCAGCTCACAGTTTGAAATAATTCCTACTTGCAAGTTGTATATAGCTTTTTATTGGCCACTGGAAAAAATATTGGACTAAGAAGAGCCACTGTCTGATCCAGCCGGGTTGTTGTTATGTCTAATCACATGCAATCTTGTATTCAGGTTCAAATCAACCCAAGTAGCAAATGTATGCAGAGTTCATTGCTCAACTTAGGGTTAATGAACAGAGTAGAGAGTGATATTTATGGCTATATCACTCTTCTAAATGAAACAGGCTCTTGATAGAAAGGAAGGAAGGAGGGGGAAGGGGCAAAATGATGTTGCTGATGCTGGTTAAATAAGTACTCAAGATACTTTTTACAATAAAATAAATAAATACACATTGAAACTAGTGCAGTTAAAATCAGAATAATTAAAATCAAAACAATTAAAAGCTTGGCAAAAGGGAACCCCTTTTTGGCATTTTTCTGAATACATACATTTCTAACTAACAACATTCCTCTGGTATATTTTAGAGCAGAGGTGCAGCCTGTGGGCCAGATGCATCACACGCTGGCCATGCTCACCCCCAGTCCTAGCAAGGGGGAGAAAGTTGTGATATTGTCATATGATGATACACCCACCTCCAGGTTAGCAAAGCAGAGAAAGTTGCGATACATTACATGATACGTACCTCTGTTTTATAGCCTATAGTTGTACAGGTGACAGCACTTTTCACATATCATATAGGCAAACATCTGGTTACTGTGGCCTCATCAAAAGGGCTTCTTCTGAAACTTCAGAATGGAAGGATCAGCCCCCACAAATAAGTCCTAAGTTATTTACTATATTTCTCTGTAAAGGCCAAAATGAGAGAAGGGGATCCGTAGTTTAGGCGGGAAGATGGATTGTCATTTTTGCCATTTTAAGCTATATTCTGCTGGACGTTCTAAATTATGCACACCTCTTGTCTCTGAACAGGTGGCCTGGTTTGTACTATGATTCTTTTCTACATGAAATGGGTGATATGGGTATTTGTTGGGCAAGAAACCCTGATGAGTCACTGTTGCTTTCTTTCCACCGGTAAGTACCTGTTCTACAAAACCTGAGATCTACATACAAAATCAGGGCCAGAACATACAACAGACACAAAACTATTAAGGAACATACCTTGTAGTCTGTTTAGGAATTCAAATGCAGCATTTGTCTGTTTAGTTACAATGAACTGGCTGAATACAGAACTATCCATCTCATTAACCTAAATAGCACATTGTACTACTTACAGTATATTGTTATACATTTTTTTTAAAGTATAGAACTGACAATATGGGATGGAAAAGATATAATTAAAAGGAAAGAATATTTGCTCAAACTGCTTATATCACACTATTTTTTCGGCAAGTATGTTTAGCAAGGAAAGCTTGCTGCAGAAATAAATACCAGCAGGTATTTATTTCATATCTGAAAAATTTCTCAACCATTTCCAGGTAAAACAGAGTTCATCCATTTTCATAGAATTATGCATGGAATGCAAATATTTTAGTCATTTGAGAAATGCTTTCTGGAGCCATTTAAAGACATTTGCGATCTGCAGAAGATAGAAAAATCTGTCATTTGCAAAAGTGATACAAGCTGAAGTATCAGCATGAAAGAATTTTGTAATAGTCTGGCTTCTGCCCAAATTGAATGAAGATCAGCTGAAGCAATAGTGCTGCTGGTGGTATATATTTCAAATATATTCAAAAAGAAAGTTGAGATATGAACTTTTAGGCATGATGCCCAGAAAAAATAAAGTCAACTGCAGTAAAGGAAAATCTTGTCAGGAAATATTTTACTCCCATATGTAACATTAACAGATCATTTTTCTTCCTTTTTTTAGTTATATATCCCAAACTATAAATGTGATTACGGAAATCACCGAGATGTTCTAAGTGAGTGGATCACTCAGACTACAGCAGAAGCATCATGCAGAGACCACAAAACATTAGTTTAAAAAGGAGCACTTTGTATGCTTAATCATTAATTTTATTTAGCCAGCTGTTAACAGGGAAAGCCCATAATTTCATGGCATTCCAGTGTCCTTTTCCAGACTTTCCTTGACATCCGTCCTCCACGACCACAGGCATATCAAAGCAATCAGTATGCTACAAATATTGCATATTCAAAAAATGTTATCACACTCTTATATTATTAACAAATTTGCATTTCCACAGTATGGATATTGAATCATTGGATGCCTAGTTTCTCTTATTTTTCTAAGTAGCTTATAGGAAACCAAGGAAGTGTCATTTGAAAGTTTAGTCAAACTGCATTTAAACTGAGCATTCTGGCTTCTTATAAAACAAAGTGATTATAGAAGAGAAAGATATAGCAGAAAAACAAAATCAAAAGAAAAACAAAAGGGAAGTATCAAGGTACTCAAAGAACAACCAGGTTCAGAATAGGCTATGGATAAACAGATATTTCTATCCTTTTTAAATGATTTTGCATTCTGCAGGCCACTCAAAACCTCTGCATGCCTCGTTTTTTTGTGAAAAACAGGGCATGCAGCAAATTTGAGAGGCCTCCAAAGTGCTCCTGGCAACTGGGGGGGGGGATCAAAAATGAGCAAAAAATTGGTCCATTTTTCACAAAAATGGGCTTTTTTTTTTTTGCAAAAAAACTGGGCATGGTTAGGCTTTGGGAGGCTTGTAGAGTGCTGGGTGGGGGGCAAAAATGAACAAAAAAATGGCTCATTCTCATTCATTTTTGCCCTCCCTAGCCCCCAGGAGGCCTCTCAAACACTCTGCATGCCCATTTTTGCTAAGTGGACACGGTTTCAGGAGGCCAAAAATTTTCTATTCAGTGTATAAGACACACCCAGATTTCACCTTCTTTTTTGCGGGTGTGTGTGTGCATCTTATACTCTGAAAAATATGATGTGTGTGTGTCTGTGTGTCTATGTACATATACACACACACACACATATCAGAGAAGTCACACTGTTGTGAACTTCTTCTGTAGACATGGATATGGCTCTGAAGTTCTTGTCTGGAGGGATAGAATCTAGAATAAGGGGGTGGGTGGCACTGAAAGTCCATTGTCGTAGTCACTGTAGATGTTAGTCTGTGGTGCCAATGCCATGCATGGTTTTCTAGCAGTTTTGGTGGCAACACATTTTTTAATAGATGCTTCTTAGCTAATCACAAGTTCTGTTAACAATAAGGTGACCAGATTTTCAGATTGGTAAAGAGGGACACCATTGATGGGGGGGGAGGGGGGGCTTGATTAAAATTTTATATTTTGTCAAACATGCCCCAGGCCACTGAAACCATCATAAATATGAATCTGTTGCCAAACATCCAAATTTGATCACGTGACCATGAGGATGCTGCAACGGTTCGCTAAGTGTGAAAATGGTGATCAGACACTTTTTTCAATGCCATTGTAACTTTGGTTACTAAATGAACTGTTTGAGGCTTGCATTATAATGCCTTATGCCAGCTTACATTTCAAGGAGAGAGAAGCTAACTCCTTGTTAGAATTGAAATAGAAATGAATAGAGTAGAGTAAAATAGAATAGAAAAGTTTATTAGCCAAGTGTGATTGGACACACAAGGAATTTGTCTTTGGTGAATATGCTCTCAGTGTACATAAAGAAAAATAAAATAGTAAGATAGTGGGATCCTTGCTGCACCAAGCCTTCACTAATCCTCTCACTTTCATCAAAAACAGTAAAAATCAATCATGCTTTTTTATTTCTATGTATATTTTGCTATGGCCACATATGAATATATATGCACATTCCAAACAGATTTTCTTACTAAACAGCCACCATTCTCATCCATAGGCCACTAAATGCCTCACCAACCTTTTCTGTATTCTTTCATTTCCTTCCATCCATTTTATTTATTTAATACAGAGTAGATTAGGCTGTTAGCCTTAGTCATCTTCTGCACATGACAACAATTCTTACCAACAAGGATGGTATTGGCACATTTTAGCTAATGCAACCTAAACATAACCAAAGCCTATTTCACTTCAAGTATGCTAACTTTATTCTATGCCTTCCCACGCATTATATGGCTTGAACGTTTGCGATCGCCACCAAATTTGCACAGGTGGTTGTTCTACCAGATGGACATCCTTACTTTTTCTTGAAAACGGGAGAGAGGCTGCCTTTCTAGTCTAGCCCCGTAACAACAACCCTATGAGGTAGGCTGGGTTAAAAAAAAGTGAGTGTCGGGGAATTCTGCGACTGCACCACCTCTTTGCTGCTCTCGCTTCTCAGGGAGCCCCCTTTCCTCTCGCCGATCAGCTCGTTCTCGGAACAAAATGCCTCCCTGCCACCGCTGTCCTTCCACCAAAACGGAGGGAGAGAGCTTGCACGGTCCGTCACACGCCGCCATTTACCAGCGCAACCACCCTCGGCACCGTCCCCACTGACTGCCAGGCGTATCCGCCTCTGAGCCTGTCCGCGCAGTCACCCCCTTCCCCGTGCGCCCCCCACCCCAAAAACAAACCACCAGCACTCCTCCCGCTCCACCACTCCCCAGGCCTGCAGCACCCTCAGCGCGCCTCGCTCTTCAGCTGGACGCCGCCGCGCATTTCCCCCCGAAGTTCTGCACGCAAAGTGCTCCACCCAGCTTCTAGCGCTGGAGACTGCCGGAGCCCGAGAGCCAAGAAGGAAAAGGCCGGAGGGAAGCGTGCTCCGTCTCCAAGCCCAAGACTTCTCAGTAGCTGCCCGCCTCTGATTCTCGGCAGCGGATGGGCAAGAGGAAGCGGGCAGGCTAGCTCAGAGCGCAAGAACCACCCTCTGCGCCGCAGCCGTGTCTGGATCAGCCCTCTGGAATTCTGCTCACTTTCTGCCTACTTTCTCCTCAGCTGACCCCCAAGTTCAATCCTCCCTGCTGGAGGAATTCCACTTATGGCCTCAGGTCTATTTACCAGTTAGAGGGTCTGGAATTGACTGTTGCCAGTTGGGGGGCGCAGAGGAACCCAGCAGACAGACGGGAGACCGGGGGGGGGGAGGAGGAAGAGATCCCGTCCAGGGTAAAAGAAGGAAAAGCGGAGAGCCTACCCTGGACGGGATCTCTTCCTCCCCCCCCCCGGTCTCCCATCTGTCTGCTGGGTTCCTCTGCACCCTGTGATGCCTGTCTGGGTTGGCTCATTGGACACTCAGCCTCCATCCCCACCACCACCTTCCCTCCGACCAACTGTCAGTTTATTCTTCACTACAAACAAAACATGGGAAGCCGGCATCGAGTTTTCGGTGACTCCGAGGTGCGCTAACTGAAATGCGGTCTTCCTTCAGTCTCTGCTTGGAGCCTCTGGGATGATCGTTGGCGGGTGGGGGAAGCGAGGGCGGAGCTGAGCCGGGGAGGCAGAGATGAGAAGTGAGGGCTAATGCAGAGCAGTAGATAAGGGAGGTTCGTAGCAAGGGTCTGCCGGCAGGTAGGCTTGGGCGGGGCAAATGCCTCAGGTCGGGGGAGCGAGAATTGGCAGGGAGGAAATGGAGATGGCCGACCCCGGGGAAAGCACCGGGGAAAGAAGAGATCCCGTCCAGTGTAGGCTCTCCGCTTTTCCCTCTTTTTACCTAGACGGGATCTCCCCTTCTTCCCCCACCCTGTCTCCCGTCTGTCTGCTGGGTACCTCTGCGCCCTGCGATGCCTGGTGCCTCGTGAACATGGGTGGTGGCGATGTGACCGCCTTTGCATGTGCCTCAGTTGCCCCTGATCGTGGGCGGACCTCAATTGACGAGGAACTCAATAATCCTGGCACATAAAGCTTCCCCCCCCTCGGAAACTGAAGCTCATTTAAAGAAAAAGGGAAGGGCGAGCAGCTTCACGTGACGGTGAGTAACTCCGGCGGTGGGAATCGGGAGGCTTCGGGTGGGGTGGCGGCGCTTCCCTTGCAAACGGGGATCAGCGCACTCGCCACCTCCCCCTCCCCCAGGAGGAGTTCTGCAGCAGGGTCAGACGAATGGAGGCGGATATCGCCCCTCCTCCTCCGAGCCCCCAAACCCTGTCTTTCCTGGCCTGCACCCCTGCACCCAGGGTCCTTTGGGTTTGGGGGTAATCCGAATGGGTGGAGTGAGGGATCCCCGGGGCAGAGGCCTCCCGGTTGCAACGGTCTTTCGCAGCTCCAGAGCGAACCTTCGCCTTCCCCACCCAGGATTGCAAGGCTGGAGGCCTCGGCAGCAGCCACCCCCACCCCAGCCGGCCAACCCTCGCCCGTACCATGAGTTTACCGGCCAGGTATCCATTGAGCTGGAGGCAGGAACCGTGGCTTCCTTGCCACTAGTCTCGCTGCTTTCCCCCGGGGCTCGGCTCCGTTTCCTCCCACACCCATTCTCGCTCCCCCTACCTGAGGCCTTCGCCCCACCAAGCCTACCTGCTGGGGGCCCTTGCTCATGCGTGCTTAAAAGTTTTCCATCCCAGCCAGCTCAACTGATTGGCTGGAATCCAGCCAATAAGTGAGCAGCAGGCTGGGCTGGCTTAGATTTTAGTGTAGATAGATAGATGGGGGAACGGAACGAGCGAGCTTAGCGGCAGCTAAATGATGGGCGGGGGAGCCAGCGAGCGCCAAAATAAAGCGGGGGTTTTGAGAAGCGGGCGGGACACGGGAAAAAATGATGAAAAATTGTTGCCTGTCCCGCCAGATGTGGGGCGTCTGGTCATCCTAGTTAACAGGTAGGTAGCTTTCTAGTTTCCTTAGCTGGATGTAATCAGTGTTGTAGGGGTTTCTTTCGCAGCATTGTTTATATATATATATATATAAGTCACAACCCCTGGTATGCCCAAGTATGGGACGAAGGTCACACTTCCCTCTCTGTCATTAGGCTCGTCCACGAGTCCATCCAGACAGAAACCCAATATTTTTTACTGTTGCCTTTTTGTTACATTTGTTATATTTATGCTGATAAATAAATAAAGGGAGACTAGTATAGATCTATTTCAAGCTATTAGCTCTCATCAGCTAGCCATACCCAAGTTTTGGGAATCGAACCTGTGCTCTATTGCCTCCCAGGCAGGGAGTTAAACCATTTGAGCTACAGAGAACGACTCCTTTATCAGCCAGCCAGGGTGGGAGGTATATATATAATTTTATTTTTTATTACATAGACAACATCACATAACAATAGAAAAAACAATGGGAAAAGGAGAGGAAAAAAAGGGGGGGAAGAAAAAAACCATCATTCACATACCAATATGTCTTTGATCACAGGTGCATCCCTACTAAATTTATACATCCCGTATCTCTCTGTTGTATATTATAAACACCACAATAACCTAGGGTTTAAAAAAAAAAAAAGAAAAAAGGGAGGGGGAAGACAAAAAAGGACAAAAAAAACCCATCATCACATGCAGCATGGTCAGTTTTGGTTACAGTTGTTTTAACCTCTGATCTTCAAAATAATATTTACTCATCTAATATAACTAAGGCCTTATTTTCATCTACAATATATATTTAGTTAACATTAGCATTATTTTCCCCCAGAGAGTATACTTCTATTTATTGTTAACCTTGCATTCATACCTTCAAACAGAGATCTTATTCCTCATTGTTTCAACAAAGCATCGCTGACTATATATACCAGTTTTCATTTGTTTCCCCTATAGAATTGCTTTATCAGCAGCGACATATCATTATAATAAGTTCTTAACCTTATACATTATATCCCCAGACCTTAGATTAATACTTCATTGTGTCATTATTAGATTATTCACAGCATAATTGTATCATCATTTACTTTTTTCCAATTAAGGCATAAGTATATCATTTTTTCATTTCCAAAGTTGTTTTTTTTCCCCTAGCCACCGATAAACAAAATCCCATATCTTATAAAATTGTCATCTCTTGCTCTCTAATTTCAAATGTCAATTTACTCATTTCAGCATCAGTCCATTAGTTTCCGGATAAATTCTGTATGGTACTTGTTTTGGTATTGTTTCGTTTTTTTCCAGTTTTTTTGCAAATACAATTCTGGCTGCTGGTAACACATTTACAATCAGATATTTTAAGTCTTTGTTGTAGGTTTCTGGTATGATCCCCAAAAAAAGACCTTGGTTTTAAGTCTATTTGTTTGTGTGTCATTTTCTCCAACCCCATGGTGGATTTTAGTCCAGTATCTTTTAACTTCAGTTCAAGTCCACCACATTGTGGAGTATGAGCCAGGTATCTGGTGACATTTCCAACATTTTTCTGATTTATTCTTGAACATCTTGCGATTCTGGTCGGGGGTAGGTGCCACCTGTAAAACATCTTATACAAGTTTTCTCTATATGCAGTTAGACATTGTCATTTTGTAATTTTGAGACCACAATTTCTGCCAATTCTCTAAATCATCCATAACTAAAGTTTTTTCCCCAAGCTATCAAGTTTCTTTAACTTGTTCTTCATGCAATTTAAACTCAATAAATATCCATATAGTTTTTTAATTACTTTTTCATCAGTACCTGTTAAAATTTTGTATAACTCAGTCATTTTATTATAAAGACCTTTAGTTTTTCTATCTTCCTTATATCTAGATTGTATTGTACATATGCATACCATTTCCATCCCTTCTTGTTTCAACTCTTGAACTAGATTTGAGCTAACCCTCTGTATTCAATAATTCTGTATATCTGTTTGTTCCTTTTTATATATTATCGGATATGAAAATGCTTCAATTGTTGATATCCAGACTGGAATTTTTAAAATAATGTAATCTTTTAACCTTTTCCCAATTTAACAACAACGCCGCCCTTATATAATGTCTTCTAAAGTACCCATGTGATTTAATACCCTTATACCATAAGAAAGCATGCCATCCCAACAGCAAGTCGTGACTTCTACATTCAATAATCTAGAGTTTTTTAATAATATCCATTTCTTAATCCACATCAAGTTTGTTGCCTGATCAGTATAGCTCCCAATCAGGTAACCCAAATCCTCCTCTCGATCTAACATCTTGTAGTAATTTAAGTTTTATTCTAGCTTTTTTCCTTGCCAAATAAATTCAAAACTATTTTATTAAATCTTGAAAAAAAATCCTTACCCAATCTGATTGGGATTGTCTGAAACAGATATAGAATTCTAGTAGAATGTTCATTTTAATTGTAGAGATTCTTCCATCATTGATAAATGCAAATTTTCCCATTTCTCAAGTCAAATTGCTATTTGTCTTTTAATCTGGTATAGTTATCCTCTTTAAGAGTGCTACATCTAGGTGATAAATATATCCCAAATATTTACCTTAACTTGTGTTTGAATCTGCAACATTTCTGACAACTCTTCTTTTGTGTTGCTGGGATATTCTTTGTCATGATCTTGTTTTATATCTTTGTTTATTTTCAAGCCTGCTACTTCTCCATATTCCTCTATTCTTTCCAGCAATTTGGATGCTGTTTTCTAATGGATCTTCAAGAATAAAAACTAAGTCGTCTGCGAACGCTTGCAATTTATACTCTTCTCTCTTAATTTTCATTCCTCTTATTTCTTCTTCTTCTCTGATCTTTCTGTTAAGACCTCTAGTGTGGACAAAGAGTAGTGGTGATAGTGGGCAGCCTTGTCTTGTGCCTCTCTTTATTTCAATCTGATCTGTTAGTTCTCCATTTAACCAGTATCTTTGCTGCTTGTTTCTGGTATATCATCTGTATAGTTGAGTGAATTTCTGCCAAAATTCATCTGCTCCAGTTGCAAAAACATAAATTGCCAATTCACATTGTCACCTTTCGCAGCATTGTTGTAGTACTTGCATGGTGAACCCCAAGGTTTCTTCCCAGACTTCCCAGACACTGAAGAGAAAATAGTGCGAGATATGGCAGTCATCCATTCTGATGATGTGTCTCACCTACCTCATCTGGGTTCTGATAATCAGGGACTCAATATTGATAGACTAAACATAATCCAAGACCTCCAGATTAGAGGCATGTTCTTGCTACAAAGACCAAAGATTGAGCGGAGAGTGCAGAGGTGAAATTTGTTGTTTGATGTGCCTTCAGTAATCTGGACCAGTTTGTAATCATTGATATTCTTCCTATTTTCATTCACAGGCTCATGGAAAACCCATTACCAAAAGAAATGCAGTTCTAGGTTCCCTGTCAATTCTCAAAGTAAATGTTACTTTTTTTTCATTAGCAACATTTTTAAACAAAAATATAAATTAAGAACATGATTTTAATCACACACAAGCCCGGAAAGATAGTTAAATCTAAACAAGTCAATTATTAACCAACAAGTAATTAGCTTGCTCCATTTTTAGAACAGCTTATTAAATTTATCTATTAAATCGATAGGGTTATTAAAAATTATGCAAAATCATGGTTGGTAGAGTACAAAGGAAATGGAAGCTAATTGCATAAGATGTTTAGGGAAAGAAATATGTCATGAAAATATGCTGAATTCTTAATATATAAAAATGCTCCTAATTAAAATAGAAGTTGTAGGGAATATGAATGGATACAAATAATCTTAAACAATTAATTTAATACATCTATTTAGTCTTCAAATGCTACAAATATTTCAATATAAGAGTAAAAACATTGCCAAAGGCATATTGGCTGGATCATGTTTTTATTCCTCATTCATTATTCTGAAATGATTATCATCCCTGGAAGCTATAGTTACACTGATTCACCCTATTTAGATATCCCTTCCCTAATATTTCTACACTGATATAAGAGGATAATAATGCTGGGCTAATGAAATCTACATATTAATCCTATAAACGGCTACTGCATCATTGCCTATGTCCTGAGGGACATACAGTAACTGTTTCATTATCAATAGCAAAGCTGCTTTGTTGGATACAGAAACAGAGTAGTGTCCTATTCTTATTTGACATATGTGAAGTAGAAGCTAAGAATAAATTGTTCAAAGTCATACAGCTAGCCTGCTCTCTTAAAATAAATTACAACACAGACGAGTCCTTGCTTGATCCTATTTGGCCTTTTTGTTAAGATTGTCTATGCATCTGGTAAGTGGCATGTGCAGTGCAATCACACTTATGTTAGACTTCAACAGAAACCATTGTTATTTATGTTTCTAATATGGAAATCTCACAATGAGATTAATTTTCTTCCAGCTCTATACAGTGCAGCAGATTGTTGCAAATATGAACTCAGTAATTCATGGTCTAAAAATGGTTTGGGTTTTTTTGGAAGCCAAAGATGGTCAAAATTTGGTTAATTTTGAAGTTTAATCTAAATTCATATTTAGATTTGGAATTAAGATATCCCAGAACTTTTCCCTGTTCTCTCATAGTTTGCAGCAAAATTGTTTAGACAATCTCACTTTTCTGTGATAGAGGAAAAAATCTCAGGCACATATTAAGTGACTGTAATGGTGAACACATGTCCAAGAGAGAGAGAGGGGGGGGGAGGGAGGGAGGGAGGGAGGGAGGGAAAGAGAGAGAGAGAGGGAGGGAGAGGGGGAAAGGATACTGTAAAATCTCTATTCCCTCCCCATTCCAGGGGAAGGATACTGTAAAATCTCCATTCCTTCCCCACTCCAGGGAAAGGATACTGTAAAATCTCTATTCCCTCCCCATTCCAGGGGAAGGATACTGTAAAATCCCCATTTCCTCCTGATAAGTTGTGACTTGGGAGGCAGACAATAGATGGGGGCTAGGCCAGTCAGAGGTAGTATTTAGCGGTTTTCTGAACTATTCAAAATTTCTGCTACCGGTTCTCCAGAACTGGTCAGAACCTGCTGAATACCACCTCTGCTGAGCACCATTCTAGCTACAGCAATTGAGATTGTGGAACTGAAAGAGGAGATGGTGTCCATATCTGGACTGCTACCACAATCCAGACAACCCCTAGCAAACTGTTCAATTTTCTATATCTGTTTGCTGTCATTTAGTGATCATGAAACCTAGATATGGCCCAAAAACTGGGAGCAGAAGGGTGCAGCCCGTAGAAATTGACAGGGAATTGCCAAGCAAAACCTTTGGGACACCCCCCCCCCTCCCCCAGCTTCTCCTGACTAAGGAATACCAATGGCTAAAATGTTAACAGCTACTCTGTATTACTTTTCCTTCATTCATTTGCTCTTCCTTCTTTCCATATCCTCTTCCATTGCACCTACTACTCGGGGACCATATTTGAGCTGCCAAATTCCAGGCAGATAATGGGCCTGAAACAGTATCAGGAAGCTTCACCGATGATTTACAACAGCCTTTTCCTATTAAAGTTGGTTTATTGAGAAAGTATGGGGCAAAGAGTAAGTAGCTACTGGATCAATGAAGCAATGACCACATTGCTCTGTGGTCTCCAGGAATTATTTGTATTTACACCCCGCATAAGGTTTGTATCTGAACACCTCCCTGATTCATATACTTTCTTATTGAACATAGTCCAGGATTAGAGCTGCAAAACTCTGGATGACCACTCCGTAGCAGCAAAGACAAATAGGAGTTTGCAGATCTGGTAGCCCTACATTGTCTGATCTGACCAGGATCTCTAGCGGAAAATAATTTTATTACCTTTTTACTGGAGAATCCAATGACTTGGAGACCCACCATCTGCAAATCATTCCTCTGTCACTGAGTTATGGCTGATACCTTACAACACTTAATTTATATGTTTATTCAGATAAAAACCAGCAATAAAATAAAATGAATGTGTGACAGAATAATCAGGGAGTGTTTAATGCCTTTGAAATATCTGAAATATTTAAGCTAGCTAAATGGCAAAAGATCTTACCCTGACCATCCAATTTTCTTTGTTGTTTCACCCTCTAGCTATCTATTATCTAATAAACGTAAAAGTTCTTCACTGCCAAAACATCCTAATGGGGATTTAGCACACTGACAGAGATTACTGCAACATTTAATACGCCAAGCATGATCATATTATGTAATTACATACTCTGACTTCTCATTTTGAAAAGTGGATTGTGAATAAATATAGTACTGTGAGAAGTGGTGCCTATGGAGGGGAAGCTGGGGTGATGGATTATAGGTAGTAATTGATATGCAACCACAATTGGGACTAAAATTTCCCAATTCCTAAGCAAGGCAGTTGTTGTGTGTCATGCCAAGTTTCATGATCCTTTTTGCTAAGCAAATCACTGCAACTATTAAGTGAATCACACAGTCATTAAGCAAATCCAACTTCGCCCACTGACTATGCTTGTCAGAAGCCAGCTGGGAAGGTTGCAAATGATGATCACATGACCCAGGACACTATAACCATTGTAAATACATGCCAGTTGCCAAACTCCCAAATTTTGATTCTATGATCATGAGGATCCTGGTTGGAAGTTTGAGGATCAGTTGTAAATCATTTCCTAGGAAAAAGACAGATTCCAGAAAAAGGGGCCAGACCAGAGGCAGCACAACTTGGAGCTGGATAGGAGGCAGAAAAGGGGAGTGACAATAGCCACTCCCTAGAATTTCCCAGGGTATATCCATTAGGCTGAGCATAGTAAAGGTTAGTATGACAAGATTCTGCTTATAGTGTGAAAGCAAATAAAGAACTGAACTCTGGCTGGCCTGTTCTACATGATTTTTGGGCTTTCCCCTGACAAATATTTTCAAAAGCACTCAAACTAGCCCAGCTTTATATCCATTGGATAAGAAAGTTTCATAAAAGTTTCCCATTCACATAATTTTCTACTGCCCAACAGATATCTATTTTAGGATTGTTAGTTCTAAATCTTTCCTCCAAATAAGCAACAGCTATCTTTCATTGTCCAAGCTCTTCTTGTGTTTTCTCACCATCCTCTCTCACTGAAGAGAATGGAAAAGTTCCTGCTGATTGTGATGAGGGAATTACATCCCACCGGGCTCAGCCATCAGGTACAAATAAGGTAAACACAAGTAAGAGGTAAAGCTATGAATCACCTTGTGCCTCAGCAGAAAGAGAAAAAGCATTTTATAATAGTTTCCCATTAGCCATTGTGGTAGAGACTGGGAATGTTCCATCTCCTCTGGGATGTTGAAGAAAACACACACCTTGCAAACTTCAAAAACATGGTAGGTGACTGTGTTTATTACAGCAAAAGGCACAATAGCAGTGAATGCAGAGACATTAACTACACAAGACTTTATAACTGCTTCTAGGTGTAACAACAGCAGCCCAACTTCTGCTTTTTTAAATGGATTGATTAACTAATTAACCATACAACCCTGAAATTAACTTGCTTTCTTGGCTTAGCACATGCAATGTAAAATATATTTCAGAGAACTTGACTTTCATATTTCCATAGTTCATTTAATGGGAAATTCCCTTCCTGGTTTCCACTTCTCCCCAGTAAGCTCTGGCTCCTCACTTACTTATCCCAAATTATATTCTTACCATAGTTTATAGTTTTTAACCTGAGCCATCAATAAACCTCATTTTCTCAAACTAATGCCCTTCAACAAAACTTATTGAGGGATTGTATCGCTGTCAACCATCATATGGCAGCCAAGAAATAGAACCATCCTCTTTCCTGAATATGGTAGCCAACCTAGTAGTAGTCATAGTTATAAGGAAGTATTATGGTTCACTGCATAGTCAGCCAGTTGTTTAGAATTTGACATTTTTATTTACCTATTCAGTCTTTCTTAAGACTTAAGATAAGCAGTTGTGATTGTCTGATGGTATTAAAGGTATAATTGCAGGTCATAAACCGTTCCAAGTAAATAAGTTTTCTTCCAGTAATCCTGCAACTGTTGGCTCTGGGTCCTGCAGCCCATTTCATACCAGATGTCCAGGAACTCCAACACCAACACAGTCCTTGTTGATCTGGCCGACAACTAACCTGGTATGTGTAAATTACATCTCACCATATTATTTATGGGAGAGATACTCTTCATTTGGGTCCTCAGGCAAAATCTATCCAGTATAATTGAAACCTCTGGCACAGTTCTCATCCTTATCAGAGCAACCAAATAAAGGAAATGCATTTTATTGTTCTTCCATCACTCAGTGGGTTTGAGAGAAAAGAAAAAAGAACATGTAGTCATACAAGATACCAGAGGCTTCTGCATGTCACTGGAAGTGACTTTGCACCTATTAGATGTTGGACAAGATTACAGTTTCAACCAATACAACCATCAGAAAGGGTCCTTGGAATATCAAACCTGAAATGGACAGAAGGCAGCATGTACCTATTTTACATACAGGTGAAGTCTTTTGAGGGGGATTAAGTATCCTCCCAATCATGTGGGGCTCCAAGATTGTTTGGGAAATACAGCTAAAACCGATGAGTGAATGTGCTCCTCTAGCCTTTACCTTATTATAATTTAATGATAAGAGGCCTAAAGGCATTTTAATATTTGTAGAATGGTGAACCTTTTCCTCAAATACTGCAAGTTTCAAATGAAACAGAACCAATACATTTGTCTTCAGGCTCCTGCAGCTGACTGATTGTTTGGGTGGGGGGAATCTAGAGAGGTCAGAGAAGAGACAAGAGATTGACAAATTTAACTGGCTACTCAAGGGAGCAAAATTACTGCTGTGTAGTGTCACGCAGCTACTAATCCTTCGAATCAAGTGGAACAATGTTTGGGGGGAGGGAGGAGAGATGAGGAATGAAACAGAAGCCTTTTATGTCTGACTTCATAGGTCATCCCACCCCATGCAATGTGCTTTTTCTGTGAATCTCTCAGCTAAGTACTTCCAGCAATAGAAGTTCAAGAACACTGAACAAGAAAAACCAACAAAGAACAAGACACAATGAACCATCAAGAAATACCACTTAGCTGGCATATTGCAGAAGCCAGAGAAGATTATCCATCTTTGCCATAAACAATTTGATGGAGTGTCATTTTAAGCAAAATGTGGAATATTTAAAATTCATTGCCATTGGCAGGCATGCACAGTAAGGCTAGTGTTTCAGTCTTACAAGGGAGAATTAGACTTTGTTAGTTTACAAATTATGGAGGGTGGGGCACAATATCTTTCACCATGGTGAAAGGACCTATAAAGCACCATACCAAGGACTATGACAATTATTTTCATTATATCTCCCAACCCATTTTTAACCTTTACTCATCCAAAAGGCAGCACGGGTTAATATGAGCCCTCTCTCACACAACAGATGATGTGTCCCCATGGAAAATAGGGACACCAGAGCTACCAAAGATATATTACAATGGATAATTATAGGGCCACGTATGACAATCTAGAGAATTTCCGGAGTAGAAATTAAGAACATTCTACTCATTGATTTATTTAAATCAATCAGATAGATCGGGAAGGGACTGTGGAGGTCTTCTAGTCCAGTCTCTTTGTTCAAGCAGGAGACCTTATAACCATTTCAGAAAAGTGATTGTCCGTGCCTTCTTAAAAAAGCACCCATGACTTCTGAAGGCAAGCTGTTCTACTGGCTAATTGTCCTCACTGCTAGGAAGTTTCTCCTTCATTCCAGAAGAAACTTCCTAAAGATTTAGAGAACTATCCATCTCACAGGAACTATTCTGGGTGGCATAAAAGATTAAAACCACTGCATAAACATGGTGCCCATGATGTCCTGGTTAAAACAACAATCACATAACAAAAAAGCAAATCACCACCAGAGATCAACTAAACCCTCCTGAACAAATGCTTAAGGGAACAAGGCAGTCTACAGAGCCTTACCAGAGGCTAATAGTTTCAAGCGTCTGTTGGAATTTTATCACATAGAAAGATGAGACTGCAAATCACTGGGAACATTAGAGTGGAAAATGAGACACTTGCATATATTTCTAAGGTGCACACACTGAGCGAATTTGACTTGCAATGACCATATTAAATGTCCATATAGTATTAATTTTGTGGTCGAGTGATTTACCATTATGTTTTCTGAGAATGTTTTTTTAATTATTTTCCAATTTAATCTATAACCCTAGAATTTCCTGCTGATATCATCTCAAGCCTTAACCAAGTTTGATCCATTTAACTTTTGAAGATCAACCATAATCAGCTACAGGTAGTCCTCAACTTGTGATCACAATTGAAGCCCAAAATTCTGTTGCTAAGTGAGATGTTTGTTAAGTAAATTTTGCCCCATTTTACACTTTTCTTGCCACGGTTGAATTGGTGCATTTGTTAAGTTAATAGCATGGTTATTAAGTGAATCTGCTTTCCCCATTGACTTTGCTTATCAGAGGTTGCAAAAGGGATCACATGACCCCACCATAAATATGAGTCAGTTCTGAAGCATCTGAATTTTGATTACATGACCATGAGGATGCCACAGCAGTCCATAAGTATGAAAAGTGGTCATGGGTCACTTTTAAAAAATATTTTTTTTAATTTTTTATTTAAAACAAACACAACATCCTTCATTACATGCTATAGAAAGTGTATCAGTTGGTTACAAAAAGACTTTCGTGCATCTCTTTCCACAGTCAACAAACATAATTCATATTAACTCAAGCATTTTAACTCAAATATTTATACATGTCAGCATCATCATACCTCCATTTTCATTTGACATATTGTTTAAGCATCCTTCATCATAAATATACCAAAATTTAATACATAACAAATACTGGCCTTTCAATTACTATTTCTAAAATGTTCCACTAACACTAAATCCTTATTTCCTATTCTAGCTAAACATCCATAATATTAATAACAAAGTTTTCTAATCCTCCTTTCCAAATCACTGTTTGAAAGTTTACATCCAGTTTCCTTATGTTATACCCTATCTATATATACGTTTGTTATCTTATCCCTCCTTATTGACTATATCTGTATCAAACCATTTCCCCCTAATAATCAAAACTTTACTTGTATCTAACTTGGCTCTTTTTAAATTAACTTTTATATATAATCCAAAGGGATTTCTAATCTTCTTTACATGGGTACCATTCAATATTCATATCCAATTATACTCATCATAACACTACACATTGTATACATTAGTAACATTATCAATTATTTATTTAAACTATTCCTATTGTCAATAAATTTCACTAAATTTAACTAGTTTTAAACTATATTCTTCCATCTATCAACCTATATCTTTCCAATAGCAAAACAGTCTCATATCTTCTGCCATTTGTGGTGCCAGTCCTCTAATCATCTCCTTGATCAACTTTGTATGGACTCCTCTTAGCAACTCCTTGCTTATAAGATCTCTCATGTAATCTTGATGCCCTTCTTCTGTTTCCTTAGTCAGCTTGTCTTTGATTGTCAGTACTGTTACCAATGCTATTGCTAATCAAATTTCTCTCTTTAAATCCATAGATTCTTTGGTTTCTTCTTCTTTTGTATCTTGCCCTCTGGGATAAATTTCCCTTCCATTTAATTCCTCTTTCAGTATTTCACTCTTTCCATTTTCAGAGACAAACCAATCACCATAAATATCAGCAAATTTAATCTCTTTATATTCATTTTCCACTTCGATTTTTGGGGCTTTAACCACCACATTTTCCATTTGATAAACATCCTCAACTTCTTCATCATATTTTGCTGTTATATGCTCTAAGGCTTCCAGTTTCTTCTCTATCCTCTCATATGTATTTGATAATTTCTTTATTTCTAAAAATATCTTTTGCAAGCTTAAGATTTCTGTTTGCTTTTGAAATTGTGCCATTCTCTCCAGCTAACAAACACAGCTACTCTAGCTTGGAAGGTTAATAAAATTTAGCATAGATTCACAAAAACATTTTGTTTACACTTTTCTCTGGTTAAAGATATACTTCAAAGGTACATCTGTATGCTTCCCTTATCACTCTCTATAACCAAGCAGTGAGACCTTGTAGTGCCAAGCCAAAACAATCAGTGAAGAAGAAAAAAAGTGTTCAATTTCCAATACACAAACCTTCCAGCCTCCGAGTAGCAGTGTTATTATTACAAATTTTCTTATTTCTTTTTGTATCTTTTTTGTATTTCAAGTTAGGAAAAAAGAGTCCAATTTTTAAATAGGTTAGAAGAATACCCACAGTAATGAAAGAGGAAAATTTTAGACCATAGGTTACAGAATAATAAAAGAAAATAATAGAAGAAGAAAATTGAATCCATTCATTTTAAAAGGCTTGCATAAGTTCCATCCATGAAAATAGCTTTTAAAAAGTAAGATAACCACTGCCCAAAACCATTCCAAATTCAATTCTGCCGCTTAATTCTTCTGTTCTCTAATTTAAATTAATTTTAAGTTTTTTATAGGCAGTCTCTTTTTAAAACAGTAAAAGTTCCTCACCATCTGGAAACACTTTCTCTTTCCATATCCTTCCATTTTAGAGCTGCCCTGACTTCGTCAGCCTTGGCTGGATTTTTTGTCGCCGGCTTGAAGAACCTCTCTTGCATCGATCAGGGACTTTGTGACGTCCCTGAGGTCAGCAAGACATATTCTTCCTGTTCACCGTCTCTTTGGGACGGTTTAGGTCCGATTGGACCACCTAGCGGCAAAAATATCTGCTGCGGTCTCGGAGCATTGAGACCGCACATCCATATTGTCGTGACGTTGGCTCCTCCTCTCATCGGTCACTTTTTTCAGTGCTGTTGTAACTTTGTATGATCACTAAATGAACTATTGTAACTTGAGGACTACTTGCATTTTATCTCAAAACAAGAGGAAGTGGGAGAACTCCACATATGCAGTATTATTGATTATAGCAGTAGCACTTAGACTTATATACTGCTTCATAGTGCTGTACAGCCCTCTCTAAGCGGTTGTACAGAGTTAGCATATTTCGGCCAACAATTTGGGTCCTCATTTTACCCACCTTGGAAGGATGGAAGGCTGAGTCAACCTTGAGCCTGGTAAGATTCGCCACTGCCAAATTGCGGGCAGCCAGCAGGCAGCAGAAGTAGCCCACAGTACTGCATTCTAACCACTATGCCACCAGGGCTCTTTATATGTATATTTAATCAAATATTTCTCATCTCTTAAACAAACAGAAAACAATTTTTTCCCATTCAATTCCATGTGAACAACCTCCCTGCCCCAAATGCTTAATGAAATTCTGATACAGCATTGAAGGTGAGCCCCAAGAGCTCTAGTCCAAACTGGATATATGTGACCATTTGTAGCTTAGTGATACTGATAATTAAACAACACCCTTTACAGCTAGTGAAATACAATCCATCATTTATTTATTCATTGACATTACATAGATACTGTACATAATATCTTGGGGCTTATAAATTGCTTCATGCACAGACTGCAAAGAGCTATACTAGTTTTTCCTCAGGTCTTGTTTCTATGAAGAAGAGAAAAAGACCTTTTTTTCTTCTGTCAAGCAAAGACAAATAGTGTGTGTGTGTGTGGTGTGTATGTATGTATGTATGTGTATATATATAAACTCACCTGTGCCATATTTTAAGTCATTAGATACCAATGGAGTACATGGTAATTATTGACATACCACTGTTCATTTAATGGCCACTTGAGTTTACACTGACACTGAAAAATGTGACTTATGACCACGAGTAAATTTTGGCACTTGGCAACCAGCACGTGTACAATATCCTGGGTCACGTGATCATCATTTGTGATTTTCCCAGCCTGTTTCTGGCAAGCAAAGTGAGTGGGGGAAAACTGGATTCACTTAATGTTTGTGTGATTCATTTAACAACCGCAGTGATTGTTTAACAACCATGGAAAAGGCTCTGGCAAGAATCATGTTTTGCTTAGCAATGGAAATTCTGTTCCCAATTCGGATCATAAGCTGAAGATGGTGGTATATTAGAATGTCACAGCCTCCATCCTGCCAGAGTCACCATGGATAACTCTACTTAGTCCTTAACTGTTTAAAAAAGCTCTAAAAAGTCCCTCTACAGGAGGCAGCAGGAGGTGTGGTTCAGAATTTGAAGGAACTGTTGATGCTTATGAACTGGGTGTTGGATTAGACTCCTGAAAAATACAATGAAACAGCCAAGAAGACAAATAATTATTTAAAAAAATAAACTGATTCATAAATGAGCAAGCTGAAATCAGAATAACAATAAGAGTTGGAAGGGACCTTAAACCAGGAACGTGCAGTCAGGGGAGGCTCTGCCTCACCACTGCCTTCATGAGAAGGAAAAAAAATGTACCGTATATACTCGAGTATAGGCCGACCCGAATATAAGCGAGGCACCTAATTTTACCACAAAAAAACTGGAAAAGTTATTGACTCGAGTATAAGCCTAGGGTGGGAAATGCAGCAGCTACGGTAAATTTCAAAATAAAAATAGATACCAATAATGTTTTGAATATTTATTTCAAAGAAAACAGTAAACTAGCGGTGTATTCAATGAAATACTTCACTCACCTCATGATGCTGATGTCCCGCTGTGATGATGATCTCCCGTGCAGCCGCGGGAGCGATGTCCCGCCTCCTATGACACACAGCACAGTGATTCCTATCATTGGATCACTGTACCAGAGGAGGTGGGACATCGCTATGTGGCTGCTTGCCATAACAAGGAGGAGGTGGGACATCGTTGCAGAGCGGCAGGAGGGGAAGGAAGGGGAATCGTAAGGACAGCCCTGCATTACATAGAACGTGAGGAGGGGGGATGGTGCGGTGCGCGCTGCGCGGCAAAACTGACACAGAGGGAGGGGAAACTCACAGGGGCACTGGGCCATTCACGAGTGTCACCCAGCGGCATGGCCCCGCCCCTTTTTCTCCTCCATTTCGGGCAAATTTTTCAACTGACTCGAGTATAAGCCGAGGCGGCTTTTTTCAGCCCAAAAAGTGGGCTGAAAAACTAGGCTTATACTCGAGTATATACAGTAAAAGGAAAAAGGCAAGAGCTGAGGTCAGGCTGAGCTAGTTGCTGCCAGAGTCACCATGGATGACTCTGCTTAGTGCTTAACTGTTTAAAAAAGCCTCTAAAAAGTGCCCTCTACAGGAGGGTGGCAGGAGAATGACGTGCTCATCTAGTCTGACTTTTTATGATTACCCGAGCAGAGTTAAGCAAGAGTTAAAAGCCGAAAAAATTCCTGACGTAGATGAGGCACGTTGTTCTCCTGCCTAGCCCAGCCTGACCTCAGCTCTTGCCTTTGCATTTTTTTTCTTTTCATGATGGCAGGCAAGAGCAGAGTTGAAATCCTCTCTGAAACAGCTGAAAAGGTACGTGTGGGTCGGAGGAAGGGGGAGGAATTCAAACTTCATCCTCCTGGTGCAACTTTGTGTGTGTGTGTGTGTGTGTGTGTGTTTGTGTTTCAGAGAGGGGGGAGGAGGGAGAGAGGGAGGAAGGAGGGGAATGGAGAAGAAGGAGGTTTCTGTTGGCATGGCTTGATGGATGTGCCAGGGGAAAGATATTGCAAAATCTCCATTCCCACCCCATTCCAGGGGAAGGATACTGTAAAATCCCCATTCCCTCCCCACTCCTGGGGGAAGGATATTGCAAAATCTCCATTCCCACCCCACTCTGGGGCCAGCCAGAGGTGGTATTTGCCATTTCTCGAACTACTCAAAATTTCCGCAACCAGTTCTTCAGAACCTGTCGGAACCTACTGAATTTCACCCCTGCTTAACATGCTCCAGAGATACTATGTGAAGACATTGTTCTCTTAAAAAGCATGAATAAATGTAATAAATATATGAATGAATAAAATGTTGAGAAAAGTGGAAGGAAAGAGAAGAAAACAGCCAGCTGGAAGGGAACGGACTCAATTAACCGTAATGGAAAACCTGAATGATCAGGCTGGGCTAGATTGTTACATGGAAAATCTATCTAGGCAGTTGCTAAGAGTCAACATCAATTTGATGGCACATAATCAATAATAAATCAATCAAATGTTTCTTTAGTAATATAAGTAATAATGTTGATTTAAAGGCAGAGATTATATCAGTGACCTCCAATCACAGAAGAGACAGTACTGACTGGATTTTTTCCCCTGCACTGCAATCTCTCTTCTGTAGATAGGGAGAAGACTCCCTTCATAAAGATTAGAGATTTATGAGAGAAATTGCAAAGAACATAAACTTTCAATATGTAACTGGAAGCCTATATGCATTACGGATGCAGCCAATTAAATATTAACTTTCCTTGTTAAACAGCTGTGAATCAATTATAATGAAAGTTGGCTCTAAATAAAAATTATTACTAGTTCTAATTATTTAACATGAAAGACTTTTTTTCTGCATTATATATGCATCATGAATGCCACATGAAAGTGTATGTTCTCCTAATAGAAACACATAAACCTGAAATAAGCCATAGGCCCAGAATTTTGAATTGCTACAGCTGTGCTGATTTTTTGTTAACTATATTTGTTGACAAATAGAGGAAATAGTTGTTAGAAGGTTTATAATTAACTTATATAAATCTTTTGGATATTTGATTAAATGAGGACACATGCCACATTTTGTGGAGGCCCTGGACATGTTGCTCTACAATGTTTGAAGTACCAGACACACATGATATTAGCATCACATTGGCCCTCTGAAGGAAAATGTTTTGCCTGCAGCCTACAGTAATCAAACTTTCATGGCATGTGCAGGCTCATGGAAACCAGGTGGTACACTAGTTAACTGAACACTTAGACAGTCAAAATGATGTCAGTTCAGGCCTTTCCTGGAAGAGACTGATCTGGCTTCTCTTATGCATGCCTGATAACATCCAAATTGGATTACTGGTTATACATGACCACTTTCCAAGAATATCAATCGGAGCAAATGTAGTTGAGAAAGAAACCTTCTGTTTCCTGGACATACAGTAGAAGACTAATATTTCCAGCTTCCTTCATTATCTTTCCATATAACCCCAGGCTCAAAGGTTTTGACTCTTAAGGCTCAGAATGGTTTGGTCTCTGAGAGGAATCTTTATGGAGCTACCTGGAAGCTTAAAGTTCTTAGATCTGGAACACAATCCGGGGTTCTGTAATCCAGGAGTTTCCAAATTTCTTCAGGATTCATTTTGTCTTGTTGTTCTTCTCTTCTGTAGAATAAAATTTTGGTCCCACAATTGTATAGAATGCCAAAGTAGACACATTCTGGCCCTGGTTAAGCAGTGAAATAGGAATGAACAAGTTAACACAGAGAGGGAACATCTATCATATATGTACATATATGTACATGGTGAATTCCACAGGAGATCCTCTTTTTTATATATATACTTCTAAACTCTTTACTGTTTCTTTGTAAAAAAAAAATGGTAAAAATGGAATGGAGGAACATCCTTACATTAAGAGGGTGCAGTTTTAAGAAAAGTAGGGGTGGTTTCGGATGCCTGAGAGGGCAATTTGCCTTTTGCTACATCACAACCACATTCAAGGTTTGGTCATCACCTTTATGCATGGGGTATCTGCGGAAACATCTTGCCCCAATGGGATTGACCTGCCTGATTCATTCTGACAGAAGGGCTTACTGTGGACCTCATCAGCCAAGAAATTTTACCTGATGGGGTCCAGGAGAAGATCTTTTTTCTGCCATGGCATCCATCCTTTGGAAAATCTTGCCCCTGGAGTTAATATCTGCCCCCATCCTTCTGCTCTTCAGGAAAAATCTTTAAAAAATGCCTCTGCCAGTTAGGGTGGATCCCTGCAGGAGAATGTAGACTGAACATAGTTGTTATAATGACAGAGAAGGCACCACTGTTGTGCTGCTAAAATTCATGATTTTTTAGTTTATATTTAACCTTTTGTAACTTTAATCTGCTTTTCAATTGTTTTTTCGTCTCTATGTTTTACTATATTGTAAACTGTACAGAGTTGCCTCAAATCACAAGGTATATAAATTTAATCAATCAATCCCTGATGGTGCCACTCTTTGGGTGCTAATTTTGAGGTGAAATTCTGTTTCATGGTCCATCTACAGGGTATAATTATCAATGCACGGACAATCATTTCCCAGAGAGAGAAACTCATTCTATGGAAAGTTGGAAAGAATCCTGTTAGATTTCTTCATTCCCTATTTTAGCTGACAAGTGAAACCAGAATTGTCCAAGCCTCTGTGTCATCAGGAATATATTCTGTTCCATAATTTGGCTTATTTTATTTTTAACAAAAAAATTGAGGTTGTAAGGTGATGTGTTTTGGTTTTATTGGTATAATTTTCTTGTCTATACAGGTTACATGGGTCTGTTAAAAATCAAGTACAACTCAACATCACTTTTTAATTTCACTTAATTATAGAGGGATTCATAGTCACAGGTGGATTTCTCCTTAGCTGATCCAGTTGGAATCAGTTAAGTTTTTTGCTTTAGGCAACAAAAGTTGATACAGGAACAATTGACACAATCATTGAGGCAAACATTCACAACATATGCCTCACACGTTTTTATGTTTATTTGAAAATAACAGATGAAACATGAGAGATAGTTACATTATGTGTCTCTATTACTTTAACTCTGTTAACTTAAGAGTTAACTACAACTATTAAGCAAGCATAGTTATATGAGTTTCAAACATTTTACAACCCATCAGAAGCAGCAAATTCATCAAGATTACTCTGTGTTTGTGTGTGTGTGTGTGTGTGCGCGCGAGCGCTCTGTGTAAATAAAATACTGGTAATTTTGTTTTAATCAAATTCATATACCACCCATCTCACTCACATGATTCTAAATATACAATATGATTGAAAATATACATATACAGTAAGTAAATAATAATAAATAAATAAATAAATAAATAAATAAATAAATAAATAAATGGTAGTGTAGTGGTTAGAATGAAGTATTGCAGGCTAATTCTGTTGACTGCCAGCAGTTCAATCCTAACCAGCTCTAAGTTGACTTAGCCTCCCAAGCTTGAGGTTGGTAAAATGAGGACTCAGATTGTTGTGGAAAATATGCTGACCCTGTAAACTCCTTAGAATGGTTGCAAGGACTATGAAGTGGTATATACCATATTCTTTGGTCTATAAGATGCAAAAAGAAGTGGAAATGTGTGTTTTATAGAGCAAATGTTGCCAAAGCCCTACCTGCCCACTGGCCTCCACCCTTCAGCTGATGGCTCCTATCAATTTTCCACCTTGCAACAAAAAGCCTGGTCAGCTTCAGCAGAGCCTGATTTAGCATGAGTAGCTGATTGGCAGCTGTTTCCTGGCTGCAGGGGAGCACTGGAGGCCAAAAATGGGACGTGTGGAGGCCAAAAACAGAATATGCAAAGGCCAAACATGGGGCACACAGAAGCCAAAAATGGGGCATGCAGAGGCAGAGATAGGTGGTGCCGGTGATGGGTGGCAGCGATCCCCGCAACCTAGAACAGTTTGATCGCAGTATTCTGGGAGGCTGATCCAACCACCAATCAGCTGGTAATGATAAATCACGCTGTGCTGAAGCTGACTAGGCTGTTTGCTGTATGCTGCAAGGAGGCAAATTGCTGGGAGACAGAGGCAGATTTTTTTTTCTTGTTTTCCTCCCCAAAAGATAGTGTGTCTTATAGTTCTGAGCATCCATTGAAGAACATCGAAAAACAGCAATTGGGACAGAATGTAGTGGTGTGTAGATGACTTGGGATAGACTTGCGATGCCCTACTTCTTAGGTTGCAATGGCCTCCAATAAGTTTCCAGGTGCAATTCAGATGGCTAGTGATCATCTATAAAGCACTACATGGCATGAGACTAAATTATTTGTAGTATTGCCTGATTGCAACAGATCTAGCAAGGTAAGTCTGATTCTGAACACCTTCTATGAAACAATGTCATGTACTAGGGCCATCTCATTTAGCACCTTTGCTCAATGCTACAGGATCCTCCACCCAACATTCAGATGGCCCTAAACCTTTTAGTTTTGCAAATGGTCTGAAGACTGGATTTCAGGCATCGGAGTAGGATGTTAGTTGAGCCCAGAATTTATGGATGTTTGTCTTTTCCTTTTTTTTCTCAGATGGACTATTAGATACTTAGTTTTCAGGGACGTGCAGTCACTAGAGGCAGGGGAGGCGGGACCTCACCAGTCTCCTGAGGGAAAGGAAAGAATTTTGAAGAATTTTTTAAAAATAATTAAAGCCAGGGTAGTTGCTACCAGATTTAAAGTCATAGTGGCTTGCTGTTTGCTTAGTGTTAACTATAGGAGGAGACCCGAGAACTCAAGGCCTCCTTTCCATAAGGAATTTTTCACCTTTTAAAAGTTAACAAAGGGTTAAAAAGCAAAAAAAAATGTATGCAAAGGAGGCACTGATTCTCCCGCCTCCTGATCTGGGAGCAGCAAATTATGCCTTATGAGCATGCTTACGTTGAGCACGCTTACGTTGGATGGACAAGAGGAGAGTTGAGAGAGTTTCCACAGCTGGAAAAGATATGTGGATCGGACAGAAGGAGGGGGGGATTTGTAATTTTTTTTATTGTGAGGAATTTGTGTGTGTCTGTGTGTGTCTGTGTGTGTGTGTGTTTATTTTTTCACAGCGGTGGGGTCGGAGGAGGCGGGGGGCAAGGCGGCGGAGCGCGGAGGCAGCAGGGACATTCTCGCCGCTGTGTCCCAACAGGCCAGGCGTCTCATGTTTATGTCCGCCATAAACGCGAGACGCCTGGCCTGTTGGACATAGTGGTGGCGGAGGGAGGAATGGGCTGGGTGGGCTGGCTGGCTAGGGAGGGGGGAGCCCTTTAAAGCCCTGCTGCTGTGTCTTCCCAGCAAGACTTCCTTTCGGCTCGTGAAAGGGACTCTGGGCGCAACTCGCTTTTACGCATGTGCCAGGCAATGGGTGAGCGCCGCACATTCCTAGAAATAGACGAAGAGAGACACCGGACTGGCAAATCTCCAGCTTCCCAGTTCACTGGAACTGGGGCACTGAGAGTTTGCGAGGGCAGGCTGGGCTGCGATGGGAATGCTCTTTCTGGCATCTCTCCCAGCGGCTCCTCGCGCAGCCTTTTCGCTTGGTCCGAGTGGCTACCAATTTGGAAGCGGTCACTTTCTCTCCCCACCCAATGCTTCTAACCCTCGTCCCTCCTCACCACCCTCCTTCCAAAAAGGTGCAGCAGCCAATCCATCCTGTTGCGTGGCGTAGCCATAAGCGGCTGCTTTTGCAATTAGCTGGGCTACAGTGCGCACGCGCCAGTTGGGGCTTGAGGAGGATTTGTTTATTTTGCTCGCTCTCCTTTTCCTCTTCCCCACACACATGCAGCAGGCAGGCAACCATCGCCTCTTTCCGAAGAGCGTCGGAGTAACCAGCGGTGAATACGACGGGCCGCAAGCGAAGCCTCCGACTAGTATTGTCAGCGTCTCTCTCTCTCTCTCTCTCCCACCCCCAAGTGCCCAGCTGCTGCAGGAGAGACGCCATTATGGGCGAAAAGTGCGTGCATGTGTTCAGCTCTTGCCCGGGGCCCTTCGCTTTTCTGTGTTACAGGAGGCACCTTCTTCCCCACTAGGCATGTTTTCTTCCTGCAAAGCCCTCGGGTGTCAGGCGGAGCTCTCGGGTTGCCCATCCAGTTCCTCCCTCCATAGTTTTGAACCTGGGAGGAATTGGATTGGGCACCCCGAGAGCTCTGCCTGACCCCCGAAAGGCTTTGCAGGAAGAAACGCGGCTTGAGGCGCAAGGACAGTCCTGGCTATGGGGCGCAGGCCCGGTAAAAGCCTCCCGTTTGGTTCCCTCCTCCTCTTCCTCCTCCTCCTCCTCCTCCTCCTTCCACAGCCCTGCGTGACACTGCAGCCGTGGCTGGTGAGGGTCCCGCTCTATGGCGGACGCGGCGCTGGGGCTTCGGCGGGCCTTTCGCGCTTGCCTCACCGGCCATGAAGCTCACCGCACGTCACTGTTAGTTTTCATTGTATTATTCATAAGTGTTTACAAAGGAATATTGTTGTAATAATTTGTTGTAAACAAATACTGCTTTAGTGTGATGATGTTAGCATGTTTTCATAGGTGGTCATATAATTCATTTAATAAACTAAAAAACTGGGTTGAGAAGGTTTTTTGGGGAAAAGTCTGGTTATCTAAAGGAAATCTATCATAGTGAGTCAACTAGGGTTAATTCGTTTTTAAAAAATGGAATGCAGAAGTAATTTAAAGCAATCTGGAAAATACTGTACATTTAAATACTAGATATACGTTTTTGTGTTGTTTCTGATAAAGCACTGACATATATTTAAGGATGAAAGCAAGAGAAAGAATAGACAAAATAAATTTAGTTTTGCTCTACAATTAATCTGTTACCCAACTTCCTCAGGCCACAGCACAGCAATATGGGTTTCAAAAAAAAATGGGGCAAAAAAATCTACTCAGCAGCCAGATAAAAATACCCATTTTTTTCCTTTCCCAATTATCTTCTAATTGCTGAGTTAGACCTACATGCCAAATCAGCTATAAATGTTTCTCTTAATTGTCTTGACTGGAAGGAAAATTTAAAGAAAAGTCAGGAATAAAGCTAGGCAGGAGAGTTAAGGAATAACTTAACATCGTTATTTTCTGTACTATATAAGCAATATACAGGGCGGGGCATAACCTTTTCCTAGGGGGTCACAGCAACACTTGTAATAACAACACAAATAATTCATACACCATTCGAAAGCCCATCAAAACTGAGTTTATTGACACGATTTAATAGTCAGTATGACCACCATTAGCCCTTCGAACAGCATTCAAACGAGGTGGATAAGACACAACAAATCTTCAAACAGTTCCGTTCGATTTTCCAGATTTTTCAACACAGTTTTCCAAATTCATTCTCAAAGTTTCAACCGAATATCGATTTTGACCTTGCTCCTGAATCATCAGAGCTTCCACTTCATCCTTAATTATGGCCCCAATGTTCTCTGCCGGATTGAGATCTGGCGAATTTTCCCGGCCAGACGTCATTGCCCCAAAATTCGACATTGTTTTCCTTTAACAATTGCTGAGTCGCATTTGCACGCATGCAAGGAGCTTTGTCATGAAGAAAGACAGCCTCACCAACCACCAAGACATTGTCTGGATCACTGAGAAATGGAATGACATTCTCCAATAAAATTTTCTCACGGAAATAACTGCCATCCCAGGATTCCCCTTTATCCTTCAAACCCCAATGCAGTTTCTTGGCTGTGAAAATGACGAAAATCCCGATGCAAGTCGGATTGCGAACGATTTGTCGATATCGTTCATGTTTGGCGATGTCATCGACGTCTTTAGCCCAAATTCGATCGTTCTGGAAATTCGGTTTTCGAATGGCATAAACGAAGAATTCGTCAGATGGCGCCAAATGAAGAAAATCTTCCTTGGTCCATTCAGACAACCAATCGCACAACCAAAGCCGATCTTGAACGTGTGTTTGAGTTTTCAATGGTTTGCAAATGACGTGGAATGGTTTCAAACCTTCTCGTTCTCGATATCGGCCGATTGTCCTTTGATCAACTCGTTTTCCACGAATTTGAAGGATTTCTTGGGCCACTTTTTGGTTTCCTTTTCGTTGTTTGCGACTGCCAGTTGCAATGATGGCTTTGCTTTCTTGGGACAGTTGCAGAGGACGCCCTTCTCCAAATTTTGTGAAACATTCTTGGGCTGTTTTGTTCCAATTATCAGTAACCCAATCCGGATGACGTTTCAATTTGTTTGCAATCCATTTTCGATTGATAAACGTCGCTCCAGCATCGCGAGCCTCTCGAAAGGCAATGCATTTTATTCTGTCAATGATCCTTTGTTCTTCCGAATCGAATTTTCCAGCCATTCTTAAAGCAAATTTAACATTTAATAGCTCATTCAATTCAGTTTTTATGGGCTTTAAAATGAGGTGTCGCGGAAGTTGTAAACTGCTGTCGATCTTGCTGTGACCCCCTAGGAAAAGGTTATGCCCCGCCCTGTATTAGATAGTAAAAAACTATTTTTCTCTTGCTTTCTAGTCTTCTTTACGTCTCCATCCATATATATGGGAATAGAGGGGTGGAATTCAGCTTATGAAAAAGGGGTGAAATCCCAACACAAAAATATAACAGCTGCACATTATAAGAAAAGCTGGCTGGTGATTATCTCCTGTGCTATTGATAAAAATCCTTCTGCCTTTCCTGGACTGGAAAATGTGTTGCTATCCTCTTATTCTGCCAACTTGAGTCTTGGCTTGTTACTGGCAAATTATGGCTATTTATTAACCAACCATTATATGCAAAATGAAACTGGTTTCTATTCAACAGTGATAACTGGGAAATGTAGTACCCTGGATCATTCCCCCCCCCCCAGCTTGTAAATAAAATTCAGATTGTTGAGGTGAAAGAGGAAAATGAGTCATACAAGAGCATACAAGGGCCATAATTCCCCACCCCTGCTCTAGATCATAAGAAGTACTGAAAACAAATAGCATACTTAGAAATCTCTTTTTTTAATCGCTTCACTTTCAGTTCATAATTTCATGGTTATTGTTAACTAAAGGCATACATAGGGCTTTGCTGATCTCACAACGAGTTGTTCAGTGACTCAACATTCATTCCAACACATCTGCAGGAATCACAACTTCAGCAAAAATGACAGCTACAGTATTGTAATGCAAAGTTCACCCCTTTCACACATGCAAACAATACCACAACATGTGTACAAAAAAAGGATAGTATTTGCATTGCATTGGTGCAAATCATCCTATGCCCCCTCTTGTAGATCCACTGCCCTTATGTCTAAGATGAAAATGAAAGTCAAATCGCTTTGCTTTGATCTTTTACACAGCCCCTTGCAGCATTTGTACTAGCCAGGAGAGATTTCTTCACAAGCTCTTCATTTGTACAGAAGCTTTTGTGAGTGTCAGAAGAAGCTAAAACAAAGCTGAAATCCTATGCAGTTTGCCTCACTGAGGACTTCACACAGTCTCTCTGCCTCTTTTAAGTGAATGGTGCTTTGCCTTAGAGCAGTATTTCTTGGCAACTTCAAGATATGTGGATTTCAAATCCCCAAATTCCCTAGCCAGCCAGTTCGGGGAATTGAGATCCACATATCTTAAAATTATCAAGGTTGAGAAACAATGCCTTACAGGCCCAAAGCACCTCCTTGAGGTGACTAATATTATACAAACTTAGTTGGATACACAAAAATAATAATGTTGTAGCTAGACTTACCTCCCAATCCAAAAACTAACATTAAATTATGGCTTTCTGTTCTTGTTTAGAGGACAATTCTAACCATTAGAATTGAGTCAGGTGTCATGTCAAGCTAGGATCAGTGGTAAACTTCAAACTGAACATGAAAATTGCATGTTTTAGGGGAAAAGCATGACTATATTGTGAGAATATGTCTTCCCTTTTTTAATGTTCTGGAAAAATAAAGGAAAGGAAGGGAAAAAGAAAAAATATCATTTTTTGTTATAATACTTCAAAACTGTCTGATCATTTATAAATGTCAAAATGTTTTTGAAGTGATTTATCTTAGAGCTATCAAATAGTTAACGTTCACCAGCATATACTTTTAGGCAGAGTTTTTTTTCCCTTCTAGTCTTTATTTTGTCATTATTATTACTCTCGTATATTAATGAATATCATATTAGCTCTATAATGTTTTATTTGTATTCACCTTACTTAAGATTTCCTTTTGATCTGCACTGAATCCAGTAATGATTTTGGCCACAAACAAAATGATAATAGGCTGTTAGCAGATTTAAATGCTAATAAGCGATGCCTGATCAAATCAATATGACTAAGAAAGGGAAGGGGAAAAGGGAGCCTGCCAGTATAATACAAAGAAACAGCATAATGCTAGTAAACATATTAAACGTTTAGGGACCTAATTAATGAATATAATATCAGAACTGTACATGAATAATGATATGCTTATCTTAAAGGAATAGATCATTAATAAAGTTTGATACAATTTCTCATGAAGTTAAGTCTTGAATGGGAATAAAGAGTATCATGGGACAAACTAAGATGTTAAATTATTTTTGTTTTTATTGTTATTCTCAGTTATGAACTGAATATCTATGCATTAACTAATTTGTGTCTTGGAGTTA
Source organism: Thamnophis elegans (assembly GCF_009769535.1). Taxonomy (NCBI): domain Eukaryota; kingdom Metazoa; phylum Chordata; class Lepidosauria; order Squamata; family Natricidae; genus Thamnophis; species Thamnophis elegans. The sequence continues at coordinate 48,010,313 of NC_045544.1, read as the reverse complement.
TATTCTGGCTTTATTCCAGCAGCTCAACAAGGTATACTTGGTAACTTTTCCATGTTTGTCCTCTTAAGAATAAATCTATAAGATAAGTTAGCATGAAAGAGAGAATGACCAAGCCAAAGCCCTCTAAGTGATCTTCCACTTCAGAGGATGACATTAAACCTGGTTTTCCTTCATTCTAATTCAGCACATTACAAATGATCATTGGATACTGGATAGTTTAAGTTCGCAATAGCAAAAAATACAAATAACTGCCTGAAAGTGTAATTCTTATAGATACAGTATATCACAAAAATCAATAGAATTGAGACAAAAGAGAAAATTTTGGATGTGTGAACCATCATCAGCTGTTATTAGTCAAATGAGAAGACAGTGTATCTTCTCCAAAGACATGTCCATGACTTGTACCTTCCTTCACTATTCAACAACTAGTCTGAATATGAACAATTTAAGTTCATTTCCTTTTAGGTTTCCTTAAATAATATCTATCCCTTGAGTAATATCTATCCTTATGGGGCCTCCTTTCCATTACTATAGCTAAAAGAAGACCTTGAACTCATGCACAGAAGACATTGGAGAGCTTAAGAAATGTAAGTAGAATGGAGGGATATGAGCCACATAATAGTAATAATCTAAATCAAGTGTACTATGGTTACCAAATTAGATATTTCTATTACTAACCCAACAGAGAAAAGAAAATTTATAACTGTTCCTATCAAATGATGCAATGCTTGTATTTTTATTCATCAGATGGTTGAATAAGCCATAGTTGAACAAACCATAATATATGAGTTTTGATAACACTAAGATTCATACTATGTGTGAAATAGGCCATGGAGGCATATGGAATACTGCTTGCCATCAGTTTGGGTTGCACTTTTATTCTTATAAGCTGTATTCTATGTAAAATTGGTAAATTATTTTTTTAATATAGTGGCTCTGAATATATATATATATATATATATATATATATATATATATATATGTGTGTGTGTGTGTGTGTGTGTGTGTGTGTGTGTGTGTGTGTGTGTGTGTATTTTATATATATATATTATAGTCACAACCCTGGTATGCCCAAATATGGCAGGGAACATACTGCTTCCCTTTTCTGTCTATCGACTCACTGTGGGAGCTATCCAGGCAGAAAGCCATTTTTTTAGGTAACAAGGCAACATAAAAAAAAATGGCTTTCTGCCTGGATGACTCCCAGAGTGAGCCGATAGACAGAAAAGGGAAGCAGTATGCTCCCTCCCATATTTGAGCATACCAGGGGTTGTGACACAATACATACCTATTTCCCTGGCTTAGCTGATAAAGGAGGAGAGCCTGTGGCTTAGTGGCTAATATAACTGCCTAATATGTAATACAGCCCAGGTTCTATTCCCAGTAAGGGTATGGCTAGCTGATGAGAGCTAAATAGCTTGGAATAGATCTATACTAGTCTCCCTTTATTTATTTATAGCAATAGCAATAGCAGTTAGACTTATATACCGCTTCATAGGGCTTTCAGCCCTCTCTAAGCGGTTTACAGAGTCAGCATATTGGCCCCAACAACAATCCGGGTCCTCATTTTACCCACCTCAGAAGGATGGAAGGCTGAGTCAACCCTGAGCTGGTGAGATTTGAACAGCCGAACTGCAGAACTGCAGTCAGCTGAAGTAGCCTGCAGTGCTGCATTTAACCACTGCGCCACCTCGGCTCTTATCAGCACAATTGCAATACACACACACACACACACACACACACACACACACACACTCTTACTGGTATCAACCTGCAACATCTTAATCTACCAGTAGCCTTCAGTGAACCAATGATTTCCATAAAACCTCCCTATGTCACGTCTCTTGTCATCTTTAATGATAAATTCTGCTTCCCATTAAGCTATTATACACTCTCCAATGAAAGCATCTGCCAACAAATTGTCAATGCACCAGAACTGTTATTGCTCTCTTCCAGGTGCTGCCTTACTAGGTGACTGAAAAATCATTTCCCCACTTCTCTATACTTGAGTTCTCATCATGATCCTATTGCAATACTGAGTAGCAAAGTTGCATGGAGAAAAAGAAATAGTTTTCCCCCATTTGTTGCTCTTGCATTAAAAGTGCTACCCTTGCAATGAAAACCTCTCATGTTGCCAATATTTGCCTGAAGGTAAGACCTGCCCTATTAGCATCTTCTGGAATTACTACAGAACACAATTAAGAAAAATTGTAATAACAAGGAATAAACACAAATGAGAATGGAGCACAATGTGCAACTCTAACTATCTTAATTTGTCCTGGTTTCTTCCCACTGGCTTTGGGAAATACACTCCACTTCCTAGTAAGAGCAGCAGCAGTAATAGGAAATGCTAGCTTACTCATTAACTTAGATATTCGTTTGAAGACCTTGCGGGATGCTGCATCAGTATGTTCTTTATTACAGTCTTAGCTTGTTGTTAGAGTGCTTGGTCCACTTGCTGAAAAATATACAATAAGAAACAAAGCTTGTGTATTTTAAGTACTAGCATGCTTGAGATGGGCATCTGTAGAACTCAAATAAATAAATAATCTTATTTTTACAGTTCCCTTAGTTTGGCTGTGCTTCATTACTTACCGTTACTTTTATCCATATATATCTGGACTTTAAAATGATACTGATTTATTCCATAATATTCTATGCTTCTATCCCAGAGTTTCATTGTAAGGAAATATTATTTATTGCTATTTTATTACATAAAAGAAATAAGCTTGGTTTTGGCTATGTCAAGGTATCCTTATTATACTTCAGAGATGTTTTGGGCAGTGTGTCCCATCTCCTTGGCCATTAACTATGGTGTCCGAGAATTGAAAGTCTATAAAAAGATTTTATGTAGGTTTTTTTGGATTTTTGATATTGCAATAAATGTTTGAGATGTCATAATTTACAGTCAAATGACAGGTTTTGTTTGTGTTCAGCAAATGTGAATGAAACACCTTTCAGATTGTCTTGCTTGATGAAGATGCATAGCAACAGTGACGTGCGGTGACCTTCATGGCTGGTGAGGCAAGCGTGAAAGCCCTGCCGAAGCCCCGCCACAGCGTCCGCCATAGAGCGGGTCCCGGTCCCGCTCTATGGCAGACGCAGTGCCGGGACTTTAAAGCCCTGCCGCCGGGGCCCTCTCCCGGCTGGGCTCTTCCCTCTCACCCTTCATCTTGATGATGTTGCTGCAGCTGCCGGGCACAGATGGACAGAGGTAGCCAGAGCAGCGCCAAAGCAGTCTGGGCAGGCGAAACAGTGAGTGACCAAGCGATGGGGGATCAGGCAGCCTGATCCCAGCTCGCTTGCTCACTGGGAGGCATAGAGAAGAGCACGAAGTCCAGCGAATGCAGGAATGCAAAAATGAATGCAAGGGGAGCAAAGGAAACTGCCTGGGCTCCGCTCCCTGCCTCACCTGTCTGGAGCAGCCAAAAACTTTAGATTCTGGTGGCGGTGCTGGTTTCCCACCACTTCAGGCATCCCTGAAAAGTGACTCCGCATTCTCCCTTTCCCATTCTCGCCCCTCCTCTATTCAAAAGCCCCCCCCCCCCCCAGCAGCTATATTCATGGCCGGCCCAGAAGGCATGCCGGCACTTTAAAGTGCATGCCACCTCGGCCCGCCATAGAGCGAAACATGTCCTGGTTTGTGGCCCGGAGGCACGCTGGCACTTTAAAGTGCATGCCATTGCTGACAACCTTGTTTTTATTCTGGAGGATCCTATGGCTTCTGGGATACAACTTTTATGGAAAATAGAGGAGTACGGTATGATAGTGGGGTTACATATAAATAAAGAGAAGACAAAACTGTTAATTAAGAATATGACTTTGAACCAGAAAAGGGAAGTACAAAGCCTGTTAGGGATTAACATGGCCCATAAAATACAATACTTGGGAATTTGGCTCACGGAGAGATGTTCCTCTATCAAGGTAGATAATTATATGAAATTACTACAACAGGTGTCTAAGGATATGACTAATTGGAGTGGTAAACAATTGTCTTTGATGGGCAGGATTGCGACAGTTAAGACATATGTATTACCAAAATTTTTGTTTTTGTTTCAAACGGCACCAACTAAATTGGACAAATTTTTTTTTAAATCCTTGGAGACAATAGTGGCCCGATTTATATGGCAAGGCAAGAAAGCACGAATCAAAGCCCAAATGTTGCAAAAACGTAAAGAACTGGGAGGCTTCAGAGTACCCAACTGGGAAGCATATTATAATGCAGCAATTATGACATGGGTGAAGGATTGGGTGACGTTGAGTAGAAGGTGCCTATTGGCTATAGAGGGACATGACCTCCCCCAGGGATGGCATGCCTCCCTCTGGCAAGAAAGAGATACCCCCCATAGGTACTTCATGGGACATTGTATTCAGAAGATTTTGATGGGGATGTGGGAAAAGATGAGGAAAAAATACTATCTTAGGGTTCCGTGCAGGTTGGCACCATTAGAGGCCTTAATGCATCCCAGTGTATTTAATTGGACAAGAAACATAACATATAAAGACATTATGACAGAAGATGGCAACATGAAAACAAAGATGGAATTAGAGCAGCAGGGCAGGAATCTGGAATGGTGGGAATATTTACAGATTAGAAATAGGTTCAAAAGCGATAAGGTATGGTTTGGGATCTACCCAAACCCTCAGGGGCTAGATAAGATTTTGTTTGGCGGAGATAAGAAAATGTTATCAAAAATTTATCAATTTTTGACCTGTCAAGATGCTAAAGAAGAGATGGATAAAAGCCTTCTAATAACATGGGAGAGAAACTTTGGCTATGAGATTGAAATGGGCAAATGGTGGGATCTATGGAGTAAGACTATTAAACTTACAATATCTACAGCATTTTTTTAAAAAAAACCAAGATGGTTTATAGATGGCACTTCCCCCCAACGAGGTTAGCCAAAATGTTTCCTGGGTTAGCTCCACTGTGTTGGAAATGTGGAAGAAGGGATGGTACATTCTACCATATTTGGTGGTCTTGTACTGAGGCCACGAAATACTGGAGAAGGATTCAAAAATGGCTAAAAGAGGTTACCGGGGCAAGTATGGAATGGAAACCCAAGAATTTTTTACTAAGCATAAAACTAGAAAACATGAGTAAATCTATATGGCATTTGAGCCTACATATAATTGTGGCCACAAGAATAACTTATGCACAATTTTGGAAATCTACTACCATACCATCGGAAGATGCCATAATTAAAAAGATCTATGAATGTGCAGAAATGGACAGAATGACGGGTTGGCTGAGGGACAAAGGAGAAACAGAACATCACCTTAGCTGGAACCTATGGTATATGTGGGCGACAAGGAGATCAGCAGGGACTTAAAACGGGGAAAGTTAAATAGCAGTTGTCAACAATGGGAACTAAAAGTGAACATGGGTATTGTAATAGATCCCTGAACTTTGTAACGAGAAGATGCTGCTTAGAGACTAAACAATGAGGAAGGGGAAAAAAAAGTTGGGCTGTGAATGACTGTCACCGCGGGGGTGGGGGGTGGGGGGGTTGTATGTTTAAAATTGTATTTATATTTGTATGTTTTATTCTTAAAAAATGTATAACCAATAAAGATTATTTTAAAAAAATTGCATAATAAAAAATTGAGACTGCTAAAAAAAAATTCTTTTCTTTTCCTCATGAGACTGGTGAGGCCCCACCTCCCCTGCCTCCCCTGACTGCACATCCCTGCATAGCAATAGCGCTTAGGAATAGCATTTAGACTTATGTATCATTCCATAGTGCTTTACAGCACTGTCTGAATGGTTTACAATGACAGCTTATTACCCACAACAATCTATGTCCTCATTTTACTGACATCAGAAGGATGGAAGGCTGAGTCAACCTATCAAGAACAATGGAGGCAGGAATACTGGACTATGGCTTCTGAGACATATTCTCTTTAATCTATCAACATCTGACTGAACTTAGTCATTGTCATAAATACCCCAGAAATACATGCCAATCTCTGGGTATATGAATGAAAGTTTGGGTATATGAATGAAAGTTTTTCTCTTACAGCAGATCCCAAATAAGGCAAATAATAATGAACATAGGATATTTTCACATATACAAATCTGAGTTCATTCACTTACTACCCAACCTGCTTTGTATTCAAAAGTATATAGATGTTGATCCCATATTCAAATTGTGCCAATCTGAGACCTCTTGGGTTGACTTGAAGCAATAGATATACTGTAGCGCTTGTGTCCTAATCACTAAGGACAATGACCTATCATTATTTGTTTGTTTAACACATTGATTTGCTCCCCATTCCCAAATGATTTTCACAAAATCATTACAAGTCATCAGCATTAATTCCAATAATTGCTCGGTATGCAATAAAGGCCCTACTACAGAGATAACAGAGGTCATTACTGCAGTAAGTCATCCAGCAAGAATTGGAGAAGGTATCTGTTGAAGACAAGGAGATGGGGTACCTAATGGAAAGTATATAATGATCCCAAGTTGAGGTTAATAGTCTATGCCTCCTTAATGCCAAGTCTCTCTCCTTCAGGTAGGAACACAGCTCTGAAGCTAATAGAAGCCTAAATGCCTTATGACAAGTGGTGGGATTCAAATTTTTTTTACTACTGGTTCTGTGGGTGTGGCTTGGTAGGCTTGGCATGGCTTGGTGGGCATGACAGGGGAAGGATCAGCAATAGGATTCAAATAACTTAACAACCGGTTCTCTGCCCTAATGATTTATTCCCAAAACCAGTTCACCAAACTGCTCAGAAAGTTAACAACCTGTTCTCCTGAAATGGTGTGAACTGGTTCCCACCACTACTTATGACCACCCAGTGTCAATGCTGAATCCAAGTGGGCTCTGACCCTATAATTTAAGAAGACATATAAGGCTCTCCTGAAAAATCTATCTCCCAAATCCTGAAATTCTGCATAAGCATCTCAGATTGTTGTTGTTGTTACCAAATTTAGCTTCAGAGTGGTTTCTTTTGTTCAGGGGAAAAGAAGGCAGCTTCATTTGCCATAATAAGCATAGAATTGGCAGTTAAATCTCTATTACTTTTATAGAAGGGCATCTCCCACTGAACCTAGGTGAAGGTGGTAATCCATTGGGTGGTACACAGAGCTTTGTCCTCTAGCATTTCATTAAAACTTCCAACCTGTTCAGCATTTTTACTTCCCTGAAATGGTAGGACTGGCCCTGTGTGGTGTAATTCAGATTCAAGCTTTTCATATGCTCCTTCATTATGATAACTTTCCTTTGGGGGGCTGTGAATCTGTTCTGATTGTTTGCTCCAATGGCTTAGTGGTCAGAGCGCACAGCTCCAATCTTCTGCAAGTTTTTTTTAACTGAATAAAAGAAGCTGGTTTTCAGGTAAGTTTGCCAACGATTGCAAGCTTAAACTCAATTTCCTGATCTGTAAAATGAGACCAGGGACCTTGGCTTGGCAGGATTGTTGTGGGAAGAATAGAAAAAAAAGAGTTGTAAAAGTTTTTTGGGGGTGGGTGGGGTGGTAAACTAACAAGCGATGAATAGAAGCCACTAACCAGCATATTCATTAGAAAAACAAGTTAATTTCCGGTTTTGAAATCTGTTCAGGTTTTTTTGTTGATTTTCATTCACGTATTGTCTGAAAATATCAAAGCCAATGTTTCTGGTTCAGATCATATTATATAGCTTGACTCAAGTTTTATACGCTTATTCTGAAAATGAGATTGGAAATTGCCCTTGAATAATAGACATTTAATATTTAAGTGATTATTAACAATAATAACAAAATCATGTATTAGGGTGAAAACTTCATAAACGATAAGGAGGTAAGGAGAGTGATAATAAAAAAAAGTTAGCAAACCTATGTATTTAACATTGCTTTATTTTGTACTTCACGATATAGCCTCCAGATCCAGGTGCAAAATAATATGGCTCAGGGGTATAATATTTTTACCCAAAGGATAAAGTGCCTTTGGCACTACGCATTCCAGATTTTATCTTTTTAAACCAACTCCTACAAATTAATGTCTTCAGCACAGGCTTTCTTCTTCTTCTTCTTCTTCTTCTTCTTCTTCTTCTTCTTCTTCTTCTTCTTCTTCTTCTTCTTCTTCTTCTTCTTCTTCTTCTTCTCCTCCTCCTCCTCCTCCTCCTCCTCCTCCTCCTCCTCCTCCTCCTCCTCCTCCTCCTCTTCCTATTCTTCCAAGTCAGCCTTGAGTCCTGGCAACTCCATCAACAAATCCAGCAATTTTTTGGACTATATTTTTCAGAAATGGTTTGCCTTTGCTTTATTCTTAGAATTGAGAGAGTATGACTGGCCCAAAGGCTTTGTGAACTAATTCAGGACTAGAACTCATGATCTCCCTGTTTCTAGCCTGCTGCGTATAGCCACACAGAATCTGCTGAAATGAGTGGCCATAAAAATGTAATTAATTGATTAAATAATCAAATAACAATAGCAATAACCACTGCACCAAATTAACTCTCTTTTTTTTAGGAAACTAATTAGGTGAAAGAAGTCTTATTATTATTTATTGTTGAAATGCTTTGGTATTCTTTTCATGCTCACTAGCTTGAGTCACTGGGATTGGCATTTCTGAGAGATAATGCTCAGATTTCTGAATATCGTTCATAGAGAAATATGTTTGCCATATCCTGTAATACTTCTTAGATGCTAGGAAGATATGTTTATTCTTTCAAGAAGTATAAATGAATATGATAATAGAATTTTAAGAAGTAAGCAGTGCTTGAAAACTGTTGAGATCCATTCTGTGTATAGGGCGGCTAAGGCTGTCTGGAAAACACAGGCCCAGAGATGGATGCTAACAAAAACATTCTTGTTGGCAATACGTAAGTCTTCCTATTAATTAGCGCGCCTTTCTGTACCAGCATCTATCTAGCAGTTAGCATTTCAAAGGCAGGAATGTGAGCTGCTCACTTTCCTCCACTCCCCCCTCCCTATTCCTTATCTCTCTTCTCCTGCCCAGGGACGAAGCAGCCCCCCTTTTCACTCACTCTTTTGCCCAGAGACGAAGCTTTTTGCCACGCAGCATTATTATTATTGGATTATTTAGTCATGTGCCTGTTGATGTAATTTGTATACACCTTTCCTTTGTTTGGGACTAATAAAAAAGCCTCCCGGGCATTGCTCGGGGCAGAAGCTTATCACAAGAAGGATCTGTCCAGTGTCTTTCTTCTCATTTGGCTACAAGCATAAGCGGCCCATCAGAAGCGTGGAAAAGCAGCAGAAAACATTGTATTTCTTTTGGTTATTTTTGGGAATTGAAAATTTATATTATTTGTATCTCAGAGTTTTTAACTGATTTGGAACTTTGGTACATAATCAAGTAATGATGGGAATTCTTGATAAGAATTACAGGAATCTATCAATGGTTGCATCTCAACAAACTTGCTTGAAGCTATCTAAAATTTATGTTGACGTTAAAATCTGATATAAATCTGAACATATCTTTATCACAAAACTGTATCTCTAGCATCATCACTTGAATTAAACCTTGTGAGCATTCTTTGTTGTTTCTTTCCATTTGTTTTCCAAATGGCTTGTTTCCTTCTGCACATTACTAATGTCACATATTGCTCGAGATGAAATATTCAAAAATATCTGCAAGCATTAAAAAACACCAACATTATCTCATGCCCCACTTGATTCCTTGACCACACATTCATTCAAGCTATCAAAACCACAATTAGGATATTGGTCTAGAACCAATTGCTAGTATCTTTATGAGATGACCTTTGATGACTTCCATCGCCACAGTTGGTTCTAATATAGATTTTTTTAAAAAATGTTAAGAGCTTTGTTTAGTCATTAATAGCTATACTAAATCAACAACTCAGCAGGGATAAGGCAATTTTCTTTCTTCAGAAAATCTTTGCTTTCACTCTCTCTGAAAGCAAGACAAGGTCTATTAAAATAACATTAAGAGAAGAACTGCCAACTCAAATCAGAAAAGTTTCAAATATCTTGAAACAGAAGGGGGGATATGATTAACAGGCTGATCTGATAACTAAGGAGGAGGAACAACTATCATGAACAACCTTCAGACTGAATTATATCTTCTTTTCACTGTTCCCATTTAGCTCTTTTAATTACATGTCTTTCAGAATATAAACATATGTTCCTTGAGCAGCTTCATTCACACTTTCCACTATAATGGCCATTTTCACACATAAATAATAATAAAAAACAACAACCTGGTTTCATTTGATTGCCTTTTCTGTGCAATTAAACCATGGCAACATCTAATGTTTGTATAGTATTATTTTCAGCAGACTGTGTTTTTCTATTGTTGTGACTTAGATGAAGTTCAGAGCACATTTTATGACCAATTCATGCAAAACTCCATGTAAACCCAAGGGGTTCACATACTTTTTCTTGCAACTGTATACACACAAACACACATACACACACACACACACACACACACACACACACACACACACACACGTGATAATTATAATTAAAATAGTCTCTCACATCTTAAGGGATCTTTAGCTTTCATTGGTAAAGCAATAAGCTATCTCATTTATTCTACTTCAACCTGGAAAAGACCCATTTAAAGTGGTTAGTCTGTAGCTTGTGGAAGAAAAATGCCTGTCTTCCCTCACTCCTATTCACTCCTATTCACATTCTTTTCAATCAGTTTTATAAAAGAGGTTCAGAGAGAGAAAGCCCCATAAATTAAGTCAAGGCAATGATGATGATGTTGTTGCTACACTGTACATATGCTTATAACCTTCTAAATCATAAAATATTAACAGCAAAACTGAATGGTGTCATGCTGACAGCTAAACCCATGAAGCAATATGGGCACATCAGTTGCTTGCTCTATTTTGAGGGCCAAAAAAATAGACTCTCTTGAACTATTAACATAAAACAAAGTGGTTAAATAACCATAATACTCCAGATGTCTTTTCTCCCTTCTTTTTCACTGTTTTGTTCATTTAATCCATTCTTCTCCAAATTGCTACAATGAATGAAATCAAATCTGAGGGGAGAAAGTAGCTATATGTTTCTGTACTTTGTCATATGAAAATTGTCACTTTAAGGGAAGATAAACTCTTGCATGATTTGAAACAAGTTGGCTGGCAATAATTGGAGTGTATGGCTTTTTTTAAGTTTCAAAAAGCAATACAAGTTTGTCATGAACACCGCATCATTTATGCTTTTTTAAAAAAGTCCAAAACAGTTTCCTTCATATGGTAGTTATCTTGCCAGATGTGAAACCTTAAGACTATTGAATATACAGGAGATGAAATGCTGGATCTTGTATAGACTTCAAAGTCTAGGGAATTCTGAGATGTGGAAACAGATAAAAAGGAAAAATAAAAATTGCTCTCATCTCTAAATTAATATTAAAGTCAGGTGCCATGCACCTCTTGGGATGTATATTTGGAAGCAAGTCCTACCTGGTTCCATGCCACCGAATTAACCATACAGAAGACTAAAGATTTAAGCAGCCCATGAGTAGAATGAGATACAGTCTCCAAACGTTGGCTCAAACAAAACAAACAAAACTTCAACTTATATTTCTTTCACAATAGGCAGAAATCAATGGAAGTAAAGATAATTGACAGCTAAATTGCTAGATAATGCTCACTTTTATGTTTGACTGCTTTAGATATTTGGCAAGATATATTTTGTAGTTGAACAAAGGTTGAGACCTCAGTATTCTCCTCACTAATCACTTGGAAAAATTTTTGTTCACTCTAATTCTTGACTCTCTAATGATTTTTATGATGTATTTACCTACCGTGCAGAATAATTCATCCTAATCACATAGGGTGTTTTTTGTTTATGTTTTGCTAACTCCATTTAATGCTAGTAAGCAGTCAACCGAATAGGCTGTATTTTTATTTGATGGTATTATTATAATAGCATATTATTCCATTTTTTTTAAAATTACAAAGGAGATAGAACTTTTCTAAAAGGTTAGCATCCCTCACTCCTTTTATCTAGAAAATATAAGACCTCTCCTCCTGTGGAAAGTGTAAGGGGATTTTATATATTTATTTATTTAAATTTGTTGGCTGCCCAATTCCAGTACTAGGTGGAAATACAAAACTAAAAACCAACAAAAATATATAGCCCAGACTACAATATTCTGCTAACAAAACCCATGAAACAAAACAGGGGTCATTAAACAATGGCAAACATCAACTACAGGCTGGACCCACAACCAGGCTTTCCAGAACCCCAAAAGAGAGGGTTCCATCCTTATGACTAATTAAACTTACTTGATCTTAAATATAACTTCTGGATTAAAAGCTGGCATGAAACCCTGAGCTCTATAGTCAGGTTTCTTGAATGTAAGTGAAATGCAATAGTATTGTTTTATCATAAAATTCTAAACAACTGATGTATGGAATTAAAGTCCAGTTCTCAATACCTCAAGAATAAGGCCAATGATGCCAAAACACAACATGCCTATAAATCTAACTCCCATGTGTTGCAAATCATTTCATTCAAATGACACTCCATTGCTGATATCATTATAGTCATCCTAGAAAAAATAAATTTCTCCAATATAATGGAGTAAGAGATTGCTGAACTCACACACATTAAAGGTTTTCAGGCTATCTCTGAAGGTTTCAACAAACACAATGGATTTTTCACATATTACAATTATTAATTGGTACTTATGACTTGTCTCTTAACTATAACTTGCATCTGCACAGCTACTCTATCTTCTATCCACCACTGCCCCTTCACAATTGAAAACCTATACCAACCTAGTTACATCAAAGGGGTTGTTTGAATTGTCTGTAACAGTCATATTCAGCAAGGATAGAGGTTTGCAAAAACACAGGTTTATAACCTATAACATAATATACACTTTTTTATTCCTTGCTGCCAACTTTCATCAAGTGCCATTAATTATAAGCAGTTGTAGCTTCAGAACCCTCTCTGGAGTCAAAACATAATAGCAGTGACAAAGTGGAAGAGAGTTCTTAGAAGGCCAGAAGCAAACAGCCTGAAATCAAACCAGTTCTTTTCAAAACAAGAGTGAAGAAAATGTCTCTAACCCTATTAAAACACCACATCCAGGGAAAAGATGCTTTATCATAAATAGGGTTTGGAATTGATATATAGTAGCCACAAAAATTCTTTCAGGAAGGTTTATTAGCTTTCCTATAATAATCCTATCAGAAGTTTATTATAAATTTAATAAATTTAAGAGTGACCATAACTCTAACAAATATTGGGTTCACTGGTTAGTTTCACATATCACTGAAACAAGGTTTTAAGCAAAGCTTGATGAAGAATCCATATTAATCATCAGCTGCATTCATATTTTATACTTAACTGAAACAAACCCAAATTACATTATAATTTCTATTATTCTGTTGAACCTAGTCAATAAGTTCAACAATCCATATGCTCAGAGGATGTTCTATTAATAAGCGAGTGGACTAACAATTACTTGTAAATTTGATATGATAATCTAAAGCAGATTTCCAGATTTTTGCCCTTCAACTTTCTCATCAGCATGGCAAATAGCAAGAAATTTTGTGAGGTGTAGTTCACATGATTTGGAGAGCATTTGACTTAATAATTCTGCTTCTCCCAATTTGTGTGTAGATTATGTACTCAATCTGTTTTTTAATTTTAATAGGCTTCCTATTTTCTTCATTATTCTCTGAAGATGAGAATATCCAAGAGATTTTTTTTCTTAAATCATTGAATTAGCTTTTTGGTTATAGGAGCAGGAGAATTATGTTTTCTTCTGCCACTCAACATAGTTAATGTCCTTAAATGCTCTGAAGCCAAAGAATGTATCAATTTTACAGCTGATAAAATGTAAGGCTAATCTAATTTTGGATGCCCCCATGTATATTACTGGTCCACTAAACGCCAGGAAACAATTTCTGTTTTTAATGAAAGATTTAATTAATTAATTCACTAATAAATTAATTTCTTACAGTAATAATCCTAAAAGGTCAGTAGAGGCATGCATAAGTGTGCCTCAGACGTTAGGCATGCATCAGTGTGCCTAACGTCCCTGTCCTATTGTCCCCTTTTATTTGTACCCATTTCCTATGTTCTTATATATGTTTATTCTTATTCCTGTTATCTTGTACATGAGTGACAAACTAAATAAATAAATAAAATTTATTAATTAATTAACAATAGAAAGTTCTGTGCAAAGTAGAGACTATATACATGCTCTTTTAATAAATGTAGGTTTCCACTGTACAGTCTCTAGTTTGCACAGAACTTTCTATTAATAAATTAATATTTACTTTTCCATTTCTTTCTCTGTCAGAATTATTATTTCCTAGAAATCTTGCTGATTAACGTAACACAAATAGAAGCTGACAGATTACAATTAAAAGTAATAATAAAGAAAAAATGTAGTTAATATTCACTACTGTGGTGTTATTTCACTTACTTTACACAACTAGTTGCATATACTGTATGTCTAAAGAGCCTTTTCCATGCATCTCTCGAGAGATATTTGCTTTGCTATGCTCCAGATTATGTCAATGTTTTTCATTCCAACACTTCAATCCTGAACGTAAACTCCTTGAAATATAGGGCTCTATAATTCATTCATACTTATGTGGGTTAGGGTGAAAGTCTAAAAATGTTGAACTGGAACTTTTTCTTCTGCAATATTTTAATCTAAATTCATGTTCTAATGTCATATAATTGTAAATTTCTTTATGCTGTACTATAGATAGATGTAACTTGATTGTATTTATTTATTTATTGAATTTATAGGCTGTTCCATTCCATCTGATTTTGGCAGCTTTACAAAATTAAAACTACAATAAATACAAAACAATTCCAGCAATACAAAAAACAACAGTGTTCATTCTCCATCCAGGAACATTTCCACATAGATGAATCTCTCTAGGTGTTTAACAGCATAGCTCTGTGCCTGCCTGGAGACTGACTATTCTCATTTAAGTGTTTATAGGATTGCAGCTTAAAGTGATCCACATATTCTGCCTCCAGCAAGCTATGCAATACTTGTGCACCTTCCAAGTACTCAAAGACCATGGAAACCGATTAGCTAAGAAAGCAAAGCACTCAGAAATATTTATACCATTGAAAATAAAGAAAATATTATTTCACATTGAATAAAATAAATGTTCACATTCAAAAAATATATAATAAATCTTCTATTTGAATTCTTCCTGATTATCAATTTTTGAATATATATTGGAATCACATTTTTGATATAAAGTTGTTTGTTTCTTTACCTGGCTTCTACTCTCAAAATTTAGATGCCATGTAACAGTGGCTCACATAACCAGGTTACTGTTTGGAGCACCAGAGTTACTCTGCTCAATACATAATTCAAAGGAAATATATATCGTATTTTTCAGAGTATAAGATGCACCTTTTTCCCTCAAAAAAGAGGCTGAAAATCTGGATGCATCTTATACACTAAATACAGCATTTTTGCCTCCGAAATGGCTGTGCATTGCCTTTAGGAGGCTTTTGGAGTGCTCCTGGGGGCTGAGGAGGGCAGAAATGAATGAAAAATGGGCCATTTTTTTGCTCAATTTCCCTCCAGGAGCACTCTGTAAGCCTCCTAAAGGCTATGCATGCCCTTTTTTGACAAAAAATGTGCCCATTTTCACAAAAATGGGCCATTTTTTGCTCATTTTGGGCCACCACCATCCTGAGCGCTCTACAAGCCTCCTAAAGGCTATTCATACTCCTTTTTTTGAAAAAAAGGGCCCATTTTCATGAAAGTGGGCCATTTTTGGAAAGACTGCAGAGTGCAAAAACCTTTGTAAAAAAATTTTCTCTTCAAAATCTTGGTGCGTCTTATACTTCGAAAAATATGGTATATTCTCTGAAGCTTTTCTGTATACCTTCTTTACTCTTTTCAAAGGAAGTATTTTAGTTTTAAGCTTTTCTTGGCCAGGATAAGTATAACATCCTGAAATCATTTACGATGCTAATATGGATCACCAACATATGTATATTGGTGTGGAATAACAATTCTGTGCCCTTGTGCAGATGCTATCAAAAAGTAAAGATAAATTTATTCAGTATGATTACTGGATCTATGGTGCAAGAGCTGACACTGGCATTGGCATAGTTACACTATTTATAAATATGCATAATGTGTCCTTATCTCATTGCCTTATATGATTAAACTATATATATATATATATATATATATATATATATATATATATATATATATATATATATATATATATATATATATATATATTTGCACTAAGGCAGTTTATTCTATATATGCCATTTAAATGTTAATGGCCACATCCACATCCTAGAATATCTTGACATGTGCTGATTTATTACCTTGGTTTCCTGGTTCGTGACTTCTGTGATTAGAGATAGTGGATAAAGGCTTCATTTGTCCCGAGAATGTAAGGAAAGACTATTCTAGAAAATAAGAATTAAAGAAATGAGAAGAGTTCCCTATCAATGAAGAGAACTATCTGATCATGAAGATTTAAAAAGATGAAAGTTTTAGAATAAGAGGCTGAAATCAGACAATCCAAATATGAAGACGGGCATCTAATTCAGGAGCATCAGTTGGAACTTGACCAATAGGGGCCAGGAGAACTGTTTTGCACCAGCAAGGATGTTGCCCATCTGAGTCAGTTGGGGATAAATCATAGATTACAGAGCCAAGTGGGGAATAACAAGAAAGAAACAGATTGGAGATTTCACCCCAAAAGAGGAAAAGTGAGAGGATAACTGCTATCCGGGACTATGCATCAAGACAATTACAGTGATTTTATTCATTATTTATTAAATATATATTTATTTATTAAATTTATACGACAGCCATCTCACTCTCAAGCAACATTTGCCAAAGAAGGGAAAAAGTTGGGTAGTTTAAGAAGCCGAATGATGAAATTCATCGTCACTGAAACAGTTTAGCCTTGTTTAGTGTCATCACCCTACCTAGGTGACACTCTTGGTTTAGCTGTTTCCTGAGAATATAAGTAAAAGGCATCAGACGTTCACATAGAGAGGGGAGGGGACATGTTTACTAGATGCTCAGAAAAGAAAGGAAATAACTTTTTGGAACCTCCTTGCTCGTTGATAGTTTGGTAGGAGGAATGGGTAAATGAATTCTATAGCATTTACAAGAGATTCTGGTTGAGAAATCCTTAGGGGAGTTAACTTTCAAACCCAGTCTGCCTTTTAGATTACAGCAACATTACGTCAGATACAAAAATTACAACAATATTAATTACAATAATAACAGTCCTATATCATTCACTGATATATGTCTATTATGTTACTATTTTTAAAAAGTTCTCATTTTTTTTTAAAAAAATGCATCTATAACAGGGGTGTGTTTGACCTCAGTGGGGTGGGGGGGCATGGGCAGCTCAATGTCACTTGTGTCATTTTCAGCCGCAATGGTCTCCTGAAGCCCTCTGCCAGTGAAAATTGAGCTCGGGGGAGGCGTATGCAGCCCCCCTGAGCTCTGTTTTCACTGGCAATGGCACCATGGGCCAGTCCTTTACTGCTTCCAGGATGGCCTTGGAGGCCAGATCTAATCACCCTGCAGGCTGAACACCCCTGGTCTATAAGCTTATTTTTCCATACTAATACATTTCTAACTGATGTAGAGGGGGATCTTAAAATTAGAGGTAGCACAGGATCTTTTATCCTTGAGGAGTTGTTTTTTATTATTATATCCACTTATCGTTTATTCATTATTATGAAATAAGAGTTCTTACAGTTGTTAAGTAGTAGAACTCAATACTTGTAAATCAACTAACAAGAGCTTAAGTTAATTCATACAGAAACAATCAAATGAAATATGTCTTGATTTTTAATGTTATGATTATTTCAAGGTTAGCTCGTAACAGCTTTGGAGGGAAAACAGATTGCTGTGACCCAAGAGACAGTTTACAATTCTTTGAGATAAGAAATTGAAAGCCACTGACATATCAGAACTAGGAAGAAAATATGACACCATACATAGGGTGACCAGACGTCCCGCATCTGGCGGGACAGGCACGCGTTTTCATCATTTTTCCCGTGTCCCGCCCGGTTCTCAAAAAAACCCGCTTTATTTTGGTGCTCACTGGCTCCCCCGCCCATCAGCTGCCGCTAGCTCGCTCGTTCCTTTCCCCCATCTATTCTATTCTACACTAAAAATCTAAGCCAGCCCAGCCTGCCACTCACTGATTGGCCTGGACTCCAGCCAATCAGTGAGCTGGCTGGGATGGAAAACTTTAAGCACGCTGCATCCCAGACAGCTCACTGATTGGCTGGAGTCCGCTTAAGCACGCCGCGTGAGTCTCCATTTAATTTCACCTTCGCCGTTTGCTTTTGCTGCTTCACTGGTGAGTAACCGGTGGGAATCGGGAAGCTTCACCGCTTCGGGTGGGCGGCGGTGGCCTTTAGCAAGAGAAGGCCTTCCCTAGGGAGTCTGGCTTTCCCCACCCCCCACCCCACCTCCTCCACTAGCCTTTGTCCCTCCACAGTAGGGCGGCTGGGGGGAGGAGACGGCCCTCCTCTCCTTCTCCCCCTTTGCGGAGTTGGGCGGGCGGGCCGTCTCCTCCCCCCAGCCACCCTACTGTGGAGGGACAAAGGCTAGTGGAGGAGGTGGGGTGGGGGGAGGGAAAGCCAGATCGCGGCGGCTACTACCAGCCCGCAGCCTCCCTACCCTGAGAGAGAAACCCGGGAGAAGATGCGGGGAGGGGGGGAATTCGCATGGGGCGGGCTGCAAGAGGGAAGGAGGGAGTCTGGATTGCTGCAAAGCAAGTCTTGGGAAGTCCTTTGCACCGGCTAGAAAAGGTCTTCACTCACTCCCTCTTCTTGCAGCACGCCCCGATGCGAAAAATGCCGAGATCGGCGCACTTGGGGCTGCAGTGATTTCTATCAAAGCAAACGTGGGTGCAGCCAAAGAGCTTCTCTGAACGGGGCTGAAGGGAGGGAACCAGGAGCCCAGTGGAGCAAGAGCGCCGCATGCCCGCCGCAAACAAAGCACATTCGCGCCCGCCGATAACTCCTGCACGGGAGAAATGAGCCGGGCTCCCCCGGGAGACACCCACCCCCAGGCCGGGGGGGGCTGTAGGTGGGGGAAGGGTGGTGGGTGGAGGAGCCACTGCAAGGGCACCGCATTTACCCCTGCACCGAGGCTGAAAATGGCAAAGGCGGCCAGGAAGGTCCGATCGGCCGAGACTATCACTCCGTGCTTCCTTCCCTAAAAATTTACATTTCTGTCAGAGGAAAGGTCACAGTGTTGTGTGGTAGGCGGAGCTCGGAGCACAACGGAGAGAGAAGGAAAGCGGGCGACAGTACTGGCTCCCACGAAGCAGAGCCTTTAGGGATTTAGGGAAGGGAGCCAGCCGTGGAAGGGAAGGGAGTGTGCGGGGCCGTATGTGTGTGCACGCGCGCAGGCAAGCTGCCGGGGAGTTGCATCTGCCTTTGCCAAGGGAATATGTTGCTGCTGCGGTGGTTGCTGGCCTCCCGTTGCCAAACGGCACCTGGAGCCATGAGCGGTGGACGCAGCCCTTGGCAGCTTCTAGCAGGGAACCATAACGAGTGTCTCCCCCTTTGGCTGCAGCTTCCTTTCCTCTCTCCACCTGCTGATGCTGTGGCTGCTTTTCGCTTCTCTGCCTCTTCCTGGGGATCGTGGAGGAATCTTGGTCTGGCATCATTGTGTATACCCGTCCCAGCCGGCCGGTATTTTGTCCCTTCTGTCTCCCCGTTGCTCAGAAAAGCAACTCTGGGAAGGTCCTTTGCTAGCAGGCAGGTTCTAGGACGCCTGCCGCCACCAAAGGACCTTCCCACAGTTGCTTTTCTGAGCAACGGAGAGACAGAAGGGACGCAATCTCCTTTCATTCTCCCTCTGCCTCATTCACTCGTTCGGGCAGCAGAGAACGAAAGAAAATTGCATAGCTAAGGATAAAGGAGCCTGCAACCTCCTTCATTCAAATGTTCAGGCAGCGGGGATTGGGGGGGGGGCTTTCTCGCATGCCTTCTTTCTCTGAAGCCGCGCTGGATTTAGCAAACTTTGGGATTGTGCAGCAGCCGAAGATCGCCTGGTTAAAAAGGAGGAAGAAGAGGCTCCACTAGTCCGGAGCCCATCCGCGGTGGCAGGGATCCCCCACATACACACACACACACAGGGAGGGAGGAGAGACAGAGAGAGAGACAGACACACACAGAGAATGACAGAAATACAGAGAGAGGGAGGGAGGGAGATAGAGGCAAAGAGCCACACAGAGAGTGAGAGACAAACAGATACAGAGAGAGAGGGAGAGGAAGAGGGAGAGGGAGGGCGTGTTTATGCACAGAAGGGAGATTTAAAACTTCGGAGTGAATCCGGGAAGAGGGAAGAGGGAAGAGATGGAGGACTGGCTTTTCACTCCGATTTCTGAGCCCCCAGCTGTTAGTGATGGAGGAGGAGAAGGACGAAGGAAGAGGTTGCATTTTTGTTAGGCTGAAAGAGCTGTGGCGTTTTAAAGAAGTCCCGTTCTTTTTATTTAAGCACGAAAGGAAAAATCTGCAAAAAGCCCGGGGAAATGTTCCTTGCAAAGCATCATGGTCGCAGAGAATGCAAATGAAGGTGCTTATCTCCCCGCCCGGCTCAGAGACACGCTGAGTCCCATTCAGAGGGCGGAGGGACGCTGTGCTTTTTTTTCTTTTGTTTATGTTCTCACAACCATGCAAAGGTGGGTTTTGTGCTACAAGGATCTTTCTTTCTTTCTTTCCCTGTCTGCGGTTCCGATTGCAGTTGCTTCGGTTTAAAGCACCGTTTCTCATTCCTTGCAAAACTGGGGCAGGACTGCCTCTCCTTGCAGCACCCTCGGTTGCAAAATGTTCCCCTGATTTGGTTTATAAGTTCGCAGCAAGGCAATCCAACAAATAGGAAAGTTTTAATAAGATTTTCTGACTTTATTTGGTCTCTGCTGCCACCCCCACCCCCAACCCCTCCCAAGGAGAGAGTGGGAAGGAGAGGAAGGAAGGAGGGAGGGGGAAGGAAAAGAAGAAGGGAGGGGGGAGAAGATGGAAGGAGAAAAGATGGAAGGAAGGAGAAAGAAGGAGGAAGAAGATGGAAGAAGAAAGGAAGAAAAAGAAGAAGGGAGGGAGAAAAGTGGGAAGGAGGTGGGAAGAAAAGGGGAAGAGAGGGAAAGAGCAGAAAGATGAGGAGGATGAAGTTGATAGGCAAGAGGAAGGAGGAAGGAAGGAAGAAAGAAAAAGGGAGGGAGAGAGGAAAGAAGAAAAGATGGAACTAGAAAGGAAAGAAGGGAGGGAGGAAAGAGGAAGACAGGGAAAGAGCAGAAAGACAGAAGGTGAAGGTAGATAGGCAGAAGGAAGGAAGAAATAGGAAGGAGGTAAGGTGAAAGGATGGAAGGAGGAAGGAACAGAAGTGAAGAGGAAGAGAGAAATGAAAAGAGCAGAAAGACAGAGAAGGAATCTTGGTCTGGCATCATTGTGTATAGAGAAGGTAGATAGGCAAGGTAGGTAGATAGGCAAAAGAAAGGAAGTTGAACGAATGGAAGGAGGAAGGAAGAGAAAAGGAGGAAGGGAGTGAGTGAGGAAAGAAGAGAGGATGGAAGGAGAAAGGAAGGAAGAGAAGAAAAGAGCAGAAGACGGATAAGGTGAAGGTAGATAAGCAAGAGGAATGAAGGAAGAAGTGAGGTGTCTCGAGGAGGGGAAAACATTTAGTGACCAAAGTTACAATGGCATTGAAAAAAGTGACTGATTACCATTTTTCACACTTAGTGACCATTTTCACACTTAGCGACTGTTGCAGCATCCTCATGGTCACGTGATCAAAATTTTGATGTTTGGCAACAGATTCGTATTTATGATGGTTTCAATGTCCTGGGGTCATATAATCACCTTTTGACAAAGTCAAATGGGGAAACCAGATTCACTTATGTTACTAACTTATCAGCTGCATTTATTCACTTAAAAACTGTGGCAAGAAAGGTGATATAGTGACCAAAGTTACAATGGGATTGAAAAAAGTGACTGATGACCATTTTTCACACTTAGCGACCATTTTCACACTTAGCGACTGTTGCAGCATCCTCATGGTCACGTGATCAAAATTTGGATGTTTGGCAACAGTTACAATTTATATTTGTAAATTGTAGTTATGTTGAAATTAAAAAAAAAACATTACAATACTATTTTTGCGTTGTATGAAAATTTTTGTTGCTCCGTATAACATTTTTAATCAAACCCCCCCCCCCCCCCCCGGTCAAAGGTGTCCCTCTTTACCAATCTGAAAATCTGGTCACCTTAACCATACATCAAAATAATACAATCTGTATGAAGCCTTTACTGGTTTCTGTAGCCACCTTGTTAGAACAAGCAGTGAGTAAGCAATGTCCTGCTGGCTATTAAAATGCTGTTCTGTGTTTACTTGCAAAGTCGGGTGGATGGAGCTGAGAAAGGGGTGGGGAGAAGCAGCTTTGTGCTGTGGGTTTTTGATGTCATTTTGAAAGCATGTTCTGTAGAAATAATGCCTCCAGAATACACTTAAAAGTTCACTTTCCCCAAAGAAACTCGATTTACAATCTTTCTCCCTTGCATCGTTAGAGAAGTGATGCGTTCATTCATCTGAGCTTAAACCACAAGCTCTGTACTCTGACAATATTTGTCTTAGCTGATACATTTTCCATGCTCTGAACAAGCAACCACTTTGAAGTCCACCTCTTCCCAGAAGCCCGTGTCAGCAAACATATCTTTCACCAACCGGCACTAAGGCATATTTTTTTAATTATCCGCCTGAAACCACCAGCAAAACACATAACCTTCAAGGAATTGATTGATCTCATGGATCACTGTTTTCCCCACTGTGCATATCACATATAGACAAAACAGCACAATCCCCACAGATATCAGGTTTTCAAATGCAATTGAAACAGACAGAAATGCAAAAAACTTCCACACTGACTCTTTCAGACATGATCAGCAAATGCATTTCCTGGATATTATATTTGCTTGTCATGCACTTTTAATGGCTTCGGTTGGACTATTATTCTTTGCCATCTCATCTCTTCAGATCTAATGTCAGGCATTTTTGGAACCCTTAGCAAGGAGTAGGAACTACATGCACAGCTTATTTAAGTGCTTACATCTTAACTGATTCTTAATTAGGGGGAACTCCGTGGAATTGTTTATATGTTGTAAGCAGCTGTTGCAAGCTGCACTATAATAAGGGATCATTAAACTATGATTTCAAAAAAAGGATCTTATAGGAAAGATACAACTACCGAGGGGAAGAGCTAATGCTCTGACCAGAACATAGAAGTCAATACTCCAGTTTGCTCATGGAAAGGTTTTAGATTCATCACATTCTCTACTAAGGGAAGAGAAGGAAATATATTTCATCTATGTCTCTGTGTACATTACAGATACAGCTGTGTCTGGAACTACCACACAAGCAAAGTAAAGAAGTAGTCGATAGAACAAATGACATATGTTAAAAAAAGATTAGCAATCATAGAAAGTCAGCCTCCTCAAGAATGAAATGTTTTGGGGAATATTAAAAAAGGCAGGATAGAATATTTCTCCTAAAGGAGAAATGGGGGGAAAATCTTAAGGGAGACAATAACCAGCCCCAGTCTCCTTGCCCCAAGGAGAAACTGAGGGGGGCAGCTTTTAGAAATGCATATTTAGTAATCCATTCCGAAAGGCTGGGACAGACAGAAATTTCAGAGAAGCAACAAGCAAAGATTGATAAGATTAGCTCAGACAAACACATAGGATTTGAATTTCCCCCTTTTGCCTATAGAGCCAGCCATGACACCTACAAGACCCCATAGGAATCTAGAAGGTATAAAACTCACCCACTCTCAACTCCATTTTATCAGCTGTCCCAGAACTGCATGCTGTGCGTTTGTTGGTTCTGTTCACCAATAAACAGAATCTTTCTTTCCATTCAGCTTCCATTTTATTTCTAGCTTGGAAGCGATCTTTTTCTTCCAACACAGTTTGATTACAGCCCCCAGTTTTGGAAGGTGCTATGTGGATGCTTTGGTATAAAATCTTGGCCAATCACAAAGTTATACATGTTGACATTCCAAATATCACTAACATAATATTGTATTAGAAAAACTGGGATTAAAAGCAGATCAATTATATAGTGGTCCCTTATAAAACCACCACTCTTCAGTGGTGCTTTTGTAATTCTACAATGGGGACTGAGTTCTACTCTTTATAACTGAATCACATATGCTGAACCATTGGCTCCAGATTCTCCCATACCCACCTTCCATAATCAGAGGCCAATTACAAAAATGCAAATCTGCCAAGTTTCGCTTGTGAAAGTTGAAAACTGTTTTTGAATGCACATGAAAATGAGTAGGCAATTTGGGTTGCATTTCTCTAAAAGGATGCATGTTTCTTTTCATGTTTGCTTTATACAGATTTTTTTTTGTATTTTTTTGCAGGATAATGGATTTTTGCATTTTATTACTGTGAATATATCCATCTCTATAGAACATTGACTGTAATGTGTTTTTTAATAAAAGTGACTCATGTTGCGACCTTTAGAAACAGCAAAATTGGAACAATAAGTAATTTTTGATTTGTATCATTTCCAAACATGCAAATAATACAGATGATATTTGCATTTTCATGCAAACTAAAACATTTTATTCTTCTTTTATTCTTCCCAACTGTCTTTGATTTCCTGGAAGCCTTTAACAAGCTTTCTACCGTAGATTCTGAAACTGCCTAACCAATTCCTACGTTTTTATATGTATCCAACTGAAGAGGCCAGCATCTCGTTCAAATAAGGGGATAGGGAAAAGAGAAGCAAATAGTACATAATTAAATAATTTTGTGGCATTGTTTTCCTAAGATCCTTGGAATTTAAAATTATGTAATGTTTCCAAGTTATTCAAATGATTCTGAATAATTCTTGATGAATATATCCTATTTTATTTTTCTTGATGTATACTGAGAGCATATCCACCAAAGACAAATTCCTTGTGTGTCCAATCACACTTGGCCAATAAATAATTCTATTCTATTCTATTCTATTCTATTCTATTCTATTCTATTCTATTCTATTCTATTCTATTCTATTCTATTCTATGATAGGCCTTGAGCTTGGCAGGGTTCAGTACTATCACTGTAACTATTCCAATGGCAGCTAGAAACCTCATATGATGACATATGATTTTTTTTAAAATACCTAAAATGAAAACTTCATGATTCAGACTTAAACACTGAAGGTCGATTATTAACCAAATGTGTTTAGCAAACTAACCATAGGAACATTTACATAATATAAAAATATTTTCCTTGTGTTTTAAAACCCCTGTGTATGAATGATGTCTAATAATTTTCACTTTGAAACAATCCCAAATTGAATCCCAAATTGAAAATGGCAGATATGAATATGGGTATTAACATTTTAGAGCACGTTATTTCTGATCGTTCATTTAAGTTGTTGCAAGAAGACTCGCGTTGTCTAAATTTGTAGAATGGCAGTTGATTCAATTAAAGCAACTTTTATTTTACAGTCTGGGCTGATTCACCTGCATTTTAAATTCACAATTCTGCTTTATAGGCAGTGAAATAGTATGGTTAAAATGGATATTAGCTAATTGCAAGAATTTTGGAACAAAGAATTAGATGCATACAATAAATATAAACATAGTAGACAGATTGAGCAGTGTAATTTGTTAAAGTGTGGTTGAATTTCAATTTTATGCTTAAAAACTGGGTAGATTTTTGTTTATAAATGATGTTTATTAGTAGGGTAAGGATTTGGTTCTATTATTCATTTTTATTTCTAATTTTCCTGTCTTCCTAAACTGTAGAGAAATACAAAATTTCAAGAGAAGATTGTTTAGAGTCACAGTGAGAGGAAAAAAAATAATATGGACATTTTTTATGAACCACCAATACCAGAAGCCTAGGTTAGCATAGTTTTATTTGTGGATAGTCAAAAGAGTGTTATGTTTATTATAAGCTGAGTATAAGCTGAGTACTGAATTTTTTTTGAAAGTTTGCTTTCCCTTGGAATCCAGTGTTAATATTTATCTAGAGAAAATTGACTGCTTCTTTCCTCCCACTTCTTCCTCCCTGCTCTTCTCTTTGAATGCACATAGACATGCACACATATATAAAAATCCAATGCACATCACACATAGCCTGTATCCCACAGCTAACTCTTAAACACTTAACAGGAATGACAGTCCCTTTTAACTAGATCAAATGTTTATCAGTGATACCCGCATCAATAAAGCGAACAATTTGCTGCCAAGTGCAACCAAACAAGATGAAGAAACCTGAGTGAATAAACAAGACAAGACAAAATTTTCCATTTGCGGATAGCTGAAAAGAGGAGCTTCTTTGATTGATAGGTTATACTAAGCTTTTCTTGCAACCATGAAAGTAAGTTTAAAGGGGAAGGTAGGCAGTTTTTTTCTTCTGTTCCTTACACATGCAAGTTTACCACTAATCAGAAGCTTAACCGAGTTAGCAAATTTGCTCTCTAAACCCCTCATGCATTTCAACAATATGTAAAATCATGCTCTTGTCTTCTCCTCTGTGACAAAATACTTTTTCTATTCATGCATAAAGTTGTAGCATAAATACTATGTAAAGATCCTGACCCTACCTATTTTTGCACTGTAGCAAAGTCCATCTCTGGATAACTCTTAATAGTTTCAGGAACTTTGGGGAAGACAGCTAATATTGACTTCTAGCTCTCCCAGGTTGACCTACAGAGAGAGTGTGTGTGTGTTTCTCCTCGACTGCCTTTAAAATAACAGCTTGTCTTTGACCTTCTTGGTGCTTTTTTCAAAGCCATGCCAGATCACTGCTTTTGCATATATCTTATATCAGTGGTGGGATTCAAATAATTTAACAACCGGTTCTCTGCCCTAATGACCAGCTGGGTAAGCGGGCTCAGTGGTTATGTGACCGTGTGGGCATAGCCAATTTAACGTCACTCATATCAATGGGTGCTTTGCCCTAACTGTTACAATGTAATAAGGGTTAACTGGAGATGCAGTTTCTGTAAGCAAGGCAATAAAGATTGGGCTAGAAGCAACACCAGAATGTTTCCTTCCTGCCTTCCTTATAGGATTAGCCCTGTGAAGTGGGAAAAAATTAAGTAAGATTTCTTCCATCAACCTGTTCTCCGAACTGCTTAGAAAGTTAACAACCGGTTCTCCCGAACAGGTGTGAACTAGCTGAATCCCACCACTGCTTAATATAGTGTAGTGTAGTGTAGTGTAGTGTAGTGTAGTGTAGTGTAGTGTAGTGTAGTGCAGTGCAGTGCAGTGCAGTATAGTATAGTATATAGTATAGTATAGCACAGCACAACACAGCACAGCACAGCACAGCATAGCATAGCATAGCATAGCATAGCATAGCATAGCATAGCATAGCAAAACTACATAGCATAACGTAACATAACGTAACATAACATAACACTTATACTATATTATAAGTGTTTTAGGTATTTTCTATTTTATGCATGGAATATAAGAGAGGACATGACAGAGAGGAGGGCAGTTCTGCAATATTAGAAAATTACATGACTGCTTTAAAGAGAATCAGATGGTGGATTTTGCCCCATGTCTTTGAAACATTTTTTGCCTTTGAATCCCAAGTGCCAAATAGACTTAATTCTTATTAATGAATTTGTTGTTCACAATAAGCTGCCTTGAAGGGTAAGATATAAATATCTCTAAAAGACATATTTTCAAAGATGTTATGAACTGTCTACCCTGATGGTTTATATATGTATTATAGCTGAAGTGGTCAAATGATAAATAATACATATTAACAAGTCTTTCACGGTCATGACTGACAACCAGTTTATTAGTTTCAATAAAAACAGAATCCAAATTCTATATATCCACATTTCCCCATGATGGATTGTATGTACTTACTCTCTGTTTCTTGCCAAAGATTTTTCATCAATTAAGAAAAGCAGTCTGATAACTAAAAGTGGTTTTGACAGTGGTTTCTAGTCTGTACCATAGGCAGATTTTGTCTAGTTATTTTTCAATTGCTTCTGGTTTAATATATTTGGAAACGCTCTCCAGGTGATTGAAAATGACACTAATGTTGACAATGAAAAGAACATTAGAATAAGAACCTAATATAAAAGATCTGCATCATTTGTGTAAAAATCTTTGCTGAAGAAATTAGAATGAATCAATGCCTAAATATCTTTTTGTGTTTAACTTCATTTTTATCCCAACTTTTTTAAAAATCCTCAGGGTGATAAACATCTAAACTATAATGAACAAAAAACTGAGAAAAAAATAAAATAAAAAATAAAACCACAGAAACTAAAAAAGCAAATCCTACATTTAAGTATTGTTATTCTCTCTCTCTCTCTCTCTCTCTCTCACACACACACACACACACACACACACACACACACCACCACCACCACCACCACCACCATCACCACCACCATTATTCATCTTTTTAAATAAAAAAATTCTATAGTCTGGATTAAGAGTATGTCAAGAGAATAAAGAAGTATTGTCAATGCCTATGGAGATTCTCCGTCATCCAGGTCATGGCTGTCCCAAAGGTGCTTTTTTTTTTTTTTACAAAAGGCAACTGGACTTTCTTGGGTTTTTTTCCCCTTTGGAACATTTCACTTCTCATCCAAGAAACCTCTTCAGTTCTGAAAAAGAAACTTGTTTTTTTGGATGAGAAGCTAAAGGTTTTCAAAGGGAAAAAATCAAGAAAGTCCAGTTGCCTTTGAAAAAAAAGTACCTTGGATAAAAGTATTGCTAGCACACAAATTTGAAGATTTCACTAATTTTACTGAGGTCTGTGGTCCAAATTATGAGGTTTCAAAATCCCCCGTATTTGGCAAAGGGAAGAGTAATATTAATAACAATATTCACAATCTCAGATTACAATTCTGATGTGTGCTTAGAGGTAATTTCTTAATTTCATCTAGTCTTCCCCAAAGCAGTACCAGGAAATATGGCTTGATGAGAACAACAGCCAAGCAATTGCTTAGGAACATGCAGGTTCTGTGTTGCTTAGCTAATGCTGCATAATACCTCAGCTAAACAACACAGAACCTGCATGTTCCTAAGCAATTGCTTGGCTGTTGTTCTCATCAAGCCATATTTCCTGGTACTGCTTTGGAGAAATGCCTCTATATAGTGTCATACAGTTGTTCTGAGGATCAAAAAACTTGTGACATATTATGTGTCCTGGTTGGTGACTATGTACAATATAATATCAGATGCTTAGATAATGTGCAACATCTTACAACCCCTCATATGGCTCATTAAAGTCATACATAAGCCAAATCAGCAATGGTTACTCTTTTTTTTTATTTGCCAAATGAATTACGCAGGAAAGATTTCAGTTTTGTCAGCACTTTAGGACACATAATCCTTAAGACTAAAAACAGAAACTTTCCAATTATGTGTGACAAGTGAGACAATGTCTGGCTAATCATTTGATAAGCTTTACCTTCTTTTGTCAAAGCTGAGTTCAATGTGTTATTTCTGGAATAAGCAGGGTAAATTGTCTTCAGATCTAGATTGTTTCTTCAGTTCTTGCTCTTGTAGAGTCTTTACAATGCTGATAGTACAAAGAGTGTCTAAAATGCCAACAGTTACAATGATTACAGATTTCAAGGTATTTATTACAGCCTCACCTGGGCAGCTTAACAAGACCCATGAGTCTGTAAGCCTGTTTTATTTTAAAGTATGCCCCATTTACAAACATGGTACAATTAAGATGTAAAAATGGCTTGAGAATGAAATTTAGTTCAGAGAGATCCCATCTGGGAAAGTGTTTTCATAATCATTTATTGACTTAATTTAGAACCATGGTTTGCTGAATTTTTTTTCTAAAAAAATGTTTTCTTAAGACGTTTCTTTGGTTTGTTTTTACTCCTCCAGAACTATTTATTTTATATAAATTATTAAACTGTGTTTGACACTTTTTCAAACCTTGTGTTACTAAAGGCAAATGTCACAACCTCCCTTCTAAAAGGAGTGGAGCCTTAGTCAGGAATTATCAAATAATTACAAATATAGTATTCCTAATAATCATCTTGTAGGTGGTGAATCATGAGTGACCCTGATGACAAACAAAACACATCCAATTCCATATGCATATAAAAAATAGCACAGAAATGTTTTGCTAGTATTGAATTTATATTTTAATGTATTTATAGCATATTGTATTTGTATTTGTATTTGTATTTATTTGTCTTGTATGCCGCCCACTCCCGAAGGACTCTGGGTTGTTCACAATAGACAAGGGAAGGGGAAAACTGGACAAAGACAACACTTTAAAAACAAAAACCGCAACATTCACAATTTCCGTGGGGCTGGATGTTTCACAAGCCCACTGGCCTGCTGGAGCAGCCAGGACTTGGTGGCTTTGCGGAAGGCCGGGAGGGTAGTAAGGGTCCGGATCTCATTCCAGAGGGCTGGAGCTGCAACAGAGAAGGCTCTCCCCTGGCTGGCGGATGGAATCCGGAGGAGACCTAACCTGTGAGATCTAATCGGTCTGAGGGAGGTAATCGGCAGGAGGCGGTCTCTCAGGTACCCAGGTCCAATGCCATGTAGGGCTTTATAGGTAGCGACCAGCACCTTGAAGCGGATTCGGAGACAAATGGGTAGCCAGTGCAGCTCGCGGAGGATAGGTGTGACGTGGGTGTACCTGGGTGCACCCACAATCGCTCGCGCGGCTGCATTCTGGACTAACTGAAGTCTTCGAACACTCTTTAAGGGCAGCCCCATGTAGAGCGCATTACAATAATCCAGTCTTGAGGTCACAAGGGCGTGAGTGACTGTCTGAAGGGCCTCCCGATCCAGGTAGGATCGCAATTGGTGCACCAGGCGAACCTGGGCAAAGGTCCCCCTAGTCACAGCCGACAACTGGTGTTCTAAAGTCAGCTGGGGATCCAGGAGGACTCCCAAATTGTGAACCCTCTCTGAGGGGCATATAATTTCACCCCCCAGCCTGAGAGATGGAATAATTGGCCAATCTTTCGGAGGGAACATCAGAAGCCACTCGGTCTTGTCTGGATTGAGTGCCAATTTGTTTGCTCCCATCCAGACCCCAACAGCTTCCAGGCACTGGCACATCACTTCTACTGCTTCGCTGAGTTGGCACGGGGCAGACAGATACAACTGTGTGTCGTCCGCGTATTGGTGGTACTTAATCCCGTGCCGGCGTATGATCTCACCCAGCGGCTTCATGTAGATGTTAAATAGGAGTGGGGACAGGACCGAGCCCTGCGGCACCCCGTAGTTGAGGGGCCTTGGGGTCGATCTCTGCCCTCCGACCAACACAGACTGCAACCTGTCCAAGAGGTAGGAGGAGTGCCTCCCACTCCCACCTCTCGCAACCGTCACAGAAGGATACCATGGTCGATGGTATCGAAGGCCGCTGAGAGGTCAAGGAGCAAATTAACAACCCCCAGCATATCATCCCTGATCTTTCGAACCTGAGTCTCAAATTTATTAGACAGATCTTTATGCGCAACCAATATCTCCTCCTTAAGTTTTATTTCCATCGTAGCTGCAAAATTCTTAAATGCCTCGGCCAGCTCCTTCTGAAAAAATTATTTAGTCAGTAGCTCGCCTGAGGGGGGAGGAAGTGGAGACTGGTTTCGTGCCAGGGACAAACAAACTTTTGAACCTGGGGGGGGGGGGAGTTGCTTAAAAGCCATTCCAGGTCTTAATCTTCTTCAACCAATTAATAAGCCTGTGCTAGTCAGTTGTGCAGCTGTTACTGATTAATTTAGTTAAATCACTCCTTCCCTTTGAAGTTTTAAACTCCATAGAAATTCAAAACTCGAGCAGTGTTACGAAGCTGCTCGGCGCCATTTTGCGTATCTCTTTAGAAAGCAAGATATCAGAAGGAATTCTTGTAAAAACAAAAACTGAAGCTAAGAATTGATACAAACAATTAAAAATCCACATGTACGGGGTCCGCTTGTCTTGGAATCAATAAATCAAGTTTTGTTCTGAGGAGTTGAGTGTTGCTTTGAGCTGCTAATGCAGCTGGAATTCCTGGCACGGAGGCAATTCTGCCGTCGGCTGGCCTCCCCCCCTCCCAGAAACAATCTGTGAGAGTTGGCTGGCACAATGCCCGGCAGAAAGCTCACCTTATCTTCTGGCACTGATAATTCTTGATGCCCCCCCCCTCCTTTGCATATACTGTACAAATGAAGCCAAGCTTCATTGGGTTTTTTTCCCCTCAACTTTGTGGTGCTCCCTTTGGGCCCGGTGCCCTAAGCACATGCTTAGTCTGCTTAATGGTTAATACACCACTGTGGATGAGAGTAGGTTGCTGGCTGGAAATAGATTTTTGGGGACCCTTTGATCAGGGAATACTAAGGGAATACTAAGTGTTGCAATGACCATCCCTACAGAATAACATTAAAATGTTTCTGAGATTTGCAGATGAATCTGGTAGCTATCTGGATATTTCCTGAATGGAACATGTATAGGTTGCAATTGAAGTACAATTCTGACCAGGCTTATTCAATGAAATTAAATGAGTAAGCAAACACAAATCCAAATTCTATAATAAAGAATGGATTCTTCAAAAGCTAGACAGATTTTCTCGTTAAACAGTTGGAGAAACACCCTCTCCCCCAAAAGAAGGTGCAATCAGGAATACTGACAACAATGATAATACACTGTTTTCTGTAAATATACCATATATTCCAAAATACCGATATTTGAAGATTCTATCTTGCCTTGAAAATAAAATAAATATTTTTAGCACATAACATTTCACTGCAAGTATGACCAGCCAATGATTCAGAGCTATTCCTGGAATCTAATGTAACATGGATTAAACTGAACAAAGAATATATTCAGCACCACAGAAAGGCCAGTCAGAAAACAGCTTGTGAGAGAATAAAGTTATCCTATCCTTTCTTAGTGTTTCAGAAGTTAGTGGTTTAACTCCCGGAGCAAGACAAAAGTGGAGCAAAAAAGCATTTTGAGATAAGAGGACAGAACCTAATGGATATTTTCAGTAAGCTTAAAAGCTATGTTACCACTATAGTGCCAAGATAATGGTTTCTACCTCTACAATTCCTTGCAATGATTGTTTTGCCAATATATAGTATAAAAGAAACAAAGGCTAATAATTGCTTGTCAGCATTGACGAAGCATGACAGGCCTCAGAAATGGGAAGGGGGAATGCCATTTCACAGCTCCATTCAATAGTAACAAGCTGAAAATACAGTGCATATTGTATACCAATGAAATCAGCTCATGATTGAGCAGGAAAGGACATTTGAAGGTCAAATTAAACAAGCTGTTTATATCTCTTTACTTAAAAATACATTCAAGAATTTGAATCGTGGAGATAATTTAGAGTTGTATAGAAAGAGATGTTATAAAACAGACAATAGATACAGAGTTATTTATTGTGTGACAGGTTAGGACTAAAATTAGGTCTAAAAATATACCAGAGTTGGCTGTTTAATTCAGGAGGGGAAAATGTACTTGTGGATACTTCTGCTCTATAAAGGAAGAGTAGGTTAATTATTGCCAATGGAAGTTAGGTAGTTACACATAGAATCATGTAAACCAATACCAACTTATATATTCAAAAGCATCTTTTGAATAATGAAACAAAACTGACAGAGCATCATAGCTCAGCAGAATTGTCCTGAGAATGTTTCTTCTCTATTTTGGGAATATTTTCCTTCATGTAAACAAACAAATGCCACAGAGTACTCCAAAGACAGAACATAAACTGAGTTGGGACACTTTTAAGACCCACCCCTCTAGATTTGCCCAGTATAAATCATATTTAAACATCTGCATAGTTTATAAGGTGTCAATCAAGCACTTATAAATCAACGATATTTATTTGAATTTGTTTGGGTTTTTTTTAAAGACAAGCATTAAAGAACCATGGTAGGACTTTTTCTTACAACTACATTAATAATGTCCTGTCTTCTGTCCTTGACACTTGGGGGAAGGAATTACATCAATATTAAAAATGCTGTCCCATGCTTGGCTTTTCATTATGTCTCAGCAAAGAGCTACTAGTATCGCTGTCCTCATGGAGACTTTCTTTCTGAGCAGTATTTAATGGATCCCCAACTACCCTTTTCCGTCCTACTGAGGATCATATATTATTGGGAAAGCCAATCATTAACTGCTGTGCTCAATGTATGTTAGAGTGGGGTTTGGAGCTCACACTATATGTTTTTTATTACATAGGTATTTTGCCTTACCTGCTTATGGCATACTTATCATGGCAAAAAGAGAAGTCACATGGCAAATGGTCCATTCTTTTCTTACAGGAGTTGATAACCCAGAACATCTGATGCTCCTTTTTCATGCACCTTAGACTGTCCACATGGAAGATCTTGTGCCATGTTATTCTGGAAAACACTACTGAAATTCTGTAAACTTAAAAAGACCTTCTTCAGTAGCAGATGGGCACAAAATTGGTTGTATTAGAAGAACATGTTCTTAATAGTGGTTGCTGGAGTAGAATACGTGGATGAGCCCATATCAGAAACCAAGAAATTATTTTCTCTTTAACAAACTTAGGACTAGGTCAGTTGTATAAAATGGAGGGAATGTGGTGGTAAGCTTTGATTTAAAAAATGTATCAGTGTTTGTCTATGTATATATGATCATATATCATACTAATATCATATATGAGAATCATATCATATATCAAATGCTTAAATCCTATTTTCATTTGTGGGGAAATACATCCCATTGCACTCATTAAGATTTCTTTTTGAAAAGACATACATTTCTGCAGGAAGGAAGGTTAATTTGGTACCAGGTAACTTTTCTTCTTCTATAGCTAGATCAAACTTTAAACTGTCAAGAATGAAAATACCTTCTTGGCTTTGTCATTGGTCAAAACTAAGTCATTATCAATATATGTTTCTGGTAGTAGCTGACATACCACCAGATGGCCCAGGCTCTGTGTCTCTCTGTATTCACATAGCATCTTGTTATTCATTAAGAGTCTCCATTTGAGCATATTGGTTTTACTTCAACTTTTAACATATTCAGGGACCTTCAAGGAAAGTTGGGTCCTTCAGCCATGTTATTCTTTGATAGATGGTCTTATTCCTCCCTCTTTTAACTTGATTTTGTTTCTGTGTACCCTCCAGAATCTTTGTTTTTGCTATAAAGCTGTTGCTAGATCTGAGTCAGCTGGTTTGGGGCCTATGTCCATTCAGAGGATGTTAAAGATCTTGCTTAGTTCTCTTGGCTTCTGCCACTACATCTCTCCTGATCTTAGTTGAGGCAATGCCAGCAAGAGTATAATTTTTTCAATTGGTGTAGATTTGAGGCAACCTGTCACTAAGTGTTTTGCTTCAAATTTCAGGTGACTAGAAATTTATATCACCTTCTGGGTTCCTGTTGGTTCCATACAGTTTTATATGGGGCTGCATTTTGAACATGTATTTCTGGCTCATGCATTGAAATTAACTGGTTCTGAAGAGCCAAAGAAGCTTGTTTTGCAGTGTAGTAATTCATATTTTTTATTGCAACCTCATAGATTTATCTGTCTGAATTACATTGCATAATTTTTTATTTTATTCATTATTATTTTATTGGAAACTTTGGTGAACTGTATTTCATGTCTTAATCCACTTTTCAATAAGCTTCCCAATATGGTACCAACATCCTCTTTCAACACCTGACTGTTCTTTCATTCACCACCATAGTTGTTCCAGTCTGATGGGCTGGGACATCAAGAAAAGAGATATTATGGAGAACGTGGATGGCTACGGCGTGATCATCTCCTCCAAAGTGGTTTACTTCCTCAA
Organism: Thamnophis elegans; assembly: GCF_009769535.1. Lineage (NCBI taxonomy): Eukaryota > Metazoa > Chordata > Lepidosauria > Squamata > Natricidae > Thamnophis > Thamnophis elegans. The sequence goes on along the minus strand of NC_045544.1, from coordinate 47,974,614 downwards.
GAGCGGCGACACCATGGACCGAGAGGTCATCTTCCTGGAGGTCAAGTACGACGACCCCTACTTATCTCCAGGGACCATGGAGAGGTTTACGTCCAGCTGACCAAGAAAGCCATCAATTCGGCCAGCGGCGTGGCCATGCCGGGCCTGTCGCATCAGAAGCCCATGGTCCATGTCTCCGCTGAGGACGTGGCCGTCCATCTCTGCCAAGAAATCAACTATGCAAAGAGCCTTTTCTATGAGTAGCAGCTCATGCTGAGGTCCGGCGAGTAGCACGAACAGTTAGAACTGGACTCCTTTCTCTTGGGAGAAAATACGACCGCCCCCATCGCCACACCCCTCGGCTCAGCCGGAGAACCGGGCCTCCTAAGAAAAGTTTTGGATGAAGCACAGACGTCAAAAACCCTGCAGGGGAGGGGAAAAAATACAATTGTGCACCAACCAGCCCAGACCCTTCAGAGGAGAAAACCTGGTATTTTCTTAACCGTGTGTGTGTATGTGTGTGTATAATACATATATGTGTGTGCGTGTGTGCATCTCTCTGCGCACTTTATCGCACACGCCGGCAAAGTTATAAAAAGTCATTTTTTCCTTGTAAAGAAATGATAGGAAAAGTTATATTGCACTGATTTTTGAGCAATTTTTTTTTGTTGGGGGTGGGAGCAGGAAAGGCACTTTTATTTTCCCTTCCTTTTGCTGCAAGTGACAAAGAGATCAGTTGGCTATCTCGAGAACCAGAGTGGGGGGAACGGGGGACGGGACCCTCAGCCTCTCTCTCCTGGTCAGAATCACAGGGGAGGGGTGTGTGTGTGTGTCTAATTTGGCACCTCAGGGCCAAAGAGTGGTGGTGGTAGGGAGGGTAGTGATTTCCCTGGGTGAGAGACCCTTCCCCGTGGCGAGGTGGGGAAGGGAATGGTGGTTTTAAAGAGAACCGAACGAGAATGTCAGTTTATCAATGTAATATTTGCAAATCTGATCCTGAGGATTGATTAATTAAAAAAGCAAAAACAGAAAAAAAAGAGATATTGACTACTCTTTGGTCCACAGATGTCAAGAGAAGGAAGAGAGAAAGTTTAGGGGATATGATATCTGAACTATACATTTGAAGTCATTTCTGGGAGTAGCACTAAAACAAGTTTCCAGAATTCAGCTCTGGAACTCTGTTACAGAAAATTTATCTCTAAAACTATACTATTGCTAAACCTCCAGAAATCTATTTCATATTACTTAATTGTACAGTGCCTCCATGAGTCTTGAGTCATCATTTTTTTCTGACAGGAAAAAAAAAGAAAAGGAAAGAGAAGAAATTTATAGAAAGATAAGCTATAAGAGACTGTCATTTTCCTAAGTGTTCTTTTCTATTTTTGCTATCATAATGTAATGTTGAAAACTGATAGACATATTTTAGAAGTAAATCTTTCAGAATGAAACTGAAAAGTTATTTCTGCTAATAACACTTTCCCCTCCTTTTTGTTGGGTTGAATTTTTTTAGCATCTTATTCTTAATAATGAAATCATTTTTTAAAAATAACATCCTTATATTCATTATTATCTCAAGGTTATTGGGAATGTAAAAAGAAAACATGAAATCAATAATACAATCACAATGCTTTACATAAAATGATAAGGGATGCCTAGATTAATTCCGTCATTTAAATGTTTGCACGGTAGAAAAATAATTTAGCTGAGAGAAGGAAAAAGAAAGACCTTAGAATGTTTATTGAAAATATGGGTAGCTTAGTTTAGCCACAAACCCAAGAAACAGAACTAAATGGTGCCTTCTTTAGTATTGCATGCCTAAGTTTCAGAGCAAGACAGGTTTCAGTTAACAAACTTTGTTTGTTTTATATGTATTCTGCAGCATGGAACTTCTTAGAAATCCAGAAATTGAATGATTCATGATAATAGTAAAATGGTGCAGAGTATTGCATCTCTTGGTCACTGCCCTGAAGGGATCTCAGCCTCTTTTTTAGAGAACAACATTTTGGAAGTTTTCTTGAATTAAATTTACAATTGCCCTTAATTTAGAAAGCACAGCTAACACACATTTTTCTCTGTCTAACTTTGATTCCCTGTGAATATAATTTCTGTGTTGTGTTCTATTCTGTTGCATCTCCTCCCATAGCTGGAACATGGATTTCTCTCAGATTCAACCCTTCAATATTAATCTAAATGTATCCAAGTCTAGGAGTGATAATATTGTTACCTTAGAACATCTTCACAGATTATGATTTATGGTGCTACATCTGTCTGGCAATGGATGTGCCTCACTAAACGCCAAAAGCAGACGGAGCACTGTTACCTTCCCACCAAAGGTGGTCCCTATTTTTTTACTTGCATTTTTACATACTTTCGAACTGCTAGGTTGGCAGAAGCTGGGACAAGTAATGGGAGCTCACTCTGTTATGCCATGCCAGGGATTTGAATTGCCTAATTGCCAACCTTTCTGATTGATAAGCTCAGCGTCTTAGCCACTGAGCCATTGAGCCACTGTGTCCCCTTCAAATTAGGTGGATATTATTTTGGGCTCAGATGCAAAACATGGATAGACTTAGTCACTGCTTGTCTGGTGCAGGGAATTCTGGGCTCTAAGTTAGATATTTCGGGGAGGGAAGGTTATCTCAGAAAGAAGAATGGGAAATCACTGTTTATAGCAATAGCAGTTGGACTTATATATCGCTTCATAGGGCTTTCAGCCCTCTCTAAGCGATTTACAGAGTCAGCATATTGCCCCCAACAACAATCCGGGTCCTCATTTTACCCACCTCGGAAGGATGGAAGGCTGAGTCAACCCTGAGCCGGTGAGATTTGAACAGCCGAACTGCAGAACTGCAGTCAGCTGAAGTAGCCTGCTGTGCTGCATTTAACCACTGCACCACCTCGGCTCTGTTATCCCATCAGCAAGAAAACTACATGAACATGATCATCAAAAGTAAATTTTGGCTTCAAGGAGAGTTCTCAATCTTAGAGAGGAACCAGAAGTAAACCTGCCTTGCAAATTGCCATACATTGTTACAGCAAATCCAAGCAACTCCTGAGATAGTGTGGAGGAAGAGAGATTAGGACAGAACCTGATATTAGAGGGAAAAGAGATGGATGAAGGAAAGAAAAAACAGGGAGAAGAAAATAAACAAGGAAAATGCGGGAGGGGAACTTTTTCTACTCCACTCCAACCAGAAGTGTGTTGCTCCTAGTTCAGCCCAGATTGGCCAAACCAGAAGTGGTGACGGCAGGAGGCTCCACCCACAGCCACCCGGAGGCTTCTGCGCATATGCAGAAGTGGTATGCGTGAGCGAGCACATGAGTGTGAACGAGTGAACGGGTAATGCTTGATTTGAAACCCACCTCTGACTCCAACCTTTTGACCTAATTATGGAATTTCAAAAGTTATCTATTTATCCTTTTTCTATACCAATTCACTTGTCCACTTAAGACAGGTAACAGTAATAAAAAATGCTTTGGAAACACAATCAGAAATAATATTAAATGTAATATTAAAATAACAGGATGGATAGATGGATATTAAAATAACAGGATGGATACATGGATATTTAAATAACAGGATGGATAGATGGGTATTTGATAGATAGATGAGAAAGAAAGAGGAGGACAGACAGACAGACAGACATTGTTGCCCACCAGCTGAAGAGTTGACAGAGAGTAGGCTAGCCTGATAGTACTTAGCAGAGTAAAAGCAGGGACAAGCTACCAAGAAAACATTAGTCACTGATAGTTGCAGGACAGGTCTTGAAAAAAAAATCCTACAGGCAGGCTTATAATAGAGAACACAGTCTTATTTGCAAAGTCTTATCCTAAGTTATACATGGCTTTAAACTGCTCACAGAAGAATGAAAATAACCTTGATGAAGGAGTGAAGGATCTGTTAAAGGAGGTGAAAAAACAACATAGAATAATCCTTTGAAAGCAGATAGCCCACTTTGAATTATCTTTGGTGTAAGAGGAGGCAGAGCTTCAAGATTTGGCTGTGATGCTTTCAACAAAGTAGCATTTTTGTAATTGTTGTACTGTTTTCTGACCTAGGCTACACTGAAAAGCTAATATCCTTGGCTAAACTACAAAAATGTCTCTACCTCTCCACTCAGTCTCACAGCATAGATTCAGGACCTGCTTTAAACTAAGGCTGAGTAGACCTTGCCCTATAGAACCAAAGTTTGGAGGCCCCTTCTCAGAGGTGGGCTGCACTTACATTCACAAGAGGTTTCCTCTTTGTGAGTGTGTGCGCTAGTTTCGCCCGAACTCAGATGATCACGCAGCAGCCCACCACTGCCCGTCCTTCCAAATCATTCTAAAAATATCCACTTTGCTTCAGTCCACCATCAATCAATATGCTCTTGAGCCAATACTGAGGTGAAGTAACCTCTAACTGACCTATTTGTTCTTAACAACATTGGACTTAATTAATAACTGGATGGTACACAATCAAGAAAGGTCCAAGCTGTTGAATACACTGGGAACTTGAAAAGCTTTCCTGTAGGCAAAGGCAAACCATTTCTTTATTTTTATTCAGAAATCACCTTAAGACATAGCCATGTAAACACAAAGAACAAGTTGATTCAAAGGAGATTTTAACCTGAATTCGCACCCCCCTGTTCTATTAAAAGGTAAATATAAAGGTTCCTCTCGCACATATATGCTAGTCATTCCTTACTCATCTCCATTTCAAAGCCAAAGAGCCAGCGCTGTCCAAAAATGTCTCCATGGTCATGGGGCCAGCATAACTAAACGCTGAAGGCACACAGAACACTGTTCCCTTTCCACCAAAGGTGGTCCCTATTTTTTCTACTTGCATTTTTTAATGTACTTTTGAACTGCTAGGTTGGCAGAAGCTGGGACAAGTAATGGGAGCTCACTCCGTTACATGGCACTAGGGATTCTGCCGACCTTTCTGATCGACAAGCTCAGCGCCTTAGAATTTAGAATTTAGAATTTTATTAACATTTATAGGCCGCCCTTTTCCCTGAGGGGACTCAGGGCGGCTCACATAAAATCAGGAGGGGGAATACAAACAATGACATAGACACATATAAGTAAAAATAATGAGCAACATTCATTCATCATTCGGGAGGGGCGGCTATCTTTGTCCCCAGGCCTGATGGGCTAGCCAGGTCTTAAGGGCTATGCGGAAGGCCTGGACGGTGGTGAGAGTACGAATCTCCACGGGGAGCTCGTTCCAAAGGGTCGGAGCAACTACTGAAAAGGCCCTCCTCCTTGTAGTAGCCAGCCGGCACTGGCTGGCCGATGGAATTCGGAGGAGGCCCAATCTATGAGATCTAATTGGTCGCAGGGAGGTAATTGGCAGAAGGCGGTCTCTCAAGTACGCAGATCCACTACCATGCAGGGCTTTATGGGTGACTAGTAGCACCTTGAAGCACACCCGGAGATCGACAGGTAGCCAGCGCAGCTCGCGGAGGATAGGTGTTATGTGGGTGAACCGAGGTGCACCCACAATCACTCGCGCGGCCGCGTTCTGGACTAGCTGAAGTCGCCGGATGCTCTTCAAGGGCAGCCCCATGTAGAGCACATTGCAGTATTCCAGCCTAGAGGTCACAAGGGCCCGAGTGACTGTTGTGAGAGCCTCCCGATTCAGGTAGGGTCGCAACTGGCGCACCAGGCGAACCTGGGCAAATGCCCCCCTGGTCACAGCCGTCAGGTGGTGGTCAAGAGATAGCTGTGGATCCAGGAGGACTCCCAAGTTGCGAACCCTCTCTGAGGGGTGTAAAATTTGACCCCCCAGCCTGAGTGATGGAATATTGGTCGAATCTTTGGGAGGGAAGCACAACAGCCACTCGGTCTTTTCTGGGTTGAGTACAAGCTTGTTAGCCCTCATCCAGTCCATAACGGCCTCAAGGCCTCGGTTCATCACGTCTGCCGCTTCATTGAGTTGGCACGGGGTGGACAGATACAACTGGGTATCGTCCGCATATTGGTGGTATCTTATCCCGTGCCTGCGGATGATCTCTCCCAGCGGTTTCATGTAGATGTTGAATAGTAGGGGGGATAAGACCGAACCCTGAGGCACCCCATATGTTAGGGGCCTAGGGGTCGATCTCCGCCCCCCCACTAACACCGACTGCGACCTGTCCGAGAGGTAGGAGGAGAACCACCGCAACACGGTGCCTCCCACTCCCACCTCCCGCAGTCGTCGCAGAAGGATACCATGGTCGATGGTATCGAAAGCCGCTGAGAGGTCAAGGAGAACCAGGATGGAGGGATGTCCTCCATCTCTGGCTCTCCAAAGATCATCGGTCAATGCGACCAAAGCAGTTTCTGTGCTGTAACCGGGTCTGAAGCCTGACTGGAAGGGGTCGAGATAGCTAGCTTCCTCCAAGGACCGCTGGAGCTGGAAGGCCACCACCTTCTCAACAACCTTCCCAAGAAAGGGAAGGTTGGAGACTGGGCGATAGTTATTAAGAACAGCTGGATCCAGAGATGGCTTCTTTAGGAGGGGTCTCACCACCGCCGCTTTTAATGCGGCGGGGAAGTTCCCCTCCCGAAGAGAGGCGGTAACAACCGCCTGGATCCAGCCTCGTGTCACCTCACTGCTCTTAGTAACCAGCCATGAGGGACACGGGTCCAGTACACAGGTGGAGGCACTTACAGCCCTCATGGCCTTGTCCACATCCCCAGGGGCAACATCCTGAAACTCAACCCAGAGATGGTCTACTTGATCCTCTTGTGCCTCGGCTGGAACTGCAGAGCTGGAGTCCAAGTCCGACCGAAACTGAGCAATTTTGTCCGCTAAGAATTGGGCATAATCCTCAGCTCTGCCCTGCAAGGATTCCCCCGCTTCCCTCTTATTTAATAGGGAGCAGGTTATCCTAAACAGGGCGGCTGGGCGAGACTCAGCGGACGCAACCAAGGTGGCTATATAAGATCTTTTCGCTGCCCTAAGTGCCCTGGTGTATTCCTTGGTGCTGGTGGTTACCATTGCTCGGTTCGATTCGGACTTATCGGACCTCCATCGGTGCTCTAGGCATCTCCTCCGGCGCTTCATCTCCCGGAGTTCCTCGGTGAACCAAGGAGGTCTCCGGGATCCGCCGCCTCGGAGGGGCCGTAGTGGCGCAATCCGGTCGAGAGCCTCCGATGCTGCCGAGTGCCAAGCAGCAACCAGAGTCTCTACCGGACTGTGGGCGAAAGTATCAGGAATGACCCCAAGCTCCGTCTGGAACCTTAACGGCTCCATAAGTCGCCTGGGGCGGAACCACCTGGTCGGTTCCTCCTCCCTACAGTGGGGGTTTGGTCTCCGGAAGTCGAGCCTCAGCAGGCAGTGGTCTGACCACGACAGGGGTATGATGTCATTACCCCTCAGACCAAGATCACAAATCCACTGCTCCGAGAGGAATACGAGGTCGAGCATGTGACCCGCTGAATGGGTTGGGCCCCGGATTACTTGGGTCAAGCCCATGGCTGTCATGGAAGCCATGAACTCCTGCGCCCAATCAGAGTTTTCACCGAGCGACGGCAAATTAAAGTCCCCCAGGACCATCAACCTAGGGAACTCAATTGCCAGCTCGGCTACCGACTCGAGGAGCGAGGGGAGGGCTGCTGCAACGCTGTTGGGAGGCAGGTACGTTAACAGCAGACCCACTTGACCCTTGAGGTCCAACTTTATCAGCAGGGACTCACACCCGACAAGCTCCGGAGCAGGGACCCTACGAGGAACTAACGACTCCCGGATAACAATGGCCACACCCCCACCCCTTCTCTGGGCTCTCGGCTGGTGCAGCACCTGAAAACCTTCTGGGCACAGCTCTACAAGGGGGACTCCTCCCTCTGGGCCCAGCCAGGTTTCAGTAATACATGCCAGGTCTGCCCTCTCGTCTAAAATTAAGTCCCGGACGAGAGGAGCTTTATGTACCACAGACCTGGCATTTAGCGACAGCAGCCTGAGTCCAGGGTCCTGACTACTTGCGCCATCTGGTCTCGGAGTGGGACTCATAGGGCCGGAAGGAGGGATCTCTGTAATGTAGCGAGCCCTCCTTCCCCGGTAATGGCCTGCCCTAAAGTCCCCGCCATATCTGCCCCTCCCTGTTACGACCGTAATACTCCGACCCTCTCCCGTGTCTCTGGTCCCCTCAACCACCCCCATGGCCCCCACATCTCCCGGCAGGTCCTCCGAATCATACATACCCATGCACTCCCCCAACCAGTCCCCACGTGAAAATTAAAACACAGAAAATTACAACAATATAATAATAAAAGTGGGACATTCATTCATCTCATACGTATCCCATGCATATCCCATACAAAGAAAGAAGAGAAAGATGAAAGAAAAGAAAGAAACTAAAATAATTGCGCAATTGATTAAAATTTAAGGTGCGAGTTCAGATGGCAAAATTGGCTCTTAATGTTCAGAGTTGAAGTGGCTGGGGACCAATTATAGTTCAGATGGAATATATGGGGGAGTGTCTTATAACCCCTCTCTTCTTCTGTAAATTTGTTGGTCAAAAGGTCCTGCGGGGGTTCAGTGCGAACACACAATGCTGCCATCATCTGTCCACCCGCAGCCCAGGTCCAAAGTTTTCCTTCTGGGGGTAAAACCACTCCAAGGAGTTCCCAAAGGCACACCACTAAAAATAAATAGGGTAGAAAGATGGAACAGGCGTTGTAATTGTCAGGGGACACCGTCGCTGTTCTCAAGATGGAACTTGCTCCCTCAGTGTTAAATGGCCGAGGCAGCCCGAGAACCACCGGAATCCCTAGAGCCAATGGGGTCGTCCAGGTCTGTAAAGTCCAAGGGTGGTCTCCCCAGTTCCTCGTCCCCACTGCAGGCAGACAGAGTAGGGAGGTGGGGCAGACGATGAGGCCGCCAAAGAATGACGCCACTGCCACCGAGCTGAGGTTCCTCTCCTCGCCGCCGAACAGCTGATATAGGCGAAACAGCACGGAGACCGCTGGAACCGCCAGAATCCACGCGGTCAGCAGTCGCAACGTCCAAACGGCTTGGAGACGGTCCTGGGGGTGGTCCCACGGCCGCAGGGTGCTCCCGTCACGGGCAGGCGAAGCTGGAAGGTGAAATAGGCGACGGAGCCGCCGAAGAACGCCGCCGCCGTTTCCAGGCCGAGATTTCCCTCCTCGCTGCCGAGCGGCCAGACCAGCATGGAAGCCACTGAAGACGCTGGTGCTTTTGCGGTCCGGGGCTACCCCCGAAGAGGTAACCCCTACCGCTAGCTGATCTTTTCGGGCTCCCTGGGTCTCAAGCCTCCCGGACGAGCCTCTCATATTATATTTTAAAGTTGTTACTCGCGGTTTTTTCTGCATTTTTCGTCGGGTAATTTAGAGCGGACGGAGCCTCGCAGCCATCTTGGTCTCGCACATGCATATACAGCAACTGCTATCTTTCTTTTTTTCTAGTTTGCAAATATTGTTTTGGATCTTTTTTTAAAAAAGTCATTTTGACAAAGCCATGGCCTTAGCCATGGAGCCACATCAGTCCTTACTATTCTATTAGCTAAACCTAAAAACATTGGAAGATCTTGTACTATACTAGCCACATTTTATGTAGCTCAAGGTATGCATAATCATGGATGGATTGGGTTTAAATATCTCTCTCTATTTCAATTGCAAAATGCATCCTTATGCACATCAGCTAACTCACACGGGGCATGGTTTCTAATGGACACCATTCCTATTGATGGGATTTTTCCCCTATTGATTTTAATGACAATTGGAACAGAGTACCAAGCACCTTCCAGTATATTCAATTTAGTGTGAAAGGAAAAAGGGAATAAATGCTTCACTGAAATTCCTTACAGGCAGAATGTAATAACTTTTGGAGCAAGCTCACAGAGATTTTTGTGCCTTTAAGCAGAAAGGCATATTCCAGATCTTCATAATGCTAGTGTTACTCTGGCCAAAAAAGAAAAAAGAAAAGAAAAGAAAGGTAGACAATACAGAGCAAATGAACAGAGCCGAGGTGGCGCAGTGGTTAAATGCAGCACTGCAGGCTACTTCAGCTGACTGCAGTTCTGCAGTTCGGCTGTTCAAATCTCACTGGCTCAGGGTTGACTCAGCCTTCCATCCTTCCGAGGTTGGTAAAATGAGGACCCAGATTGTTGTTGGAGGCAATATGCTGACTCGGTAAACCGCTTAGAGAGGGCTGAAAGCCCTATGAAGCGGTATATAAGTCTAACTGCTATTGCTATTGCTAATTGAAGACCTAAAAATTCCTTTTAAAAGTATGTGCCAGGCTGTATTTCAGAATTCGTTCTGGTGTGAATATTTGACTTTTGTTGTATCTTTTCCCATGAGACGTTTTGGGATTTGTTAGGAAGGTATTTATTTTTAAATGAAAGAATTGCTACTCTACTCCTGATTTTGAAAATCCCAAAGGCAGTTTACTGTAGGAATCAATGTATATGGGAAAAGAAGGTGAACAGAGAATAAATGGATATAATAAAAACAGGACAGAATGGATGTAATAAAAATACTTTTGCCCACAGATATTTCACTGAGGAAGGCCATGATGAGATCATAAACACGTTCTGAACTATATCTGTACTGGGACCTGGGATAAGAATTGAAAGATGCTATTTCCACATCATTTTCATTATATTGTGGTGTCCAGATGGAAGGGAAGAAAATGAATGTAAAGGAGACCATACTATAACTAAATCCCAATGCATTCTACATTTCTGAGGGAAAATCTGTTTGTCAGAAAAACAGTATAATATGGGGGAGGGTCAATGAATGGCACCTTTACAACCTGTGGACTTCAATTTCCAGAATTCCTGAGCTAGCATGGAATTCTGGGAATTGAAGTCCACAGGTTGTAAAGGTGCCATAAATGTCCATCCCTTATGTGATACAAACATCTTACAAAGGATGATTACTCTCTGGATGAAGAAGCATCTCCTTGAAATCCATTTGGAGAGTCAAGTTACAAAAGGTTTCCTTTACACCTCATTTTCTATCTACTCAATTGATACGTTTCTTTATATGTATGAATATATGAAGACACTTCTGTGTACTGCAAATTACTGGAAAGATTATCATGCCTGAAAATGTTGGTATTTTGCATATCTGTTTTTGCTGGTTTGAGAATGGAGGTAGGTTGTTGAATAGTTGATATTTTATAAAATAGTTGTATAGTCATTGATTATTACTCTTGGGGAAATTGATTTTATTCAATATATATTTCATTGTGACTGATGGCTGGGAATTTGATTTTTGTAAAATATATATTGTTTCAATGCCTATATATGTCAGAGCTCCAAATCTGACATTTTTACTAAACAGCATTATTTGCATAATGCATTTAGTCAAAATGAATCAATTTATATAACCATCATTGACTTTACTAGCTATCATGATAACATTTAAATCAGCATTAAGGATGCAACCCTATTAAAAATATTACCAAGGGGATACAATATGCTAAAAAGTTGTTTTTACTGGCTAAAAATATGGTTTGCTGCTTTCACACATACAGGAGTCATTAATTGATACTTTACTTTATTGTCATTGTATGTATATTACACATACAACAAAATTCACATAACACCCAAAGACCAGGCCCAACCCACATAACAATCCCCAAACACACCCTCACCTACCAAAAAATCCCCCCCCCCTAAACCACCCAAACATCCACACAACAGACCAAGTAGTGCTGTCTAATAGCTCACTGATGGTGGCTATGGCAGAACAAGTTCTAAGGCATTTCCAATAGATTGTATTTTATAGAAACTCCCCAAATTTGTCTAACTAGAGTAGCTTCAATATATGTTCATCGTATTGGGACCTAAACCATGTCAGTGACTTAATATTTGGTTGTGTATGAATCTTACATATAATCCATTTATAATATTTCTATAGTTTAATAACCACTGATTTGCACCTGGCAGGACCATTGAAATTAGGAAGCTTGAATGCAACAAGGAACTGCTCTCCAATCAGCTGCCAATTTCACAGTTGGCTTAACTTGGCAGTAATGTTTCAACACAAGTTGATACTCCCTTCTATCCCATTCTTTCGTAAAATCTGCTCTTGCAAAAGAGGGAACCTGGCTCTGATAAGGACTTGTAATACAATGTAAGTCTTTAAAGGGCTGCTCAAATTACAGAATGGGACAACTCACTACAGTCAACATGCTATGGCCAACTTGCCATGGCCAAGTCACCACGATCGACTCACCACAACCAACTTGTTGCAGCTAACTCTCATGACAAACTCACCATGGGCTGTGAGACAATTCAACAATACAATTTAATTATTTAATTTTCACAATTTAATCCAATTTTACAATTTGATTTTTGTCATTCACACTTTATTTTGTCCCTCATTTGACATCCTTTCTTTCATGATTCTATTAGACTATTTCTTCAATATTAGTGTAACTCTGGTCCCGTGGCAAGTTGTCCCATGTCAAATTAGCTATGGCGAGTCTCTTGGAGAGTTGGCCGCAATAAGTTGGCTGCAGTGAGTTGGCTGTGGTGAGTTGTCGTAGACCCCTCAAACTATATGTTGAGACACTCCTCAATACCAAATAATTCATAAGCAACTTAGGGAGGTGGAGATCACAATAATCTTGATCAATCTTATAGAGGCAGACTGTGGAGCATTGTTTCAACTTTGCCTCTCAATTTAGCAGTGCAAACCCCAGTGAACAGCTGAGCTCATGCAAAGTGTGAGAACGCCCGTGATAACTAACATACTGAGAACGTAAATGATATATTTACTTCTTATCTTATATATTTATTTCTTATCAACCTTAAACCAACTAAATTTACTTTTATTCATTGAGGGATCATAGAAATCCATTGATCATTGTATAGGAGTCATGGTATTACAAACTCCAAAAATTCTAAACATAGGCACCTTATGTAATGGACCTTGTAATGACCCCAGAAGATCTGGAGAAATTATCTATTGCCAGCTGTATTAGAGTTGCAAGATCCATTCACACATATTTCCATTCCAGCCAATTTCATTATTGCTTTCATTCATTTTAAATGCACATTTCTAAAACAACAACAAAAAGTCTTGGGAAATACATTTCCTAAAGATACTTGTCAACACTATATTTTTAGATGAGCTATTTTAGATGTGTTTGAACATTTGGAAAGCAAGTATACACAGGAGAGCTGGATAAATGAAACAGGATTTAACCTGCATCAGCAATGGCAAAGACTGAAGCCTTATTCAGGCATTAAGTGAATTGAGAATACTCACCATATGACCTTTATTTCTATCAGGACCTTGCCTGTATGCAGCCAGATGTTTGAAGGCATTTCTCCTTCTCTATATATTCTATGCATCCACATAAAATTGACATCATTTAAAGAACGTACAAGAGAATGTTGATGGTGAACATTCACAGGGTTTGAGGTTTTCAAATATCTGCAAGAAACAGCACATTCTATGTTATCAAGCAGGTATTAATTTCTATGGCTATGAACATTTGTTCCTTAAATATCAACATACCTAACCAGAGAGAACCTACAAGCTTGGGAACACTTTGAGCAGGAATTTTACACTTTGGTGTCTCTGTACCCAACTGAGCTACCAAAAACCAAGGAGTCAGATGTCTCCTTAATAGTTACATTTAGGGTGAAAGTACATCAATGAATATTGATGGAATCCTGAGATCAAGTTAATTTGAGGCCTAATATTATCCTAGATATCTTCAGAAATCTAAACATGGTGGAAAATTGACATTGATTTGGAAAACAAAGCAGAAACTGCACAAAAATGCTGTGAAATTATTTGTGGGAGACTTGGAACATTAGATAATATGGTGCATAACATTTACAGTAGCCTCTTCTAACATCACTGTGATAAGACGAATGGCGATTTGAATAAATCAGAGCTGGAGCAAAACAAAATTCCAAGCCCTTTTGATGGGCAACTTGTTTTCTCTCAATATCTGACTTGCTGCTGCTTTAGGCACCATTACAACTTCTTCATGAGAAAAAAAATGGGAAAAAGCTGCCAATAGGTCAAGCTGAAAACTTCTTACAGAAATATTAATCTAAACATGTTGAGACCTTAGAGAAAGTTTATCACTGTAGTTAACTTTTTAAAGATCCCTTTTCATAGGAAACTTGGGGGAGGGTAAAGGGTTAGTGCAAAGCAAGCCATGAAGAGCTGAGAAATGAGAAAATATCTTATATAAACTCTACAAATTACTAAGATCACATGCAACAACATTAACCAAATAGCAATAGCACTTGGACTTATATACTGCTTCACAGTGCTTTGCAGCCCTCTCTAAGTGGTTTTTTACAGAGTCAACATATTGCCCCCAATAATCTGGGTCTTCATTTTACTGACCTCGGAAGGATGGAAGGGTAAGTCAACCTTGAAGCTGGTGAGATTCGAACTGCTGAATTGCTGGCATTCAGCAATCAGCAGAAGTAGCTTGCAGTACTGAATTCTAACCACTGCGCCATCATGGCTCTATAATATATCACCACATGGTGATATATTACAGCCTGTTTTTGTAGTCAATCAAAAGTACACTTGCACCTAAGAACCTTACATCTTCCATTATCATCCTGATAATAAACCTGCTGCCCCAATCATTACGCATTTGAGCAAAATCTGTTTGTCACAGGCACTGTAGAAGTTCATGTGGAAAGCTGGTTTGCCGCAATACCCAACTTCAGCCACTGAGAAAGCTTTGCTTTGTTTCATTTTTTGTTTTGCTGCACAGGGAAGAAATTAACCATATATCCCTAGACTGTGGTAAATCTTGTCAATAAATAACATTACAAGACACAAAATCACTTTATCTGCTGGCCTCATTGAACATGTAAGGAGAAAGGCCTGTGATTTAATCTGGTCTAGATATTTGGAGGGGTAAGTGTGTGCTGAGGGAAAAAGAAGGAACCAAAATTGTTGAATTTGTTAGTTGCGGATAAACAGAGCCTTGTTCTCAAATAGGGAAAAGTCTGGTCTGATTTTTGCAATTTATTAAAAAAATCTCTATTATATATCAAAGATAGAGAGAGGTTAAACTCATGCCCAAGCTGGATCAAAATTAGGCTGGCGCCATTCTGCCTGTCTGCTTCAATGCCTTAAACTGGTCATGCATCATAAGAAAATTGTCCAGTTTAATCTAATTCTATCTGAATCTACGGGAACAAGGAGTTGTAGTGGGCAGTATGCTGAAAAAAAAAAGAAATATGTGAAAGTCTAATCAGATCACTTTAAAAGGAAAAGTGGTGATCACTAAAGCCAAATAAAATTAGATTGCTGTAAATAGGAGAATATTATTAGATAAGGTCATCGTGATTCAAGGCAAAAAATTATTAGTACATTGGAAATGTCAGGGAAATTCTTTGTATCTATCTAACCTTGGGAGATGTGATATGTGTGTAAAAAAGACAGATTTATGTCTTTGGCCTATCTGTGAAATGTAGGTGGAAAATTAACATGATATATGGAGTGTATTCCCCCGGCATTATTCTACTTTTTCATTGATTTTAGTAACCTTATATTCATGTACAGCTGTAAAATGGAGGTCAGAATTATTAAGGCTGACAATGGTTAGTCTATGATTTGACCATGCGTGGGGAGACAAGAGCGCTAATGCTCTTCTATACATGAATTATAAATCCTGAATTTCTACTGCTCTATAGGAGAAAAGAAAATATTAAATCTCCACAGATCCAGAGAAATGGAGCAACATTTGCAGCTCTTATTCAGGCTGTTTTGTGCAAAACTAGCTTGCTCCAGCCTTTCAGTGTTTTTAGACAATAATGAAGTAATTGCAGCTTTTCTACCCAAGAATGTGCTTGGTTCCTTTTTATATCATTTCAATCTTTTCCCAGAAGAGAAGTGATTACTGTCCCACATAATATACAATTCAGAATTTAAAGATATTTGTATCTCTGGGATTAAATAGTAATGACCCTTTCCAGAAATAAAAGTTGCAGTAAAGGCGGAATTGGTTACATTTCTCTTTTATATATTTTTTAAAATGTTGCACATTGAAAACTGATTTCGTTAAGCATGCTTTCTATGTTAAAGTTGTTGAAACTATTGCAATTTATTTTTTAAAAAAAATTCTGAAAATTAATTTCAAAATGTAAACATCTAGAGTGGCCAATATTGGTGGTAACTAACCCACTAGAGAAAAGGGGTAGGAAATGATCTTTGTTATTTTTGCTTTTGTCTTCATATTCCTGAATCACTCTAAAGAAGCAACATTTCCTGCAGGGGGTAAAAAGCAATTCCTAAAAGGTGCAAAAACATTGCCAATCTTTTTTTTCCACTGAAGAAGTATTCAGTTTTGTTATAGAAATATAGAATATGAATAATACTTTAACTACCAGCAGGTAGACAGAACTAACAATACATAGCGAAATAATATAATGGGATTTTTAGTAGTGTATAAAAGAGTATTGTCACACATGGCAATGGCATAGAACATGTGTCTTTCTCTCTCTCTTTCTCTTTCTCTCTCTCTCTCTCTCTCTCTCTCACACACACACACACACACACACACACACACACACAAACACATGAACATACAGTAGACAAACTAGAAAAGAGGGGGAAATTTTCATATAGTAGTTATAGTGAGGATGTTGTTTAAATGTGAGATATAAAACAAACTAGAATACATGAGTTGCAAGAAGATGCAGATAAGAAATTTCGGGTGGCGAGGGAGGTTCTTGAAAAGAAGAAAGGAAATTTTCTTTGAAAATAATTTTTCTTTTATTTTTTCTTTCTTTCTTTATTTCTTGATCTGTGCCTCCTAATTCCATAGGAGAATTAAGAAAACCATATTTATTTATTTATTTATTTATTTATTTATTTATTTATTTATTTATTTATTTATTTATTTATTTATTTATCTATCTATCTACCTAATTAATTAATTAATTAATTAATTAAGGCATCACCACCACCTCCAATTTCAGTGATAAGGTGACTCTGGGAAGCTTACAAACAGTAAAAAAATAAATATAAAAAATTAAAATTAAGAAAAGTTACCTAAAAATTAAGACCAAGCAGATGGACAGTATGGGTTTTGAGGTCTTCTTACTCCATCAACCACCACCAGCAATGAGCGGCCCCCATCAGGACCCCAAGCAATCAACAAAACTAGGTTTTAAATTTCTCCTGGAAGGTCAGAAAGATGGAAGCAGATCTCACCTCCATTCGTAAAATGCTCCATAGGACAGGAGCCACAGTTGAAAAAGTTTTTGTCCTTTATCTCACCAGCTAGAATTTCTTAACAGATGAGGACAACAGCAAGCCCCTTCTGCTGTAGCAAGTTGAGCAAGCTAATCCACTAGGACAAGGCCCATTCATAAAATGCTTTAAAAGTGATGACCAACACTTTGAATTGGACCCACAAACTGTCTGTCTGTAAAGGTTTCCCTATCTAGTCATATCTGGCTCTAGGGTGCAGTGCTCATCTCCATTTCTTGGCTGAAGAAGCCAGCATTGCCTGAAGATATTTGCATGGTCATGTGCTACAGCATAGCTAGATGCCAAAAAGTGCATGGAATACTGTTACTTCCCACCAAAATGGTACCCATTTTTTCTACTCATATTTGCATGCTTTCAAACTGCTAGATGGACAAGATTTAGGGCAAGGAATAGTGGCTCATCCCATTGTGCAGCAATTGGTCTCAAATCTTGACTGTCAGCTTTCCAGTTAACAAGTTCAGCATCTTTAATTGCTGAGCCATCATGGCCCCTTATAGCTAGCGCTCTCTCTCTGTCTCTCTCTGTCTCTCTCTCTCTCTCTCTCTCTCTGTGTGTGTGTTGTATTTGTGCTGATAAATAAATAAAGGAAGACTAGTATAGATCTATTTCAAGCTATTTAGCTCTCATCAGCTAGCCATACCCTTACTGGGATTTGAACCTGTGCTGTATTACATCTTAGGCAGACGTCTTAGCCATTAAGCCACAGGTCCTCCTCCTTATCAGCTGAAGCCAGGGAAGAAGGTATACAACCCCTGGTATGCCCCAATTATGGGAGGAAGCTAACTGCTTCCATTATTTCCTTCTGTCCTTGGATATCTGGGTGTGCTCTGACCCAGTGATAATAAATTTCCCTTTCATAGACTGTCACTCCAAATATATTTGGAAATATCTAATTTACCCATATGAATATAAATGTAAGCTATACTGTAAAATGCAGACAATATAAGCTAAGTACATTCATTATACCTCCATTTCCCTACATTGAAATTATGTGGATCTATTCTACATTATAATTTATTTGTTGAATTTAGAGGGCAACTAAAACACTGGGTGGCTTATAACATTTAAAAGCATTGATAACAATTGATCAGTAAAATGAAGTTGCCAATTGAGATTTTCTTTAACAGCACAAAGGAGATTTTGTAATAGTAACAATGTCAAATGTTTTTTTTTAATGAATCTTACCTAAAATACTGTTTAAACATGTCCATGGTAAGCAATTAAATAGAACATTAGTGATTCTTAAGTGTGTTGGCAGCTCAGATTTGATACAGAGAAAATCAATGGAACTGGCCAAATCAATGCAATCTTCTTGAACAGGCTGTGGATTCATCATGCATTTGGTCAAAGCCTGGAAAAAAAGCCCCTTCATTTTAGAGCTACAATGCGCAACATAAATGTATAAAATCAGTCAGAGAATTGTGATTAAGGCCAACTATCATACCAGGGGTCTTCAAACTCTTTAAACAGGGAGCCTATTCACCGTCCCTCAGACTGTTGGAGGGCCAGACCGGCTGGGTGGGCGTGGCTAGGTGGTCATGTGTCTGGATGGGCATGGCCAATTTAGCAGTCCATTAAACAATACCCACACATTAAACTTTAATTTATTTTTCTCCTGGGAGTATTTTATTTGCTTTTGTTTGCATGCTGCACTTTTGGTTGACTTTTCTTTTTACTAGATCGTGTTTTAAGTTGTGTGTTTAGGAGTCTGTGTGATGGTCACACAGTTAAATGGACTTGGCATTTTTGTCTGCTTATTAAATCCTTCTCAAGGACCTAAGATGGACAAAAGTAGATGTTTGATGGTGTTACAGATATCATTGCAGGATGTAAACTGTTCCAAGTAAAGCTGCCCTTTGCAAGTGAGGAATTATTATTATTATTATACAATTGTATCACAGCGGCCAGTTGTTTCGCCGGATTTGGCATTGGTTACTAGTCGGGCCCCACCCAGGGGCCTAGGACGTCGTAACGTATTTTCGTAATATGCGTGCAGATCCAAGCAGTGCGGCTTTTTGCATTTGACTGATGGTGATTTTGTCAATTTTTAACTGTTTTAAATGTAATTCCAGTGCTTTTGGTATAGCACCCAGTGTGCCAATTACCACTGGAATTATCACTGCTGGTTTGTGCCATAGTCGTTGAATTTCGATTTTTAAGTCCTGGTATCTTGCGATTTTTTCATGTTCCTCCTCGGCGACCCTGCTATCACCTGGTATTGCGATGTCTATAATTGTGACCTTATTTTTCTCAACCAGTGTGATGTCTGGTGTATTATGCACCAGTATTTTGTCGGTTTGTATACGGAAATCCCACAAGATCTTGACCACCTGATTTTCAGTGACTTTTTCAGGCTGATGTTCCCACCAGTTTGTTGCTGTTTTAATATTATAATTTTTGCACAAATTCCAATGGATCATTTGTGCTACTGAATTGTGCCGCAATTTATAATCAGTCTGCGCGATATTTTTACAGCAGCTGAGTATGTGATCAACAGTTTCATCAGCTTCTTTGCAAAGTCTGCATTTGGCATCATCAGAGGATTTTTCGATTTTGGCCTTGATGGCATTTGTGCGGATAGCTTGTTCTTGCGCAGCCAGGATTAGTGACTCTGTTTCTTTCTTTAATGTACCTGTTGTTAACCATAACCAAATTTGTTCACTGTCCACTTTATCTTTTATTTTTTCCAGAAATTGGCCATGCAGTGCTTTGTTCTGCCAACTCTCCATTCTTGATTTTATCACATCTTTTCTGTATTCTTGTTTCGTCTGTTGGGCCTTCAGTAGATTTTTGTTCTTTACTTCGATTAATAGATGTTCTTGACTTTCTTTTAAATAATCAGCCAGTGCATGTTTTTCTTCTTCAACTGTTTGCTTCACTTGTAATAACCCTCTGCCACCTGATTTTCGGGGCAGGTAGAGTCTATCAGTATCACCACATGGATGTAAACTGTAGTGCATTGTCATTAGTTTCCTGGTTTTTCGGTCCAAAAGGTCCAAATCAGCTTGTGTCCAGTTAACTATACCAGCTGTGTATCTTATAACTGGTATTGCCCAGGTATTTATGGCCTTGATTGTATTTCCACCATTCAATTTAGATTTCAAAATTTTCCTAACTCTGTTGTACTCTCGCCTGACAATAGTTTTTACTTCTCCATGCTTGATGTTATCCAACTGCAGAATGCCTAAGTATTTGTAGGCTTCATTTTCTTTGCATTTAATTAATTGGCCATTGGGCATTTCAATTCCCTCACATGCAGTGATTTTGCCCCTTTTTATGGATACAGTGGCGCATTTTTCCATGCCAAACTGCATTGAAATATCGGTGCTGAATACTCGGACTGTGTTTGTCAATGATTGGATTTCTATTTCTGACTTTCCATAGAGTTTCAAATCATCCATATATAGTAAATGCAAATTTTTTTCAGCTTCTTTGGCTGTTTGGTAGCCTAATTTCATTTTTTTTAAGATTACTGATAGTGGGATCATTGCGATGATGAAGAGAAGAGGTGAAAGTGAATCACCCTGGAAAATTCCTCGCTTGATATTAACCATTCCGTAGATCTCATTCCCTACTGCCAACTCAGTTCTCCATTGTTTCATCGCCTTTTCAGTAAAGGATGTAATATTTTTGCTAATGCCAGTTGTTTCTAAGCATTTTATGATCCAACTATGTGGCAGTGAGTCAAATGCCTTTTTGTAATCAATCCAGACCATATTCAAGTTTGTTTTTCTGTTCTTACAATTTTCTAATATCATTTTATCAATTAGGAGCTGATCTTTTGTGCCCCTGCTCCTTCTTTTGTTGCCTTTTTGCTCTACTGGCAAGATGTTGTTTGTTTCCAAATAATCCATCATGTTATCTGCAATAATGCCTGTGAGTAATTTGAAGGTTGTTGGCAAGCATGTTATTGGTCTGTAGTTTTCAGGTGTTGTTCCTTTAGTTGCATCTTTCTGAATCAAGTATGTTTTTCCAGTTGTCAACCATTCATCAATTTGGCCCTTTTGTAAAATTTCATTCAGTTGCCTGGCCAATATTGCATGTAAACTGGTCAGATATTTGAGCCAGAAACCATGTAATTGGTCCTTTCCAGGTGATGTCCAATTCACATGCGTGAGAACGGGAATGGCTGCCGAGCCTCATTGCTCCGACTACTCAAAGATAATAAGAGACCAGCCTTGGCGACCAGGACCCCTGACATGGTAACTGAGGGGTTCCTGTGGGACGCCAGCGTTCGGGCTCTCCAGGGAGGTGGCTGTTTGAGGAGGGGGCTGCCCTTGAGCGGCTCCGGGACGTTGCCTTCCCCGGCGTGGTTTTTCTCGCCGCCCCTTTGGAATCAGCTGGGAAGCGGCGGTGGCGGCTCTGTACAAGGGGCGGCGGCTTCGGCCCCGCTGCTTGAGAGGTGCCGAATTTCTTCCCTGGCCGGGCAGCACCGAGGGGTCGACTTGTGCCCCGAAGAGGGGGTGGGGAGCCCAGGAGAGATGCCTGGTCCGGACTGGGAGACAGAGGAACTGGTTTCCTGTCCCCACCGCAACTCTGCTGACTCCCCCCCCCCCCCGTATCCTGGCGCGGCGTTTCTCTTCCATCTCGCCGCTGTTCCTGCGGGGCTTTGCATTGTCTGACTGTTTGCCTGTTTGGACTGGGACTGCTTGGATTGGGACTGGAACTTTGGAAATTCAACGACGGGCCCTCTGTGGCGGCCAGTACTACCAGCTGCTGCCACTGCCTCAGGAGTGCTGTGCTGACCAGTATTATTGTTATTTACTGAGTCACCTTACATCAGGCACTATTACTCCGGAGAGGCAGCGTGCTGGGAGCTTGGACTCCCCCCAGTGGCCACTATTGGTGCCTTTCACATCTCTTTGCTGTTGTTCTGTCATCTTTACCATCTTCTCAATTGGCACATACCCATCCTGCCTACAATCACAGTCCTCAGAGTTTTACACCTACGAACAAACTATACCGGCTCAATCAGCATCACCCCTTGCTGCCCCAGTGACATCACTCCGGCCACCCAGACCCTACGCTTTGCTACACTTTTGGCAACCCAGATTCAACACCCTTGGCAGCCCTTTTAACCATCTAGACTTCTGGGACTTTTTGACCTTATTAGAGGGGGGAAACGCCATTCCCCCCCTCTGTATACCCTCAGTGGATTGGAGCTGGGCTCGTAACTATCTTATCAACTAATTGCCATAGGAAGGGAGAGGAGTGGAATACCTCTCCCCTCCCCCTTCTCATACTGCTATACATTACAACTGCGCAACTTTTAACTGGTATGGTGAGTGTATGAGATTTGCTTGTGATTGAATGAATGGCCCACTTTTTATTATTCCATTACCATTGTATTTTATGTGTTTTAACTATTACGTGGGGATTGTATGAGTGAACAAATGAGTGTGTTTGATTCGGAGGGCCTGCCGGGGAACGCGGGAGCCATAGGGGTGGTTGAGGGAACCACGGACACAGGAGTGGGCCGGGGCATTACGGTCCTAACAGGGAGGGGCAGATATGGCGGGGACTTTAGGGCTGGCCATTACCGGGGAAGGAGGACTCGCTACATCATAGAGATCCCTCCTTCCGGCCCTATGAGTCCCACTCCAAGGCCAGATGGCGCGAGTAATCAGGACCCTGGTCTCAGGCTGTTGTCGCTAAATGCCAGGTCTGTAGTTCATAAGGCTCCCCTCGTCCGGGACTTAATTTTAGACGAGAGGGCAGACCTGGCATGTATTACTGAAACCTGGCTGGGCCCGGAGGGAGGAGTCCCCCTCGTAGAGATGTGCCCAGAAGGTTTTCAGGTGCTTCACCAGCCGAGAGCCCAGGGAAGGGGTGGAGGTGTGGCTATTGTTATCCGAGAGTCTCTAGTACCTCGTAGGATCCCTGCTCCGGAGCTTGTTGGGTGTGAGTCCCTGCTGGTGAAGTTGGACCTCAAGGGTCAAGTGGGCTTGCTGTTAACGTACCTGCCTCCCAACAGCATTGCAGCAGCCCTCCCCTCGCTCCTCGAGTCGGTAGCCGAGCTGGCAATTGAGTTCCCCAGGCTTATGGTTCTGGGGGATTTCAATTTGCCTTCGCTCGGTGAACACTCTGATGGAGCGCAGGAGTTCATGGCTTCCATGACAGCCATGGGCTTGACCCAGGTAATTCGGGGCCCAACCCATTCAGCGGGTCACACGCTCGACCTCGTATTCCTCTCGGAGCAGTGGACTTGTGATCTTGGTCTGAGGGGTAATGAGATCATACCCCTGTTGTGGTCAGACCATTGCCTACTGAGGCTTGACTTTCGGAGGCCAAACCTCCGCTGTAGGGAGGAGAAACCGACCAGATGGTTCCGCCCCAGGTGACTTATGGATCCCTTGAGGTTCCAGATGGAGCTTGGGGCTATTCCTGATACTCTCGCCCACAGTCTGGTGGAGACCCTGGTTGCTACCTGGAACTCGGCAGCGACGGGGTCCCTTGACCGGATTGCACCACTACGGCCGCTCCGAGGCTGTGGATCCAGGAGACCCCCTTGGTTCACTGAGGAACTCTGGGAGAGGAAGCGCCGGAAGAGACGCCTAGAGCACTCGTGGAGATCCAACAAATCCAAATCGAGCCGAGCACTTTTAACATCGTGCATCAAGGATTACATCAGGGCAATTAGGATGGCAAAAAGATCTTATATTGCCACCTTGATTGCCTCTGCCGAGTCGCGCCCAGCCACCCTGTTTAGGATAACCCGTTCCCTCCTAAATAGGAGGGATACGGGGGACCCCTTGCAGGGTAGGGCTGAAGAGTACGTCCAGTTCTTGGCGGACAAAGTTGCTCGGTTTCGGTCGGAGTTGGACTCTGATTCTGCAGATCCAGCCAAGGCACAAGGGGATAATCTGGTAGACCATCGCTGGGTTGAGTTTCAGGATGTTGCCCCCGGGGACGTGGACAAGGCCATGAGGGCTGTGAGTGCCTCCACATGTGTACTGGACCCATGCCCCTCCTGGCTGGTTGTCAACAGCAGGGAGGTGACACGGGGCTGGATCCAGGCGGTTGTTACCACCTCCCTTTGGGAGGGGGTCTTTCCCCCCACACTCAAAGCGGCGGTGGTGAGACCCATCCTGAAGAAACTGACTTTCGAACACCATTTGTCAGCTGTGACCAGGGGGGCATTTGCCCAGGTTCGCCTGGTGCACCAGTTGCGCCCCTACCTGAACCGGGAGGCTCTCACAACAGTCACTCGGGCCCTTGTGACCTCTAGGCTGGAGTACTGCAATGTGCTCTACATGGGGCTGCCCTTGAGGAGTATTCGGCGACTTCAGCTAGTCCAGAATGTGGCCGCGCAAGCGATTGTGGGTGCACCTCGCTTCACCCACGTAACACCTATCCTCC
Organism: Thamnophis elegans; assembly: GCF_009769535.1. Lineage (NCBI taxonomy): Eukaryota > Metazoa > Chordata > Lepidosauria > Squamata > Natricidae > Thamnophis > Thamnophis elegans. The sequence continues at coordinate 47,950,071 of NC_045544.1, read as the reverse complement.
GCGAGCTGCGCTGGCTACCTGTCGATCTCCGGATACGCTTCAAGGTGCTACTTGCCACCTATAAAGCCCTTCATGGTAGTGGATCTGGGTACTTGAGAGACCGCCTACTGCCGATCACCTCCACATGACCCATTAGATCTCATCGTTTAGGCCTCCTCCGAGTTCCATCCACTGGCCAATGCCGACTGGCCACCACGCGGAGGAGAGCCTTCTCGGTGACAGTCCCGACCCAATGGAATGATCTCCCCATGGAGCTTCATACCCTCACCACCCTCCAGACCTTCCGCACAGCCCTTAGAATCTGGCTATCCCGTCAGGCCTGGGGCTAAAGATTGTAACCCGCACGAATGGTATGAATGTTGCGTTTTAATCATGTACTGTCTTATATGTTTGTTTGTTTGTTTATTAACATTTGTAGGCCGCCCTTTTCCCTGAGGGGACTCAGGGCGGCTCACATAAAATCAGGGAGGGGAAGTACAAACAGTGACATAGACACATATAATAAAAGTAATAAGCAACATACATTCATCATTCGGGAGGGGCAACTATCCTTGTCCCCAGGCCTGACGGGCTAGCCAGTTCTTAAGGGCTGTGCGGAAGGCCTGGACGGTGGTGAGGGTACGAATCTCCACGGGGAGTTCGTTTATATGTAAAAGTCTGTCCCCCCCTTCCTTTTGATTGTGAGCCGCCCTGAGTCCCCCCAGGGAAAAGGGCGGCATACAAATAAACAATCTAAATCTAAATCTAAATCTTTACCTTTTTAACTCGATTTTTGACCATCTCAGTTGTTATTTCTAATACTTGCATTTGTTTGTTGCCAATGCTTTTCTCAAAGTCATGTATCCACTTTGCTTCCTTGTTGTAGTCCTTTGCATTTTCCCACAATTCTTTCCAGAATTCAACTGTGGCCTGCTTTTCTGGTTTTTCACTTTTGGTGTCACCATTCACATTAAGACTTTGATAAAAACGCCGTTGGTCTGATCGAAATTGCTGATTTTGTTTATATTGGATGATTCGTGCCTCATATCTTTCAATTTTTCTAGCTGTTGCTGTTATCTGCTGTTTTACAATCTACAGCTTCATTGATGTTTCTTGTATCCAATCTATATCTTCTGATTAGGCGATCTATGATTTTGTTGTTTTTAACCCGTTGCTCATGCATGTTCTTTAAGTTACTAGCATCTGCCCGTAATTTTTTGATTTTTTTGTTCTAAACGGATTTTCCACTTTGGCTTTGATGCTTTTTCTGTTGTGTGACTAGATAGTTTAATTTTAATGCCTAGTTCATTAGTGACTATTACAGCTGCGCTGTACATTAACTGGTTTGTTTCCAAGATGGATCCCGGTTCAATTGTTGAAAACACTGCATTAACCATTTTCATGATAGGGGCCAAAATTTTCTTAGGCACAGTTTTTAGTGATGGTAAACGTTGCCTTTCCTCATTAAGCAGAAAATGCTCCATGATCTTATCCTTCAATTCTTTTTGTTTTTGAGTTAGTTCATCAGTTGGTTCAGTGATAACTGGTTCTAGTGGTGGTGATGTTATTTCCTCCCTGAGAGCTTCTTCTGGGAGTTCTACTATAATGTCTTTAGTTGTGTCTTGAATATCAGTTATTTCCGCTTGTGATATTGTTTTTTGGGTTTTGCAATTTGCCTGAATTTCCTCATGTTCAACTTCACTAAACACTTTATTCCGTATAATAAATCGCCTTTGATCTGCTAGTCGTTGTTCACTAACATTTGAATCTGGATATTGTTGTTTCCATAATTCATACATTCGCTTTAAATAGCCTCTTTTTTCTGGCTCTGAGTTGTAGTAACAGGCCATTATGGCACGGTTTTCATCTGCACTATATTTTTGTTGTTTTGTTGGCTGGTCCACTTGTAGCCCACTTGTCGACGGATGTCCAGGGACCCCAACATCCGCCGCGGCCCTTGTTAACCCGTGCGACGACCGATGCGGTATGGAATTCTTATTTGTTTTTTTCACCATATTGTATGGGTTGGCGGGGTTTTTTTTACGGGACCAGATGCCAACCTGACCCTAACCCTCCTCCTTTCTCATCCGGGCTTGGGACCGGCAACGGCGGAGTTTATTATTATTATTATTATTATTGTACAATTGTATCACAGCGGCCAGTTGTTTCGCCGGATTTGGCATTGGTTACTAGTCGAGCCCCACCCAGGGGCCTAGGACGTCGTAACGTATTTTTATTTATATTATTATTATTATTATTATTATTATTATTATTATTATTATTATTAGTAGTAGTAGTAGTAGTAGTAGTAGTAGTAGTAGTAGTAGTAGTAACATTTTATAGTAACAACATGATAAACTAAGTTAAGATGTATTGATAAAGTGAAAATAGATTGTTTTACTGCAGGGCAGATTGTTTCTTATGCTGAAAATAGTTAGGGACTTCAGTAAATGATGCCTTCTTGTTAAATATGTTTTTCTTATAATGTAGTTACCTGTTCCATCTATATGACATTATATGTTGTCCTTCAGTTAAAAAGAACAAAGAACAATATTCTTTTGCATTTCCCCAAACTATCAAGGCAGAGGAATGGAATATAGGTGGGGTGGGGTTTTTTTTTACCAGATGGGGACTAATAGTAATAGGGACAAGAAATATAGAACTGGCAAGCAGAAATAAAGGGAATAACCCCATTTCCCCAAAAAAGTAATTGGCTTTTACCTTTTCATATTCTAGCTAGGAACATTCCTGAGCTAGTTCAAAAGAAAAACATAGACCTCATACCTAATATTATAATTTTCTCCACTGTATCCCCTATTCTCTTCCAATATATATATGTGAACTCAGTGGAAAAGCTTCTGTCTCTTGGTTGGATTAGGTTATCTTCTACTGCTTGCCAAATCAATATCTGAAACCGAAAAAGAAGCCTGAAGAATTTCAGGAAATATGAGTGAAACAATCCTTAACAATAAATAAAATATTTTACATTATTGAGATAAAAATGTGGTGGTGGGAGGACTTGTGTTTCCTTATTGTATTGATGACTCCTCTCCAAGCCCCTCCACTCTTTTTCATATGTTCTATTCAATTTTATTTAATGTTATGGAGCAACATGGGACAGTGTTGGTAAAAAAGATTGAAGCAGGAAAGAAAAAATAATGTCAATTGTGATCCAACAGAAATTCAGCAAAATTAGTCCTCAACTTATTAAACCATCTGTTTAATGACCATTTGAAATTACAAAGGCAGTGGAAAAAAAATGGCATGACCATTGCAGCATCCCAATGTTCACATAATCAAAATTCAGACACATAGTAAATGGCTCAGATTTATGACGTTTGCCATGTCCTGCAGCCATGTCCCAGAATCTTAAGACCTTCTGACCAGCAAGATTAGTTCACTTTACAACCATATTATCAGGGGTGGGATTCAGCTGGTTCACACCGGTTTGGGTGAACTGGATGTTAATTTTGCATCCGTTCGCCAAACTGATTGCTGCAAGGATTGGCTGGTGCCTGCCCACCCCACACTGCCCCTCCTAGGAGTCTCCATGTGGTCCATTCATCATGCCAACTAAGTGCAGGGCCTGCACAGAGGCTCTGGGAAGGCAAAAATGGGGCTCCCAAAAGTCCGGAAATGGAACTGTTTTCAGCCTCTGGAGGGACTCTGGAACCCCGGGGGAAGACATTTTTGCCTTCCTGGAGGCTCAGGGAAGCCTCCATAGCCTCCAGAGGGTGAGAAATGGGCCTTCTAGAAGTCCAGAAATGGGCCTGTTTCCTGCTTCTGAAGAGCCTCCAGATGTCGTTTTCACCCTCCATGAGGCTCAGGGAAAGCCTCCAGAGCCTGTGGAAGGCAATGCACCCCACATGGTTCAGGAGGCTGATTAGGCCAAGCCCACCATGGCCACACCCATCCAGCAACGGGGCAGACAACCGGTTGCTAGCATTTTTTAATCCCACTGCTGCATATTACTAACCTAAGAACTGCAGGGGTTCACTTAACAACCGTGGCAAGAAAGGTCATAAAAAAGTGAAAAAACTCATTTAACAACTGTCTTGCTTAACAACAGAAATTTTGGGCTCAGTTGAGGTCATAAATCGAGGAATATCTGTATAGTTAATTTTTTTGCAAAATTCAGTTGCTGAAGTAAAAAAAAGTTGTGACAATATAAGAATTTGCACAATCTCAGAAGCCATTAATTCCAACCCTTTGTGAGACTTTGCACAATCTCAGAAGCCATTAATTCCAACCCTTTGTGAGTAACTTTTCTCTCTGTACATTTAAACCCACTGATCTCTCAGTATGGCTGGTGCAATATATACAATTTTTATGGAACTACTTAGATCCAAGAAGTATGACTTACCAGTCTGTTGCATAAGTTTACTTATGCAACATACAAAGAAGGATAATATGAGAAATAAAATGTGTAATATTTAGGGTAGGTATTCAGGGGCGATGAAGTAAACCACATAACTATTAAAAGCTTCAGGATATCACATATAGCACATAACAAGGACTAATCTGTTTGTGTTCCAAAGTCTTATGGAAAATCATCTTCTTTATTCAGTCTTGATGTACTCCTGCATTATACTATTCTTCATTTTTATTCCAGCATTCACAAAACATCTTTTAGAGAGGGGAGAGACGACAACTTCAAATTAAAGTTTCTTTTTCTTAATCTATAGTTCTATATCTATATATCTATAGCCATGGGCTAAGGTGACCAGATTTTCAGATTGGTAAAGAGGGACACCATTGACCGGGGGGGGGGGGGGCTTGATTAAAAATTTTATATTTTGTCAAAAGGTCACCCCAGGACACTGAAACTAGCATAAATACAAATCTGTTGCCAAACAAAATTTTGATCACGTGACCATGAGGATGCTGCAATGGTCGCTAAGTGTGAAAAATGGTCGCAACAGTTGCTAAGTGTGAAAAATGGTCATCAGTCACTTTTTTCAATGCCATTGTAACTTTGGTCACTAAATGTTTTCCCCCTCCTCAAGACACCTCACTTCTTCCTTCATTCCTCTTGCTTATCTACCTTCACCTTATCCGTCTTCTGCTCTTTCCCTCTCTTCCTTCCTTTCTCCTTCCATCCTCTCTTCTTTCCTCACTCATTCCCTTCCTCCTTTTCTCTTCCTTCCTCCTTCCATTCTTTCAGCTTCATTTCTTTTGCCTATCTACCTTCTCTGTCTTTCTGCTCTTTCCATTTCTCTCTTCCTCTTCGCTTCTGTTCCTTCCTCCTTCCCTCCTTTCCTATTTCTTCCTTCTTCCTTCCTTCTGCCTATCTACCTTCACCTTCTCGGTCTTTCTGCTCTTTCCCTGTCTTCCCCTTTCCTCCCTCCCTCCCTTCTTTCCTTTCTAGTTCCATCTTTTCTTCTTTCCTCTCCCCTCCCTTTTTCTTTCTTCCTTCCTTCCTCCTTCCTCTTGCCTATCAACTTCATCCTCTTTGTCTTTCTGCTCTTTCCCTCTCTTCCCCTTTTCTTCCTACCTCCTTCCCTCTTTTCTCCCTCCCTTTTTCTTTTTCTTCCTTTCTTCTTCTATCTTCCTCCTTCTCCTTCCATTCTTTCTCCTTCCACCCATCTTTTCTCCTTCCATCTTCTCCCCCCTCCCTTCTTCTTTTCCTTCCCCCCTCCCTCCTTCCTTCCTCTCCTTCCCTTTCTCGCAAACAGGAAGGGGAGGGGGGCTTTCTAGTCGCTTTCACAGCATAATTTCTTTATCTAACTTTTAAAAAACAGTGTGCAAATCAAACTTGAAATTTTCGTAACCTGCGAAGCACCAAGTTATTATCTTCTGTTGTTGTTACAAATTCGCAGCTACTCCATTCTTTCCGATAGGGAACTGCATTTCCCAAGATGCCTCAGGTCCTCAAAGCGCTGAACGCGGTTTTGCAATTGACTCCAGCGAGGCCCGGTAGCCGCCGGTGGGGGTGGCCGTCAGGGCGCTGATGGCGGAGCGGACGTGCCCAGTTTGTTACTGCTTCCAGCAATTGAGACGGACGAGGGAAGCGGCGGTGGCGGACATCGGCAGCGACTGTAACGACCGCTCGGGCGAGGTGCGGAGGAAGAACGGAAGGTCCCTCCCGCCCGCGACGACGGCTCCAGCCATGGACGAGCAGGTTGGCCCCAGCGTCTTCTTCAACCACAACAACAACGCTCTGCTCTTGCCGCCACCTCCGGGTGGGAAGCAACCATGCCTCGTGGACTCGCTTCCCACTGCAGCACAGGCGCCGCACAGGGGTGGTTGCTTCCCACCCGGAGGTGGCGGCAAGAGCAGCGCGTTGTTGTTGTTGGGGCCAGCCTGCTCGTCCATGGCTGGAGCCGTCGTCACAGGCGGGAGGGACCTTTCGTTCTTCCTCTGCACCTTGCCCGAGTGGTCGTTACAGTCACTGCCGACGCCCGCCACCGCCGCTTCCCTCGTCCGTCTCGATCCCTGGAAGCAGTAACAAACTGGGCACGTCCACTCCGCCGTCAGCACCCTGACAGCCACCCCGGGCTCTGGAAGAGGTGAAGGTAAAGAAGGCGGCGGCAGCGGCAGGGAGACCCGCAGCTCGCTTCCCACCCCAGCGGGCTTGCTTTGCTGAACACGGGGATGACTGACACTAGTTTGAGCGGCCGCGGCCAGCACAAACTACCGTCAGTCACTCCATACTCATCAAAACAAGTCTGCTAAAAGGGCCACAGTTCCCCATTCCTGTTCTAAAAAAAGCATCAAGGAGCGAGACCACATGGAGGTACTTCTCAGCACACGCTCAGCCCCGCTAGCTAGTCCCAGCGAGTAACATTAGGCAAAGGGGCAGAATAGCCCGACTTTAACTTGCTTCTTTGACAACTCTTCTGTCGCGAAGAACAGGAGAAAAGAGTCTGGAATTTAGCCCGGCCACCATCCTTCTGCATTACAGGAAAGCAATAATAACGCACTGAGCATTAATCTCGTGGAGCCTCCAGAGAACACCAGGGCTACGGAAGGAGGCAAAAGACACTCCGAAGCAAATGGCCTTTCTCCTCTCGGCACTCACCATTCCTGCGCTCAATATTAATTGATAAGCCAGGCTGAAGGCACTTGTAAATGTTGGAATCCATACTAAACTGCTAGAGAAATCTCAAGACGCCTGCAAACTAGCCCACTACCGCACAAGAGCACTCAACCAACTGCCGCCGTTTTGAGTGGGGCGCACTGAAAAGGCTGCTGGGAAATGACGTCCGTCCAGAGACTTCGACGTTTGCAGAACTACATCTCCCAGCATGCAGTGGGAGCTCCTCGCGTTGTCCATTTTAAAATTACATTTCCGAGAGGCTTGGAAGCAGAAGATGGTAAAATCGATTTAAATCTGATGCAGACAGTTCAGAAAGTGGTAGTCCTTCTCAGGGCGGCCCACCCAACTCCGCAAAGGGGGAGAAGGAGAGGAGGGCCGTCTCCTCCCCCCAGCTGCCCTACTGTGGAGGGACAAAGGCTAGTGGAGGAGGCGGGGTGGTGGGGGGATAGCCAGCCCGTGGCGGCTACTGCCAGCCTGCGGCCTCCCTAGAGAGGTCCGTCTCCGCGTCCACATGTGGAATTCGCTTCACCTGGGCAGCCAGGAGGCGGAGCTGGCGACTATGCACTGGGCTGGGCAGCAGAACTGGGAGGGGGCGGCAGGGGTTGCCGGCATCACAGCGCGAATCGCTCGGTGCACCCCGCTGCGACTGGCGGGGATGGCGATGAAAGCTCGGGCTCCGCTCCTCCGTCTGGGGCTGCGGCTAACGGGGGAGGCCAAGTGCTTTCCTCAAAAACAGCACTTCCCACGACCTCCCGTCCCTCCCCGCAACTCCCCAGATTTTGGAAGCTGGGTCTGTGTGGAAGGCAGGGGTGTGGGGGGCGGAAGGAAAATGCAGAGACCGGCAGCAGAGAAACAACATTGCTGTAGCAAACAGAGCTGGCATCTGGGTTTTCGCTAGAGCAATGCCAATGTTTCTCCGCTGCCGGTGTCTGCATTTTCCTTCCTCCTCCCGCACCCCCACCTTCCACACACACCCAGCTTCCAAAATCTGGGGAGTTGCGAGGAGGGACAATCTTCTTCCCCTCTCTCAGGTTGCCTGGTCCCCCCCCCCCAGTTCCTCTCATGAGTAGCTCGCAAGGGAAGGCCTTCCCTTCCCTTGCTAAAGGCCACTGCCGCCCACCCGAAGCGGTGAAGCCTCCCGATTCCCACCAGCACTGCCGGAGTTACTCACCAGGGCAGTGCAGCAAAAGCAAACGGCGAAGGCGAAATGAAATGGAGACTTGTGAGAGTCGCAACTCGCACGGCGTGCTTAAGTGGACTCCAGCCAATCAGTGACCTGGCTGGGATGGAAAATTTTAAGCACGCCGTGTGCATGCTTAAAGTTTTCCATCCCAGCCAGCTCACTGATTGGCTGGAGTCCAGGCCAATCAGTGAGCGGCAGGCTGGGCTGGCTTAGATTTTTAGTGTAGATAGAATAAATGGGGGAAAGGAATGAGCTAGCGGCAACTGATGATGGGCGGGGGAGCCAGCGAGCGCCAAAATAAAGTGGGGGGTTTTGAGAACGGCCCGGGACGTGGGAAAAATTATGAAAAGTCGTGCCTGTCCCTCCAGATGAGGGACATCTGGTCACCCTACCTATGGCCTCACTTTCATTATTGTCCCCAGTCAGCAGCTGCAGTCATATATATGTTGAGTGAAAGAAGACTAAGAAATTACAGAGATCTGCTGGAAGTCAGTCATCACACTTTATTTTTTTAATCCACAGTTCTCTACTATTTTTATAAACATTCATTTATGTAACTTGTATGACTTTGCTAATGAATAATACAGTGTGTTCTATTGTATAAGGCTGGCTGGAGAATTCTGGGAGTTGAAGACCACACATCTGAAAGGTGTCAAGGTTGAGAAACACTGAAATCATAGCTCACTAACTATTATACCTTGAACTTTTAAAGTTCTTTTTTTCCCTGCAGATGAACTTTAGTGAAAAATAAATGAATTTTCACCTGGATAATGATTATATTTCATGGATCTCAGCTCCATAGAATCTTCTATTGATCTGAACAAGCACCTAATTTCCTTAAGTGGTTATTAGGTTCTTTTTTCTTTTCTAGTGTCTACCTCAGTTTTTCTACATTGTTTTCTTCAATGTAATTCAGAAATTGCAAATGAAAGGTAAAGTAAGGAGGGTGAAGAAAAATAATATTTGACCACTGCTGCGCTATGTCTAGTGACAAAGTTTCCCTCCCCCTCCCCTCGCAAAAACATTTATATTAATTAACAGATTAACAGTTAATTAACATATTAACAGAGTTGGAAGGAATCTTGTAGGTCATCTAGTCCAACCCCCTGCCCAAGCAGGAGACCCTACACTATTTCTGACAGATAGCAGTCCAGTCTCTTCTTTAAAGCTTCCATTGGTTGATTGCTCTATCACAAAAAAAAAATCATTATTTCTTGATTGAATCTCTCCTTGTTCAGTTTCATTATTCATTCATTATTCCTTGTCTGGCCTGGGTTTGGGTGCTTTGGAAAATAGCTTGACAACCACCTCCCCACCCCTCTCTGGGTTTGGAGTGCCTTGAATATACAGCTTCACTTACGATAACTACTGCATTGCTTGAGTTTGTTACCTAATAAGGTGGCTTTGGGAAGGCGAGAGCACTAAGCTTCATTTGGAATAAAATACTTTGTTTTGATTCAGCTGATGTGAGGAATGGTAGAAACTCTGGACCTATAGACATTTTAAAAACTGAAAAATTATGTGCTAATTAATATGATTTATTCTAGTTTCAAATTGAAATTGTTTTCCTCAGCAGCCAGGGGCATCTCCAACAGAGAACTTGATCCAGGAAAAGAGAAAGAGGTAGATTAGTGCATTAAATACCAGGAAAAGAAAGAACAAAGCAAATAAGGCAGGGGTGAGTTGCTACCAGCATTACTGCCAGTTCAGCGCTCGCTTCGCTCACATGCATGGTAAACATGTCCTCTGCACACGTGCACATTTACATCTAAAAAGGTCTACACATGCAAAGAACGTTAGAAAAGGGGGGAAAATTACATTTCGGTAATGGAGATTATTCTGCGCATGTGCAGAACCAAAAAAACAAAATGGAACAATAGAATCAGTTTGGGTGCATGGGCGGCCAAGTTACTACCTACTCGGCTGAACCGGTCCAAACCAGTAGGAACCCCACTTTGAAATAAGAGCTAGGGATGGGATTACAGAGCAAGAGCATACCATGATTGGGTAGGGATTATTTTTAAAAGGTAAGGAGAGATATTGAGAAAACAGAATATAAAGGAGAGCTTTTCAATACCCATGTCAGCTGTGGCACCTAAATCATAATAGTATTGCTGCTGGAAACTGAATCAACAGTGGACTTGCAGAAATAGTGATGGCTCAAGAAATAAAAAAAATATTTGATCTATTTTTTTTTTTTTTGTTTCTGTTCTCCAGTATAGCAACAAAAGTCTTTGTGATTGGCAGAAACAGATTTAGACTTTGAGAATAAAATCAGCTTCTTCCACATGGAATTTTCATTTGCAAAATGACAGTTGGGGACCCTATTTTTAATTATAATAACCTAATTTTGCTCCCTTTTTATGATCCTGTAACTCTTAATTCAGGATAGAGACAGGGTGACCAGGTTGGAACTGAGAATTTCCTGGCTGGATGCTCTTCCTGATGCCTATATGGAGTTCACAGCAGATTTTTTTTTTCTTTTCACTCTGATAGAGAAATATCTGCTGCTATCTTAGCTTGAACTCTCAACCTTCCCAATGTGTGGCGAGTATCTTCACCACTAGACCACCACACAGCTCTGAATTATAATAGCCTAATAATCATATAAAATACTAAAAGTAAAAAAATAAAAGCCATGATAATAATAGTCCCTACTAAAACACTACATTAAAAAAACTAGATCTGTATTTCCGAACTAAAATATCTCATCAGAACATTTTCACATTTGTATCAAGATCAAGAAGATTCATGCATTTTTGTTCTACAGGTAGTCCTTGACTTACCACAATTCATTTAGTGATCATTCAAAGTTACAATGGTACTGAAAAATGTGACTTATGACCATTTTTCACAGTTACAACTTTTCCAGCATCCCCTAGTCACATGGGAACTGATTCATATTTATGACCGTTGCTGTGTCCCAAGGTCATGTGTTCACCATTTGTGACCTGCTGACGAGCAAAGCCAATGATTTTGCCAAAGGCAGATTCACTTAACAACCATGTTACTAACTTAACAACTACAGTGGTTCACTTAATAACTGTGGCAAGAAAGCTCATAAAATGTGGCAAAACTTACTTAACAAATGTCTCACTTAGCAACATGAATTTTGGCTCAATTGTGGTCATAGGTCGAGGACCACCTGTACTGTATTAATATTTATGCTGCTTAGGCTATATCTAAACATAAATAGATCCACTGAAACCTAAGGGATTTAAGTAAATCACTGGTAACTTAAATTCTGTTTATTTCAGTGGGTATACCTTATGTATGTCTAAGCTTCACATTATTAAAAATGAGACAGTATTATATTTCATTACTAACAGTAACCTAATGGATTTGCTGACCAGTAATGATCTAAATGTACTTTAAGCAATGAAGGGAGTTGCTCAGAAGCTTTATCTCTAAGATTAACATAATTGCTTTACAAAGGAAAATTAACACAATAATTAGGGAGCTCAGGTTGTATTTAACACTGAAAATGATTCAATTCAATCTAATGACTTATTAATTTGTATCCTTGTAAGTTCCAGGATCAGTAAAAATATTTTACTAGTGTATATTCTTCCATTAGATCTGATCTCCAAATTTATTACTCAAGGCCCAGTCTCAGAATCATTATTAAACAGCCGTAAAGTGAGATTTGGACATTAAGCGTGAAACCTACTAGGTCAGGCTGGACAGCCTCTTAGAACCCCTTTACTTCTATATTAAAAGTCACATAGACAAGAGTTGGAACTTGCAATAGAATAGGGACAGTTAGAAGTTACTTAAAGGAAGTGTTCCCATTCACTAACCACAGGATGTTCTTGCCAACGTCCCTACTTGTGTTAAAAGTCCAAACCACAAGTTCAATTAAAGTTCGTTAATAACACGTAAGCCATACCTGAAACAAAAGGAGAAGTAAGATCCCATCTCCTTATAAGGTTTTCTCCTCAATGTAACCACTAAGAAATGTGTTAAGAATTTCCGTGTTGCAATGCTTTTGGGAATGTATAAGAATGTGTGCTTCGATAATTAAGGTTGTTCAGAACTTGCAATGCTAAGCTATGGGCTAGCTTTCTGAACCTGGCTGCCAAATAAACTTTTCCTGAGATGTCTAACGCCTGTCATTTTCTGCAACAATTACTCTTCTGCTTCTTTCAGAAAGAATCCAGTAGAAGATGTGATATACTCCCCAGTTTGTCAGGAGAAAAACCTTTAGGACCTTGTCCTCATTAAGATATTATTGCTATGATTATATCCATCCAAATAGAACTGTAAAAATAAATCTGAGTGGGACACATACAGTTTCGTATTTTGTAGATTCAACCAGTGCAGTATACCACGTTAAAAACAGTAATACATCCAATATCATATTAAATGTTTTTAAAAAGTTAAGGTTTGTTTTTGTTTTGTTTAAGTTTGTTTTTATCCTTTGTTTCAGGGAGATTTCTGGTGACTGCCTCAGTAAACCCCTACAGTTTTTTTGGCAAAATTTTGGGTTTGCCATTGCCTTCTTCCTAGGGCTGACAGGGAGTCACTGGCTTTCTGCCTAAGGTGGGACTAGAACTCATGGTCTCTTAGTTTCTAGCTAAGTTTCTTAGTTTCTTTTTAAGTTAAAACTTCAATTTAAAGAATTACAACTTGTTTTAACAATTGTCATTTAAAATATACAATAGATAGCAGTTAGCAGTTAGACTTATATACCGCTTCATAGGGCTTTCAGCCCTCTCTAAGCGGTTTACAGAGTCAGCATATTGCCCCCAACAACAATCCGGGTCCTCATTTTACCCACCTCGGAAGGATGGAAGGCTGAGTCAACCCTGAGCCGGTGAGATTTGAACAGCCGAACTGCAGAACTGCAGTCAGCTGAAGTAGCCTGCAGTGCTGCATTTAACCACTGCGCCACCTCGGCTCTTTGTAATTTCTTGAAAAAATGCAATAGGCTTCTGTAACTATGCTGACTCAGGATTTCCCTTGTTTTATGCAGCTTTCATAATTATAATCCCATTATGACTGTGTCTTATGGACTTCCCTGACATGCCCTCTCCCCAGCTTGGAAAAGTTTCTTTAAAAAGCTCTTATATCTAATTAGTGGCTGATCAGACAGATTAACATGTCTATGACTCCGTATGGATTTGAAATAGTCCCCACTAATATAATAGAAGCGGTTTTAGATCATAACATCTTGTGTTGTTTTCTCAATGACTACTGGGAAGGAATAACTAGTCCTTTTCTCTCCAACACTGTTGTATACTTAAACATATCATAAAGGGGATGAGATGGAGAAAGGTGATGGAGATAGATATAAGAGATAGAATAATATAAAGTCTCCCAAAGTCATTTGAGTTTGGGAGATGGGGAGAAGAGATAATGCCTAGGAAGTGGTAAGATAAGAGAAAGCATAGCCCACAGCTGCACTATGGGCAGAAAAAGAGGCTTAAAGGGAATCCCTTCTCAGTTTGTAAGGGAGACAGCAGGATTATTGCATTTTCGGACTGGCAAGATTCTATATAGCATTACAATGATGTAGAATTAGCTCACCTGGCCATTTTTCCTGTTTGGGGAGCGAGGGATGGAGGGAGGGAGGGAGGACCTTATCCTATATATGGATTTTAAAGGAATTTACTCAGGGTACTGTACTTAAAAGTGTTAACCTTCTCTCCCTGCCTTGAGGCTTCACACACCATAGCACCAATGAAGAACTTTTTTTAAAAGAGATCTAATTTCACATTAAAGAAGGCTCTTTACTTTATAATAGGATAAAGTAAAACTGCTATTTTGAAGGAAAGAGATGCAACATTCTCTTGTACAGTCCTCCATCCCTCACACAGGTTTTAAAACTACTGCATTGATATCAAAATAATTAACCTGGTTATTATGGATAAAAGCATTTGGGAAAGCATTGATGTATATGTTTGAATGGTGTGTGACCATTCTATTTTGAACGGAGAAGGAATAAGAATGGAAGGCCCAGGATGGTTCAGGATCACGACCTTGCAAACATCAGACCTTTTTACCTTGGATTCAGAGACCTTTTAGACAATAGAGCAAATATATCTCTATTTCTAATCTAGGCGATCTGGAAAAAAATAGGGTTAGTAATAAGTCTTTTGAGGAATTATACATTAGACCCTATTGTCATCAGTTTCTGTTTTATTTAGGGGTTTGATTGGATTTTGTTTTTTATTTTCAGTTGTACTATGTACGCAGGAAGCAGTAAAGAAACACACTCCAGTGCTTTTACTAAGGAAATCTGAGCAGCCACAAGCAGAGCATGGTTATCTGCTTAAAGAATGATCAATGAAGTAACTTAAAACATTTTTGGGGGAGGGGCAGGGGTGGGTTCCTCCCGGTTCGCCCCAATTCATGCGTACCGGTTGGTCGGTGAACCCGGAAGTAATTAACTTCCGGGAATGCCGGTACCAGTCATGGCCCCTGTTGCTGCAAAGCGCCCTTTTGCCAGTGCATCGCAGCTCGCTCGCTCGCTCCCCCACCCGTCCGCACTAAGCCCAGCCTGCCGCTCATTGATTGGCTGGAGTCCAGCCAATCAGTGAGCGGGCTGGAGGCGAAGCGAAGCATTTAAAAGCTTCGTGCTTGACCTCCATTTGAAAATTCCCTACAGCCTTCGCCTTCCAGGAGCTTGCTGCTTCCCACTCAGGTAAGCAACTAAGCCCTGGCGGCGGGACTCGGGAGGCTTTGGGTGGGTGGTGGCAGCCCAGCTTTCGTGAGGGAAGGCCTTCCCTCGCAAAAGCCGCGGGCTGGCACATGCCACACAGCCAAAGCCGGGTGGGAGGCAGTAGCGGTGGTAGCAGTCGAAGGCGGGTAGGGGGTGGCAGCCTAGCTTTCGCAAGGGAAGGCCTCCAGGCCTTCCCTCGTGAAAGCCGCAGCCTGGCGGTGAAGGCGGCCTACCTTTTGCAAAGGAAGCCCCCCCCCCCAGCCTCGCCTGGCTTGCTAAGCCTGCCAGGCAATCTGCTTAGTGACCCTAGACTTGTCTGAAGGTCCAGTGCCTTACCTGTTCCTGCTGCCTGTCTGCTCCCTGTTGCTTCCATCCATCATGACGAGGATCCATCCATTGCATTGGAGTGCTGCTGGTATGTGACCCGTTTTTTTTTAAATGTATTTTAAAATAATATTTTATTTAATGCATAGAATTTTTTAAAATAGTTTTACATAAAAGTATTGAGTGTAGAATATTTTAAAATGGTTTACTTTAATTTATTTTGGATAGAATCTTTTTTTAAATGGTCTTAGACTATTTAAAAAAAGATTCTATCCAAAATAAATTAAAGTAAACCATTTTAAAATATTCTATACTCAATACTTTGAAATGTATTGTGCATAGAATTTTTTATAATAGTTTTACTTAAAAGTATTGAGTGTAGAATATTTTAAAATTGTTTACTTTAATTTATTTTGGATGGAATCTTTTTTTAAATTTTCTTAGACTATTTAAAAAAAGATTATATCCAAAATAAATTAAAATAAACCATTTTAAAATATTCTACACTCAATACTTTGAAATGTATTGTGCATAGATTTTTTTATAATAGTTTTATTATAATTTATTGTGTATGGAATATTATTAATGGTTTCATTTTAAGTTTTTGTGTGTGGAATAGTTTGAAATGGTTACAGTGTAAATTATTGCTGGTGGATTGAACTAATGGTTACAGTATACTATGGCTGGTACAGTAACTTAAAATTGTTACAGTGTAAATTATTGCTGGTGGATTCAACTAATGGTTACAGTATACTATGGCTGGTACAATAACTTAAAATTGTTACAGTGTAAATTATTGCTGGTGTAATACTTAACAATGGTTTTCAAGGATTTCTTTTATTTATCTTTTTAAATTATTTTTTGGGGAATTTTATTTTTTAATTGTTTATAAACTATATTTACTACAAGAAATGTTATTCCTTTTTGCAAATGTTTTCTTTGTGATGCAATATGTTGCTTTTAAGTGTTCAGACCAGGTTTATGTGTCTCAAAGTGGCTGCTTTTCTATGGGCAGGCCAGGTTTCTTGCAAGGCATCTTTGCCAGATTTAGTGTGTTTCACCCTCGTTGTTTAGGTAATTCTGAGGTGGTTGATGGTTCTGTGAGCGCCTGTCCTTTATAATTTCCCACATTGCTTTTATGGTTTTTATTCCAATGACTTTGTCTTTCCTGTCCTTAGGCTTAGGAAAAATAAACTGGTTTCATTGGCAGTCTTTTGTGGGGGGATTCTTATTTTTTGGTGTTTTCCTGGCACTGTCATAGTTTATGTGTGTGTGTGGGGGGGGTGTAATGTCCCACAGTTATCTACGCATTAATAATGATCTAGTAATATTAATAATATCTAGTAATTAGTAATATCTAGTAATAACATTGTCTTGGCCACTCCCACCAGGTCACATGGGTGGCAGCCTGGCAGGCCACTCCCATCTGGTCACATGGGTGGCAAGCCACTCCCATAAAGGAGGCCACGCCCACAGAGTAGGTTCGAACAATTTTTGAAACCCACCCTGTGGAGTGGGGAAGAATCCTAAATTACTTATTACTTTTTAAGGCATTGTTTGTAATCAAAACCAACCTTCCTTCTTTCCTTCTTTCCTCCCTCATTTCTTCTTTCTTCTTCCTTCTTCTTTTTTCTTTTTTCTTTGTTACTTCTTTCTTTTAGTACTGCATAAAAGAACTATGCATCCTCTGGATTTGAAGGTGAAAAGGTGCTTCAGAGCACACAGAAAATATGTGGCTGCCTTAAGAGTTCCAAAAAGTTGCTACCATGTGCCCTGAAGCACCATTTTGCCTTTGAGTCTGAAATGCTGCATGATTTTACTTAATAATAGTAAAGAATGAAATCAGAGCCTGAAAATGTGGAAACACTGGAGGTATGCATTATGTTTTTCTGTTTTCTGTTGAAGGTATGCCTCCTGGCAAGTATTCCTCTTGGTTCTTAGCTACAAAAATCTACTCAGCAACAATCTCAGTAAAATTGCAATTGCTTTGGCAGAAGTTTCCAATTGTTATTTTTTTTTTTTTTGTTTATGGGGTAGCCTCATTTAATTTATGTGATTGCCCACTTCAATTAGAAAAGAAGAAAGATCTGAAAAGAGACTTAAAATTGTTTATGTCCTTAGTTTCTTTCTGTCTTTCCATAAAGTTCAGAAGCTGGATTTTCATCTGTTATTTTCCCCCCTTTTTGTGTTGTTTCTGTATGTACAAGCAACTTATAATAAATTCACAGTTTCAACTAGCTCTTCTTGAAGTCATAATTTCATTTTAAGTTCAAATAATTACTGTTTGCTCTAAAAATGTTGTAAATCATTAATGGGGAAATGACCAGAATTTGTTATATTTTTTTTTTTAGTCATTTATTTGACATTTATAGGCCGCCCTTTTCCCTGAGGGGACTCAGGGCGGCTTACAATTTATAGGAAGGGAGTGCAAGACAAAACACAAAAAGAAAATGTGGAATATGATAAAATAAAACAATAAAACACAACATTCATTCAACATTCGGGTGGGGCGAGATTAGGGTCTTATCCCCAGGCCTGACGGGATAGCCAGATCTTGAGGGCTGTGCGGAAGGTCTGGACGGTGGTGAGGGTACGAATCTCCACGGGGAGATCGTTCCAAAGCGTCGGAGCTGCTACTGAGAAGGCTCTCCTCCCCGTATATAACGTTATATAATGTTGGGAGAAAAGAAAGATAATCAATAGAAAAATCCCAAAGAAAACTCCTATTAAAAAATATGTTGGCCCCATCTAATATGAGGTTTTGGCTAATGAGCTGGTTTGCATCAATATTTCATTGCATATGCTGTATGACTGGGGAATTCTGGGACTTGAAGTCTGAAAGTTGCTCAGTTTCTTAACTGAGCAACTTTAGAAACTGAGCAACTGAGAGTTAAGAAATTCTGATCTAGACAGTTGCAGAATTTCTTTGCTCTCAATTTCATCTTCCTGGGAAGAGTTCCATATTAAAACTTAAATTGTAGCATTCATTTTTCAGTCTAAAGACTGCATATTATTCTCTTTTTTTTAGTATACTCAAGTAGCATAGGAGTGATGATGGAAAAAGGAATGGTCATTTACCCTGATATTTTCCTATCGATTGTTGAAGATTCTATTGCCCAGCACAGCTAAACTGGTTTTTTTAATGTTGCATTTTAAAAATGTTACTGATTTATGGGTAAACTTCTGTAGAAAGTTGTCACCCACCCTTCTCCTAGAAGAATGAAATATTTTAAGAAATATTAAAAAGGCAGAATATTATATTTCTCTAGAGGCGGAATGGAGAGACATGCCCTTGGAGGCAGAAAGCAACCCCCACCTTTCTTCATAGTGCTCAGCAGATGTCAGCACTTAACAGATAAAGAGCTTATTGAAAGAAGCCAAGTATCTCAGTAGGTCTATTCCAGTGGTGGGTTTCAATTTTTTTTGAACCTACTTTGTGGGTGTGGCCTCCTTTGTGGGAGTGGCTTGCTGGCCATGTGACCTGGTGGGAGTGGCTTGTCAGCCATGTGTTTTCTCCCTCCCTCCCTCCCTCCCTCCCTCCCTCTCTCTCTCTCTCTCTCTCTTTCCTTCCTCTTGTCTCTCTGTCCCTTTTTTCTTTTTTCTTTCATCTCTCTCTCACTTTTTCTTTCTTTTTTATTTCTTTCTTTCTTTCTTCCTTTCTCTTTCTCTTTCTCTCTCTGTGTGAGTCTGTGTTTGTGTGTTTTTGTGTGTGTGGTTCTTTGCCTCTCTCACCCTCCCTCCCTCCCTCTGTGTCTCTCTATGTGATTCTCTCTCTGTATCTGTCTCTTTGCCTCTCTCACCCTCCCTCCCTCCCTCTCTCTGTGTCTCTCTATGTGATTCTTTCTCTGTGTCTGCCTGTCTCTCTCTCTCTCTCTCTCTCTCTCTCTCTCTCTCTCTCTCTCTGTATCTCTCCTCCTTCCCTCTGTGTCTGTGTCTCTCTCATTCCCTCTATCTCTCTTTGCCTCTGTCTGTCTGTCTGTCTGTCTGTCTCTATCTCTCTCTCTCTCACACACACACAGACACAGAAACACACACACACATACTATTGTCACCTTGTTGAGTGTTCCAATCACATTTGAAACACTCAACAACTGGCCTGTATTCATGGTTTTTTGCAGCATTCTGCAAAAATGGGGCAAAATATCTAAAGTATTGGCAGCGGCGTTCTTCCCTGGGGGGCTCTGCAGAACATCCCAAGACCAATGGCTCTGGGATGAGGGATGGAATCTTCGCCGCAGGCCAGTAAAGCTTCCTACACCAGAGGCAGCAGGACCAAAGCCCCTCTCCCAACTGGCCCTTCTTCCCTCTGAGGGCGAGGGACCCAGCTGCCCCACTGCCTCTGGCTTCCTTCTGAGAGTCTCCTCTCTCCAGGGCTGTAATTGTGCAGGCTGTGCGTGCATGCTTATGTTTTCCACGGGGGTGATGGATGGGCTCCAGAATCGCTCCATGCCTGGGAAAACATAGGCACGCACGGGCAGCGGGGCAGCCGGGACAAGGGAGTGCAACCCACATGGCTTGTTCAAATAGCAAAAGAAGGGACAGGAGAGGAGTTTCAAGTGGGGCTTTCAACTAGCCAAACTCCTCTCCTGTCCCTTTCTTTTGCTCTTTGAACAAGCCGTGCAGGTGGCGCTCTCTTTTCTTTCATAGACAGCTCATTTCCAATTGGGGGAGGGGGTGAGAAATCGATTTTTTCCATCCCTCTCCATGGATCCCCACCCCAAATGGAAACGAGCTGGCTATGAAAGAAAAGGAAGCACAACCTGCACTCTATGTAGAAACAGCAAAAGAAAGGGACAGGAGAGGAGTTCGGCTGTTTGAAAAGCCCTGCTTGGAACTCTTCTCCTGTTCCTTCTTTTGCTGTTTCTACATGCCGAGCGGGTCACGCTGCCTTGTCGGCAAGGGCACTTTGCAGCAACGGGGCCAGGAGTGGTACCGGCATTCCCAGAAATTAATTACTTCCGGGTTCACTGACCAACCGGTGCCCGCAAACCGGGGCGATCCGGGAGGAACCCACCCCTGGTCTATTCATAAGCAAATAGCCCTCACTCAAAATCCAAACCAGGAAAAAAGCCATTAAGCTATAACAGAAATTACTCAACACCTTTTCATAACAGAAGCCTCCCAGCAAACTTCAACCAAACCTGGCAGCTCAGACAACTATAGAGCCAGCTATGACCACTACATAACCCCTACAACAGTCAATAGAATACATGTTCTTGTACAGGAACAAGAAGGTCAGGTGCAAAGCCCAGAGAGGATATAAAAGCCACCCACTCTCAAGTCCATGTGGTCAGCTGCCCAGAATCACACCTGCTTGGTGGTTCTGCTTCATCATTAAGCCCTCTTTCCAATCAGCCTCCAGCCTCCATTTTGTCTCCAATGCTTTTCTCCCAGCTTGGAACTGAACCAGATGGATATATCTTCCAACAATTCAAACTAAGTTACATATGAGAAGCAGTACTGAAACGGTGAAACAATTCACAGCTAGCTTAACTTCTATAGATTTCAGTTCCACTGAACATGAATTCTGTCTTGCTGAAACTACATATATGTTTATTAATTAAAGAAATATATTAATTTATGATGTGATATAATATGACACTATTTACATTCCGACTTTTGTTATATGTCACATCATTAAAGTCCTTTCTGGAGTTATTTAAATGATTAGCCTAAGGTGGGTTCATTTATTTCTCTTGAATCTGCCCTATCTTGTCTAAAACAAGTGGTGAATTGCTTCATTTCAATAGGAAAAGAGCCCAGTGATAATATTTCTATAGCTTTCTACTAATCTCTTTTCCCTGTTTTCACTTTTCAACTGAGTATGTAGGTGGTTGTCATGTCACTCCATTCAGAAAAAAAAGGAGTTTAGGAAGGCAGATCTAGATAACATAGCCTGGTAAAGAAGCATAATTCAGCCTTCCTCCCTGTATTGATTCTATTTATTTAGAGATATAGTAGATAGACAGATAGAAACATATAGCAAGTCAACTAAAAATATAATTACAAGCCACCAATATTTGGTATTTTCTCAATTTTCCAGTCTATTAAATATCTCAGAGTTTCTGTTTTGATCGCACTAGCTATGCCAAGGAAAAAAGGATAGTGAATGCAAATTAGAAGAACTTTAAAACTGTCTGTCAAGATTGGCCTGAGTGCTAGAGATATGGAACACCTGCAGATTCCACAGACTTCAGTGGATATTTATGGGGCTTTGGCACGTCAAGCCATTTGGGCATCGTATTAGCAGGTTATTTTCTCTTGCTTGACAATCGCGGCACCTTCAAACTCTCTTATTATTCAAACCTCAGGAATTGTTTGCTTCCTTCAATAATGAGACACCGTTCCCAATTCATAACGGCATGAGATATTCTTATTTCATAAATGTGACAGAACATAAGAGATGCTGTCATTCCAAGCAATCTTTTTCACCCTTGGTGACCTCCTGCAAAGAGGCAAAACAAAGGAATGAAATGGATTGTTTTATGATTCATTAGCAAGGTGAAACGAGCCTGTGCCTCAATTGGAGGGTTTTAAAAACTCCAGAGATACTCAGTGACATTTGCAATATTCTCTGGCTGCAGTTGCAAAAGCTATTATTTCAGAAGCAGCGGGATAGTTCCAGAATTTGCAATTTCACATTTTTTTCCAACCTATTGTGACTCGCATTCATATATCAGTCCTCTTCATATTAGGATTCAGACATCCCTTACTTGAAATTCATGGATGTGTGTTGACAGGGTCCTGTGAAGATCCCACCCAACCAATGTGAGACTAATGACATCTTGTTCAACAAATGGATTCCAATTAAAAAAACATACGCACACTGGCAATATAACTGAAGGAAATAATGCATGTAGTTTCAGCCACAATCACCATCATAGAATCTATATGATCCAATCACAGATTCTCCAGGACAACTTACCATTATTTTAAATAGTGTATGCCATATCACTAAATCACATTATAACTGGAGAGAATGTGAATCCAATCATGGATGATATTCTTTAATATAATATTACCCTTCGCACCCAACTTACTCTTTGATTATAATGACTTGCATAGTTTCCTTCAGTGTAAATTTAGTTTAATGCAAGGATAGCCAGTCACTCTCTCTGTCTCAGCTCTACCCATGTCACAGAGTTGTTTTTCTGAAGAAAATATGTGTATGTTCGTTGCCTTGAGTTACTTATAAAGATTTTATTATAAAATCGAACAAACAAACAACTAGGAAAGCCACAAGTTATCAGAGCCTGCCCCTACCACTTTGAAGCCTTTGCCCCTGAAATTTGGAGGTGGCCATTTTTAGCAACATTTTCCCCTTCCTGAAATGTAAGAATGGAAATAGCAGCATGAGACCTGCTGGAGACAAATGACTTCAATGTCCATCCTTAATTCCCTAACCCAAATCTTCAAAAGGACTCTTTTCCACACTCCTGAATTTCAGCCACATATCTTTGGGCTGGTGAGGGGTGGGCAGGGGGAGGCTTATGAGCTTTTTAAAGATAGGAATGGGAAGTTTGCCTCTCCTATTCCCACCCTTAACAACATGAGAAATCTGGGAAAATGGGCACACAATCACTCATGTCCTTTCCTATGATACTACACCTTTTCTAGTGGCCTGAGTTACAAACTGCGTCACAACTGATTCTGACTCTGAAGAAGTTTTGAATTCATCACCTGGTGGATATTTGGCACTTTTTCTTCCTTCCCAGTATGACTATATAATAACTTCCCTCTCTCTGTATAAATTATTTTCATCTAGATTTTTCCCCCTATAACCTTACTTCTTGCTGTCTAAAGTTTAAGAGAGTTGCATAGTTGTCATAATTATTTCAGGTCATACTCAGAGAAGCTTACATATGTAGTTGATAATAGTGTAAATACCATTTTAAAATTGTTCCTGAATATATGTATATTGAATGATAAAGATTTAAATGCAATGGAACAAGAAATAGTTTATGAGTTTAATAATGTAATGAAATGTATATACAGAAACTCAATCTTTGCCATAGAAGCTACACAGTTTTGGTTTTCAACTAATCTGTGACTATTATAAATTATCTATTTATTTTATTGGGCTCTTGGTCTTGATGGATTTTCAATTAATGGGTAAAAATGTATATATTGGACTCTTCTGTTTTGCTGGTCACATATGTTAAAGCTTTTTAAAGGAAGACTCTTAATCTATAGTTTCTGTTAAGCTTATATTACCATCCTTTCTTAAAGGGGCAAGAGCCTGACATGTATTCTATATACAGATTTATTTCTCTGGTTTAAGTTAAATCTTGATTACAGATTATAGTTTGTTCTTCTTCCTAGCATGTATGCAATTCAAGCTGCATTTACTCAGGGCTGTCAAGGTTTTGATAATATTGATTTTTAATTGAGGGAATAGCTTTAACTCAAAATATACAGAATCAGGCAGTCATCTGTATCTGTTGAAAAAGTTTTTGACATGATTTCTTAGAAGTTTTTTTAAAGTAGGTTTGAGTTATAATGGGATTTTCTAAAACTAATGATAAGCATGTTTTATACACCCCTGAGAAGATAAAACCAATTGTTATGCATATTCTCTTTTTTAAAAAACTTACACTGTAGTAGACATCAAGAATGTCCTCTTCCTTCTTAACTTTTTTTAAAAAAATGGCTATATAGAGCCTCTTGCATTAAAAATTCTGAATGTATTGATGGATTTGGAGTAAGTGAGAATTAGATGTTATTGATTTGTTCTTTGATATAATAAGCATGAATAGCCTGTTCTTGTAAACCAGGGACATTTTCTTTAAAATGTGAATTTAGTATCTCTTTTTTTAAAATTAGACTACTGCAGCGGAATATTTTGTTCCAAGTATATTGATTATCCAAGAAAATGTTTAATGAGTATTGGATGCAATCACTCTGCTTCTGAACAAGTAGAGAAACTGAAATATTAACTCATATAGCCTGGAGTTGTCATATAATTGTGATTTTTTGGGTTAAATCCCATAGGATGGCTAACATGACTTTAGATACTGTGTGCAGATGGATAAATTTTTCTTCATTATATTCTCACTACTTCAAATAATGCATATCAAAACATTAAGAATTTTCAAGGTTGAAGACTGCCAGTGAATTATTCTATAACATTAGAATTAATCTACATCTGATTTGTAGCAATGGATTGTTGATACATGCTGCTTATCATCATTCAATTTAGGTTTTTTTTTTCAAAAAAGGCAAGGAAGAGAACTGTTGAACAATTGGAGAAGGGTGTTGCTATATTATTATTATTTTAGTTGAGTTGAGTGGAGCGGGTAGAGTTATTTATTTTCCAGGGCTTTCTTTTCCCTTTCCCTTTTTAAAAATGTTACATTGCATTATTACAATTAAAGGTATAAAGTTTTATTCATTTGTTTTCATGATAAAATAATGTAAATTATGAAGGTCTAACTGAACTAATGGCGTATAGGAAAGGACTTGAAGGAAAAGCAATGGTCTCAGTACTTATTCCCATAAAAAAAACATATTTGAATGAAGCTGCTATGCTGTAATAATGACCATTAAATGGCAAATGCATAGACTATATGGATAACACTAGAAACTTCAAGTTATATGATAGTTGGACAATCCTGTTACAAAGTTTTTTTGTTCTTACTCTTTAATTCACCTGTAATTCCATCTACAGTTCTTGCCTCATAATTAAGCATGTCCAAGGTGGGTGGCGGTATTGGATGAAGATGGCAGCCACAATCATATCTATGGGGATTCTCAGTCATCCAGGTCATGGTTGTCCCAAAAGTGCTTTTTCAAGAGGCAATGAACTTTCTGGTTTTTCTTTGAAGATTTTCGCTTCTCATCCAAGAAGAGCTTCTTCAGCTCTGCCTGGATGGTGGGGAATGGAAAAATCTATATTCCTTGCAGATAGCTAAAAAGAATGCAAATGACCAGCTGTCTGAAAGGAGTATAAATCCTACCATTCCCCACCATCCAGTCAGAGCTGAAGAAGCTTCTTGGATATGAAGCAAAATGTCTTCAAAGAAAAACCAGAAAAATCAGTTGCCTCTTGAAAAAGCACCTTTGGGACAGCCACAATGATGTAAATCAAAACTCCATCTCTTTTTTATACTCAGCGTTTTGATCATACAGTCAAAGATCATATGGTTGCCATCTTGATTTTTTGGACTTCTTTACATTTATCTTTTTAAAAAAATAATATTTGGGTAAAATAGAGATGAAATGGAGAATTCTCAAAGCCTTGGGTTTGGCCCCTAAAGGTCTCCAAAAGTTGTTTACGTATTAATTTTTCATATGAGAAAATGAGAATATTTTCTTACTTTCAAATCTGGATATTTATTTAAACAAATTTCTCTACAACCTACCTCACTTATGTGACTCCGCATAATCATATTAAGTATATTATAGATAATTAAATTAATGTAAATTCAAAGACAGCAAAATTAATTATGATCCTGGTCACATCCACTTCAGGAAGCAGCACTCTGGTGTACTTCTCTAAGGGAAAGGAAAGCTTTGGCTGATAAATAATGTAGCACTGATTTTAGAAGGAAGGTTGGAAAATAATATAATCAGAAAAAAGAATCTGCAAAGAGGCATCCATGGACCCAGGATTGCTAACAATGTCAAAATGATGAGTGATCAAACCTCCAATCCTTTTTAACAAGCATCTTAGCTCTGCTTCAAATTACTTACAGACTACAGTAGATACTGTGATCTGGTAGAAATTAGTCAATAGTAAAAGAGAAAGAAGACAACAATAATAGCAAGTGAGGCAAGAATATAGAAATGAAGAAAGTATTGTCAGAAGCATGAATGAATTCATGTTGACCATTGGGAATTTCATTTTTTTCTCTCTATTTGTCTGAACCAAGAATATCAAACTTCATGATTGAAGGCTCTGCAGTGGATATCTGCAAAGGGACACAGGCTATCCTCAAATGAATTCATTACGTCAAAAGAAGCTAGTAGAAGAATTATGTTACGGGCCAAGCTGTGATCCAAACATCCTTACTTGTCAACCTGCCAGATTTTCCCATTCCCAGCTTTGTAAACATGTGCCCTATTTTACACTACTGATGTGGCCTTGCAGGTTTCAGTTGGGACAGCTGCAAACAAGAATAGCACCTTTTTCACGAACACTGGGACATTTATTTATCTTGCTCATCTCCGGGTTTCGGTGTCATGGTTTTGTTATTTGCACGCAGTGCCTTCTGAGATACTAAATAAGATTTGGTTCCCCTCCTGTGTAAACAATGCACAGGCTTTGGATCTTCACAGATAAACTTCAGATAAACAGCTTTCTAGCTGCTAATGGATATGTTTTGTCGAGTTTGACAGTCATAAATCTAGAGCTCCTCAGCCCAACCTTCTCTCCCACCCCGTGAAATAAAGGTCAAAATGTGCTTTGCTGGCTTACAGAACAGCTTGTAATCTTCATTGCAACATGGAAGACAGATAGCTAACTAAGTAAAGGCATAGGCAAATTACTTACTAAAATGAATGTATGATCAAATTGGAAGCTTATGTCTTTTGGCAGATCCAGAAATAAAGAGCAAGATTGTGCAGAAATGGAATTAATTTCAAAGATTAAAGAAATGCATAACAAATGGTATGCAAGGTGTATTTAATTTTCATGAAAAGTTATTTAAGAACTGATAAAAATAGCAATTCTTACCTTGTAATAGCTCTGAAGGCTCAGCTGTATTATGGATTCTAATACTTCTCCTTTCAATGGTTAGCCTATGCATATAATACATCTGGTTTCAGAGATGAAAAACAATTAAGGAACATAAGTGGGTGCAGAAACTACTAAACATTTTATAGGTTAATATTAGTTTTGAAGTGTTACTTTGTCATACTCTGACTAATGTATAATATTTATTTTAAACAACATTGTGTCTCTCTTATGTCAGTTTTTAAGTTAGCTCTTTTTCCCTTTAAAACTAGATGCTTACTGTATATTTCTGTTGGTGTATAATACATTGCATCTATGGAAGCCATTCTTATTTAAATTTACTTAGACTTCTCTTGCAAATGTATGCTGTTAATTTTGCCCCTCATGTATATTTTCCAAGTTCCCAGTCTGATATCTTTGATAACATATCTCTTTCCTAATGTTGTGCTACATTTATTCTTGCTGCTGTGAACATATAGAATAGATTAATAAAGGATTGCATTTTTTTGTTTAATATATTTCATACTATGCCTACTGATAGTTGTTGACTTAAAACCATTTGTTTAACGATCAGCAAAGTTGTGATGGCACTGAAAAACAGTTATTTATGATTAGTCCTCTCACTTACAACCATCAAAGGGTCCCTGCAATCATATATACACTTAAAGTCACAACCCCTGGTATGCCCAAGTATGGGAGGAAGGTCACACTTCCACTCTCTGTCATTAGGCTCGTCACAAGAGTCCATCCAGACAGAAACCCAATATTTTTTACTGTTGCCTTTTTTGTTACATTTGTTATATTTATGCTGATAAATAAATAAAGGGAGACTAGTATAGATCTATTTCAAGCTATTTAGCTCTCATCAGCTAGCCATACCCAAGTTTTTGGGAATCGAACCTGTGCTCTATTGCCTCCCAAGCAGGGAGTTAACCATTTGAGCTACAGAGAACGACTCCTTTTTTCAGCCAGCCAGGGTGGGAGGTATATACTTAAAGTCACAAGCCCTGGTATGCCCAAGTATGGGAGGAAGGTCACACTTCCACTCTCTGTCATTAGGCTCGTCACAAGAGTCCATCCAGACAGGTTAACTCCCTGCTTGGGAGGCAATAGAGCACAGGTTCGATTCCCAAAAACTTGGGTATGGCTAGCTGATGAGAGCTAAATAGCTTGAAATAGATCTATACTAGTCTCCTTTATTTATTTATCAGCATAAATATAACAAATGTAACAAAAAAGGCAACAGTAAAAAATATTGGGTTTCTGTCTGGATGGACTCTTGTGACGAGCCTAATGACAGAGAGTGGAAGTGTGACCTTCCTCCCATACTTGGGCATACCAGGGGTTGTGACTTTAAGTATATACCTCCCACCCTGGCTGGCTGATAAAAGGAGTCGTTCTCTGTAGCTCAAATGGTTAACTCCCTGCTTGGGAGGCAATAGAGCACAGGTTCGATTCCCAAAAACTTGGGTATGGCTAGCTGATGAGAGCTAAATAGCTTGAAATAGATCTATACTAGTCTCCCTTTATTTATTTATCAGCATAAATTTTATATATATATATATATATATATATATATATATATATATATATAACACACACACACACACACACACACACACACACACACACACACACATATATATATATATATATATATATATATATACATACATACATACATACATACATACAGACATACATACATACATACTTATTTATTTATTTATTTATTTATTTATTTATTTATTTATTTATTTATTTATTTATTTAAAGTCACAACCCCTGGTGTGCCCAAATATGGGAGGAAGGTCACACTTCCATTCTCTGTCCTTCGGCTCGTCACAAGAGACCATCCAGACAGGAACCCAATATTTTTTACTGTTGCCTTTTTTTGTTGTTACATTTGTTATATTTATGCTGATAAATAGATAAAGGGAGACTAGTATAGATCTATTTCAAGCTATTTAGCTCTCATCAGCTAGCCATACCCTTGCTGGGAATCGAACCTGTGCTCTATTGCCTCTTAGGCAGATGTGTTAACATAAATATAACAAATGTAACAAAAAAAAAAGGCAACAGTAAAAAATATTGGGTTCCTGTCTGGATGGTCTCTTGTGACGAGCCGAAGGACAGAGAATGGAAGTGTGACCTTCCTCCCATATTTGGGCACACCAGGGGTTGTGACTTTAAATATATACCTTTCACCCTGGCCTGGCTGATAAGGAGTCGAGCCCTGTAGCTCAATGGTTAACACATCTGCCTAAGAGGCAATAGAGCACAGGTTCGATTCCCAGCAAGGGTATGGCTAGCTGATGAGAGCTAAATAGCTTGAAATAGATCTATACTAGTCTCCCTTTATCTATTTATCAGCATAAATATAACAAATGTAACAAAAAAAAAGGCAACAGTAAAAATATTGGGTTCCTGTCTGGATGGTCTCTTGTGACGAGCCGAAGGACAGAGAATGGAAGTGTGACCTTCCTCCCATATTTGGGCACACCAGGGGTTGTGACTTTAAATATATACCTTTCACCCTGGCCTGGCTGATAAGGAGTCGAGCCCTGTAGCTCAATGGTTAACACATCTGCCTAAGAGGCAATAGAGCACAGGTTCGATTCCCAGCAAGGGTATGGCTAGCTGATGAGAGCTAAATAGCTTGAAATAGATCTATACTAGTCTCCCTTTATCTATTTATCAGCATAAATATAACATATATATATATATATATATATATATATATATATATATATATATATATGTGTGTGTGTGTGTGTGTGTGTGTGTGTGTGTGTGTGTGTGTGTGTGTGTGTGGTGTGTGTGTGTATGTATCTGTGTATCTGTGTATCTGTGTATATGTATATATGTATATATGTATATATGTATATATGTATATATGTATATTTAATATATAACTGTATTTACAAAATCCTGGAGCCATGCAATCATCATTTGTGATTTCCCCAGGCTGTTTCTGATGAAAAAGTTAATGAAGGAAGCTAGATTTAGTTAACAATGTCATGATTCATTTAATAACTGTTTAAAAAGGGTCCTAAATCACTCATTTAATGACTGCATCACAGTGACAGAAGTTCCTTGGTTTCACTTCAGGTTTGATTCCTAAAATGGTCTAAATATTCCCTTTGGGAATATTGTGCCATACTATTATACAAAACACAAAACACACTGTGTGACTGAATCAAAAGGGCCAAAGTGGATCTTCATCTGTCACACACAATTAAAAAAAACAGTATCTGGGTTCTGATATTACAAGTATAAGATTTGAACGGACTTTTATGAAGGGGTCGGTTCTTAAAGGAGAATTCTACATTTGAAAGCACTACTTTGAAAAATTTCCTAAGGAGTAGTTACCATAGAGTAACTTAAAGGAAATAAGTAAATAAACCTTCAGTATAAAACATTTTCTTTAGTGAGAGCTTTGATGTTCCACACCTCCCAGCTTGTTTGTTTTTCTACTATGTGTGTGTTTACTGATACAACATCTGAGCTTTATACTTCTAATTTTTCATAGGAGAAAGATATTTGATGGGTGTCAGCCTCTGCTTTGCTGTTGCTTCGGCTGCCATTGTAACGGGGAGGGGGGGCATGGTATTTGGGAGGGGAATCATGATGTGCTGGAGGAAGATTCTAGATGCTGACCTGACCATCTTACTGCGCATGTGGAGGAAGGGAGTTTCCCGCCAAGGTTAACTGTCCGGCATTCCATCCTGGTGATGTGTTTTGAAGTTATCTCCCACCTGACAGTTGGATGCATTATAATTGGACTATGGACTGGGGTGCCAAGGGGAGGGGATTCAATTATACATGATATTCTTTGCTTTAATAAATAAACCTTTAAACCTTTCGTGCCTAATTAACCAGATTCAGCTTAGCTTTGCTACTGTTCGTTTATAATTAGTAAAAGTACACTTGATTTCAAAGAAACGGAGTTGAGTGGTTTCTTTCCTGATTATTAAATGAAGTCGCAGCTGACAATGGGATCAGGGACGTGCAGTCACTGGAAGCAGGGGAGGCGGGGCCTCACCAGTCTCATGAGGAAAAGGAAAGAATTTTTAAAATAATTAAAAAGGCCAAGGTAGTTGCTGCCAGACTCCAAGTCACAGTGACTCTGAGTCTGCTTAGTGCTAACTGTAGGGGGAGCTGTCAAGCTGCTTTCGAGAAGTTAAAGTGCCTTTTTGCAGAGGAACCAGTTCTCAAACACCCGGACATGGATGAACCTTTTGTGGTCCAAGCTGACACCAGTGATGTGGCTGTGGGTGCTGTACTACTTCAAGCTAATTCCCAAGGTAAATTGCAACCCTGCACTTACACCTCTCGCAAACTGACCAAGATGGAGAGACGTTGGGCCATTTGGAGAAAGAAGCTTTGCTGTTCGCTGGGCTTTGTCCACGTGGCACCATTTTCTGGAGGGCGCCAAACACTCTTTCGAGGTGTGGACTGACCATAGAAACTTGGAGGCTTTGAGAACGCCCAGAAAATTTTCTCCTAAGCAGATGCGCTGGGCTCAACGTTTCAATAGATTCAATTTTACCTTGAAATACATTCCAGGAGGAAAGAATTTTATGGCTGATGCTTTGTTCAGACTCCCTCAGTACACCTGTTCTAAGCTCAGTGTGGTCCATCCTGTCATTCCTGCGAAGAGCCTCATTGCTCCTGTTGTTACTAGACGTCAGGCAACTTATAAGGTGGAAGTCACTCAGGACTTTCTTTCTAACCTAAAAAAGGCCCTTGCTGGAGATGACTGGTTCCAACAGCACATGAATGAATGCACTATGAGGGATGGATTGCCTTGGATTGGGGCAAAGTTACATGTTCCTGTGTCCATTAGACCCATTGTTCTTCAACGGGCTCATGACTCCCAGATGGCTGGGCACTTTGGGTTCGTCAAGACTCTACACCTTGTCAAGCGGCAATTTTGGTGGCCCTCGTTGTAAAAGGACATTGAGACATATGTTGCCAGTTGTCCCATTTGTGCTGCCGCTAAACGCCCTCCAGGTAAGCCCCAGGCGGTGGCTCACCCTGTGGCCCCGTGGAAGGATATCTCCATGGATTTCATTGTTGAACTTCCTGAAAGTCAGGGACACACTGCTATCTGGGTTGTTACGAACTTATTCTACAAACAGGTCCATTTCACCCCTTGCTCCAAGATCCCCTCTGCTAAATCTCTTGCTAAGATGTTCATCTCTCATATTTATCGCTTGCATGGGGTGCCCGACCTCATCATTTTGGACAGGGGTGTTCAGTTCACCTCCCTCTTCTGGAAAGAATTTCTGAAGCGGATTGGCTCCACCCAGGGGCTAAGCTCCTCCCATCACCCTCAGACTAATGGGGCTTGTGAAAGGACTAATTCTGTACTGGAACAATATTTACGTTGTTTCATCAACTACCAGCAGGATGATTGGGTGGATTTGTTGCCGCATGCTGAGGTGGCTTACAATAATTCCATCCACAGCAGCACTGGTTTTACCCCTTTTCGTGTGGTGTTCGGCCAGGATTTTGTACCCATTCCTGAGATTCCTCGCGAGCAACCGCAAGTGTCGTCGCTGTCCGAGTGGAGTGATCGCCTTCGGGACATTTGGCCTTTGGGTCTCCAGACTCTGGATGCTGGGCACCGCGCTCATAAAAAAAAGGCTGATAAGAAATGGACTAAGCCCTATGAGTACAAAGTTGGTGATCAAGTTTATTTATCCACTAGATTTCTTCAAACACCTCAGAAATCGAAGAAATTGAGGCCCAGATATGTTGGCCCATTTCCCATTGTCAAGATCATCAACCCTGTTTCTGTCCGACTCCAGTTGCCTAAACATCTCAACCGGGTTTACCCCGTTTTTCATGTTAATCTCCTGAAACCTCTCTGCACTTCTTCTTTGAGACCACCTCTCCCTCCTCCACCCACTCCACTTTTGATTGAGGGTGAACAACATTTCTCGTAAACGGCAAAACCGTGTTCAGTACCTGGTGGCTTGGAAGCATTTTCCCCCGTCTCACACTGAATGGGTCGACGGGTCCCATGTTCGGGCGCCTCGTCTGCTCCGCAAGTTCTACTCTGCTTATCCTGACAAGCCCTGATTGTCAGACAATCTCCTAATTTTTCTTTTCTTTTGTTTTTTTTTCTCTCTCCCTTACCTTTTCTCTCTTTTATGTGTTGTGTCCATTTGTTTGTGTTCTTTTCGTTTCTGCAGGTCTGCCCGCCCTTTTCTGGAGGAGGGCCGGATGTCAGCCTCTGCTTTGCTGCTGCTTTGGCTGCCATTGAAACGGGAAGGGGGGGCATGGTATTTGGGAGGGGAATCATGATGTGCTGGAGGAAGATTCTAGATGCTGACCTGACCATCTTACTGCGCATGTGGAGGAAAGGAGTTTCCCGCCAAGGTTAACTGTCCGGCATTCCATCCTGGTGATGTTTTGAAGTTATCTCCCACCTGACAGTTGGGTGCATTATAATTGGACTATGGACTGGGGTGCCAAGGGGAGGGGATTCAATTATACATGATATTCTTTGCTTTAATAAATAAACCTTTAAACCTTTCGTGCCTAATTAACCAGATTCAGCTTAGCTTTGCTACTGTTCGTTTATAATTAGTAAAAGTACACTTGATTTCAAAGAAACGGAGTTGAGTGGTTTCTTTCCTGATTATTAAATGAAGTCGCAGCTGACAATGGGATCAGGGACGTGCAGTCACTGGAAGCAGGGGAGGCGGGGCCTCACCAGTCTCATGAGGAAAAGGAAAGAATTTTTAAAATAATTAAAAAGGCCAAGGTAGTTGCTGCCAGACTCCAAGTCACAGTGACTCTGAGTCTGCTTAGTGCTAACTGTAGGGGGAGGCGAGAGAACTATGGGCCTCCTTTGCAAAAGGAATTTTTCACCTTTTAAGAGTTAAGCAAGGGTTAAAAAGCAAAAAATTCCTTATGTAAATGAGGCACGTGATTCTCTCGCCTCCTCTTGCAGAGGGCATTTTGTTTAGAGGCTTTTTTGAAACATTTAAGCAGAGTCATCCACATGGTGACTCTAGCAGCAACTATCCTAGCCTGCCTGGCCCTGACTAGACCAAATCTTGCATTTTTGACGTAGCTGGAAGGTATGTGGGTCAGAGGGAGGGGGCAGGGGGGAGGAATTCAATATTATTTGTAATGTCAGTAATTGTAATTTGTTTTTATTGTGCTAGCGTGTGGGCTGGCACATTTATTTTTATTTTTTATTTTTCATTTTTCATTTTTCATTTTATTTATTTATTTATTTATTTTATTTTTTAAAGTGCCTTCTGGGCCGAGTGAAGCAACAACCTTTGGACAGGAAAGCATAAAGCTTGTTAGAGAGGTAGATTTTAAGGGGGGGTTGAAACAATAGCAATCTTACAAGGTCAAAGTTGGCACATTAATACAAAGTTTCTGTACAGGCTCCAAGCCATCTTGTTTCATTTCCATATTCAACATAATCAGCTAGGAAAAGTTGTTAGATCAAATCAGAGAAAAGAACAGACTTTCTGTGGTCTGTATGGATTTGTACTTGATGAAACTCCTGTTAATAAAGGATCGTGATGTGCATTTTGAAGGCAAAACTGCTTCAGATCAGCTGCAGCTTGTGAAATCTTCATGCGGCTCACGCTAGCCTCGAGCCGCAGCTGTTGCACCACTTTCTTCATAGCGGCGATGTTCGAGGCGCAGGACATGGCCCTCTCCCTCACTCAACTCCGTGTGATGTTGAACGTCGTAAAAGAGCTGCTGCTGCTGGCAAACGGGCGGGTCGCTGTGCAGGTGGGGTGGGGGGGCTGCTTCTTGGAACTTTCGGGCAAGTTTCCGGCGCTTGGAAAACTCCCCTTGGAAAACGCTCAATGACTGCTCTCCTTCAGCCCCCTTTTCTCACGTGTCCCGGGGTCCCACCGCTGCTTTCCCCCTTCCTCAGCTTTTGATGGAAGAGAAAAGACGAGGCGCAGAAGGCGGGCTGTTTATTAATGCTCCTTGGACGAGAGGCAGCAACGGGCAGAAGAAGGCAGTTTGGTGGCTCCCCGTTTGGTGAAGAGTCCCGAGGGTCACCAATTCTGCTTTAAAAATCTTCCAAAGACTCCCCGTTAGAAAACTTTGGAGCAGGTCTCTCCAAATTCTCCCTGGCTCTCCGACCAAGTGGGGAGGGGCAAGGGTGTTTTGGCCAGATCTGGAGCAGGAAAGTTTTTGTGTGGTGCAAGGGGCAAAGTTGCAGTCTTTGGGAAGGGGGTGGGGTGGGGTGAGGGAGGGAGGGAAAGAAGAGCCGTGTTTTTTCTTTCTCTTTCTCTCTGCCTGGAGGCGATTGGCGGGCGGGCGGCGAAGTGAGGTTGCTCGGGCGGCTGAGGCATGGCTTTAAGTGGCGGCAGGGCCCCGGCGTCAGGACTTTAAAGTCCCGTCGCCGTCTGTCATAGAGTAGGTCCCGGTCCCGCTCTATGGCAGACGCGGTGCCGGGACTTCAGCGGGGCTTTCACGCTTGCCTCACTGGCCATGAAGTTCACCGCACGTCACTGGATGGGATGAATAGAAGCCTAACAATATTCCTACAATCTTGTTGCAGCTCTCAACTCTTTGTATACTCATGACAGTTTGGGCACAGATACCAGGCTTATATCTGATTACTCATCACCAGTTTCCAGAAGTTCTGGAACCTCAGATTTCACTTCCTAAACTCAGTCCTACCTTCACAATCATAAATTGTAAAATTTACCAAACAGGATATTGTTCATTTTCTAATCAGCTTGAAGTCTGTCTATGTTTACCAGTTTATATATGCCTTTCCCATTGTCCATTACATCTATGGACAGAAGATCATAACAAATTCATAAAACAGAAGATGTGGGCAATCCCATAGCCATTCACATGCCTTACTTTGGGTACTCTGATATTAGATGAGGGCTTTGGAACCAAATCTTCTAAATACATTGGGATTAAAAATCACACAATTGCACATTTAGTGCGAGTTGTAGAATCATTAGAAATGCAATCCCAGCCTGTAGTAACCCAGTATCTGAAGAGTAACTGGTTGAGGCTACTTGCCTTAAGGGAATGAGATAATACCTGCACTGAACTATTTATTTTTCTTCAATTTTAAAAAAATCATGAAAACCTTTTTTCCCCCTGAAAATCTACAAGCGGGACATACAATTTGTTTTACTAAAACCAAATTATAATTCAATAGAGTATAAAAGGAACCTTTTTATTTATTGTTCCCAACATTTTTCTGGCTTATGCTTTAGGCTTTCAAAATGGCATATTTCCACTGAGTCTAAAGGTACTAAATTGTATCCTCTGTTATTGTTAGAACTGTTTGGAAAATCTCAGAGAGAAGAACATTCATCCTGTGTAACCAGAGCAGTGTCCCTCCCATAATGTCAGCCCAGCATTTGTTTCTATTTAAGGGAGGGAAGGGAGAAGTCTTACTAACTAAATATGTTGAGAAGATTGCACTGCTTAGCCCAGGGGTGTTAAAAATAGTTTTGTGAATGGAGCTTGCATTGGACTGAATCATGGTCACAGCAAGCAAGAGAGAGAAAGGAAGAAAGTTATTGAAACTGTTGTTTTCTTGTTACCTATGAGAAAAAGGGAAAGGAGGGAAGGTGAAGGGAAGGGCATAGAGAAAAGGCTGTCCAGTACCATAATTTCTGTTAGTGTTACATATTGAAACTGGAGCAATAGGCTCCACCAAGGTCTTCCATTCTGGCGGGAAAATACTCAAAGCTGATTGGCTGAGCCGTCTGACAGGTCCCTATAAAAAGGGCTAGGTGTCAGGCAGGCCACTTCTGGATTTGTAAATAGTTGTCTAATAAAGAGCTGTTTGTCACTAAAGCCTGAGTCCTGTCTCATCCATTCCCCCTATCTAACAGTTAGTTTCACTGCTTAAGTCTTTTGTTTTAATACAGAAGCATTTTCCGCCTATCAAGAGTGGAAAGAATATTATACAGCTGACAAACCACCTGCCCTTCTTTCCAATTCTTTCTAACTCCGAGTCATGGAGCTGGTTTTCACTCTAATATTTAATCATAAAAAATGCCTTCAGCATTTCCAAGAAGTATATCAGATACAGGAGGAAAGACAAAATGTCATAAACTTTTATCATACCTTCTACTGAAGTCCTTCAAAACTATAGAACAACAATGCTCCCGCAGAAAACTACTCTGAACTATTTTTTTTCAGTTATCTGAATAGCATAGCTCGGTTAACTGCATCTTTTTTAAATTTTAGGACCTTTGTAAAATACAGTCTGCAGACTTGTTCGGACATTATATATTAACATTTCCAGAAAGAGCAGCAATAATCAGTATGCCCTTCCAAAGTCACACTGGAGGTACCTCCTCTGCAAAATT
The DNA here is from genome assembly GCF_009769535.1 of Thamnophis elegans. Taxonomy (NCBI): domain Eukaryota; kingdom Metazoa; phylum Chordata; class Lepidosauria; order Squamata; family Natricidae; genus Thamnophis; species Thamnophis elegans. Next base: position 47,912,865 of record NC_045544.1, on the reverse strand, counting down.
AGCCGTGGGCTAATAGGATATCTGCACTAAAGAAGCTTTAGAGATAAAGGCTAGTGCAAGTAATAATGTATTGGGAACCAATGCTTTCTTGGTCCAGACCATCTACAAAAACTGAATATACAGATGACTAGCTAGGCTTGACATGATCCCTACAGTCTTAGAAAGTCACTATTAACTCCCAGTGACTTGAACAGTGAGTTTTAATTCTCTGTCTGAACAACTTCCATGACAACACAATCCCTGAAATGTGTGTGTGTGTGGGGGGGGGGAACTGAAAAGAAATGTAGCTCTGTGAAGCCTAGAAGTTGGGAAAACACTACAATACCTGTATATGCAAGCTTAGTTCTATGAATATAAGCCTCATGGGCCGCTTTTGGCGGGACACCCCCGCTTTTTGATGCATTTTCCCGCGTCCCGCCCGCTTTTTAAAAAGGCACGCTTTTTTTGGCGCTTGCAGCTCCCGCCCATCAGCTGCTGGGCTGGCTCATCGTTCTGTTCTATGCTACCACCTACAAATTTAAGCCAGCCCAGCCTGCCGCTCACTGATTTGATTGGCTGGACTTCAGCCAATCAGTGAGCTGGCCAACCAGCTCACTGATTGGCTGGACTCCTTAGCTGAGGACGCATGCGCGAGTCTCCATTTTATTTCATCTTTGTTTTGGGCAGCTGCGCTTACTCACTGGTGGTGAGTAAATCATGTTTTGTATTAAATTTGGTACCGTGGGAATCGGGAGGCGCTGGGCTGGGGGAAGGAGACAGCCCCCTTGCGGAGTTCGCAGCCAGCCCCTGTGCTGCGCTGGAACGGGAGGCAAAACCTTTGGAACCACGTGGAAGTTCTCGGGCGGCTGCTCCCAGCTCTCCTGCCCCGGAGGGAGCAGCCGCCGGCGGCGGCGGAGGAGGAAGCAGCCCGGCGTCGCTGCTTGCCACGCGCTCCCTCGCTCGCGGCCAGGCTTTGGTGCTGCCTTTCCCGCTCTGTGCGTGCTGCCCAGACCAGACCTCTCTTCCTTCCGTGGAGTCCGTTCGTGAATCCATGGGATTCGCCGCGGAAGGAAGAGAGGTCGTGGCAGCGGCAGACGCCAGCAGAGAACGTCCCCTCGCTTCTGGGCCTCCCCGCTGCTCTCCCGACCTCTCTTCCTTCCGTGGAGTCCATTCCTGAATCCATGGGATTCGCCGCGGAAGGAAGAGAGGTCGTGGCAGCGGCAGACGCCAGCAGAGAACATCCCCTCGCTTCTGGGCCTCCCCGCTGCTGTCCTGATCTCTCTTCCTTCCGTGGAGTCCGTTCGTGAATCCATGGGGTTTGCCGCGGAAGGAAGAGATATCGGGGGAGCGGCGCCGCCAGCAGAGAACGTCCCCTCGCTTCTGGGCCTCCCCGCTGCTGTCCCGATCTCTCTTCCTTCCGTGGAGTCCGTTCGTGAATCCATGGGATTCGCCGCGGAAGGAAGAGATATCGGGGGAGCGGCGGACGCCAGCAGAGAACGTCCTCTGGCTTCTGGGCCTCCCCGCTGCTGTCCCGATGTCTCTTCCTTCCGTGGAGTCCGTTCGTGAATCCATGGGATTCGCCGCGGAAGGAAGAGATATCGGGGGAGCGGCACCACCAGCAGAGAACGTCCCCTCGCTTCTGGGCCTCCCTGCTGCTGTCCCGATGTCTCTTCCTTCCGTGGAGTCCGTTCGTGAATCCATGGGATTCGCCGCGGAAGGAAGAGATATCGGGGGAGCAGCGGACGCCAGCAGAGAACGTCCTCTGGCTTCTGGGCCTCCCCGCTGCTGTCCCGATCTCTCTTCCTTCCGTGGAGTCCGTTCGTGAATCCATGGGATTCGCCGCGGAAGGAAGAGATATCGGGGGAGCGGCGGACGCCAGCAGAGAACGTCCTCTGGCTTCTGGGCCTCCCCGCTGCTGTCCCGATCTCTCTTCCTTCCGTGGAGTCCGTTCGTGAATCCATGGGATTCGCCGCGGAAGGAAGAGAGGTCGGGGGAGCGGCGCCGCCAGCAGAGAACGTCCTCTGGCTTCTGGGCCTCCCCGCTGCTGTCCCGATCTCTCTTCCTTCCGTGGAGTCCGTTCGTGAATCCATGGGATTCGCCGCGGAAGGAAGAGATATCGGGGGAGCGGCGGATGCCAGCAGAGAACGTCCCCTCGCTTCTGGGCCTCCCCGCTGCTGTCCCGATGTCTCTTCCTTCCGTGGAGTCCGTTCGTGAATCCATGGGATTCGCCGCGGAAGGAAGAGATATCGGGGGAGCGGCGGACGCCAGCAGAGAACGTCCTCTGGCTTCTGGGCCTCCCCGCTGCTGTCCCGATCTCTCTTCCTTCCATGGAGTCCGTTCGTGAATCCATGGGATTCGCCGCGGAAGGAAGAGAGGTTGGGGGAGCGGCGCCGCCAGCAGAGAACGTCCCCTCGCTTCTGGGCCTCCCCGCTGCTGTCCCGATCTCTCTTCCTTCCGTGGAGTCCGTTCGTGAATCCATGGGATTCGCCGCGGAAGGAAGAGAGGTCGGGGGAGCGGCGCCGCCAGCAGAGAACGTCCTCTGGCTTCTGGGCCTCCCCGCTGCTGTCCCGATGTCTCTTCCTTCCGTGGAGTCTGTTCGTGAATCCATGGGATTCGCCGCGGAAGGAAGAGATATCGGGGGAGCGGCGGACGCCAGCAAAGAACGTCCTCTGGCTTCTGGGGCTCCCCGCTGCTGTCTGTGGATCAATGGGATTCTGTTAAGGTTACAATTGGATGTGTTGGACGAATCTTAAAAGATGAAACTTTTATTAAAACGTTTGACTTAACTAATAAACAAACTAATCCAACCTAAATGTAGAGGAGGAGAAGAAGGGGGGGTTTAAAAAGAGCAGAGGAAAAAGAAAAGAAAGCATGAAGAAAACATAAAGAAAGGGATGGGAGGGAGGGAAGGAAGGAAGGCAGTTTATGTTGAAACAGAAAATATTATATAAGGAAGAAAATGGAAATAACTTAGGAAGGAAGGAAGGAAGGAAGGAAGGAATTGCACTTAATATTGAAGGAAAAGAGAATGAAGGAAAAAGTATTGGAAGGATTGAAAGAAGGAAGGAGGAACAAAGAATTACACTTAATATTGAAATGGAAAAGAAAATATAATGAATGAAAGAAGAAGTATAGGAAGGAAGGGAAGGAAGGAAGGAAGAAACAAAGACTGTTGAAACAGAAAAGATAATATAAGGAAGAAAATGGAAAGACGTATAGGAAGGAAGGAAGGAAAAAAGGAAGACAATGTTGAAATGGAAAAGAATATAAGGAAGAAAATGGAAAAAATTATAGGAAGAAAGGAAGAAATGTACTTAATATTGAAACAGACAAGGGAATGAAGGAAAAAAATATTGGAAGGATTGAAAGAACAAGGTTTTCCTTGTATGGGATTGATAGTGTCATTCTTAAATTTATTCCCCAAAATTTTTCCCATTTGTCTAGTTCAATGTTATAGCCAAAGTTCTGTGCCCATTTTATCATTGGTTCTTTTACAGTTTCCAATTTCCTCTTCCATTTGATACTTCAAGAGGAATTTGTATATTTTCCCTATCATCTTTCTGTCCAGACTTTGAATAATTTTATTCAATTTGTGTGGTTCTGTTTCAATACCATATATTTTAGTGTCTTTATTGTATTTAGTTTTAATTTGGAGGTAGGTTAGCCAGTCACCTTTCATATTCTGATCTGCCAATTCTTCAATTGTTTTTAAATTTCCCTGTCTGTCAATTAGATCTCTGTATCTTAGAATTTTGTTCCAATCTGTAAAATTTGGGTGTGTCGTTCTTTCTGTTGGTGATAGCCAATTTGGGGTTTTCACATAGTGGATTTTTTTGATTTTGAGCCATTGTTGCAGTAAAGTTCTAATTAAATGATTTTGAACGTATTTGTGCGTTTTATGTTTGTCATTCATTCCATAAGAAATTATGCCAGCCTGCCTGCAGGTCATGGCCTTCTAAGATCAGAATTTTTTTATTCTTTAACTCAATCCAATCCTTCATCATTGTCATTGTTACTGCAGTTGCGTATATATAGGCTCCCTGTGTGCTTCCATCCATCCCTACGAAGATCTGCTGACTCTGCCTGCCTGCTGGTAAGTGAGCTGGGTTTTTTCTTTTATTTTTTTAAATGTATTTTAAAATAATATTTTATTTATTGTGCATATGATTTTTAAAAATAGTGTTATTCTGTGTTGATTCTTTTTTTAAATTGTCTTAAACTATTTAAAAAAAGATTCTATCCAAAATAAATTGAAACAAGCCATTTTTAAAATTTCTATGCACAATACTTTGAAATGGACTCAGGAGTCATGATTGACACTGAGTGAATTTGCACTTTTAATAATCATGAAGATACAATGGCATTGAAAAAAGTGACTGATGACCATTTTTCACACTTAGCGACCGTTGCGACCATTTTTCACACTTAGCGACCGTTGCAGCATCCTCATGGTCACGTGATCAAAATTTTGTTTGGCAACAGATTCGTATTTATGCTGGTTTCAGTGTCCTGGGGTGACCTTTTGACAAAAAAATTTTTTTTTTAATCAAGCCCCCCCCCCCCCCCCCCCCGGTCAAGGGCGTCCCTCTTTTCCAATCTGAAAATCTGGTCACCTTATATTTCACACATGCATACTTCTATCCAAGGATTATTTTCAATTAGAAAATTCAAATAAGAATAATTTTAACCAGCATAGGAATATCAAAATAATTAGAATGACTTCTATTGGCATGTGGCCTGCCTCACTGGATCTATCACACGATTATAACAACTATGGTTCTAGTAAAGCACAAAGTGATTGATAAGCTGATCTTAGTTTATTTTGATTATACATATATTGCTTATATTTTAAATTACTGTATTGTTGTTGTTGTTGCTGCTGCTGCTGCTGCTGCTGCTGCTGCTGCTGCTGCTGCTACTACTACTACTACTACTACTACTACTACTACTACTACTGAGAACCAGTTTGGTGTAAGGGTTAAGACATCAGGCTAGAAATTGAAAGATGAGTTTTTGTTCAGTGTTAGACACAAAGCCAGTTGGATGATCCAGTCACTTTCTCTCTCATAATATGTACTCCCAATTATAATGTAGAATAATAAGTGGCTTATTGGTAAGGAGTGTTTAGCATTATAATTTCTTGTGACTTTAGCCATTGTCTGCTCATACTTAATTTGCTTGTATGCTTGTGTTTAGCATTCCTAACATTAAAAGAGTCCTCAAATAATGCAGTTAGAAAATGGAAATGTAGCCTAAAATGAAGATTTGCATAAATATAATGAAAAGTTTTTGAACAGAAAAATGACCGGTATGACAAGACTCTGATAACTATGTAGAAGGAATATTTATAAAAGTTTCTGTTAACCTAAAAAAAGGCATTTTCTACTAACTAAAATCCTAAGTAATTTCTAAATTCTCAATACAAAAAGATAAGTATGAATGAAAATTTCCCTTAAAATTTTCAGCTTCACAAAGGAGTTGTGTAGAGTGAGGAATATTGATATTTTGATGTACCTAAGATCTAGGAACAGAATAAACATTTATCAGCTTTTATATTTTTGGCCTGGTTATCTGTTGTCTTTGTAGGATTTTACCATTATTTGTGAATCATTATCTGTAAATAAAAGGCAACATTAGTAGCCATTATAGTCTGGCAACATTCAAGCATAGAATGTGACTTTAACAGTCCTTTTTAATGTGCCAAAGATTACTTCCTCCCATTATCATGTTCATCATGATTTGGCATAAGTTGTAGAGCTAAAGAGAATTTTCAGCAAATAACAGGAATCTGGTATTCTTTTATATTTTTAGCACTTCCATTCTAACTAATGTATAAATCTATATTTAGGAACATAAGACAATTTCCCTTTCCCCCATTAATTCCACATTTATATACTTTCAATAGGTATTTAAATATATATTGTGTGAATGAACTTAGTGCAGCCTAGATTATTAAAACTGCTTCCAAAATTAATTTATTTATTGGATTTTCTATGTCACAGTCAAAAAGAGTCTTTTTGCTTTATAACATTCACCATTACAAAAAAGAAATAGATAAGTAAATGAAATTACCAAATCCCTTCTGAAGTGAAAAATGGACTGAACTATATTTTCAATCAGTGCTTCTTTTCAAAATACGTAAACTGTATTTATACAGATAATTAAACAATACAAATAATAACTAGCTGTAGGATATTGGTAGACTGTAAGATTTGATTCAAAGAAGATTCAAAGTAAATTAGTCCTTTGAATTAAATCTTCAGATCAATTCAAGGCATTGAGCAGCATCTCTTCAAAGTGATATGAAATTGATTCAGAGGTTTAATGGATTTCCTAGCTTATAACCTCTCAAACATTTTTTCAGATTTGCTTTAATGTATAGATAAAGGGACACAGTGGCTCAGTGGTTAAGATGCTGAGCTTGTCTTTTAGAAAGGTTGGCAGTTCGACAGTTCGAATCCCTAGCACTGCGTAATGGAGGGAGCTCCCATTACTTGTCCCAGCTTCTGACAATTTACCAGTTCAAAAGCATGTAAAAATGCAAGTAGAAAAATAGGGAACACCTTTAGTGGGAAGATAACAGCGTTCCATGCACCTTCAGCGTTTAGTCATGCCAGTCACATCACCATGGAGATGTCCTTGGACAGCACTGGCTCTATGCCTCTGAAATGGAGATGAGCACCTTCCCGTAGAGTTGCGAACAACTAGCACATATGTGCAAGGGGAACCTTTACTTTTTACCTTTTATAGATAAATTATCCCACAAGGCATTGGATGGCATGATAAGATTTCCAATATTGATATGAATGGTTGGCCCAGAGGTGGGTTTCTACCGGTTTGGACTGGTTTGGCCAAGTCGGTAGTAACTCAGCCAGACACGCACTAGAACTGGTTCTATCAGCAGCGCCGTAGGCATTGCCATCTTGTTTTTCCATCTGCTCATGTGCAGAAGTAATTTTTTACTTCTGCGCATACGTGCATGCCCGAAGCACATCCCTGAGTGAACCAGCAGTAAAAGAAGCCGGGACCCACCCCTGGGTTGGCCAATGATCTTTGAAAATCCTGTTCATCAAAATACCTGATGGGATCTTTTATTTTAATTCATTTATGCACTTGGAAATAGTGAAGTGAAGTCGGGATGGGGGTACAACTCTGAAATCAAAACCCGATTCATTTTAGGTATAAATGGGCAATATACGGTATATGAAAAGATCCATGCTTTGATGGAGGCCTCCATGTTGATTTCTTTTTACATATCTTCCTACAGATAGTCTTCCTGGAGAACAATGAGATTTTTAAAAATCTCATTTTTTAAATGTGTTTCTTTGATTATTTGTATTTCCTCTTTAATTTTAAAGGCTTTATCCAAATTCTTTTATACATCAGGTAATAAATTTTTATCCAGGTCATTCTATTGGCTTGTCATTACTTCTCTGTTTTATAATCCATGCTTTTAAAAAAAAAGAATCCCAGCATTTCTGGTTCTAATATTTCTGTATCAGGAAAAAAAATATGTTACCTCTTTATTCTTTATGCTCTTTATGCTAATAATGCTAATTGCCTTAAGGATGTTAAAGAGTAATTTCCAAAAGTGATTAAAAAGTTAAATTAGAAAACTTTAAAAGGCCTCAGTTCTTTTTTTTTTTTTTTTTTTTTTTTTTTGAATTGATTTTATTTGTAGGCCGCCCTTTTCCCTGAGGGGACTCAGGGCGGCTCACAGAAACCAGGGAGAGGGGAATACAAAACAATACAATACTAAAACAACAACACATAATAAGATAATACACAACATGCATACAACATTCGGGCGGGGCAATGGTCCTTATCCCCAGGCCTGACGGGCGAGCCAGTTCTTCAAGGCTATGCGGAAGGCCTGGACGGTGGAGAGGGTGCGGATCTCTACGGGGAGCTCGTTCCAAAGGGTCGGGGCCGCTACTGAGAAGGCCCTCCTCCTTGTGGTTGCCAGCCGGCATTGGCTGGCCGATGGGATGCGGAGGAGGCCTAACCTATGAGATCTTATAGGCCGTAGGGAGGTAATTGGCAGAAGGCGGTCTCTCAAGTATCCAGATCCACTGCCATGTAGGGCTTTATGGGTGGTCAATAGCACCTTGAAGCGCATCCGGAGATCGACAGGTAGCCAACGCAGCTCGCGGAGGATAGGTGTAATGCGGGTGAATCGAGGTGCACCCGCGATCACTCGCGCGGCTGCGTTTTGTACTAGCTGAAGTCGCCGGATGCTCTTCAAGGGCAGCCCCATGTAGAGCACATTGCAGTATTCCAGCCTAGAAATCACGAGGGCCCGAGTGACAGTTGTGAGCGCCTCCCGGTTCAGGTAGGGTCGCAACTGGCGCACCAGGCGTACCTGGGCGAATGCCCCCTGGTCACAGCCGCTATATGATGGTCGAATGACAGCTGTGGATCCAGGAGGACTCCCAGGTTGCGAACCCTCTCTGAGGGGTGTAGAATTTGACCCCCCAGCCTGAGTGTTGGATTAATGGCCGAATTTTTGGGAGGAAAACACAACAGCCACTCGGTCTTTTCTGGGTTGAGCACAAGCTTGTTAATCCTCATCCAGTCCATGACGGCTTCGAGCCCCCGGTCCATTACGTCAACCGCTTCATTGATTTGGCACGGGGCGGACAGATACAATTGAGTATCGTCCGCATATTGATGGTATCTAATCCCGTGCCTACGGATGATCTCTCCCAGCGGTTTCATGTAAATGTTAAATAGTAGGGGGGATAAGACCGAACCCTGCGGCACCCCATATTTTAGGGGCCTTGGGGACGATCTCTGCCCTCCCACTAACACCGACTGCGACCTGTCCGAGAGGTAGGAGGAGAACCACCGTAACACGGTGCCTCCCACTCCCACCTCCCGCAGTCTTCGCAGAAGGATACCATGGTCGATGGTATCGAAAGCCGCTGAGAGGTCAAGGAGGACCAGGATGGAGGGATGTCCTTCATCTCTGGCTCTCCAGAGATCATCCATCAATGCGACCAAGGCGGTTTCAGTGCTGTAACCGGGTCTGAAGCCTGACTGGAAGGGGTCTAGATAGTCTGCTTCCTCCAAGGACCGTTGGAGCTGGAAGGCCACCACCTTCTCAACAACCTTCCCCAAAAAGGGGAGGTTGGAGACCGGGCGGTAGTTATTAAGGACAGCTGGATCTAGGGATGGCTTCTTCAGGAGGGGTCTCACCACCGCCGCCTTCAGTGCGGCGGGGAAGTTCCCCTCCCGAAGGGAGGCGGTTACAACCGCCTGGATCCAGCCTCGTGTCACCTCACTGCTGTTAGAAACCAGCCATGAGGGACACGGATCCAAAGCACAGGTGGAGGAACTCACAGCTCTCATGGCCTTGTCCACATCCCCGGGGGTAACCTCTTGAAACTCAACCCAGAGCTGTTGTACTTGGTCCCCCTGAGTCTCGGCTGGAACTGCAGATGTGGAGTCCAAGTCCGTCCGAAACCGAGCAATTTTGTCCGCTAAGAATTGGGCATATTCTTCAGCTCTGCCCTGCAAGGGTTCCCCCGCCTCCCTTTTGTTCAACAGGGAGCGGGTTATCCTAAACAGGGCGGCTGGCCGGGACTCTGCGGACGCAACCAGGGAGGCTATATGTGATCTTTTAGCTGCCCTAAGTGCCCTAGTATATTCCCTGGTGCAGGTGGTTACCATTGCTCGGTTCGATGCGGACTTATCGGACCTCCAACGGTGCTCTAGGCATCTCCTCCGGCGCTTCATCTCCCGGAGCTCCTCGGTGAACCAAGGTGGTCTCCGGGATCCGCCGCCTCGGAGGGGCCGCAGTGGCGCAATCCGGTCGAGGGCCTCTGACGCTGCCGAGTGCCACGCAGCAGCCAGAGTCTCCACCGGACTGTGGGTGAGAGTATCAGGAATAACCCCAAGCTCTGTCTGGAACCTTACTGGCTCCATAAGACGCCTGGGGCGGAACCACCTGGTCGGTTCCTCCTCCCTACAGTGGGGGTTGGGCTTCCGGAAGTCGAGCCTCAGTAGGCAATGGTCTGACCACGACAGGGGTATGATGTCACTCCCCCTCAGACCAAGATCACACATCCACTGCTCCGAGAGAAATACAAGGTCAAGCATGTGTCCCGCCGAATGGGTTGGGCCTCGGATTACTTGAGTCAAGCCCATGGCTGTCATGGAAGCCATGAACTCCAGCGCCCCGTCAGAGTTTTCACCGAGCGTCGGCAGATTAAAGTCCCCCAGGACCATCAGCCTAGGGAACTCAACTGCCAGCTCGGCTACTGACTCGAGGAGCGAGGGGAGGGCTGCTGCAACGCTGTTGGGAGGCAGGTACGTTAGCAGCAAACCCACTTGACCCTTGAGGTCCAACTTTAACAGCAAAGACTCACACCCGACAATCTCCGGAGCAGGGACCCTACGAGGAACTAACGACTCCCGGATGACAGCGGCCACACCCCCACCCCTTCCCTGGGCTCTCGGCTGATGCAGCACCTGAAAACCTTCTGGGCACAGTTCTACGAGGGGGACTCCTCCCTCTGGGCCCAGCCAGGTCTCAGTAATACATGCCAGGTCTGCCCTCTCGTCTAAAATTAAGTCCCGGACGAGAGGTGCTTTATGTACAACAGACCTGGCATTTAGCGACAACAGCCTGAGACCAGGGTCCTGATTACTTACACCATCTGGTCTTGGAGTGGGACTCCTAGGGCCGGAAGGAGGGATCTCTGTGATGTAGCGAACCCTCCTTCCCCGGTAATGGCCTGCCCTAGAGTCCCCGCCGTATCTGCCCCTCCCTGTCACGACCGCAATACCCCGACCCTCTCCCGTGTCTTTAGCCCCCTCAGCCACCCCCATAGCCCCCGCAATTTGGTCTGCTGCTGTCTTGATCTCCATTCACTAATGGCATGTCAGCTCACTATAAGTCCTCCAGAAGTGTTCCAGAAAATTTAGTATGAAAGATATTCCACGTATGAAAGATTCAAAGTCAATGAAAGATGTACATCAATGCACAGAAAAAAGTACATGGATGCACAATCTGTATGAAAGATGGACCCATTCAAAGCAATCTATAGAGCAGGAGGTTATTTTGAAAGACTTTTTCTTTTATAACATGTAGGGAAATAACCAGAATGGAAATCTCTAAAAAATATTCAACAACATATGGTTCTAAAGATACAAAGTTTTCCTCAAACAAGAGATGGTTTCCATGTGAGCCAGATGAAGTGATGGCATCCAAGAACATCAAGCTGGGATTGGCCAAGCCTGGTCAGCAGTTATAAAAATAAATGAGTGGTAGATTTATGGAGCCATCACATAGGTTGATGCACAGTTTACTTTGATTCTTGGAACGTGAAATTATTTTAGCCCCCTAGACTTTGTTTTGGGTAGCTACATATAGGGATACAATATGTGACTGTGTGCGTATGTATTTCTATTTTCTTCTAATTGTCCCAAGACTCTAGATAAATAAGAATACCAAATTCCAGAGGATCATTTTTGACCCTTCTTGTGCAAATATCCTTAACTCTTTGGAAAATGTAATGAGAATCTCTTAAATAAATTGGGGTAAAAGTATAACGAGTTTCTCCTAAATAAATTGTTTTGGATTAGCAATAGCAATAGCAGTTAGACTTATATACCGCTTCATAGGGCTTTCAGCCCTCTCTAAGTGGTTTACAGAGTCAGCATATTGCCCCCAACAACAATCCGGGTTCTCATTTTACCCACCTTGGAAGGATGGAAGGCTGAGTCAAGGATGGAAGGCTGGTGAGATTTGAACAGCCGAACTGCAGAACTACAGTCAGCTGAAGTAGCCTGCAGTGCTGCATTTAACCACTGCGCCACCTCGGCTCTAAGGGGATTCAATCCCCTTTCCCCAATTTTTTTTTAAATCTCAGGTTACATTTGATTGAAGCTTGGAGAAACATTTACTCTCTTTTCCTGATTTGTCAAGTGAGAACTGGAGCTCATCAGAGACCCAGCAGCCTTCTGCTGACCTCATTCTTCTCTGGATCTTTTCCAACACACACAACTTTCACTGGCAACATTAGGAATTTTACATTTGTAAAGGCAGCAAGATAAATACATAAAAACCAAAGGAACGATCAGGGGAACAGATTCCTGGAACTTTAAAAAAATGAAATGTTAATGTAATAAAGTTTGAAAGTATCAGCCCAATTTCAAAGCTCAGACAGATGAAGCTGAAGGCAAGCCAGGGGAATCAGCTGTGGTATGCATACAATCTAAGTGCATATTTTAGAGGGAGGGGTGAGAGTATTGATCATGATCTCGAAGTCTTGAGAGAGTAATAGCAGAGCCATACTGAGATCTGTCTGCTTGTGAAAAATATGGGCTTTTCATACTTCTAAAAAACAAAAACCATATGTTTTTAATATTTTACATGTGGTATATGCACGGACTATAATTAAAGAGAACAACTCTGTCAATATATGATCTCACATCAATTTGAGCTATAAACCATATGCTACTTATACATGAATGCTGTATACATTTCTTCAAGCTGAGCAGGCAAATGGAAAAAGGGGGGTGAGGAAGGAATGTTAGAGGTAGAAAAAAGAATTTGAAGGGAAAAGAAGATAAATGCTCGGGAAATTCTGAAAGGGCATGATAAGCTATGAGCAGATGAGTTGATGGGAAAAGAGGAAGCATAGGAGTGAGCAAGCAAGAGTTGGAGGAATAAGCATTTGTGTAGCTTTCTGGATTAGAGAAAGATGAAATGGAAAGGGAAAAACTGGTGAAAATTACCCCCTCCTTCATATATGTATATTTATGGAATTTATTTATCTAGGGCATTTTTTTATTTATGGCATTTATAAATTGGTTTCCTACCAACCAGAGCTATCAGAGTGTTGTACAATTTAAGCATGAACAAACAAAGTTATACTATTTAAAATAAAGCTAAAAGTAAACCAAAACAGGGCACAAAACAGATTTCTCTAATTCTGTTTTCCGGACAATTTGGACTATGACTTCTAATATGAAAATGTTGGAGATGTCACTTTTTAAGAAGACAAATTACAATGGTCCATTAGGTTAGGATCTAGCAATGAAGTCAGTATTATGTCTTAAGAAAATGTTGTGTCAATTCCTCTGATTAGACAAACCAACAGTTTAAGCTATTTAACCTTACTCTCTTTCTACCAATATTGCAAACTCACTTCTCTAGTCTCTCTTTTAGTTTCTTCTGGCACCTTGGCTTATGAAAGGAACTTCAGTTTATTACCCCTGGACTCGATGATGTTGACTCTAGACCCCAGGACTCCAACAGCAAATGTACTTCTGAGTTCTATTTAAGTCTCAACTCTGAGATACCAGCATGAGACTTTCCTCTGCAGATCTTAGCGATGGACTGCTATAGGTTAACATGGGTTCGTGAGAACCTCTAGCGATGAATCTGCCCAGTTCAGAGAACCCGCAAATCCCACCCCTGGCTGGCCCTGCCCCTCCTACTCTGCCCCAACCCTCCCACTCTGCCTCTCTCCTCCCAGGAGTCCCCACGCGGCCTGTTTGGTGGGCCAGGTAAGTACAGGGCCCGTACGGAAGCCTCAGGAGGTTGAAAAATGGGCTTCCTGGAAGTTCCAGAAGGGCCTCTGGAGCCCGGGACAGGATGTTTTCGCCCTCCCAGAGGCTTGAAGAAAGCCTCCAGAGCAGTGAAAATGCCACTCTCCGTCATGGTGCAGGAGGCTGACTAGGCCACATCCACCATGGCCATGCCCACCCAGGAACTGGGCAAAGAACCGATTGCTAAAAATTTTGAAGCCCATCCCCGGTAGACATTTCTGTGCCTCAGTTACATTATGCACTAACTGATTTATAACCAAGATAATACCTGTAATAAGTTGAAAAGTTTGAATTGCCTGCTTGTTTGCCATGCAGGCTAGTATGGAACACATGTCAGTTTCTTAACATAGTAGTATCTGTTCTAGTAGTTCTATTTCTGTCTATGCTTCTGTTTCCTTTCCTGAACAATCTGAAGGCCAGAGGCCAGGCAGCAATGGAGCAAGAGGCAGATTGTTGCAATGTTCATCTAGGGCTATGTATAGAACAAGAGGGAATTCTCCTAGTGCCTACATTTCTTAAATTGGCCATATAACTTGACGATGTTTAGAATAAAAATAGTTTGTCAATATGCATTGCAAGAAAGTTTATCTTTGGCATGAAAAACTAGCTTCCATGCAAATCAAAACAAGAAAAGTATTAATTATTGATTATTAATGCTCAATAATTCAAGAAAAATTATGCCTCGTATGCAATGTCTTAAATACTTTTGCTTTTTTTTTACTTTACAGGATTAAATGAAAATTAAACATCTACTTCAGTATCCCAAATCTAAAGCATTTATTGAAAGTGTCAGTTCAATAAATGTCACGGAAACAGAAAATATCATCAGGAGAACAAATAATCAATAAATTACATTTCTACCTACAGTTTAAATATATACCATAAAACATTAAGTATGTGATAAGAGAATATTAAATTGGAATGTAAATTGCCATTTTGATGAGAAAACATATAACATGTGGAAAAGTGAATAGAGAAGAAAAAAATACTAAATTGGTCTTTCCAATGTCACATTATAATGCAAGCTTATAAAATTAAAGTCTCACTTGAGTTTTGAAGAGTTGAGTTTCAGGTAAATGGAATTTAGGATTACTATCTTGGAATATAAAGCCATGAATGTTTCTGCAAAAAAAAAAAAGATTCTTTGCATTTAATGATATACAATTTACTGTTTATAAGGTTGCAACTTATTTAGAAAATAAAAATAAAAAAGCAAATCTAAATTTCAGTTCCTGGATTGTTTCTCATCTTAGTGCTAACCAGAGAATGCTAAGAATTGTAGGATCATCCAATTTCATCTAGGTTTTGCTTGCTGCTGTGGCATAATAAAGTATGCAATTAATATGTGTATATGTGTGCATGTCTGTGTGTGTGTGTTTCAGTATTTTAGTAATCTATTTAGAACAAAAAATATAATGAACAATAAGAAAAATTATTTATAATTTTAATAATAGGCAGATCTATTGTTAGCCCTGAAAATATTTTAGCAATGTTATTTACTTAGACAAACTCACTAAAGGGCATGTGCAGTATATTATAGCTACACCACTGAAAGTGAGTTAATAAACGTTCATTATTTACCTAAATGTTTATACTACTATAATCTGTCTGTATTCTCTTGGGATGCTGTCCAATGTCAACCCATTAAAATCACACAACATTAATTACATGCAACTATAGTAGCAAAATCTTCTTGGTTCATTTTATATATCATCGATTGGATAATTCCCTGTTGATCTGCCCTCCCATTTTATTCCTCCAGAAACACAATTCATAAACACTTTTCTCCCCATGGGTAGGTCTTATTGAAAATATATACTCCCTCGCCTCTTCCTCTGTTGGATGTGTGCATTTCAAGATAGAGAATAGTCAGTTCAAGGTGTTTGTGTGTGAGATGGAAGGAAGGCTGTGGACAGATCTGCCACTAGTGCAAAGTGAGAGTGAATACTTGCCAGGCAATTGGAGAAGGCTATCCTCTGGTTACTCTTTGACTTCTAATTCAGGTAGGGTTTAGAGGATGATTGATTGATTGATTGATTGATTGATTGATTGATTGATTGACTGACTGATGGATGGTGTGGGAAGTTAAGATAGATATTTGGTGGATTGCTATGATAAGTGAGAGATTGAGATGAACAGTTTTGAATAATTGGCTGACATTCTACTCTTACATTAATTTTATGGATTGGTTCAAATTTGGGAAGGCATAATAAAGCATTGATAGTACCTTATTAACTGACCCAGGAGTTTTATCACTTCCATAAATGTGCTTCTCGGAGCATCTAGGAGATTTGTTCTGTGTCTCTCACTCTTCTGCTAGAATACTTTTAGGACGATTCATCTGGAAAGAGAAAAATTAGACAGACTTTATTTATCAGAGACTAGAGAACGGGTTTGCTGTTAAGTTATTTTACATAATATAATATAATTTGTTTATAACACATTACAGCATATGCACATAGACAAGTGTGCATATACACAGTTGGAATAATATATACTTCTCAGAATATATAGCTAGCTATAATTGTACAAGAAGTGTTGCTTCCCAAAAGGGCTAACCTTACCAATGAGCTGTATCAACCAGCCTGCCAAGCCCATAAAAGTGACTGCTTCAATAGAGACAATGTTGACATATTTAGTAACAAGGTTGTTGGTTTTTTTATTAAAAAAACCCACATACACCGTATTTTTATATTGTCTACATTGGTTCAGTGCAACTTCTCTCTAGACTTTCTGTTGGACAATTTAAGGCTGCTACCTCTACCTTAAAGAAGAAGAAGGGGAATTAATGAATTAATTGTTGGAGGTCCAAATAGTCATCAATTCATGACCTACTGACCACAAGGGGTAAGTAGGGTGTAGATAGAGTGTTAAGGCTTTATTCTGTGCTCCTTTGTTGTCTATCACCCAGCCCATTCTTTGATGACAATTGTAGATCATTTCCTCTGCCTTTTCTCTCCATGCACATGCACTATAGGATAGCTATGTGCTAGACTTTGTATTTCATTTAAATGTATCTTCTTTCTTTGATAGTTCTAGAAAGTGTTTTTGTAATCATGGCTCATGTCAAATTCACACTCTGAGAAAAACTCACACTCGTATACAGAAAGTTTGAAACTCCAACATATGTTAAAGCCCTTGAAAGTATCCAGCTGAAATGTTGTAGTGTTTAATAGCTCTATAAAAGATTATCATCCCTGCTATTTTTATTCCATTTCACTCCCCCCCCCCCCAAAATGAAGCAGCTGCAGGTATTTTGATGTTTTTTCCCATCATTTCCTATGGTAGCATCTTTTATCAAAAATGAATATCAAATCAGTTTTAATTGAACCTTGAATTTGAATTAGATCTTGGCTGACTCACACAATCCTAGAAAATAAAGGGGGATTAATTTCTTCTTTTTCTCCTTCCATGTATAGGTCTCAGTACCATTTTTCATGTCATTCCCAGAAATTCTTCCAAGTCCACATACCATTTTTAGCAGGTGCAGCTGGGTTGCACACGAAAACAGGAATGTGCCACTTTGTAAACTCCATAAAATACTTGAAATCCTAACATAGTCTTTTCCATCCCACTAATCAATGTCCAACATAGACCATTCCTGGAAATCGTCTTGTGATTATACTGAGAAATATTACTGCCACTGTGTCAGTGTTATATAAAATTAATATTTCTAAGATCATTAGTGGGAAAAGTGAGTCTTTGTAGGGCATACCAGCCTTTATTCAAATAAATGATTTATCATTTTTCTACCTTTCACTCTCAAATAAAATGGATGTCTTTGCCATTAGGGAAAAGGAGTGTGGCATTTGAAATTAATCCTGCCATATCTCAGCTGCCCTTTCTACTTTCTAATTCTCTGTTCTCCTTGTGAATGTATAATTGCAAATAGGTTCTAATATCCACAGGGGGGTAATTCCCTATTGCTGGTTCTAATCAGTTGCAATCTGTCTCAATGTTGCCTGAGATTCAGAGAGTTTGTAGGCCAAAGTCCACTGATCAGTGGCCATCATGAAATAGCTTCGGAAAACAAAATTGCAGGGATATGTTTAATCCCACAGGTGAGCTGATAAAAATTGATCAGTTTACTTGAGGGGTTAAACATATCACTGCTAAATGCCAATGATAAGTGGGTTTTTAAAAAATGGAAAACTAATTGTTGGGCTTTATAGGTTTGAACAAACACACAAGGAGTGGGTTGCTGCCGGTTTTACTACTGGTTCGCAACGCATGTGCAATGTGTGCACTGTTCAATGTAAATTGTTCTGCGTGCATGCACAGAACAATTTACAGTGAACTGTGCATGCGCAGTCACTAAAAACCAAAATGGCAGCAGCCCAGTGGTGACGAGGGAACCGGTTCGGGGCATGGCAGGCCTGGGTCGCTGCCAGTTCTGTGGCCCAAGTCTGAATTCCACTACCAGTTCGGTTGAACCAGGCTGAACTGGGACCAACCCACCTCTGGAGCACACCACATACAGTACAAACATATTAACTCATACATACACTACATATACTAGAATCTAATGTGCCTATGAATTCTGTTGAATATGGAATCTTCATATCACTTAAACCTTAAGTTATCTTCTTTTCCTGTTAGTTAAGGGAATTTTATATTGTACAGGCTTCTGCTATTCATAAACTTACTGAGCAAATGAGCATTGAAATAATAGCTGAGGAGAACAACTGGGTCTGAGTAACAATGTAACAGTGTGCAGTGCCCTAGTGGTTAAGACGTTGGGCTTGGAGTTGTCAGTTGAAGACCCAAGCACCATATGACAGAGTGAGCTCCCATTCTTGGCCCAGCTCCTGCCAAGCAAACAGTTTGAAAGTATGCAAATGCAAATAAATAAAGAGGTACCACTTCAGTGAAAAGTTAACAGCATTCTGGATATCTCATTGATTGCACAGTATAGTCATGCTGCCCATATGACTGCAGAAGCAAACAATACTAGCAGAGCAGAGATGAGAATCAGACATTACTGGGAAATGGGAAACTTCTACCTTTACCTTTAGCAGTGTAAAAAATTCAGGGGAAAGTGACATCTGTAAATATAGGAGATGAGCACATGCTCTTTGGAATAGCATTCCCCCTAAGGTGAGGTTAGCCTCAACTCTTGTGACCTTCACCTGGCCTGTGAAACCCACAGCAATTGAAATTCTGCATGCTGGCTGCATCACATGTAAAATATCCTGATGCATTCCCTCATGTTGTTTCATTTTATTTATGTTGACTATTCTTTGTTGGTTTTGTTATACACTGCTCACTTCATGTGAGATGAATAATCATATAAATTTGATAAATAAAGACTGCCTACTGAAGAAAACTAGCACCCACCCCGCTTAGAAGAACGAAATATTTTAGGAAATATTAAAAAGGCAGAATATTATATTCCCCTGGATGAGAAAAAGGAGAAACGGGTTTTTAAAGACAAAGCAGCTCCCTGCAGCTCCCTGCCCCAGCAGATATTTGGTGCACATTGTAGTCAATCTACAAAAACAAAAGACCTCAGCTCCAAGATGATGGCCCTCCAGGACATAGTAGGATTACCTATCAACAGAACTCACCACATGGTACAACCAAGCCTCTTCATTACCAAACTTGATTCAGACAAACATGGCTCCACATAGGAGTCTGCAACTAATAGGATACATCCCTTTACTACAGAAACAGGAAGCTCGAGTTCAAAACCCAGGAGAGGGTATAAATTGCACTCACTCTCCACTCCATGTGGTCAGCTACCCAGGACTTCAAACTCATGTGGTCCTGTTCACCATTAAACCATCCTTCCAAGCAGCCTCCATGTTTCCAGTGTCTTTCTCCCCACTTGGAACTGAACCCAGATGGACATTTCTTCCAACACTACTAGTTGTCTTCTGTTTGCCCTTCACCAAGGGAATTGTGCATCACAAAGAAATTTCTTAGGAACTTTCCACACCATTAAGTACATCAGTTGAAAGAGATGTCTCCATTACAACTCAGTAGAGGCTTTTTGTTGTTGAAACATAGGACAGATGCGTGGATCGCTGGACGAAACTTTTTGCAAGAACCTTTGACGGTTCTTGCAAAAATCATGTTTTATGATTTCCAATTTGCCTTTAACATAATTTTATGTAGATATTGTCAAAAAAGCAACAGTCATAGAAGTAAATGTAGTTATTATAACTTAAGAATGAAGACAGAGGCTCTGGTTCGGTAACGCTGTAACCAATTTAATATAACAGTAACTATTAACAAAGTATCTAAGGAAGACCGGCTGTGAGCACGGTAGAAACAATTGTAACAAAGATTAGACCGGTAGTCTGTGGAGAAGAAGCAGCGAAGCAGTTCCAGGTAGACTGGTATGTTCGGCTGCCAGTTGAAGAATCAGTTGACAGTTGGAAGAGCCTGCCTTTATATACCAGCAGCTCGGCAACTGACAGGCGCGTCTGATTGGCTAAGACGCGCCTGGCTGCTACCGAGCTGTCATTCGTAACTGTGAGGACTTTCTTTCAGTATACAACACTTCTTCCCCCCCAGCTGTGCGCATGCTTGATGTTTGCGCACGCGTATTCTTCTAAATAGGCAGGAGAACGGCGGACACGCCCCGAACGCCGCAATTGGATTGCAGGCAGATCCTCAAGAAGACGTCCCTGTCTGAGCTCCTCCCTTCGGGGAGTGAAGCTCCAGGTGACGTCTGATGGTCCTGAATCCCTGAGTGGAAAATTGCAACTGTATGGTAAGCTGGGCGAAGGGGGCGCAGCCGAAGATGGTGTTGGATTGTAGGCGGCCTCTGAGTGGGTTGGACTAGTGCTATATTGACCTAAGGGGTTTGCGAGAATGGATTGAGAAGGAATAACTAACTCATCAGGGTTTTCTCCCCTCGATGATAACAATGTGCTAGGCTGGCCTGAATTGGAGAAGCCTGGAGTGTTTTGATTATTAAATTGCGATTGTGGTTTCAGGGCTGGCCGAGCTGCGTCTACACCAGACCCTTGCGTGTCGGCTTGAGGAGTAGATCCGGATGCCTTTCGTTGCCTTAACTGATCCAGGTGCCTCCTCCAGGTGGATCCATCTGGTATTCGAGCCCTGTAGGAAACGGGTTCTGTTACTTCAGTGATAACTGCAGGAACCCATCTAGTTTCCCCTCCATAATTCCTAGCCCAAACTAGGTCCCCTGGCTTGAAAGTGCGGGAGGGAGTTGGATGCCCCAGGTTGCCAGACTGAATTCCTGAATAGACGGGATGCAATCTATCCAGGGTGGTCCGCAGGCGCCTGCCCATCAGCATCTCCGCGGGGCTTTTCTGTGTCAGGGGGCACGGAGTGGAATGCTGTGCCAGTAAGTATGCATCCACCCTTGCCTGCCAGTCCCCTCGGTTTAGCCGGCCCAAAGCCTCCTTGGCCGATCTAACCGCCCTTTCCGCTCGGCCATTGCTGGCCGGATGGTAACGGGCAACCAGCGCGTGGCGGACCCCTTGCTCGGCCAGGAAGGTTTGAAACGTTGTGGACGTGAATTGCAGGCCATTGTCGGACACTACTGTGTCCGGCAACCCATGGGTTGCGAACAAACGTCGCAAAGCTCGCACAGTACTGTCAGATGTGGTGGAGTGCATGAGCAATACTTCCACCCATCGAGAGTATGCGTCCACAACTATGAGGAAGACCTGTCCGTGGAAGGGGCCAGCAAAGTCTAAATGTATTCTTGACCATGGTCCACGAGGCATCTCCCATTCCCGGGAGGGAGAGGAAGGAGGGGATGGTCGGGACTGCTGGCATGTTTCGCATTTGGCGACCCAGGCTTCGATATCAGTATCTAATCCTGGCCACCAAACGAAACTGCGAGCAAGAGCTTTCATTCTGCTGACTCCAGGATGATTTTCATGAAGGCGTTGCAAGATCTGTTGTCGGAGGACCGTTGGGATGACCACACGGTCGCCCCACAACAGACAGCCTGAATGAATGGAAAGCTCTAACTGTCTGTTTTTGAAATGTTTGAACTGCGGAGGTAAGGCACCCGCAGGCCAGCCTCTCAGGACCCAATTCAATAGTTGTGACAATGTAGGGTCAGACCGAGAGTGAACAGCCACGTCTGTAGCTGTCAAAGGCAACTCCAGCTGTGCAATTGCCAGGACTGAAAGGCAAGGAACCGCTTTAACCTCCTTGTCTGGAAGTGGGCAGCGACTAAGGGCATCTGCATGCCCTATTTGCTTGCCCGGATGGTAGCGTAAGGCATAGGAGTACGCCGCTAAGAACTCCGTCCAGCGGGTCATCCTTGGGGACAGGATAGGAGGGGTCGGCCTATCACCAGCCAGAAGCCCAAGGAGTGGCTTATGATCCGTGAATAGGGTGAAGTGCCGCCCATATAAGTAATCATGGAACTTTTTAATTCCTGACACTGCAGCCAGAGCCTCCTTGTCAATCTGGCTGTAGTTCCTCTCTGCTGAGGACAGTGTCCGGGAGTAAAAAGCTATGGGAGCTTCTGAGCCATTGGGCAGGACGTGGCTCAGAACAGCCCCCAAACCCACGGGGGAGGCATCACAGGCTAGAGTCAGGGGCATCTTGTCGCTATATGCACTAAGACTGCCTCTGACGTCAGCAGGGATTTGACAGCCGCGAACGCATGCGCTTCGCGGCTGCCCCATTGCCAAGGCGCGGATCGGTCGAGCAACCGATGTAGCAGCTCGGCTAGTGATGCCTTGTGGGGAATGAAAGGCGCGTAGAAATTTAAAAGCCCCAGGAACGATTGTAGCTGCGCCTTCGATGTAGGAGCAGGAGCGTTCCTGATGGCTGCCAATTTAGAAGGGGTAGGGTGGATTCCCTGGGCATCAATTGTGAAACCCAGGAAGTCCACTTGGGGCACAGCAAAGAAACATTTGCTGCGTTTTAATTTGAGTCCCGCGCCCCTGAAACGGTCGAGGACTTTCCTTAATACTTTGATGAGGTCTGAGCGGCTGTTTGCAGCGATCAGGACGTCATCAAAGTACGGTACCACGCCAGGGAGCCCATGGAGCAGCCGCTCCATGAGGCTCTGGAAAATCCCCGGGGCAACGGATACGTCGAATTGGAGGCGGCGACAACGGAAAGCCCCCCGGTGGGTGATGATGGTTTGGGCAGCCGCCACATCGTCATCCACAGGAAGCTGCTGGTAGGCCTGCGCCATATCCAGTTTGGCGAAAATACAGCCCTGCCCCAAGGAATGGAGCATGTGCTGCACCACAGGACTGGATAGGGGTTTGCCTGAAGGCCAAGGTTGATGGTCGACTTATAGTCGGCGCAGATCCTAATGGAGCCGTCAGCCTTCACAGGAATGACAATGAGGGTTTCCCATCGTGAATGGTCGACGGGCTCCAGTATGCCCTGCGCCACAAGCTTGTCGAGCTCGGCTTCAACCTTAGGCCTTAAGGCAAAAGGCACCCTGCGGGCCTTCAGTCTGATTGGGGCAACCTGGGGATCCAAGTTGAGGGAAATAGGGCTGCCTTTGTATTGGCCCAGCTGCCCATCGAATATGTCAGCGTAGTCTGACAAGACTGCTGCCACATCAGAAGGCGTGTCCGCAGTGAAATGAATTCCCTGTAGGGAAAGACCCAATGGGGTAAACCATTCTAACCCTAAAATTGAGGGTAAGGGTTTCAGGACAATTAATGCAGGTAAAATGGCGCAATGCCTGCCATATGAAACCCTTAAGTCGTAGGAGCTGAGAATGGCAATGTTGGATCCCTGATAATCCCTTAGGATGGCATCAGGGGGTGACAGATGGCAGCGTTTTACATGGGGGCACAACAGGGAAAATTTGTCCCAAGACAGTAGCGATTTGGAGGATCCGGAGTCCACTTCCATTTTGCATGGTTGACCTTCAATCAGTGGGGTGATAAAGATTTTGTCCATACCCTCTGAGGATGAGTTGATTGAGATGTCAGGAAGAGGCGAGGAATCTTGAGTGACGTTAAAACAGTCTTCTTGTCACTGTGTAGGCTTGCGGGGCTGAGAACTTCTTGGAGGAGGTGGAGGACCATAAGGTGGCGGTGGTTCAATAGCTGCAGCAGGAACAGGCAGGGAGGCTCTGCAGACTTGGGCTAGGTGTCCCTTCTTCCCGCAGCGGCGGCAAACCGTTGCCTTAAAGGGACAGGTCACTCGGGCGTGCGCTCCGCCGCAGCCAAGGCAGGTAGAAGAGCTTGCAAGAGGCCGGCTGATGGCTTGAGTTGAACGAGGTTGCTGACGGCGGGGCTGTGCCCCAAGTCTGTCCACTTGGAACTGGCATAAGTGATCTGGCAGAGGAGCGAGTTCATCAATGAGATTTGTGATGTAAGATGGTTGTTGCAGAGGAGGCGGTGCCAAAGCGGTTGAGGCTTGCGCGGCGGGTAAACCGCCAGTAACTGTCAATTGCGCGAGGTAGCGTTCGATTTCAGCTGATGAGGAATCTGCTAACTCTGCGGCGCGAGCCTCATCTATAGCGTATATCAATGTGACTTTAGGCTTACCTAAAAGTCTGCGCCTAAGGAAAATGTCTTTCAGGCCACAGACAAACTGTTCTGCTAAGTTTGCCTCCAAATCAGGAAACTCGCATTGTGCTGCAGCTACTCGCAGAGCCTGCAGAAATTGATTAACTGTTTCTGAAGGCTTTTGAACACACCTGCGGTATGCAAAACGTCTTGCAATTTGCGAGGGAGTAGGAGCATAATACGCCTGGAGACCGTCCATTAGCTCCTGCCAGGATAGGTCGTAAACTGCTCTTGGAGCGGCAAAAGACCTTGCGGTGGCAAACATCTCTGGACCACAAGCAGTTAGGAAAAAACCACATTTTCTTGCTTGCGAGTAGCCCTGACGGTTATTCGCAATCAGGAAGCATTCAAATCTTTCAAGGAATGCTTCCCACGTCTCACTTCCCACCCCAAAAGGGGCAAAAGTTGGCATGCCAGCCATTACAAGGGAAAGAAAAAAAAAATAAAGAATTACTTGGTTTGAAGAGAAGTGTCTGTTGAATTTTCTTCTGGTTACAGGTCCCCAGTCCTCGTCGCCAGTATTGTAACTTAAGAATGAAGACAGAGGCTCTGGTTCGGTAACGCTGTAACCAATTTAATATAACAGTAACTATTAACAAAGTATCTAAGGAAGACCAGCTGTGAGCACGGTAGAAACAATTGTAACAAAGATTAGACCGGTAGTCTGTGGAGAAGAAGCAGCGAAGCAGTTCCAGGTAGACTGGTATGTTCGGCTGCCAGTTGAAGAATCAGTTGACAGTTGGAAGAGCCTGCCTTTATATACCAGCAGCTCGGCAACTGACAGGCGCGTCTGATTGGCTAAGATGCGCCTGGCTGCTACCGAGCTGTCATTCGTAACTGTGAGGACTTTCTTTCAGTATATAACACTAGTAATATCTGGGATAACATTCTTGTGTGTGTGCAAATGCTATATTCTTTTGATGTTGACTTAGAATAGGGGGAGACAAGGCTAATGTGGAATCAACAGTGATTTCAGTTTATCATATCCTGCTGACATGACTTTGTCTCTTAATAAAATCTTTTATTTAGAATAATAGTTGAGGGATCATATTTCTCATTGCTGAAACTTAATGACTTGTATTATATTTCTGTGCTACAGGACCTCCTTATTATTTCTGTTTCTCCAGCCCAATAAACAAAAGTTTATCTTTGAGTGAAGTAACAGCAATATTTTTTTTGCAAATAAGGAGACCAAAAGTAGAAGAGGATAAAATAGTTAATAAATCTTTCACTTGAGAGTTGAAGTTACCATGAAGAAATTTTCAGTTGACATTGAAACAGGACATTTTGCTGAATGACATTTATATAGGATCTTTGCTTCAGTACTGAATAATTGATAATTGAAGTCTTGAACGGGCAGCTTTCATTTTAATTCATGGTCAATTTTAAAAGAACACAACTTATAATATCTCAACAGTGTTCAAAAGCGGTTGTGGAAGCTTCACATAGTTCTGAAATAAAAAGGCAAAAATAGAACAACAGTAACTTATATATACTTAGTTGGTAATTCCCTATCCTTTATTGGACGTTTATCACATACCAGTCAAGAGGGGAGGAGTCGCGGAAAGGGGGAGATTGCCAGTCAAACTCTAATGAAATCAATTTTGTGCTGTCCAGAAACTGACATTCAACATTTTTGAAATTTCTTCCAGACCAATCTCAGTATTGATTAGCCATTGTGGATAAAACATAGAATGGATCAGGAATGCACATAGGAAAGAGAAACTGCAGTATGGCTGCATCTGTGTGGGTCTGCACTATTTATAATATTTTCTTTCTAAAGGTTTTTATTATTCTCATCTCACTTTTTAAAGCATGTGGTATCAAGAATTACAAAATCTATTTTCACCAGAGGTTAAGTAGCAATAGAAAAAAGAACATATATTATGATATCAGTTGTCTCTCATTCTCTAACTTTGTTGTTTTCTCAACACACATAGATGTGCCCTCCTGTCCACACACACAGAGCTTTCATGTGTTGACTTGGCATCTCCTTTTTATGAAAATAATAAAGGACATAGGGGGGAACTAGCAAAGCTAGAAAGCCATTGCAACCAAGCACAGCGAGCATTTTCTAATGTGTGATCTTGAGTCAGTTCATAAGGAAGAGGGACATATACAGTTCAGAATCAGATGAGGAAGACAATGAAGACAATGAAAGAATGATGATTGGAAGCCAGGCTAAGTTTTCCAGATTGATGAAAGAGAGATTATTTTCCTTAATATCTGAAAAACAGAAGCCAAAATAATGGCTAAAAGGATTTCTACAACAAAAGATTATTACTTAAGAGAAAGAGAGCTTGAACAAGTAGAATCATCTTAAGTTCTGAAGTCTCTCTGTAGTAGGCACTGTAGGTTTATCTTTGGATGATTATTGCATTGTGATACAATGTACATAAATTGGAATATAGTAGAAGGTAGCCATATGTTTAAATCCAGAATTTATGAAGAATAAATAGAATGAAAATATAAAATATCTGATCCAGCAGAGGATCACAAAAAGGGGGGGAGGTTTTCTCACTGCAAAAACTTTCTCTGAAAGGGTAAAGAATCCATTAGAAAAGTGGAGGACAATGAAGAAAAAGAAAAGGAAACAGTAATGATAGATCAGGGTGTCAAACTCACATTGTCACAGCTGTGTCATGTTATGTATCAGGACTTTTTTCCCCTTTGCTAAACCAGGTGTATGCATGGCTAGCGCATGATACATCAACCCACGGACCGAGAATTTGACAGCCGTGTGATAGAGTGTGTGTGTGTGTGTGTTTCTGAAAGTGCTGCTATTGGTGGAAGAAAATGCTGAAAATGCTGCTAGTGTCAGCCTCTGCTTTGCTGCTGCTTCGGCTGCCATTGAAATGGGGAGGGGGGCATGGTATTTGGGAGGGGATTGCTAATTGTGCTGGAGGAAGATTCTGGAGTTTCTGCTGCCTGTTTTACTGCGCATGCAGAGGAGGTTCCCGCCAAGGCCAACGGCACCGACATTCCATCTTGGTGATGCCTTTCGAAGTTATCTCGCACCTGACACTTGGAAGAATTATGATTGGACTGTAACTGGGATGCCAAGGGGTGGGGAATGGGTTATTCTATATATCATTTGCTTTCGCGCCTAAATAATCAGTCTTCGCTATGCTACGCTTCTGATCATTTATAATTAGTAAAAGTACACTTGATTTCTATCAATGGAGTCTCGTGGGTTTTCTTTCCTAATTATCTAATGGAGGAGTGCTGACAGTTAGCGAAGACTCACTCACACCCCACCAGGAGTTTTAAACCTACCGTGGGGGGTGTACTCAAAAGAAGGAACAGAGAGAATGTCATTGCAAGTGAGCGATGATGAGGAGATTGAAAGAGAAACTGCAGAACCAACTTTACCTGAAAGGCTAGCTGGCCTAAGGGTAGAGGAGCCTGCGGTTCGGCCCCAATGTACTTTGGGTGTGGGGCAAAAAGAGGATTCTTAGAATTTGGATGCAGGGGTTTCCAGAAGAAACCAAAAGAAAAAAACAGCGGACTGGGAAGAAGCTATGATCGAGCGAAAGACCCGAGGGAGAGCCATGGAAAGGGAGCAAATGGAAGAATTTGAACAAAGGTACTCCATGCATAAATTCAGGGAGGGTGAAGAGGCCGAGGGGGGATGGGAGCAAGTAAACCCAGGAACAGCCTCCCCCCCCCAGCCAGGGCTAGGGGGGTCCCCCAGAAGACGCAGAATGGCAAAAGTCCCTCCCTTACCAGTAAAATATAACAGTGATACGTAGAGGTTGGGTCTCTTCGTCATTCAGATTTGCAACTACATGGAAAAATATGGCCAAGTTTTAGAATCAGGTGAGATGAAGGTGCGAATAGTTTCACTTTCTTGGGAAGAAAAAGCGGCCGTTTGGATGGTGAGCTTACACCAATGTAATTCCCCTCTCCTGAGGAATTTTGATGACTTTATGGTTGCACTTAAGAGGAGGTTTGATGACCCACTGATTGAGAAACGAGGGAAGGTGAATTTTATGGTCCTAAAACAGGGAAATAAGCCAGTGGCTGAATATGTTCAGGATCAGTTTGCATTGGGATTAAATGAGGACATTTACCAACAATGTGTTAACAGACACCTTACTAAGTGAGTTGTCGCTTGCTATGAAAATACAGCAGATGTTGAGCTAGACTTGATTAGATTTCAACGTGTGAAAGAGGAAAAAGCAGAGAGATTGCGCCCTCCCCCCAAGCTCAAAGGGGCCCATTCCGCATCAGGGGTGAAGGGAAGGGAAGCTCCGCCGGCAAGGACAAGCCTTTCATGTGCCTCCGTTGTAGGAAAGGAGGCCATCGAGCCATGGATTGCCGCGTTAAACTTCCTCCGCCCACCCCACCCCCTGCCAAGAGGAAAGGGAAGGCAAGCAAGGCCCCGGGGAAGAAGAAGGAGTCTGCGTTCACTGCTGAAAATACCCCCCAGCGTTTCCAGCCGGAGGTGGAGGAGGGAGCGGACGTGACCACCAGCTCCTCTGATGACTCTGATGATGACGGCTCGTCTCAGTGCGTGAGTTCACCTAAAGGCCCCATGTTGATCTCAATTGAGTTAAGGGTGCCATCTGGTGGGGAGACGGAGCGGCTTTCCGCTCTACTCGATTCGGGCTGTTCTAGATGTATGATTAATCCTGCAATGGTTGAGAAACTGGGCTTGAAATTGAGGACTTTGAAAACCCCTATTGTTTTTTGCCAAATCAATGGATCCATTGCGGGGGGGGGGGCATTTCTACACTGAACCTCTAGAGATGAAAATGGGCACCCATGTAGAATTGATCTCTTTTATTGTGGCGCCTGGGATGGACAGACCCCTTATTTTGGGACTCCCCTGGCTTCGTAAATGGAACCCTCGCATTAACTGGAGGGAGGGGTGGCTAGGCATCCGGACCAGCACAGCCCCAGATGGGGATGCCGATGCCCCTGAGCCTGCTGGCTCCAGCCCCGCATTGGCCGCTAGGGGCCAGGAGAGAATTGAGGGGGAAGAAAAGATTCCGAAAGAGTATTGGGACCTAAAGGGGTTTTTTAGTGAAAAATCTTCAGATAAACTTCCACCCTACAGACCCACTGATTGCTCCATCAAAATTTTGCCTGGAGTGCCGCTTCCAAAACCCCAAATATATTCTATGTCGCCCAGAGAGATGGAGGAAATGAGGAAGTTTATTGACAAAAACTTGCAAAGGGGTTTCATTGAACCAGCCAGACCCAAGGTGGCAGCCCCTGTACTATTCAGGCAAAAGAAAGATGGCTCTCTTCGTTTGTGTGTTAACTTTAAGAACCTTAATTCAATCTCTTCTCATAATCTCTACCCTTTGCCTCTGATGAAGGACATGCTGGCCCAACTGGGAAAAGGCCGCATTTTTACTAAACTGGACTTAAGGGAGGCATACTATAGAGTCCAAATAAAGGAGGGGGATGAGTAGAAGACTGCTTTCAACTGCCCCCTGGGTTGCTTCCAGTTCCGTGTAATGCCCTTTGGCCTGCAGGGGGCACCTGCAGTTTTCATGCAACTAATTAATGAGATTTTGCATGACCACCTTTACAAAGGCATTATCGTATATTTAGATGATATCCTTATTTACACACAAACATATGAAGAACACGTCAAGTTGGTCCGCACTGTCCTGAAGAAACTCCGAGCCGCGAACTTTATGCCAAGTTATCCAAATGTGAATTTCACCAGGAGAAGATAGACTACCTTGGGTATCGTATCTCACCCACAGGTGTGGAAATGGACCCTGCTAAGGTCAAGGCGGTCACTGAGTGGGAGGCGCCCCGTACACGTCGACAATTACAAAAGTTTTTGGGTTTTGCCAATTTCTACTGTCAGTTCATCCCTTCGTTTGCCAAAATTGCACTTCCCATCACAAATTTGTTGAAGTCCAAAGGTGGGCTGAAACCTAAGCCTAGCAAGCTGTTGAATTGGACCATGGAGTGTCAAGCTGCTTTTGAAAAGTTGAAACGACTTTTTGCCGTGGAGCCAGTTCTGAAGCATCCAGAGATGGACAAGCCTTTTGTCGTTCAGGCTGATGCCAGCGACGTGGCGGTGGGGGCCGTCTTGCTTCAGACTAACGACCAAGGTAATTTACAACCTTGTGCCTACACCTCCCGTAAACTCACAGACACGGAGAGACGTTGGGCAATCTGGGAGAAAGAAGCATTTGCTGTACGTTGGGCTTTGGCCACATGGCGCCACTTCCTGGAGGGCACTAAGCACCTGTTTGAGGTGTGGACTGACCATAAGAACTTGGAGGCTTTGAGGACTCCCAGGCGGCTCTCCCCTAAGCAGATGCGCTGGGCTCAGCATTTCAATCGTTTTAATTTCACCCTTAAGTACATCCCGGGAGGGAAGAATTTCATGGCTGATGCTTTGTCTAGACTCCCTCAATACAACTGCTCTAAGCTCAGCGTCGTCCAGCCCGTGGTTCCCAAGCCCAGCCTTGCTGCTCCTGTTGTTACTAGGCAACAGACACGCTCTAAGGTAGACGTGTCTCAAGATTTTCTTTCCGATCTCAAGAAGGCCCTTCCTCAGGATGATTGGTTCCAGCAGCATCAAGCTGAATGCACAATGAGGGACGATTTGTCGTGGATTGGGGCGAAACTTTACATCCCTGCCTCTCTTCGTCTCGTTGTTCTCTGACAGGCTCATGATTCCAAGTTGGTGGGGCACTTTGGATTTGTAAAGACACTGCATCTGGTGAAATGGCAGTTTTGGTGGCCCTCTTTGAAGAAGGACATTGAACTTTATGTTGCCAGCTGCCCGGTTTGTGCGGCCGATAAACGCCCGCCGGGGAAACCACAGGGTTTGCTCCAGACTGTAGCTCGCCCTGTCGCCCCCTGGAAGGAGATTTCTATGGATTTCATTGTGGAACTTCCTGAAAGCCAGGGGCACACTGTCATATGGGTGGTTACTGACTTGTTTTCCAAGCAAGTTCATTTTATACCTTGCCCCAAGATTTCTTCTGCGAAGGCACTCGCTAAACTTTTCATTTCTCACGTTTACCGTTTGCATGGCATGCCGGATCGCATCATTTCTGATAGAGGCATACAATTCACTTCCGTCTTCTGGAAAGAATTTCTTAAGCGCATTGGCTCCGCCCAGGGTCTAAGCTCCACCCACCACCCTCAGACTAATGGGGCTTGCGACAGGACTAATTCTGTTCTAGAACAATATTTATGTTGTTTCATCAATTACCAGCAAGATGATTGGGTGGACTTGTTGCCGCACGCGGAAGTGGCTTATAATAATTCTGTACATAGCAGCACGGGGTTCACCCCTTTTCGAGTTGTGTTTGGCCAGGACTTTACTCCTATTCCCGAAGTTCCTCTTGAGCAGCCACAGGTTTCATCCATCTCCGACTGGAGTGAGCAGTTGCGGCATATTTGGCCTTTGGCACTTCGTACTTTGAATGCTGCGCATTGCGCGCATAAGAAACAGGCTGATAAGAAATGTGCTCAACCTTATCAGTACAAGGTGGGTGACCAAGTTTATCTCTCCACAAAGTTCCTTCAAACTACGCAGAAATCAAAGAAGTTTGGGCCTAAGTATGTGGGCCCATTTCCCATAATCAAGGTCATCAATCCTGTTTCGGTTCGCTTACAGCTACCCAAGCACCTCAACCGTGTATATCCTGTGTTCCACATTAATCTCATTAAACCTGTTCGTTTTTCATCTTTACGTCCGCCAGTGGATCCGCCACCTGCCCCCCTATTGATTGATGGTGAACAGCATTTTGAGGTTCGGGAAATATTGGACTCTCGAAGATGGCAGAATCGCCTTCAGTACCTGGTGGCTTGGAAGCATTTTCCTCCGTCTCATGCCGAGTGGGTGGACAAGTCCCATCTCCGGGCCCCCCAACTGCTCCGCCAGTTCTATTCTGCTTATCCTGACAAGCCCTAGTTGACTCTCCTTCCTGACTTTCTCTCCCCCCCCTATTTTTCTTTTTCTGTTTTTTGTTGTTCGTCTGTTTGTTTGTGTTTTGTTGTTTTCCAGGCCTGACCGCCTTTTTTCCGGAGGAGGGCCGGATGTCAGCCTCTGCTTTGCTGCTGCTTCGGCTGCCATTGAAACGGGGAGGGGGGGCATGGTATTTGGAGGGGGTTGCTAATTGTGCTGGAGGAGGATTCTGGAGTTTCTGCTGCCTGTCTTACTGCACATGCAGAGGAGGTTCCCGCCAATGCCAACGGCACCGACATTCCATCTTGGTAATGCCTTTCGAAGTTATCTCGCACCTGACACTTGGAAGAATTATGATTGGACTGTAACTGGGATGCCAAGGGGTGGGGAATGGGTTGTTCTATATATCATTTGCTTTCACGCCTAAATAATCAGTCTTCGCTATGCTACGCTTCTGATCATTTATAATTAGTAAAAGTACACTTGATTTCTATCAATGGAGTCTCGTGAGTTTCCTTTCCTAATTATCTAATGGAGGAGTGCTGACAGCTAGGCTGTTGGATTCTAGAGAAGACTTTGATGATAAAGATAGCAAGCAATAGTTATGCAGAAAGCAGAATGAAGAAGTTATATCCATTTTCAATTCTTTTCTCCCTCTGGAACAATGTTCCCTCTAATTTTTTTTTCAGTGTGCGCAGAAAAGTATAGTGTTTGAGCAGCATATTTTCATGCCTGAGCACCTGAATTTTTTTCGCTGGGCAGAGGGGAGGGGGAGGGAAAGATCCCTGGTAGCTTGGAGAGATCTCGACATGCTAAATATTGCATGGCTTTCGCTGGGGAGGGGGCTGCACTTTCCACACCCACTCAAAGAATGGGGGAGGGGGGGCAATCATCCGGGCTCGGTGTGTCTGCAGGTGCCTGGCTTGCACACTCGGGCTTGCCAGCCAGCTCCGCTGAGCAAAGGTGAGGCTTTCGCCAAGGAGCGGTGGGCGGCGATAGGGTGGAGAGGAGAGGTAGGCAAAGCTTGGAAAGCCGCTCCCATCCGGAAGGAAGGAAGGAAAAAAGGAAGGAAGGAAGGAAGGATGGAAGGATGGACAGACCCATGATGGCCCCCATCCCGAGTGGGGCGGTGCCACATGCTTGATCCTAGCATGCTGTGATGTTAAAAAATCACTGCACGACAGTTGGAAACTGCTGCGTGGCATTTTCTTGGCAAGTGCGCAGCTGCGCAGCCATGCACCTTAGAGGGAACATTGCTCTGGAATCCACAATGCACTTGTCAAATAAATATCTACGTGTTTATAGCATATGCTTAATGAAGACCTATATGGGACACCGTGGCTCAATGGCTAAGGTGCTGAGTTTGTCAATCAGAAAGCTCAGCAGTTTGAATCCCTAGCACCGGGTTACAGAGTGAGCTCTCATTACCTGTCCCAGTTTCTACCAATCTAGCAGTTTGAAAGCATGTAAAAATGCAAGTAGAAAAGTAGGAACCACCTTTGGTGGGAAGATAACAGCATTCTGTGCACCTTCGGCATTTAGTCATGCTAGCCACATGACCATGGAGATGTCTTCAGAAAGCGCTGGCTCTTCGGCTTTGAAACAGAGATGAGCACTGTTCCCTAGAGTCAGGAACAACTAGCACATATATGCAAGGGGAACCTTTACCTTTAATGAAGGCCTATTAGTTAATGTAAGTCATATCATAGACCCAGCAAACTGAGTTACTAGATTTTTTTTTTTAAAAAAATCCCACTTCCTGTTGAATACCAGTGAAACCAGGTATCTGCTGTCACTTTAGAGGATTAACCAAAGCTGTGAATAGCAGACTTATTAGTTAAAGGGCTGTCTGTGTTCAATTTACTACACCTCCACTGGGTAAATGGTGGAGAATCACTCACTTCAAGACTTGCTGTTGACTTTAGCATTGGGCTGACTACCAATAGAAACTGGACATTGAATTAGCTAGACCTTAAATGTGATTCAGCCTAGATTTTCTGATATTCTTATAGACACACTGGCCTTAAAAATGGCACTATTCCCATGGCAGGTTCCCTGAAATTCCTGACATTTGAAGCCATCAAATCTCTGCAAACAACATTTAAATCCACATGTGGAAAGCAGCTGGAAGCAGCTGACTCTCACTTTGCTGCAGTGCTTTTCATGCCTCATTAAGTGCCCATCAGCATATAAACATTTATTTCCCACATACCCCCACCTCCACCATTGTCAAAAGGTTTATTCTACAATCAAAAGGATGTGCTCTAGGCAACATCCTGGCATTTAGGGTTCAAACACAAGATCACATTCTTTGTTAGGCAGTTCACAAACAACATTGATGTGTCATCCTTATTTGTGTGTTTTCAGAAAATGCTCTTAGTATTTGGATTGCATTCCTTCTAGTCAGGAAACCACTTTTATGCAGAAAATGAAATTTAGAAAGCAATTCATTCATAATATGGGCCATTTGGTTTGGATGTTTCATTATTAAATATCATTATGAAGCCAAAGATATCACAACTTAATATCCAGTTTCTAGTACACATGCGCAGTAAATAATATTGGCATAGTTGCCAGAAGAATTTTGTTAGCAAGTCTGTCACACTTTTCCTGCATGTATAATTGCATAATAAATCAGAACCATCTCCAGTCTAATGTTTAAATAATACACACACATACACATTCAGAGTGGAAGAGGGAGAGAAAGAGATTTGGCCAATAAACTGGAAACATTCCAAGTTTATTCAGCCTGTCTGATGATGTATACATATTTTCAAACCAGTACTTTCCATAGAAGCTATAAATTGAGAAGCAACTGACATAAGCCTGCGATTGAAATTCTCAAGCCATTGAATGCTTTTTCATAGCATGAGCTAGTTGGAAGGTCCCCAGTAAATCATCTCATCTTAAGAGTCGGGGTTCAAACAACTGTGTAATATGTTGAATGACTGTATAAAGGGATGAGAAATTATGTGGGCTATTCTCACTTCTGTTGCTGAGATAGATGAAGACCACCCACTCTGAAGCCTGCAGGACTAGGCACATTAAATTGGATTTCTTCCCTCCCCTGAATGTGTGAGGTCTACATACTGCAGGTACATCAGTGAATGTACAGAGCTATTCTTTAGCCACTTGAATTCTAAACAAAGGTGAGCGTGTGGCTGCCGAAAATATCACCTCTCTACATAAAGACTGCTTTCCACTATTCTGATTAACAACTCTGGATATTTCTATTTTTCTTCAATGTTTCAAATTTAGGTTGTACATGACCTTGTAGACAACCCTCACTCTATCAGGGACCTTGGAGTACTCATATCTAATGATCTAAGTGCCAGAGCCCACTGTAATAACATTGCCAAAAAGGCATTATGATTTGTTAACCTAATCTTGTGTAGCTTCTTCTCTGGTGATGTTGTACTGCTAACCAGAGCATACAAAACATTTGCTGGACCAATTCTTGAATACAGCTCATCTGTCTGGAACCCACACTGCATATTGGACAGTAACACAATCTAGCGAGTCCAGAGTTATTTCACGAGAAGTGTCCTCCACTCCTCTGCTCGCAACAGAATACCTTATGCCACCAGACTTGAAATTTTGGTCTTAGGCAACTTAGAACTACACCGCCTTCGGTCTGGCCTAAGCGTAGTACATAAAATTATCTGCTACAATGTCTAAGGTGACCAGACGTCCTGCATTTGGCTTCTTCATAATTTTTCCCACATCCCGGGCCGTTGTCAAAAGATCCCGCTTTAATTTTGGTGCCTTCTTTGATCGCTCACTCCCCCACCCATCTGCTGCTGCTCGCAACACCGTGCAGCACTTTTCAACTCCCGCGCAGCCACAGTGATTTGTTTTGATGAGCACGGGGCGACTGGACTGACGGTAAGCCCCCGCCACCACCAGACTAACTGTTGCTGCCTCCTCCTCCTCTAACAGCACCACCAGATTTGCTGCCCAGCACTGCAGCTGAGGTGAAGCCGGCAAAGCTCCCGCCATGCTTTTGAGGAGCCTTGAGGCCACGGGAGCCAGTAGGAAGGCGGCGGAGGGGCGGGAGCAGGAAAAAAGGCCCGATGGCTCCTTAAAAGCACGGCGGCGGCGGAGGGGGCAGGGCAGGGGTAATGCGGTGCCCAGCTCAGGTGCTCCGAGCAGAGGGGGAGCCGCCCCCTCTGCCAGCACTGGCAGAGAGGGCGCTCCGCCTCTGCTCGGAGCACCTGAGCTGGGCACCGCTTTACCCCTGCCCTGCCTACTCAGACCAGCTGAGCCTCCCTGGACGTCGCTGGCAGAGGGGGTGGCTCCCCCTCTGCTCGGAGCACCTGAGCTGGGCACCGCGTTACCCCTGCCCTGCCTACTTAGACCAGCTGAGCCTCCCTGGATGTCGCAGCAGCAGCAGCCCCAAGTGCGCTGATCTCGGCGTTTTTTGCATCGGGGCGTGCTGCAAGAAGAGGGAGTGAGTGAAGACCTTTTCTAGCCAGCGCAAAGGACTTCCAAAGACTTGCTTTGCAGAAATCCAGACTCCCTCCCTCTTGCAGCCCGCCCCATTTGCGCCGGCTAGAAAAGGTCTTCACTCACTCCCTCTTCTTGCAGCATGCCCCGATGCGAAAAATGCCGAGATCGGTGCACTTGGGGATGCTGCTGCTGCTGCTGCTGCGACATTCAGGGAGGCTCAGCTGATCTGAGTAACATGAGGGATCGCCCTCATGTTACTAGTCTTCCCGGATGGGCTCTTTTGTTCAGCCTGTAATTAAGGTTCTTTGTTATGTCTTAGAAGATCACCTGGTTAAAAAGAAGGATGAGGCTCCCCTGGTCTGGAGCCCATCTGCATGTTGGGAGAGAGGGAGAGACACACAGAAAGACAGACACAGACACAGACACAGACACAGACACAGACACAGACACACACACACACACACAAACAGAGTGAGTGATTAAGTGAGTGAGTGAGTGACAGAAGAAGGGAGGGGAGAGAGATTGAGAGATAGAGAGGGAGGGAGGGAGAGAGACAGAGAGAGACACACACAGAGTGAGTGATTAAGTGAGTGAGAGACAGACACACACACACACATATACACACAGAGTGACAGAGAGAAAGGAAGGGAGGGAAGAGAGGTAGAGAGATAGAGAGGGAGGGAGGGAGAGAGACAGAGAGAGACACACACAGTGTGAGTGATTAAGTGAGTGAGTGAATGAGAGACAGACACACACACACACACACACATACACACAGAGTGACAGAGAGAGAGAGAGGAAGGGAGGGGAGAGAGATAGAGAGAGAGGGAGGGAGAGAGCTTTCAATTTGTAGAGATGTAACCTGGCAAATTACACAACATACATACCACTTAAAATGGGGCTGGATGCTGATCAACAGCCCCAGGCCTGCCGGAACAGCCAGGTTTTAGTGGCTTTATGGAAGGCCGGAAGAGTAGTGAGGGTCCGGATCTCTACGGGGAGATCATTCCATAGGGCCGGGGCAGCAACAGAGAAGGCCCTCCCCTGGGGGGGTCGCCAGCCGATATTGACCCGCTGATGGCACCCGGAGGAGGCCCAATCTGTGTGATCTTATCGGTCTTTGGGAGGTAAATGGCAGGAGGTGGTCTCTCAGGTAACCAGGTCCTAAACCATGTAGGGCTTTAAAGTAATGACTAGCACCTTGAAGCATGTCCGGAGACCAATGGGGAGCCAGTGTAGCTCATGGAGGATAGGTGTAACATGGGTGTATCTAGGTACACCCATTATTGCTCACGCGGCTGCATTCTGGACCAACTGCAATCTTTGAGTACTCTTCAGGGGCAGCCCCATGTAGAACGTGTTACAGTAATCCAGTCTTGAGGTGACGAGGGCATGAGTGACCATCCGAAGGGCCTCCCGATCCAGATAGGGTTGCAACTGGTGCACCAGGCAAACCTGGGCAAAGGCTCCCCTGGTCACAGCCGACAAATGATGTTCTAACGTCAGCTGTGGATCCAGGAGGACTCCCAAATTGCGAACCCTTTCTAAGGGGCATATAATTTCACCCCCAGGCTAAGAGATGGAATAACTGGACCATCCTTGGGAGGGAGCATCAATAGCCACTCAGTCTTGTCGGGATTGAGTGCAAGCTTGTTTGCTCCCATCCAGACCCTGACAGCCTCCAGGCACTGGCACATCACTTCTACTGCTTCGCTGAGTTGGCATGGGGTGGACAGATACAGTTGAGTATCCTCCGCATATTAGTGGTATTTAATCCCGTGCCAGCGTATGATCTCACCCAGTGGCTTCATGTAGATGTTAAATAGGAGGGGGGACAGGACCGAGCCCTGCGGCACCCCATAATTGAGGGGCCTAGGGGTCGATCTCTGCCCTCCAACCAACACTGACTGTGACCTGTCCGAGAGGTAGAAGGAGAACCACCGTAGGACGGTGCCTCCCACTCCCACCTCTCACAACCGTCGCAGAAGGATACCATGGTCGATGGTATTGAAGACCGCTGAGAGGTCAAGAAGCACTAGGATAGAGGAATGACCCCTATCCATGGCTTGCCAGAGATCATCGATCAGCGTGACCAAAGCAGTTTCCGTGCCGTAACCAGGCCTGAAACCCGACTGAAAGGGATCCAGATAATCAGTTTCATCCAAGGTCCGTCAGAGTTGAAAGGCCACCACCTTCTCAACAACTTTCCCTACAAAAGGGAGGTTGGAGACTGGACGATAGTTGTTCAAAATGGCTGGGTCCAGAGAAGGTTTCTTCAAGAGGGGTCTCACCACTGCATCCTTTAAGGGATGTGGGAAGGATCCCTCCCAAAGAGAGGTGTTAACAATCGTCTGGAGCCAGCCACGTGTCACCTCCCTGCTGGTCGAGACCAGCCAGGAGGGGCACGGGTCCAGTATACAGGTGGAGGCACTCACCGCTCCCATGGCCTTGTCCACTTCCTCAGGAGCAGCAAGTTGAAACTCGCTCCATAAAATCTGCTCAAGACTTTCTCCCGGCGTCTCGGCTGGTACCGACCAATTGGAGTCCAGGTCCATCCGAATCCGAGCGATTTTATCTGACAGAAACTGGACAAATTCCTCAGCTCTACCCTGTAAAGGGTCGTCCGCATCCCTCCCTTTCAAGAGGGAGCGGGCTATTCTAAACAGGGCAGCTGGGCGCGATTCTACGGATGCAATAAGAGCGGAAAAATGCGCACATTTTGCCGCCCATATCGCCACTAGATAAATCCTAATAAAGGCTCTTAATTGTGTTTGGTCGGATTCAGAGTTACTGGCCCTTCAGCGTCGCTCTAGGTGTCTCTTTTGGCGCTTCATCTCCCAGAGTTCCTCGGTGAACCAAGGAGCCCTCCTGGATCCACTACCGCGGAGAGGCCGTAAAGGCGCAATCTGGTTTAGAGCCTCCGCCACCGCTGTATTCCAAGCAGCGACCAAGGACTCCACCGGACTGTGGACAAGAGCATCAGGTATTTCACCAAGCGCCATCTGAAATCACATAGGGTCCATCAGGCGCCTGGGGCGGAACCACCTAATAGGTTCCCCCTCCCTACAGTGGGGGATTGGTTTCCAAAAGTCAAGCCTCAGTAGGAAGTGATCAGACCATGACAAGGGCAAGGTCTTAATGCCCTTCAAATTTAGATCACGTCTCCACTGCTCCGAGAGAAATACCAGGTCAAGCGTGTGACCCACTGTATGAGTCGGACCCCGAATTACTTGGGTCAAGTCCATGGCTGTCATGGAAGCCATGAACTCCTGCGCCCCATCCGAGCGTTCGCCCAGAACAGTAAGCCTAGGGAACTCAACCGCTAGCTCGGCTAATGACTCGAGGAGCACAGGGAGGGCTGTTGTAACGCTGTTGGGAGGTAGGTACGTTAGCAACAAGCCCACTTGACCCCCAAGGTCCAACTTCACCAACAGGGACTCAAACCCGACAAGCTCCGGAGCAGGGATCCTATGAGGAACTAATGACCCTCGGATGATGACTGCCACTCCCCCACCCCTTTTTTGGTGTCGCAGCTGATGGAGCACCTGAAATCCTTCTGGGCACATTTCAGTGAGGGGGACTCCTCCCTCCTGCCCAGCCAGGTTTCAGTAATACATGCCAGGTCTGCCCCCTCGTCTAATATTAGGTCCCAGACGAGGGGAGCTTTGTGAACCACAGACCTGGCATTTAGCAACAGCAGCCTGAGACCAGGGCCCTGGCAACTCTCGCCATCTGGTCCTGGAGTGGAGCTAACGGGGCTGGAAGGAGGGATCGCTGTGATGTAGTGGACCCTCCTTCCCCGGTAATGGCTCGCCCTGAAGCTCCCGTCGTACCTGCCCCTCCCAGTCATGACCGTAATGCTCCAGCCCACTCCCGCACCCGCAGACCCCCCTCTATCTTCCAAGGCCCCCGTTCCTCTCGGCAGGCCATTCAAACCAGACACTCCAGGTTGAGGGGTGGAACCGGGCCCCCATCCACTTCTGCTATTGCACTCAGTGGAGGGGGCTCCAGGACGCACCCTCAATCCCCTCATGTGCACCAGACAGTCATTTACCTCATGCATACCCCACAATAGGTTAAAAGTACAACAATATAATAATAAAATAAGGATTAAACTAATTTAAAGAAAGTGGGATTCATTCACTCACAAACATACACATACATACCACACACGAAAGAGAAGGGTTGCGCAGGTGTTAAAAAAGACGATGGTATTGTGTGAGTGAGTCCGTACGTAAGTTTGTAAGTTTGTGAGTCAGAAACACAGCAGTCAAAATAGGCAAAACAGAGCCAATAGCGTGGTAAAAGGGGAGTAAGGGTCCAGGTGGCTGTGATCAGGTTCCTGAGATAGTGGAGGGCGGTGGTAATTGTAGCCCGGGAACAAAGTTACAAAGTTGGGAGTCCAGGGGTCCAAGATTATGAGCATAAACAGGAGGAACCATATGGCACAGATGGCAAAGAAGTTCAGAGGGAGCTGAGATGGCGTCCTTGGCATCGACGGGCGGCGATGGTCATACCAACTGGGACCAGATCGTAATTCTAACGTCCAGCAGCCGTGAGCAGGGAAGCCAGATGACAAAAATCCCCTTATGAGTGAGGACAAACAGAGGGCCGACAAAAAAGGAGAGGCCGCACCGCAGGAAAAGGCCAAGGGAGGTAGTCTAAGGGGCCGTGGCAGAGACCGCAAGGCCAACTGCCTGATCTTATATCGCCCCATATCAAACCAACTACCCCTCTCTGAAGCCGGCCAGCAGAGACCAAAAAGATTCCAAAAAGAAACGGGGGCAAGATGTCGAGAAATGCCAGGAACCTCAAGTAAAGAAAAATGCCGAAGTAGAGGGAGGGGGGGCGCCTAAGAGACTGCTGCAGCGGGGGATAGGCCAGCTGCCTTGTCTCATCCAGCGTCAATCGAATCACCCACCTCCTCTTGGTAACAAAAGTCCTCCAGCAGACCAATGATCACCAGGGCTCCTCCCAATCGACGAGGGAAATAGGGTTAGGTCCTTAAAGCACAGTAAAACGCAGTAAAACGGCGATCCAAGCTGTTTGTAGATGGTTTGTAGGTGTTTGAAAATGCCAAAAGCAGTGCCTTCAGCGCGGTGCCGCCATTTTCACCACCCCTTGCCGAGCGCTGCAAGACCACTCCGGGCTGCCACATGGGCCAGAGGATGTCTGGCAGTAATGACCCTCAGGATATTGCTTATTCAGGTCCCCTGAATTTCGTTCAATTGCAGGGACCTCTTTTTGCATGGCTCCAACCTAAACCACCAGGTTTTTTTGACGTTTTTCTGCTCCACCGGATGGAGCAAAGGAAGCCAGCGGCCATCCCACCTCGCACATGGGCAGAAAGATATGATAAATCTATAAAATACAAAGAAAAGGAAAAATAGGAAATTAAGGGAAGAAAAAAGAAATACACTCCTAAAGCTCTCATGTCTGTTTATTTGTAACCTTCAATTGGGCAACATTGGAAGATTGAGAGCAGCATTTATTGAACCAGGTTAATTCAAATGGGTTAACTTTTAGAATGTGACGACTCACAATTCCTGTGGGAATGAAATGTGGAGAATTTGTGGCCACTTTAGCACTACCATGACTTTTAAAAATACACTTCCCAGAACCTGTAAGATGTGTGTCTCAATGGAAGAAGGGACAACCCATATTGCCACCCTCTTTTTAACCTCCCTTGGGTCACTACACATAATTGACTGGCATCAATAGGAAAGAAGCAATTGACTGCTTTGGAGTGAAGGCTGAAATTTGAAATCTTTTAATGGCAGTTGGCAATGAGAGAAGAACTCTTCCCTCACTTCCCACTGCCATTGCTGCTGATATGATTGGACTAACTGGGGGCATTAGAGGTTGATGGGTGAGTTTTCTTCTTTCCTAGAGAAGGGGGCCCTTAAGGACAAGCTAAGCTGGCCAATGGAATTGATGTTTTCCTCATGGCCTATGGCTTCTTTGTTCTCTCTTCCCCATAGAGGTAGGCAGCTCCATGGTCAGTTGGGAAGGATATGAAGTAATTTCTGATGCTTCCTGCCACGAACAGGTCAATGGGGAAGCCAGCAGGAAGTTGAGAATCACTCCAATTCCCAGTGTTTTTTTTTCTTTTTTACCTGCCTGTGGTCATTCTGTTTCTCTAATTAGCTAAGGAAATACCTCTAAAAGGATGGCCCAATGGGTCATAGATTATCAAGTAATTTGTAAATGATACATATTGTTCCTTATCTCAAACCATTAACAGCATAATCCCCTCTCAATCTTAGATAAAAGGAAAATATGTCATATATCTGTGACATCGAACCTATGACATGCATGCAAGAGGTGGCATGCAGACCCCCCCCCCTTCCTGGCACATGCGCCATCACCCCAAGTCATATCTCTGTGGGGTTTCTTTCATGAGCTTCTGTTTCCCTGCAAATGATGAAACAGAAGCTCATAAAAGAAAAAGATCCTACCTCTTGCTGCGCTGCCAGTGTTAGGGTGCCCTGCCTCCCGCCAGCCAGCTGGTCTTCAGGTGTCTGGTGCATATGCATGCATGACTGTGCATGTGCACATTCACACATGCCTGTGCATGTGCACACATGTCCATATATGCACATGTCCACACATGCATGCATGCATGTCCGCACATGTACATGCACACGCCCATGCACCTTTCAGTTTGAGCATGCGTGCGTACACAGTTTGGGCACTCGGTGTCTAAAAGGTTTGCAATTACTGCCATATATGAACTTTGTTCAAACAAGTCCTCATCAACCTTTTCTTCATTCTATCCTCTCACACTTGTGTTTAATCAGAGTTTTCCCCCTTCCTTTCCCTCATTCTTCCAAAACCAATTTATAAACAAATAAGCCTTTCTTTCTTCAACTGGTATCTGATAAAGCTCTGAAGGTGCTTTCCCATTTTACCATTTCTAAGTCAATGACTGTTGACAATAAGATTTAGTAAATAGTAACTAATATTCTCACTTTTTATTACCCTCATCTGATATCCTTCCATTATTTAAATTCAAATATACCCTTATCACAAGAGATTAGCCATGCTTAAAAATGCCAAAGCAAAGCCAAATTGAGTTTGGATTCAGCTTCAGTTTTTTTAACTCACAATGGATGCAGTTGTTTTATATGGAAGCATATTTACCAAATATCCTCTCATATGACATTAAAAGGGAAAATATTTCTTTGATTTTCATGCAGGATCTCAAAAGGGCATTCAGTATTGCATCTAAGAAATGAAAGGGGAAAGAGGTTTTGCTATAATATTTAATAATGTAGAATGTGTAAATAAAGTTTCTGATCTACCCATATCCATAAGAAAGTGAAATGGAATTCTACATATTTTTTTTAAAAAAAGTGGGGTGGACATCAGTTCACAATGAACAAGAAACATTTTTTTAAAAAGAAGATTCCAACTTTATATTTCTCCCCTTTTAAATAAAAAAGGTGATCCAATTATTTCTTCTTAAACCCTTCTTTTGGAAATTTAGCAGACTAAGGTTAAATTTTTGAGGCATGTGGAAACCTTAAAGTTTTTTCTACTCTGAGCTCCAGTCAGCAACGATATCGCTGGGAAACATTCAAAGAGAGCTTGTCAGCATAAATGATAGGAGCCATTTTTAAGTCTGAATATTTTGGTGATTTAACTGCAGAAAAATAGCTACCCGCTTTCCCTGAAAATAAGAGACCTGCCCAGATGATAAGACCAATCAGGCGTTTGGGCACATGCATTAAAATAAGCCCTCCCCAAAAAATAAGCCCTCCCTGAAAATATTGCAACACAGCAGCAGCCATGAAGTGACCATGCCCACTGCCTCCTGCTCCTCAAAAATAATTAGACTTCCCTGAAAATAAAGCCAAATGCTTATTTTGGGGGGGGGGGGTCAAAAGAAAATAAGACCCTGTCTTATTTTTGGGGAAACAGTTTTACTTAAAATCCTCACAAATATATATTACCAGAGCTGTTTTGATTTAAAAACAGTTATTTAAAAAGAAACAAAATTTACCGAGAATGACAGAGAAACAGAAATAATGAACAGAATATAACAGTTAGGGAAATTTCTGAAGTTATAAGAAAGATAGATTAGTAAGTTATTATAAATTTTTTGAGGATAATCTTTTACGACCTTTATAAAACATGATGAACTCTATCCTACAGGAAGGAAAGTTGTCAGAGAGTTAGAACAAGGTCAATTAATACCTAAATAGGGACAGGATTTGACTTTAACAAGAAACCATAGGCCAATATTATTGTGTAATGACTATAAGTTGTTCACAATGATTCTAGCTGATAGACTGACTAGTATGGAAAGTCTTGTATAGTGAGAGGAGTTGTTACACTACAGAACTAAGGAAAAACAGTATTTTACCGGTCCTTAACAACTTCTTTTAAAGGGTATTGCTTTAATGCCTGTTTCTGGGCAAAGAATAACTACAATAATACCACAAAGAATCTGTCCAGTTCATTTGATGAAGAGAAGAGTTTTGTCATTATCAGGAAAGACTGGATAAATTGGGAAATTCTTCAATAGCTGGACACCATAAAGTCTGTATTCTCATAATTTTAATTCTGTTACAAGTGTCTAGAGAGCA
This sequence comes from Thamnophis elegans, assembly GCF_009769535.1. Classification (NCBI taxonomy): domain Eukaryota; kingdom Metazoa; phylum Chordata; class Lepidosauria; order Squamata; family Natricidae; genus Thamnophis; species Thamnophis elegans. Next base: position 47,867,914 of record NC_045544.1, on the reverse strand, counting down.
AGCTGTGTGAAGATAATGATTGCAAATCACTTTTGCAAATTCATTTATTTCAATCTCCTGAAATCCATAGCGGTGCAATAACATTTTCCCAATAATTTGTAAACGCGATATAGCAAAATGACCCCTGAATGATCAGAAATAATTGCTCTAGTCTTATCCTAACCAATTTTATGCAAACCAACTTTGCCATCAAACAACACACATAAGTGGAAGATTCTAGTGCCTTCTGGCAGCTGTGTAATGCATGCTAATTGGTGTAATACAGCATTCATTCTACTTTCTTACTATATGCACAGAGAGAGACACAACCACCACCACCCAAATTACACCATAGAAAAAAGACTCCAATGTAGACATACGCCCCCCCGCCCAAGTGTGTTTACTAAGTTGTATTAAACTAATGAGATGCCTCATAAAGAAGTTCCAAACTAAAGAAATTGTTGGGAGGAAAAAACAATTCCATTTGGTTATTTCTGTTGCTGAATGACATCTTGCACTCTGGGTCTAAGGTGGCCACAAAACTGCAGATTTATGTTTGTGTTGCAGATATTAAGCAATAAAGATCAAGATCAAGTTGATCTTGTAGGGGAAAATTCCAGTAGCCTAGCACTCTCCCTACATAACAAAGCTAATTTTAACCAAGCAAGTTAAATATTTCCTAAAAAGACAAACAGTACCAAATAAACCCCAACAACAGCAACCCCAAAACTCCAGGAGAGAAGGATTAAAATAACAATGCAAAACAAGTACATGAATAGTATGTTCTGGCTGAAAAGTTCAAGGTTATGACTCTGAAAAAAGGACAGCGTTCAAGATAAATGATGTAAATAGTACCGTTTTTCCTGACAGAATGCATCTAAGAGAGTGTGATACCTAGTAATGTGAAAAGTGCAGCTTAAAGTGACACTTAGAAGAATAGCCCAGCATGTTAAATGTATCTCACTTTTCCCTGATCAATCCCATGGTAGCAGGTCAAATTCACAAGTGGAAAAGGCCGCAGAGAGGCAGAATCTACTTTTACTAACCTCCAGCTGCCAGAAGGTCTTGGAATCATCCACTTATGTGTATTGTGTAGTCAATCTTATTGTATTGTGGAATCTTTGAATTACAGTTCCCACAGCAAGCAGAAAGGGCTTTGACACCAAGCTTCTACAAAAATAGATTCAAAGGCAAGACGATCTGTACATTTTGCTCTATGGAGCAACTAGGGAAGCTATATGAGACACAGTGGTGCAGTAGTTAGAGTGCAGTACTGCAGGCTACTTCTGCTGACTGCTGACTGCCTGCAATTTGGCAGTTCAAATCTTCCCAGACTCAAGGTTGACTCAGCCTTCCATCCTTCCAAGGTGCGTAAAATGAGGACCCAAATTGTTGGGTGAAACATGCTGACTCTATAAACCATTTAGAGAGGGCTGTAAAGCACTGTGAAGCAGTATATAAGTTTAAGTGCTATTGCTATTGCTAGGGAGAGCATTCCTTTCCGTTTAAAATGTTGCTCTGGTATACAGGGATTTCTGTCATGTTCACCCCATTGAACAAATAGAAGACATGATCACAGACCTTCTACCATGGCTTGTTCTGGTGTGTATGGTAAAATCCAGAAAACCTCTGTGTGTGTGTGTGTGCGTCTGTGCATGCACATTTGTATATATGCACATCTCTTTGAGTCATTGTTCTTGGTAAGGTTGTTTGGAGGTTGTTTGCCTACTTCCTAGGACTGAGAGAGTGTCTGCCTGGCCCCACGTTTTGTGCCTAAGGTGGGACTAGAATTCATGTTCCCCTAGTTTCTTTAGCCAATATACTAAACTGGCTCCCTCACGAGGTTTAGATGGTTTTAAATTAATTACAGTTCAAAAATTGCTTTCCAGCATAAGCCCTATAACAGAAGAAACTTTAGGTTTCTAGTATTGAATTGAATTGAATTTTATTATTTGTATGCCGCCCTTCTCCGGGATGGACTCAGGGCGGCGAACAACTCAAAAAGGGGAAAAGGGGAACATAGAACAGAATACAGATAATTAAAATAAGCAAGAATCACGCAAACCACACAAGTCGAGAGGGGAGGGTTAGGGTTAAGGTTAGGGTTAGGGTTAGGGTTAGGGTTAGGGTTAGTTTCTCTTTTTTTCTTTTGGAGCTGGAGTTGGACACTTGAAAGGGGAATACTTCGAGCTGAACTTTTCTTCTTTTTTATTCTCTTCTCTTTGAGGTTCGATTTTTTTTTCTGTTGATGTATTTGCCCCCGCTTCTTTCCTTTCTTCCCTGATATGAGCCCCCTCCTGTACTTTTTTAGATCTCTCTATGGGACTATATTCATATATATTTTTCCTTATAGATAGCAGCAAAGTAAGTTGGAACATTGCTTAAACTGGTAGCAGATAGCTTATGAAGCAGTGGGATATTCTTAACTTAATTGATATGAGCTGGGCAAAGGGGGGGGAAACCTCGGCATTACCTATTCAGCCGTCCCCATATACAACCCCTCCAATAACACAGAAAACTTTAGACTATATGGCTGGGGTAGAGAAGGCACCCACATTGCAAAATATACAGACAACTTTGCTATCGATACAAAATAATATGGCTAGGAATCAAGAGATCACCGAAAAATCCCTGGCCGACATTAAAAATGAAATGGGAGACATGAGGGGTGAAATGAAACAGCTATATTCACAGCAAAAGGAGATCTGGGCAAAAATGGAGAAACAGGAGGGTCAAATTCAAGATTTAGGAGTAAAAATGAAGGAAAGTGAAGAGAATATGGCGAGGTGGGAGATGAGGCAGCTACATATTAATAGAAGGTTGGAAGATGAGATTGCTATGTTGGAATTAGAAAAGTCAGCCTTCTTTCTCAGATTCCAAAATATTCCAGAGGAAAGAGGGGAGAAACTGAAGGAAATTATGGTGGAGATGATAGCAGGGATCACACAGAAAGATAAGCTGTCGATACAGAGTGAGATCGATGACGTATATAGAGTCTATACTTCCTATACTAGGAGACAGAAACTGCCACGTGAAGTGCACGTGAGGTTTACTAAACGATCCCTGAGAGAAGAAATTTACCAGAAGGAACGTGACCAGAATACCATGTATGCGGGGGAAATGGTCATAGTACTAAAACAGATACCAAGAAGAGTGAGGGAAAGGAGGCAGAAATATCAGGACCTAACAACACAATTGAGGAAACTTCAGGTGATGTATAGGTGGCTTTTCCCAGAAGGGATATCTTTTCTCTGGCAAGGCCAGAGGTTTCGGATTGAATCATTGCAAGATGCACAAGACTTTATGGAAAGCCAGTTGAAGAGGGGAACTCAGAATAACGATGGAGAATTGGATAACAAGAGCCGAGGAGAGGAGCGAAAGAATAGTGTCCCGGGAGACGAGAAAGGGGGAAATGAGAAACAAAGCAGAGATGAGAGACCGCAAACGAGGCAGACAACAAAAGCCAAAGCCTTAAACAAATAAACATGGCGGATGAACTCCGCTTAATTTCTTTAAATATAAATGGTTTGAATTCTCTAAGAAAGAGAAATAAAATACTGAATGCTCTATGGAAAAAGAATTGTGATTTGACATGCCTGCAAGAAGTACATATAGTGAACAACCAGCAAAATGTGTTGTATTACCCCCGGCTGGGTATAATGTATACAAGTTTAGCAGATGAAAAGAAAAGGGGCATTGTGTTGTATGTTAAAGACCATATCGATTCTAAATTGGTGTATACTGATGGGGAGGGTAGACTTTTAATGGTTGAATTGAAATTTGGTCGATATAAAATTTTGCTGGTGGCCATATACGCACCGAATGACAACCAAAGTACTTTCTTTAGAAAGTTGCATCTAAAAATTGCAGAGTTAGGCTACGACCACATATGTGTGGTGGGTGATTATAATGCGATGGCAGATAGGACAATGGATTATAACCCAGGAAACATCCAAAAGGGGGGGAAATTAAGAGAAAGGAGGAGAGTTCTCCCCAAAACCTTTGAAGACATGAGGGAGGAATATGAATTAAAGGATGTATGGCATGAACTCCACCCACAGAAACAACAATTTACTTTCTTTTCACATAGACATCAATCCTGTTCTAGGATCGACATGGCCTGGTTGACACAGAAATTGGGGACTTGATTAAGGAAGCAGCAATTGAGGTTAATACCTGGGCCGATCATAATCCACTCTTATTGGTGTGGAAAGGAGTAAGGCAGGGGAGGAAGAGAAGGTGGATGATGAATACAGAGATAGTGAAAGAACAAGAATTTCAGCAAATGTTTAAAAGGGAAATGAGGTTTTTTTTTGAAGAAAATAGGAAAGGAGTAACTCCACAAATACTTTGGGATACGGCCAAGGCCTATATGAGAGGCCTAGCTATTAAATATACAACAGGCACACACAGGAAAAAATTAGAAGAGAGGGCAAAATGGGTAGCTAAACTGGAGGTGGTAGAAAAAGCCTTGCAACAGAACCCACTAGATGATAGGAAAAAAGAAGAAATGGCTAGAATTAAGCACGGGATCTCTCTTCTAGACCAGGAGGATGTCGCTCGGAAACTTAGGGGGATTAAGCAAAACTTTTTTGAGCATGCTAACAAACCGGGTCGTTGGCTCTCTTATAGACTTCGAAAAGAAAGAGAGAGCAGACGTATAGCTCAACTGCAGAATAGTAAAGGGGAATTAGTAGAAACCAAGGGGGAGAAACAGGAAATTATCCAAGGTTTTTTTCAGCAACTATATAGTAGGGAAGAAGTCTCTGAGGACCAAATTAAGGAATTTTTAGACAATGCAAATCTACCCAAGATCTCAAATGAAGCAAAAGGGGTACTGAACCAAAAGATAACAATAGATGAATTAGAAAAGGCAGTCAAAAAAAATGGAAAACAACAAAACTCCTGGCATGGATGGTTTGCCAGTTGAAATCTATAAATCTTTTTTGGAAATCTTAGGACAAGAGATGATAGTAATATTTAATGCTGTCTTGACGGATTCTATCGCACCGAAATCATGGGCTGGGGCCTATATAACCCTTTTGCCTAAAGCTGGAGCTGACCACACCCAAATTAAAAACTATAGGCCCATTTCACTTTTGAATGTGGATTATAAAATCTTTGCAGCTATACTGGCAGATAGACTTAAATTCTTCCTTAATAAATTTATACACCCTGATCAGAACGGCTTCCTGCCGTCAAGGCATTTGAAAGATAATGTTAGAATTATTTTGGATGCCTTAGAATATTATGAAGCTCGGCCGGATAAACAAGTGGCCTTTATGTTTCTTGACACACAAAAGGCTTTTGATCGGGTAAATTGGAACTGTATGTTGTCGCAACTAGAAAATATGAAGTTTGGAGAAAACTTCTTAAATGCAATTCGGGCAATTTACGTACAACAAACCGCGACATTATTGGTAAATGGAGAAGAGGCGGGTGATATTGAGATTGGTAAAGGCACAAGACAAGGATGCCCGTTATCCCCCCTACTGTTTATCCTCACATTAGAACCCCTTCTTAGAATAGTGAGGAGTGACACACAAATTAAAGGGTTACGAGCTAAAGCTCAGGAATTTAAGGTCCAGGCTTTCGCCGATGACCTTGTTTTTATCCTGGAGGATCCTATGGCTTCTGGGATACAACTTTTATGTAAAATAGGTAGGATAGCGGGGCTACGTATAAACAAAGAGAAGACAAAACTGTTAATTAAGAATATGACTCTGAACCAGAAAAGGGAAGTACAAAGCCTGTTAGGGATTAACATGGCCCATAAAATACAATACTTGGGAATTTGGCTCACGGAGAGATGTTCCTCTATCAAGGTAGATAACTATATCAAATTGCTACAGCAGGTATCTAAAGATATGACTAATTGGAGTGGTAAACAACTGTCTCTGATGGGCAGGATTGCGACAGTCAAGACATATGTATTACCAAAAATTTTGTTTCTGTTTCAAACGGCACCAACTAAATTGGACAAAAATTTTTTAAAATCTTTGGAGACAATATTGGCTCGATTTATATGTCAAGGCAAGAAAGCACGAATTAAAGCCCAAATATTGCAAAAACGTAGAGAACTGGGAGGCTTCGGAGTACCCAACTGGGAAGCATACTATAATGCAGCAATTATGACATGGGTGAAGGATTGGGTGATGTTGAGTAGAAGGCGCCTATTGGCTATAGAGGGACATGACCTCCCTCAGGGATGGCATGCCTCCCTCTGGCAAGAAAGAGACACCCCCCATAGGTACTTCATATTAGAAGATTTTGATGGGGGTCTGGGAAAAGATGAGGAAAAAATATTATCTTAGGGTTCCGTGCTGGTTGGCACCATTAGAGGCCTTAACGCATCGCAGTGTATTTAATTGGACAAGAAACATAACATATAAAGACATTATGACAGAAGATGGCAACATGAAAACAAAGATGGAATTAGAGCAGCAGGGCAGGAATCTGGAATGGTGGGAATATTTACAGGTTAGAAACAGGTTTAAAAGTGATAAGGTACGTTTTGGGATCTACCAAACCCTCAGGGGCTAGATAAGATTTTGTTTGGTGGAGACAAGAAAATGTTATCGAAGATTTACCAATTTTTGACCTGCCAAGATGGTAATGAAGAGATGGACAAAAGCCTTCTAATAGCATGGGAGAGAAACTTTGGCTATGAAATTGAAATGGGCAAATGGTGGGATCTATGGAGTAAGACCATTAAACTTACAATATCTACAGCATTCAAAGAAAACATATACAAGATGGTTTATAGGTGGCACTTCCCCCCAACGAGGTTAGCCAAGATGTTCCCTGGGTTATCTCCATTGTGTTGGAAATGTGGAAGAAAGGATGGCACATTCTACCATATTTGGTGGTCCTGTACTGAGGCCACGAAATATTGGAAAAGGATTAAAAAATGGCTAAAAGAGGTTACCGGGGCAAACATGGAATGGAGATCCGAGAACCTTCTACTAAACATTAAACCAGAAAACATAAGCCGTTCAATATGGCATTTGAGCCTACATATAATTGTGGCCGCAAGAATAACTTATGCACAATTTTGGAAATCCATACCATACCGTCGGAAGATGCTATAATTAAAAAGATCTATGAATGTGCAGAAATGGACAGAATGACGGGTTGGCTGAGGGACAAAGGAGAAACGGAACATTATCTTAGCTGGAACCTATGGTATATGTGGGCGACAAGGAGAACAGCAGGGACTTAAAATGGGGAAAGTTAAAAGTGAACATGGGTATTGTAATAGATCCCTGAACTTTGTAATGAGAAGATGTGGCTTAGAGACCTAACAATGAGGAAGGAAAGAAAAAAGTTGGGCTGTGAATGACTGTCACTGCGGGGGGGGAGGGGAGGGGGGGTTGTATGTTTAAAATTGTATTTGTATGTTTTACTCTTTAAAAATGTATAACTAATGAATGCCGATACAAAAGGCTGTATATTTACTTTATATTGTTATGTATGTGTTGTCTTTTCTTATGTTGTTGTGTTTTTCTTTCTGTTTTTAAAGGTAATAATGTTTAATAAAAACTATTTTTTTAAAAAAAAAAAGAGAGAGAGAGAGAGAGAGGGGAGGGGAACTCATCAACCCCAGGCCTGCCGGCAAAGCCAGGTTTTGACGGCTTTTCGGAAGGCCTGGAGAGAGGTGAGGGTCCGAATCCCTGCGTGGAGTTTGTTCCAGAGGGCCGGAGCTGCCACAGAGAAGGCCCTCCCCCGGGTAGTAGCCAGGTGGCATTGGCTAGTAGACGGAACCCGGAGGTGGCCAACCCTGTGTGATCTAATGGGTCTTTGGGAGGTAATTGGCAGCAGGCGGTCTCTCAAGTACCCAGATCCAATACCATGAAGGGCTTTATAAGTTACGACTAGCACTTTGAAGCGTATCCGGAGACTGATTGGTAGCCAGTGCAGCTCGCGGAGGATAGATGTAACATGGGTGTACCGAGGTGCACCCACAATCGCTCGCGCGGCTGCATTCTGGACGAGTTGAAGTCTCCGAATACTCTTCAAGGGCTACCCCATGTAGAGCGCATTGCAGTAGTCCAGTCTTGAGGTCACGAGGGCGTGAGTGACTGTTGCGAGCGCCTCCCGGTCCAGGTAGGGACGCAACTGGTGCACCAGGCGAACCTGGGCAAATGCCCCCCTGGTCACAGCCAACAAATGGTGTTCTAAGGTCAGCTGTGGGTCCAGGAGGACTCCCAAGTTGTGAGCCCTGTCTGAGGGGCGTAAATTTTCACCCCCCAGCCTGAGTGATGGAATATTGACCAAATTCTTGGGAGGGAAACACAACAGCCACTCGGTCTTGTCTGGATTGAGCACAAGCTTGTTAACCCCCATCCAGACCCTAACAGCCTCCAGGCACTGGCACATCATGTCAACCGCTTCACTGAGTTGGCACGGGGCAGACAGATACAGCTGTGTATCGTCCACATATTGATGGTACTTTATCCTGTGCCGTCGAATGATCTCACCCAGTGGCTTCATGTAGATATTAAACAGGAGGGGGGATAGGACCGAACCCTGAGGAACCCCATATTTCAGGGGCCTAGGGGTCGACCTCTCCCCCCCAACCAATACCGACTGCGACCTGTCCGAGAGGTAGGAGTAGAACCACTGAAAAACGGTGCCTCCCACCCCCACCTCTCGCAACCATCGCAGAAGGATACCATGGTCGATGGTATCGAAGGCCGCTGAGAGGTCGAGAAGCACTAGGATGGAAGAATGACCTCCATCCCTGGCTCTCCAGAGATCATCGGTCAGTGCGACCAAAGCGGTTTCTGTGCTGTAGCCAGACCTGAATCCAGACTGAAAGGAGTCTAGATAATCGGCTTCATCCAAGGACCGCCGGAGTTGAGAGGCCACCACTTTCTCAACAACCTTCCCAAAGAAGGGGAGGTTGGAGACTGGACGGTAGTTGTTCAAACTGGCTGGGTCCAGTGATGGCTTCTTCAGGAGGGGTCTCACCACCGCTACCTTCAATGCCGGTGGGAAGAAGCCCTCCCGAAGAGAGGCATTCACCATCGCCTGGATCCAGCCCCGCGTCACCTCCTTGCTGTTCGCGACCAGCCAGGAGGGGCACGGGTCCAGTACACATGTGGCAGCACTCACTGCTCCCATGGCCTTGTCCACTTCATCAGGAGCAACAGGTTGAAAGTCAGTCCAGAGATGTCGTTCAAGACCTTCCCCAGTACCTCGGCTGGCTCTGCGCAATTGGAGTCCAGGTCCATCCGAAGCCGAGCAACTTTGTCCGCGAGGAACTGGACATATTCCTCTGCTCTACCTTGTAAGGGGTTCTCCGTAACCCTCGTATTTAAGAGGGAGCGGGTCACCCTAAACAAGGCGGCAGGGCGTGACTCAGCGGACGCTATCAGAGCGGCAATGTGGTTGTTCTTGGCTGTCTGTATTGCCGATAGATATGCTCCGATGCAGGCTTTTAAAAGTGCTCAGTCTGACTCGGATTTACTGGCCCTCCAGCGGTGCTCTAGGTGTCTCTTTTGGCGCTTCATCTCCTGGAGGTCCTCGGTGAACCAAGGGGCCCTCCTGGATCCACTGCCGCCGATCGGCCATAAAGGCGCAATTCGGTGGAGAGCCTCAGACGCTACCGAGTTCCAAGTAGCAACTAAGGTCTCTGCCGAACTGCGGGCGAGAGTATCAGGCATAATGCCAAGCGCCGTCTGGAAACCCTGGGGATCCATAAGACGCCTGGGGTGGAACCACCTAATCGGTTCCTCCTCCCTACAGCAGGGGATTGGTCTCCGAAAGTCGAGCCTCAATAGGAAGTGGTCCGACCATGACAGGGGCAAGATCTCACTACCCCTCAGACCAAGATCACAACTCCACTGCTCCGAGAGAAATACGAGGTCGAGTGTGTGACCCGCTGAGTGAATCGGACCCTGGATTACTTGGGTCAAGCCCATGGCTGTCATGGAAGCCATGAACTCCTGTGCTCCATCAGAGTGTTCGCTGAGCGAAGGCAAATTGAAGTCCCCCAGTATCATAAGTCTGGGGAACTCAACCGCTAGCTCGGCTAATGACTCGAGGAGCACAGGGAGGGCTGTTGTAACGCTGTTGGGAGGTAGGTACGTTAGCAACAAGCCCACTTGACCCGCAAGGCCCATCTTCACCAGCAAGGACTCACACCCGACAAGCTCCGGAGCAGGGATCCTACGAGGAGCTAAGGACTGTAAGGGAATATTACTTCCAAAGTCCTGAAACAATAGGCAAAAATAAGTTATTAAGCAAAGTTCTTTTCAATACTCTAAATCTAGATGTGTTGTAGTCTAGATCAGTGATGGCAAAACTTTTTCACCAAGAGTGCCGAAAGCATGCCCGCACGCATGCGCTATCACATGCATGCCTACCCCCATAATTGAATGCCCTCCATGCCATGCCTCCTGCATATACACATGTGACCCCCTCTTGGAGCCTGGGGAGGGTGAAAATGCCCCCCGCCCCCCGGAGGCCCACCAGAGACCAGAAATGACACATTTCCAACTTCTGATGTGCCTAATAGGTCTGTTTTTCGCCCTCCAAAGGCTCCAGAGGGTTTTTCGGAGCCTGGGGAGGGCAAAAAACAGCCCAACATGCAAACCAGAAGTTTGGGAACAAACGTTCGGGTTGCCTGTTGTGCCGTTTTTCGCCCTCCTGAGGCGTCAGGAGGCTACCCTGAAGCCTCCGGAAGGTGAAAAACAGCCCAATGCAAAAATTGGAAGTTTCTTCCGGAACTTCTGGTGTGCTTGTTGGGCTGTTTTTCTTCATCCCCAGGCTCCTAAAAAGCCGCTGAATCCTGGGGAGGGCAAAAAACGGACCTATTGGGCCCATCAGAAGTCAGAAAATAGGCAATTTCTCGCCTCCCAGGGGGGGCAGGAGTAGGCCATTTTCATCCTCCCCAGGCTCCAAGAAAGCCATGTGTGCATGCATGGGGCAGCGCGGGGTGTGTGTGTGTCACGTCTGTATGTGCAGGAGGCATGGTGTGGGGGACATTAACTTATGGGGTGGGCATGCAAGTGCACGTGATAGTGCATGCGTGCGTGCATGCGTGCGTGTGTGCTTTTGGCATTCAAGGCAAAAAAGTTCTGCCATTACTGATCTAGACTATATACAGCACATCTAGATTTAGAATATTGAAAAGAAGCTTGCTTAATAATTTATTTTTGCCTATTGTGTTAGGCCGAAATTCAGGGAGCTAACAGAGCAACGCCTCATGTGCCCTCAGAAATGGCTCCGCGTGCCACCTGTGGCAAGCATGCCATAGGTTCACCATCACGGGTCTAAATGTGGTGTATATAGCCCACTTCTAAGAAAAGCTCTTGTGAAATGGATATAGCAATTGTTTTAAAGGACCTACAACTGAGGTGGATGAATGGATGGAATTGAGTTTTATAATGGCTAAGGATTACCATGCATCAGTAAATCCAGTAAAGGTGGGACCAAATCACACAAGCATTGGACTATGGTTTATGATGAGGAGTAATGTGATGTTTAATGATGAGGAGTAATTCGATGTTTAATGTTTGTTCTTCAAAATGGCTAAAAAAATGACCAGGAGGACCTTTTGCAAACCTTCAGTTATGTGCCAGTTACATCCATACTTGCACCAGGAGGCTCAGTTTATGGTATCTCACTTATGACCTCCCGTCTGGATTATTGCATTCTACATGGAACATGGAGCTGCCCTTGAAGAGGATTTGGAAGCTTCATCAATGTTGGATATTTGACAGATGTAACATCACATTAATTAAATTGTTTGCCAGTGTGTTTCAGGTTCAATTCAAGGTGATGGTTGTAAGCTTTACAGCCCTTCATTGCCTGGCACAGAGTTACCCAAGGGATTGTCTTCTGCCAGTTGTTTCTATCTATCCAATTCAGTCTGGCAGGTTGGCCATGCTACAGGTCCCATCAGCCAATGAATGTCAACTGATAGGGACTAGGAAGTATGCCTAACAGAGCATATAGTGATACAGATATTGAAAATTATAATGAAAAGTTCAATGTTTTTGGAGAGTGAAAAGGTTTTAGCTTGATGGCAAAAAGCCATTGAAAGAATAAGAAAAAAAGAGAAAGAATACTAAATACCACTAGTAGTGTGATGAATTCTGATATCTGTTTCACTGTTCTGGCCGCTATAAGTCAATGTTTCTCAAAGTTTGATTATTTTAAGATGAATGGACTTCAATTCCCAGAATTCCACAGATTACTGAGTGAATAGGCAATCAGTCTTTAGTAAATGAGCTGACAATAACAACTTAGAGAAGGAAAAAGTTTTCCTCAACTTTTTAAAAATGATTTGTTTGTCATCATCTTTATACAGTCCTGTGACATGTCAAATGCTAACAAGAATGTTATCATATAAACTTTCCCAGAGCAAATTCAGTTTTTCCAATCTGTAGCATTCAGTTATAAAAGTGAAACTTAATTTTTTATGTACTAATGGTATCTTGCAGGGATAGATGGCACTAAATAATTGTTGATAATGTTTATAACATCTGATGGAACGTACAGGTAGTCCTCAACATATAACCACAATTGACCCCCACATTTCTATTGCTAAGTGAGACTGTTGTTAACTGAACTTTGCTGCATTTTACAGCCTTTTTTGCCACAGTTGTTGAGTGAATCACTGCAGTTGTTAAGTTAGTAACATGATTGTTAAATGAACCTGGCTTCCCTACTGACTTTGCTTGTCACAAAAGGAGATCACATAATCTGGGACACTGCAATCATCCTAAATATGAGTCAATTGCCAAGCATCTGAATTTTGATCATGTGAACAGTGATAAGTCAGTTTTTTTAGCGCTGTTGTAAGTTCGAACAGTCACTAAAAGAACTGTTGTAGTTCAAGGAATATCTTTCCTGCTCAGACATTTGTTGCCAAAATTAAAGCCCTGTGATACCTCAAAGATCAGTCAATTGATAAATTGGATGAATTTCATTGTTATAAGGGCCCATGAATTCCCCTTAAATAATAAATTGCAGCACATTATATCCTTACAGAAGGTCAAAATCTGTTCTCTTGCAACAAAAGGTTTTTTTTATATTTAAAAAAACCTCAGAAAAAGAAGCACAATAGGTTATTACATTCCTGGAATATGTATATTAGCAGGCCATCCACAGGGTTGGGTTATCCATCATTAGGGTGATTGGGAAAAAAGATTTTATTTCCCTTCTTCTGTTTTAACTGGACTACAGTTGTGTTTTAATCTTGTTAGCTGCTCATAGTTGTATAAAAGTGGACATTTATTTAAAAAATGACTATAAATAAAAGAATTATAAATATCAATTTCCCCCCTCCGCCTTTTAGTGAACAGAATATTTAAACAGATGTTTGCTGTTACAACATTACACTGTTTCTTTTACTAATTCTTATCAACACTACTCAGAAAGCAAGTCAACCTTGGTAATTGAGAAAAGAAAAAGAATAAAACTGATTCCACGGCAGAAATAAGCATAATCCCTAAGTTCAATATACTCTATCAAAAAGGAAAAGCCTTGGATATCTTTGGTAATAATGATGGACCCTGATAGCAATAGTTTTCCATGGGGAGATATTAGGAGTTGGAATGAAGAAAGAGATTTGAAATGTTTCATGCCATAAAGACACTACACAACTGAAAACAAGTGGGAGGTACATATAGTGTGCAGCAGTATTGTACCTATTCAAGTGAGAGAAAATTTTCTCATATACATTGGCAGCTATTTTGATCACAAAAAATGTGATAGTAATCATGTGAGTACTTAAAATAGTATGAGTAAATTATGTGCTCAAAAGGCATCCATGAGCAGCAGCAGCATTAGATAGATTTACATTTTCCTAAAATACTGTTGCAAACTGGGCAGCATGACAATCCACAGTTAAGTGGATACACAGCTGGCTCAAAAATTGTACTCAGAGAGTGCTCCTCAATGGTCCTCCATCAAATCATAGAGAAATATTGAGAGGGGTCCTTTATTCCTCTCTATTTTGGTTTATGATTTAGATGAAGAAGTGGAAGAATACTTAACCAAATTTGCAAAGACAGATATTGAAGGTGCCAAGATAAGTATGATGCATTACAGCTGTGTTTCACAACCTTGACAACCTTAAGAGGTGTGGACTTCGACTCCCAAAATCCCCAGACAGCAAGCCTGCCTGGGATTACTGGAATTTGAAGCCAATGCATTTTAAATTTGCCAAGATTGAGAAATATTGGGTTAGAGAAATGGACTGAAGTAATAGAACAGAATGTAGACAAATGAGAATCAATTTCTTATGTATGGAGGTTGTGGGGAAGAGAGAGAGACTTGGCTTCATAATTGAACTTGTAAAGAAGATTCTGGAATAATATTTGATTGCAAAGTGAATGTAAGTTATTGGCTATAAAAGAAGGCAAATGTAATTTTAAGGAGTGTCAACACAAGCATGAATTCCAAATTACAGGAAGTATCCAATCCAACCTATGCTGCTTTACAGAATAACAGAGTTGGAAGGGACCTTTTTTTTTTTTATTAAATGTTTTTTAATTTTAGTTTAAAACGGGTACAGCATCTTTCTTAATATATCAATCAATTACAGATAAGTTTTGATACATCTCCTCCACAGTCAACCAACATAACTCATATTAACTCAAGCATTATTATATATCCATTTTCATTTAACTGTAATTATTATTTAGAAATATTGGTAGGAGTAATAATCTTGAACAATACCTACCCACACCGATGGGAATGGAGAAAAATAAAAAAAAAGAAAAAAGAAAAAAGGACAAATAGAAAATAAAAATTAAAATAAAAGATAGTAAATAATACAAAAAAAGACAAAAACGACAATCAGGAAAACAAAACAAAACACAGGTGTCTATTATGAAAAAAAAGAGAAGTATATCAACTGGTTACAACATGTTTTGGTGCTTCTCTTCCGTTAATTCATATTAATTCAAATATCTTAACTTGAATATTTACCATATCAACATCATTATACCTCCAGTTTTAATTATTATGGTTATTTAAACATCCTTCATCCTTAGCTATGCTAAAGAATTAATCCATAACACATGCTGGCAGTTCATTTACTTATTTGTAAAATCCTCTATTATCATCAAATCCTCATATCCTATTTTAGCTAAACATCCATAATATTCAATTATATCATATATCATAACATTTTCCCAGTATTGATTAACATTTGATTGTATGAATTTTATTTAGTTTTTTAATAGTGCTAATTATTATAGTTAATACTCTTTATGTATAATCTAATCAGTCATTATTCAGCTATATCTATTACAAATTGAAGTAATCCGATTTAGCTAATTTTAGGTTGTATTCTCCCATCTGTCAGCCTGTGTCCCTCCAACAACGAGATTTCCTCAGTCCAATAGCCATTCGTTGGATAAATTTACCAAATGTTTCCATAAGCAAATCCAAACAAAAATATTTCGGCACCTTTGGATTCTGAATGTCGGTGATGAAATAATAATGTTGTCCTAGGCTTATAAAATTTCCCAAATTAACTTTAATTCTCAAGGGTGGATTTTCCATTCCTCCTGCACTCTGTCTCTTTAAATGAGTCGTCTTTATAGCTCCCCCACTCCTCTCTTCCTCTGAGATAGACCAGACACCATTTCTCACATTTTCCATTTGTGTTTCAGGAACATTTAAGCATTCAACGATCTCAGTTTTAACTTCATATTTTAGAATCAGTTGATCCAGTTTTCTTTCCAGTTTTTGATAAGAATCAAAAAGTCCTCTACACGCAGAGAAAAGAGCCTGAAATGAAATCTTAGAGGTATTTTGGGACGCCATGATGTGTCGTAGTTAAAAATTAGAAGCTCTCTTTTTTTTCCCCACAGGCTTCGAAGCACTTTTTTTTTAGTCTCTTACAGGCTGTCAATCTTATCTAGTTGTAAACAGAACTAGGTAGTAAAGTAATAAAAATGTCGAATCGTGACGGGCTAATTAGTAGGAGATAAGTTTTATGATCCACTTAGGGAGATTCAGAGGGGGGAGGATGTCGCGGAGTTTCTTGAAGCATTTAAGAAGTAAAGTAACTACCAGTCATAAATCCATTAGAAAAAGCCAATTCGCCGCTAAATCTTCCTGTTCTTTGGTTTCAGTTAGCTTAATTTTTTAACACGAACAGTCTCTCTTGGATAATAAAATCAGCTTACCAGATGACATCACTTCTTCCATTCTTAGGGGCAACCTGCAGTTTCAGTTAGCAGGCAGCTAATCCAAAAAGGAATTGGCACGAGGAGTTAATACCCCCCCCCCCAGAGATTTGCGGATATCTCTGGGGTCCTGGTCTCTCCCCACCTTCACTGTCGTCTATGGGACAGCTAGAGTTCAAAGAACCCGTCCAAAAATCCTTCGGTATAGAGGAATTTCAGGAGTAGCCTGAAACTCCATCTTCTCACTGCTAAGCCCCGCCTTCTTCCAGAGTTGGAAGGGACCTTGTAGGCCATCTAGTCCAACCTCCAGCTCAAGCAGGAAACCCGATATGATTTCTGACAAGTGGCTGTCCAGTCTCTTCTTGAAAGCCTCCAGTGATGAAGCAACCACAATTTCTGAAGGCAAGGCATTCCACTGGTTAATTGTTCTCACTGTTAGCAAATTTCTCCTTTGTTCAAGTTTGTTTCTCTCCTTGATCAGTTTCCTTGTCTGGCCTTCATGTACTTTGGGAAAAGGTTGTCCCTCTGCTCTCTGTAATGGCCCTTCAATATTGGAACACTGCTATCATGTCAATATCAATATTAGATTGTCAACATTCTTCTTGGTCACAAATATTGGGACTTTGTCCTGCTGAAGCAATGTACTGTATCTGAGTTTGTGTGTGTGTATTTATGTATGTGTTCTGTCCCCTCTTCTTCACTCATTCACAGACGACAGGCAGACAGACTTAAAAGGAAATAACTTTATCAGTCCTGGCTTCCGCTGGCTGCAAGCCCAAAATTAAACATAAATAAAGTCTCTGGCAAGAAGATAACAGAAAGCAAAAACAAAGATCTCTTGCGGCCAAACCAGATGTACAAAAAGAAAGCAAATCACTTCTCCAAGTGTCTCTTTGAATCAGGGTTACAGAAAGCAAATCCAAGTGCTTCTCACAAACAAACCACGACCGATGAACGATGAACCATGAACGAACGACGAATGATGAACGTTGACTTCTGCAACCAGGGTGTGGCACCATCAGTCCTTTTATCACCAAAAAATGCCAGTAACGAGCCCCAGCTGCACTGTTAATCTTGCATCCCGAAAAGACTCACAGGAGACTTCTGCTCAGTCACAACACTATCCCCCACCACAGGGCCTTTTTCCCGGGTTCCGATGGTCTGGATGTGGTTGGAATGACTTGTCTACAAGAGGCCTTGCACCCATTTCCTGTGGTGCCTTTTTCATGAGTCCCAAACCTCTGCAGGAATAGCTCCCTTGAGCTGGAACTCCCTAGGTATCGGGTGGCCACCATGTTTCCTTCCGCCTTTCACGGCGTTGACACCCCATCCAGGATCCTTCACCCTCTGCAAGGTCGACCCAACAGCACTCCTACCGTCGGAGGTTGACGGCAGCTCTACCAGCTTCAGCCGAGCCTTAACACCCTGTCCAGTGTCCTCCACCCTCTGCAAGGCCGACCCACCAGTCCCCGTACTGTCGGAGGTTGACGGCAGCTCTACCAGCTTTGGCCGAGCCCTAACACCCTGTCCAGGGTCCTCCACCCTCTCCATGGCCGACCCACCAGTCCCCGTACTGTCGGAGACTGGCGGCCGCTCCAACAGCTCCTGCCGAGCCCTAACACCCTGTCCAGGGTCCTCCACCTCCTCCAAGGCCAACCCACATGACCCCTCGCCGTCGGAGTCCAGCGGCAGCTCTACCGACTCCTGCCGAGCCACCACGCAACCCCCTCCCGCAGAGCCCTTCCCCCGGTTCTGACGATCAGGGTGCGGCCCAGAAGGGTTGGTGAGGGCCTCCATGTAACATGGTCCAAGACACTGCTACCCTGCCAGGAATCTAAAAAAAAAAAGTCCAGTGCTGCGGGGACCGGAGTCGACAAAGGCTGGAATCTCGGCAGAGTTCTCCTTGCAGACCTTGCCTATTGGCACTGGGCACATGACTCCACACACCTCCGGACGTCATTTTTCAGATGGGGTCACCAAAATTGATGGGAATACAGGCGCAACGTCTGAAAAAACCCACAATGTCTTGATGCAGACGCGCAATGAACCTGTGAGAGCACCCGTCAACGGATGTGCCCTGTGGGAACATAGAGCCATCCCCGACATTTCAAAACATCTGCTTCCAAAGTCCATGGGGATGCAGGCCCCACTTCCACCCCCCGTCACTCCACCCAGTCGTCACCCCACTGCACATCCCGCATCAGAGACTGCTTGTTCATGGGATGACAAATGGCAGAGCTGGATGCAATGGGTAGAACAGTCTGAGGTGGAAGTGAGTTCCCAGGGTCAGAGTTCTCTAATTTACTCGGCAGGGTATCTGCCCTGGGATTCCACACACCCCAAATGCACGCTAGCTTGTGCGAACGGCCGCACAAATGTGCTGGTTGTCCGACATGATAGTGTGTTGCTGAGGGACAGCTGCAGTCTGCACAACCCCTCTGTTCTTCTTGGGGCAACTCCCTGCCAGGTGTCCAAGATCCCCACAGTAGAAGCACAATCCCTCAGCACGTCATCTGTCCATCTCTGTCCGTGACACTCAAGGTCTGACAGCACCCAACTCCATGGACTCCTCCCAGTCCACTGCAGTACCTTGCTGAACCGGCATGCTGGTGGTCTCCTGGAATACACGGCGAGGCCTTCGCCTCTGCAGCCGGGCATCTATCCGGAGGCACAGGTGGACCAATGCGTCAAACGTCGGTGGCCTCCACCCTCGCCAGTTCATCCTGCAAGGCCTCAGACAATCCATCCTGGAACATGTCCATTAGAGCTGGTTCATTCCACATGGAATCCTGGCTAACATAGTCCTGCAATGAACTACTCCCCTGCTGCAGTGACTTCAGACTTCTAGCTGATGTTTCCCCCTTGATAGGATCTTCAAACATCTGTTTAAAGTACTGACAAAAGCCCTGGAAGTCATCCAACAAAGGGCTCTGCTGAATTAACAAGGGGGTAGCCCAATGGGCAGCTGTGCCTGAGAGCAAACTGATAATGAATCCCACCTTCATCCACTCAGTGGGAAAGTCCTCCGCTCTCAAACTCAGGAACAGCTGGCATTGTCCCAGAAACGCAGCAAACATGGCCAGACTCCCATCATATTTATCTGGCATGGCTACTGGGCACTTCCTCCTTGGCTTGGTGGGTTTTGCAGCTCTCTGCAACTGCATAATTTGGTCCACCAACATCGCGATTTGTTGGGCCATTTGCCTATTTTCAGCCATTAATTGTTCCATAATTAATGAAATGGAGGCTTGTCAGGCAGGAGACAAACTGTTCTGTCCCCCCTTCTCGCTCGTTAACAGATGACAGGCAGACAAACGTAAAAGGAAAGAACTTTATCAGTTCTCGGCTCAGACTGGCTGCGAGCCCAAAAATAAACATAAATCAAGTCTCTGACAAGAATGCAAAACAAAACTCTTACAAAGCAATGCACTTCTCCAAGTGTCTCCTTGAATCAGGGTTACAGAAAGCAAATCACTTCTCCAAGTGTCTCTCAAATAAACCACGACAGATGATCAATGAACATTGAATGAACGTTGACTCCTGCAACCAGGGCGTGGCACCATCCATCCTTTTATCCCTAGAAGACTCCACTAATGAGACCCAGCTGCATTGTTAATCTTGCATCCCGAAAAGACACAAAGGAGACTTCTGCTGAGTCACAACACTATCCCCCACCGCAGGGCCCTTTCCCCGGGTTCCGATGGTCTGGATACGGTCGGAATGACTTGTCCACAAGAGGGCCCACACGCATTTCCTGTGGTGCTTTTTTCATGAGTCCCAAACCTCTGCAGGATTAGCCCCCTTGAGCCGGAACTCCCTAGGTATCCAGTGGCCACCATGTTTCCTTCCACCCTTCACGGCGCCGACACCCCGTCCAGGGTCCTTCACCCTCTGCAAGGCCGACCCACCAGCCTCCCTACCGTCGGAGGTTGACGGCAGCTCTACCAGCTTCGGACGAGCATTAACACCCTGTCCAGGGTCCTCCAACCTCTGCAAGGCCGACCCACCAGCCCCCCTACCATTGGAGGTTGACGGCAGCTCTACCAGCTTTGGCTGAGCCTTAACACCCTGTCCAGGGTCCTCCACCCTCTGCAAGGCCGACCCACCAGCCCCCCTGCCATCGGAGGTTGACGGCAGCTCTACCAGCTTCGGCCGAGCCTTAACACCCTGTCCAGGGTCCTCCACCCTCTGCACGGCCGACCCACCAGCCCCCCTACCATTGGAGGTTGACGGCAGCTCTACCAGCTTCGGCCAAGCCTTAACACCCTGTCCAAGGTCCTCCACCCTCTACAAGGCCAACCCACCAGCCCCACTACCGTCGGAGGTTGACGGCAGCTCTACCAGCTTTGGCTGAGCCCTAACACCCTGTCCAGGCCGACCCACCATCCCCCGTACTGTCGGAGTCTGGCGGCCACTCCAACAGCTCCGGCCGAGCCCTAACACCCTGTCCAGGATCCTCCACCCTCTCCATGGCCGACCTACCAGCCCCTGTAGTGTCAGAGACTGGGTGCCGCTCCAACAGCTCCGGCCGAGCGGCAGCTCCACCGACTCCTGCCGAGCCACCACACAGTCCCCTCCTGCAGGGCCCGTCCCCCGGTTCTGACGATCGGGGTGCAGCCCAGAAGGGTTGGTGACGGCCTCCACAGAACACAGTCCAAGACACTGGTACCCTGCCAGGAACCTAGAAACAAAGTCCAGTGCTACGAGGACCGGAGTCGACAAAGGTTGGAATCTTGGCGGAGTTCTCCTTGCATACCTGGCCCATTGGCACTGGGCACATGACTCCACACACCTCCGGACGTCATTTTTCAGATGGGGTCACCAAAATTGATGGGAATACAAGCGCAACGTCTGAAAAAACCCACAATGTCTTGATGCAGACGCGCAATGAACCTGTGAGAGCACCCGTCAACGGATGTGCCCTGCGGGAACATAGAGCTGGCCCCGATACTTCAAAAGATCCCCTTCCAAAGTCCATGGGGACGCCGGCCCTACTTCTGCCTTTCATCGCTCCACCCAGTCGTCACCCCGCTGCGCATCCCGTATCAGAGACTGCATGCTCACGGGATGACAAACGGCAGCGCAGGATGCAATGGGTAGAACAGTCCGAGGTGGAAATGAGTTTGCAGGGTCAGAGTTCTCTACTTTATAGGCAGGGCATTCGCTCTGGGATTCCACACACCCCAAATGCACACTAGCTTGTGCAAACGGGGCATCACGGCCACACAAACGTGCTGGTTGTCCGACATGATAGTGCGTTGCTGAGGGATGGCTGCAGTCCGTGCAACCCTTCTGTTCTTCTTGGGGCAACTCCCTGCCAGGTGTCCAAGATCCCCACAGTAGAAGCACAATCCCTCAGCACGTCATCTGTCCATCTCTGTCCGTGACACTCAAGGTCTGACAGCACCCAACTCCATGGGCTCCTCCCAGTCCACTGCAGTCCCTTGCTGAACCGGCATGCTGGTGGTCTCCTGGAATGCACGGCGAGGCCTTCGCCTTTGCAGCCAGGCGTCTATCCGGAAGCACAAGTGGACCAACGCATCAAATGTCGGTGGCCTGTCCACCCTCACCAGTTCATCCTGCAAGGCCTCAGACAATCCATCCTGGAACGTGTCCATTAAAGCTGGTTCATTCCACGTGGAATCCTGGCTACACAGCCTGAATTCACTAACATAGTCCTGCAATGAACCACTCCCCTGCTGCAGTGACTTCAGACTTCTAGCTGATGTTTCCCCCTTGATAGGAACTTCAAACATCTGTTTAAAGTACTGACAAAAGCCCTGGAAGTCATCCAACAAAGGGCTCAGCTGAGTTAACAAGGGGATAGCCCAACGGGCAGCTGTGCCTGAGAGCAAACTGATAATGAATCCCATCTTCGTCCGGTCAGTGGGAAAGTCCTCCGCTCTCAAACTCAGGAACAGCTGGCCTTCTCCCAGAAACGCGGCAAACATGGCCAGATTCCCATCATATTTATCTGGCATGGCTACTGGGCACTTCCTCCTTGGCTGGGGTTTTTTTGTAGCTCTCTGCAGCTGTGCAATTTGATCCGCCAACATCTCTTACGGCCAAACCAGGTGTACAAAAAGAAAGCAAATCACTTCTCCAAGTGTCTCTTTGAATCAGGGTTACAGAAAGCAAATGACTTATCCATCTGCTTCTCACAAACAAACCACAACCAATGAACGATGAACCATGAACGAACGACGAATGATGAACATTGACTTCTGCAACCAGGGCATGGCACCATCAGTACTTTTATCTCCAGAAGACCACACTAACAAGCCCCAGCTGCATTGTTATTCCTGCATCCCGACTTAACTCACAGCAAACTTCTGCTGAGTCACAACATGTATGTATGTGTATGTACACACACACACACACACACACACACACACAGAGAATTATATAAAATTGAGAACTCAGATACAGTACATTGGTTCAGCAGGACAAAGCCCAAATCTCTGCGACCAAAAAGGAATGTAAGATAAACTTGATGAGGAATGGTTGAGCCACTGGGGAGGAGAAATGACGGTAATTCTGGGAAAGTGAAAAGCATGAAAAAGAAACTCCACCTGAAAATGACAGCCTTTTCAGAAGGCTGGGTAAGAATTAGATACAACAAGGACTGCTGAAATATTATGTTATTGTTGTGGAATATAATCACAAAATCTTAATATCCTGTTTTATCTGCTCCTCTCTAATTTCAAAATCAAATTGAAGTTTTGAGGAGTTCCTTTCTCATGTTTTCTACTGAGTCATAGATTAAGGCATGGGTCCTCAAACTACAGCCCATGGGCTGTATGTGGCCTGCCGAAGCCATTAATCCAGCCCACGCAGGACCATAAGGCTGCCCCGCCCACATCACGCCACCCATCCTTCAGCTGAGCACAGGACTTACTTCACAAGCCCCACAGGTAAGGCCCAAAAATTTTCACCTGCAGAGATGGTCTGGAGGGGGAGGAGGTATAAAATGGGGCACACAGACTCTCCAGGAGGCAAAAATGGGTCATTTCCCACCCCCATTGGCCATTTTTGGCCCCGAAAATGGGCTGCTTTGGCCTGTTTTTTGCCTGCAGAATGCTTCTGGGGGTTGGGGGGGGTGAAAAACAGGGCACACAAATGCCCCAGGAGACCAAAAAACTGGAAAAAAACAGCTCGTTTTTCACCTCCCCTGGCTCCAGAAGATAAAGACAGACAGACAGACAGACAGAGAATGAGAGAGAGAGGGGGGGGAGGGAGGGAGAGAGGGAGAGAGGGAGAGAGGGAGAGAGGGAGAGAGGGAGAGAGGGAGAGAGGGAGAGAGAGAGAGAGAGAGAGAGAGAGAGAGAGAGAGAGAGAGAGAGAGAGATTTCTCAAGCTCCTGGAGACTGAGAAAAATTGCTGCAAAACTGAGTTTCCTGAAATGGACCACTACACTCCTAAATAACTGAAAAAATGATCTAGTAAAAAGAAAAGGCAACCAAAAGAGCAACCTTTTAAACAAAAGCAAATAAAACACCCTCAGGAGCAAAACAAATTAAAGTTTACTTTGTATGCATTGTTCAATGGACTGTTAAATTGGCCACGTCCTCTTAGTCACATTACCTAGCCACGCCCACTCAGTCACTTAGCCATGCCCAACCAGCCAGGCCAGCCCCCCAACAGTCTGAGAGACCATAAATTGGCCCCCCGTTTAAAAAGTTTGAGGACCCCTGGATTAAGGTATTATCTTTCCTTAATGGCTCCTCCAATCCTTCAACAAGTCATCTCTACATTCAATTAGACTGACTAATATTCCGCTTTTAGCATAGGAATGGAAGGGTGGAGTGTTGTTTGGTTTGTGGTTTGTTGTCTTGAAATTTTGCCTACATCCTCCATTTGTAATTCAACAATGGGATTGTGGAAAACTGATCTAGTTATTTGACGTTACTAAGAGAATTCTGTGACTATTGGCCTGAAATAATAATTATTCAAGCTAAGTAGCTCTCCCACTTTTTATCATTTGCTTTTCAGTTTTATTCAAAGGTATTTAAAATTCTCTGGATGTGGGGAAGCAGGTTCATTTAAAAGGAAGCAACAGCAAACATGCATCCTATGATCCTTATTTTTCTCTCTCTCCTTTATCAAAAGTTTATGTTGGATATCTTCACGCAGGGCCACACCATGCAGTTTTATTGCAGTGTAATATCTCCTGCGATTCAGGGTTATATCAATGTCTAACTATAATTTGAACAGTTTATTTTGAAGCCGAATTTGCAATTAAAGCCAAAGAGGAATTTTAAAGCCTCAGGAAAGGCATTTTGTAAGACAATTAAAAATATACTTTAACAAGAATTTTAGAAAAACCCAGACACTAAAAGCCAGCTTTGAAATTGCCAAGATCAACAAAGTGATCTAAAGTGCATTTCACCCTCTAATTAAAACATTCAAAAACCATTATAATCAGTGTTTCTTGAAGTATTTCATCCTTTACTAAGAATTCTGTTCTGTTCTCTGCCCGTCCCCTGCAATACACACGCTCCTTTTTTGGAAGAGAGTCACCAAAATAATTTTTGAAATAATTAAGTATTTACATAAATAGTTTTAATGACTAGATATCTGAAAATGAAGGTAAAATACATAATTCTCCATCATTAATTTTAAATATAGAATGTTTGAAAGCTTGGCTTTAACCTAAAATCCACAAGTGTTACTATTTAAATAAGATGTGTATGTGAATGAGAATGCACCAGTTATTTGGCATAGCTATTCTATAATGCTTGTCTAGTAGCACTGATAGTATTAGTCACACCAATACCATCAGAGTGGTAGAGAGGAACTGCAGGGAACAGCAGATTTGATATAAGTAAAAAACATATTATAGAGCTGAATCAATTATTAGGACTCTGAAAAATCAGATTTGTAGTTGTGATTTAATTTCCAAGTTAAATCCACTTTACAAATTGGAAAGATAAATCATGGAGCCATACTTTAAAGCTTAAAATAAATGTGAACAGTTTGGATAATTTAAGCATGTGCAGATTTTTTTAAAAAAGGAAAGGTGAATTGGGCCATTTCAGTTCCAAATCAAGTTAGATTGATTTTATCAATTAGATCATTTTTACTCAAATCATCCAATCAGATTAATTTGGCAAATCAAATGATTTATACAAATCAGCCACATATATAACGATCATGTCATCTGCAGGATGTCATTATTTATGATAATTTAACATGGAAGCTGAAGAAAATAATAAGATCCCATGTTTGTCTTTCACTTTGATGGTGTTCTTACCTTATAGTAGTAGTTTAAATGATTGTATAATTAAAACTAAAGGCTTAATTCAAATCTGAATCCGTCTTTATGTTCTATTGTCAATATTTCAAGTTTTGCATGATGCAATCAGAAGGACACAACATTAAGTCCATTGGAATATATTGCCATGTTATAATGAGAAAACAAGCACATCTCTTATGAGATGTTAACTGTTGTTATTTTGTGCTGAATGCTTAGGAATGTATCTGGGGGCAGATTTTTAAAAATGTGTTATTTGCTTATAATTAATAAAAGGATTTATTCTCGTTTTGGGGTGTATTGTAGCTATGAATGCTTGAAATTCATTGATAACATTATTTACTTTGCAGATAAAGTCGCATATCTGTGTGCCCTTGTGACCCATACTTAAGAGAGGTCCAGATGATTTAAGATTGCTTGTGCAGCATAGATATTTTTCACTTTGATGAGGTGAATGTGCTAGACCCTTGTTCCTCTATGCTTATAAAATAATGGAGGTTAGCTAAGTGGACATACACAGTGATAAATTTCTTCTTTAAAAGAGGATACAATTCAGTCCACTTTAAAAGAGATATTGAAGAGGACCATGAATAGCTCAGGCAAACTCAATGCTTCCATATTTTTTATATATAAAGTTTTTTATTTTTTTTATTTTCATAAAATATAACCGTATGTATACTATTACATAGCCAACATCTTATTGTATTATTAAATGTTTACATCAATTCATATTACCATCAACTCCAAAAAGCAATTATTGGTTCTTCTGCTCTCCATACACCATATTTATCACTTTCTTCTCCCTCTCTCCTACCCTTCTCTACCTCCTTTCTCCCCTCTGTCACCCTTCTTTTCTCTACTTCACCTTCCTCTCTCCTTTTTCTCTCTCCCCTTTCCACTCCTCCTTTCTCATCTCCTCTTCCCCCTGCCTTCTCTCCTATCCCTCTCTTCTTCCTTACCTCTTTCCTCTACTTCATACTCTTCATCTCATTTACTTGGCATTTTTCATCTTCTGAGTGAGCTCCATTTTATGTTTATGGTATTTATAGTTCCTTTTAATTTAATTTTAACTTATATCTTCCTCCTCATTTTTTTAAAAAAGAGAGAACAAAAAAGTATATATATATATATAGTCATTATACTTTTAACTCCCCCCCCCTCTACCTAATTTTGGCCAAGATGTAGACTTGGTTACAATTTCCAGCTATTCTCATCATTATGTTTGTATAATTATACATCCTCCCACTTTGTAATTCTGTCTTTAAATCTCAATAGTTTCCTATTGTAAGTATATTTCATGTTCCCTCTCCATTTTTCCATATTTTGGTTTACCCTTAATTGTCTATAAATGGCAATTTTTACTGTTTAAAGTTCATTACAATTCCCTTAATCTACTATATAGAATAACAAGAGGTACACATCTCACTTTGTTCATCATCTTAAAAGTTCTATATATGTCCATGTTTCATATATTTTAACCCATGCTTAATTGTCCTTCTATTGTCATATTCAATCAATTAGCAACTCAGTTTAATTATCATGTATAAAAGTGAATTACAATCCTCTGCTTTACAATCTCCCCTTATCAGTTTCATATTTGTTCATATTTGTTCATATTTCATATGTTTTAACTTTTAATTATCTTTCCATTATCATATTCAGTCAGTTAACAATTCCATTTTATTGTCATATTTATGAATAACCCCTTATCTTAGCTTTATATTTTCCCATATAACAATTTCTAGTTGTCTAATTTTTTCCTAGTAAGTCTTTTGTCCCACTTCTCTATTCTTGCCTTCTCCCTTTTCTTTGTTTTGACATGTCCACCTTCTTCAATTTTCCCCAAGCCTTCATCAAAAAGATCTTTTATATTTCCCTTTGTTGGGGTATAACATCCTATTTCAATTTTCCTTATGCCACTGTCAACCTCCAAAACATCTTTTGTCTGCTTTTTATTCCCTTTCGTTGAGACAGATCATCCCTTTATAATTTTCCCTATACCACTGCCAAGCCCTATGGAGTTTTTTGTCTGATTTTTATTTCCCACCGTTTCTACCCCTTCATTGTCTCTCCCCCCTCCTTCCTTCCCTTCTTCCTTAAATACCTGTTTCTCTGAATTCAGAATTCTATTTAGGCTTGATTTTAATGATTTATGCTTTTTTTTTAATAATTTCATGTAGTTCTTCAAATTCTCACCTTTCCATAGTATCCAGTCCCAAAGTTACAGTTAGTTATACAATTCTTATTTTAGAGTTCTGGTCCACCTTAAATTTATCTACTTCAGCTGCTGTGGGGGAGCCATCTTGGTCTTTTGTTCTTGCTTAATGTACAGTTCCAAAATTGCAGTTAGTTATACCAATCTTATTTTGAAATTCTGGTCCACCTTAAATTTAGTTAATTCAACTACTGTGAAAGCGGAAGAGAAGATGGAGCCATCCTGATCTTTTGCAGACAAATAAAAAAGACTTTGTATTTCCCCAGTTCTTGATTTTGTTATTATTTTTCCTTGATACTTTCCACTTCTCATTGGTTATAATTGCTCAAAATATATTAATTGGAACAAACTTTCATATAGCCAAATTCGGGTATGTTTCTCTTCCCTCCTGCTTTTCCAAGTTCTGATTTATGGTAGTTGGTTACTTAAAAATTTCCCACACAGGCAAGATTAGGTTATCAGTTGCCAGTAAGGAGATGGTGCTTTTTTCTTCATCTTTCTCCCTTGCTGTATTCCAGTTCTCATTAATTGGAGTTGCTTAAGATATGTTAGTTAAAAGACACTTGGATGAAGCAAATCTTAATGCTCCTAGACTCCTTTAAAAACTCAATCTTTTCAAGTCCAATACCAAATTTAGAGTTTGTGTTTAAGTGGGTTGTATTTAAGTGTCACTTCTCTTCTTTCACCTTTCTGTCCAAATTATTTCAAGCAAATGGCTCTCTTTGGGGCTAGTGATTCAACCCTCCATTTTTCCCCTTCTTTCTTTTTGCAAAAATCCCGATCTGTCCACCAATATTATTTATTCTCTCAAGATTCTTTACCTTTTCCAAATTCTAATTTATAACTGTGGGTTAATAGATCATACCAGGCTTTCATCTTGCCTCTGCACACTCCTCTTCAGCTGCTTTGGCCTGGAGCCAGCTCTTGTGCAACCATGTTGCCATGCTACCACCCCGGCTCCGATTCAGAGGGCAAATCTCTGACCTATGAGGGACTTGTTGCACTCCCTCTGGGTCTGATTAGATGCTGCCTCTTCTTCACAAACTCCCCCCCCCCACAGGGTGGATCTGATCCAAAAATGGACCTTGGAGACAGTTTGTCAGACAGGGTTCATGGGAGACTCATCAGAGCTCACATCCCCACATCTGTCCAGCTGGAGAACTTCAGATTGACTCAACGCTTCCATATTGAATAACTTCTAATCTCAAATTTTCCATGCTAGAAGTGAGACCATAGAGTTCCTGAATGAGATTTCCTGAAACTCTAGATTCTCTGAATGAGATGAACCACTAAATCTATTATAGTTTGGCTTCAATGATCATCATGGATCAGCAGGAGTAAAGCTTGGCTGGACTGAACTTAAAACAACAATTTTAAATAGGAATCTGGAATCCTTTTTGAAACTACAGGGATTATTTAGAATGTCCCTTTTTATTTGGCATATACATTAAATTACTAGCATAGTTATCTGACATTTGGAGTTCATGACTTTGTATGTTGATAATGTCTTTCTTTAATTATATCCCAGACTGCATAGTCAATTATAAATCTAGCAATATAAAAATCTGACTTTTTAAAATGTCCTTGTTCCTACCTTTTCTATTTACCCATATCCTTAGGAGAAAGGTGGCATATAAATCTAATAAATCTAATCTAATCTAATATAATCCTCCAGGTCAAAAATAAGGAAATTCTGGTTAACAGGGAATTTCTGTCCTACATAGAAAACAAGTATAGTAGTTTTTTCCCTCTGTTTTGTCTTTTATTAAATCTTGGTATGTTGGGAGATATCAGGCGGTGAGACTTTGAGAGACTGCTAGCTGTTATTAAGTGTTCACTGCTATCCCACTCTATCCATCTTGAAATGATGGCCATGATCCAAGCCATTTCTCTTTCCCTGAATAGGTTTAGAGGAAGTTGACATGCTACCTCTGTGGACTTGTTCTATGAAAGAGCTTGGAATGTTTGATGATACTGCAACCAAGGCATTGAAGACATCCAGCTGATATGGTAGAACCTGCCACTGAGTTGAGGGGAGAAATGAAACAGCTGACTAGCCTTGACTTGCTTGTGGGGAGGAAGTGGCTGAAGGAAGATCTTCCCTAAAACTTCACCATATTTATCCAGTAGTTATGTAATGAGTGCTTTAGTTTGATAAGATTTCTGCTTATAGGTGAGCAATAATGAACATACCACTTTGGTCAGCTGCTCATACTTTTTTCTGGTTCCTTTTACCTGATAATTAGAGAGGACATACAATTCTCATGTTATAACAGCTTCTCTGTTGTAAACTCAAAATACTGACAATGTTTCAAACCATATACTTTCACTCTGTTGAAAGAGCACATTTCTCACCAGCTTTAAGTTCCTGTCAGCACCTCTCCATTAAATAATTAGGAAAGAAAGACCACGAGACTCCATGTGTGGAAATCAAGTGTACTTTTACTAATTAAAAATGATTAAAGGCATAGCGAAGCGAAATCTGAATATTTAGGCGTGAAAGCGATTGATATATAGAATAGCCCATTCCCCACCCCTTGGCATCACAGTTACAGTCCAATCATAATTCTCCCAAGTGTCAGGTGCGAGATAACTTCAAAAGGCATCACGAAGATGGAATGTCGGTGCCGTTAGTCCTGGCGGGAAACTCCCACGCATGCATAGTCCGATCAACCGGTGAACTCCAGAACCTTCCTCCAGCACAATGAGTAACCCCTCCCAAATACCAAAGCCTCCCTCCCCGTTTCATGGCAGCTGAAGCAACAGCAAAGCAGAGGCTGACATCCGGCCGTCCCCCGGAAAAAGGCGGTCAGGCCTGGAAAATGAGAAAACACAAACAAACAGACGAACAACAAAGCACAGAAGAGAGAAGAGGGGGGGAGAAAAAAAATCAAGGCTTGTCAGGATAAGCAGAATAAAACTGTCGAAGCAGCCGGGGGGGGGGGCATGAACATGGGATTTGTCAACCCATTCCGTATGAGAGGGAGGAAAATGCTTCCAAGCCACTAAGTACTGGATCCGATTACGTCGCCGTCGAGAGTCCAGTATCTCACGAACTTCAAAATGACGTTCACCATCAACCAATAGGGGGGGCAGGTGGAGGGTCGACTGGCGGACGTAAAGTAGAAACACGAACAGGCTTAATGAGGTTAATGTGGAACACGGGATGAACACGGTTGAGATGCTTGGGCAGCTGCAAGCGAACGGAAACAGGATTGATGAGTTTGATGATGGGAAATGGACCAACATACTTAGGCCCCAATTTCTTCGACTTTTGCGTAGTTTGAAGGAATTTTGTGGACAAATAAACCAGGTCACCCTCTCTGTACTGATAAGGTTGCACACGCCTCTTATCAGCCTGTTTCTTATGAGCATGATGCGCAGCATCCAAAGTAGCAAGAGTCAAAGGCCAAACATGGCTCAGACGTTCGCTCCACTCAGCGACGGAAGAAACTTGCGATTGGTCATGAGGCAGCTCAGGAATAGGAACAAAATCTTGACCAAAAACAACACGAAAAGGAGTGAAACCAGTGCTGCTATGGACAGAATTATTGTAGGCCACCTCAGCGTGCGGTAGCAAGTCCACCCAATCATCCTGCTGATAATTGATGAAACAACGTAAATATTGTTCTAAAACAGAATTAGTCTTCTCACAAGCCCCATTAGTCTGAGGATGGTGGGCGGAGCTTAGGTCCTGGGTGGAGCCAATGCGTTTAAGAAATTCCTTCCAGAAAGCCGAAGTGAACTGGACACCCCTATCAGAAATGATGCGATCAGGCACCCCATGCAAACGGTAAATGTGGGAAATGAAGAGTTTAGCCAGTGCCTTAGCAGAAGGAATCTTGTGGCACGGAACAAAATGAACTTGTTTTGAAAATAAGTCCGTAACCACCCAAATGACGGTGTGCCCCTGGCTCTCAGGAAGTTCGACAATGAAGTCCATCGAAATTTCCTTCCAAGGGGCGACAGGGCGGGCTACAGATTGAAGTAGGCCTTGTGGCTTTCCAGGTGGCCGTTTAGCGGCTGCACAGACCGGACAACTGGCAACATAAAGTTCAATGTCCTTTTTCAAAGAGGGCCACCAAAACTGTCTCTTCACCAGGTGCAATGTTTTCACGAAGCCAAAGTGACCCGCCAACTTAGAATCGTGAGCTCGTTGGAGGACGACGAGACGAAGAGAGGCTGGGACGTAAAGCTTGGCTCTGATCCATGGTAAATCGTCCCTCATTGTGCACTCATCCTGATGCTGCTGGAACCAGTCATCCTGGGGAAGGGCGCGTCTGAGGTCAGAAAGAAAATCTTGAGGCACCTCCACTTTCGAGCGTGCCTGCTGGCGAGTGACCACCAGAGCCGCAAGGCTGAATGTTGGAACGACAGGCTGAACAATACTCAGTTTAGAGCAGTTGTATTGAGGGAGTCTGGACAAAGCATCAGCCATGAAATTCTTCCCCCCAGGGATGTACTTGAGTGTGAAGTTGAAACGGTTGAAATGTTGGGCCCAGCACATCTGTTTAGGGGATAGGCGGCATGGGGTCCTCAAAGCCTCCAAATTTTTGTGGTCAGTCCACACCTCAAAAGGGTGTTTAGCGCCCTCTAGAAAGTGGCGCCACATGGCCAGGGCCCATCGCACTGCAAATGCTTCCTTTTCCCAAACGGCCCAACGTCTTTCAGTGTCAGTGAGCTTGCAGGAGGTGTAAGCGCAAGGTTGCAAATTACCTTGGTCGTTGGCTTGTAGCAAGACGGCCCCAACAGCGACGTCACTGGCATCGGCTTGGACGACGAAAGGCTTGTCCATGTCGGGATGCTTCAGAACTGGTTCCGCAGCAAAGAGGCGCTTCAACTTCTCGAAAGCAGCTTGACATTCCATGGTCCAATCCAGTGGTTTGCTAGGCTTAGGTTTAGGCCCACCTTTGGACTTCAACAAATTAGTGATAGGAAGCGCAATTTTGGCAAAAGAAGGAATGAACTGATGGTAGAAATTAGCAAAACCCAAAAACTTTTGCAATTGCCTGCGTGTCCGGGGTGCCTCCCACTCAGTGACCGCCTTCACTTTCCCAGGGTCCATCTCAATGCCAGCGGGGGAGATACGATACCCTAGGTAGTCAATCTTCGCCTGGTGAAATTCACACTTGGACAGCTTGGCATACAGTTCAGCGGCCCTGAGTTTTTTCAAGACAGTGCGGACCAAAGCGACGTGTTCGTCGTAAGTCTGAGTATAGATAAGGATATCATCCAAATATACGATAACGCCTTTGTAAAGGTGGTCATGCAAGATCTCATTAATTAATTGCATGAAAACTGCAGGCGCCCCCTGCAGGCCAAAAGGCATCACCCGGAACTGGAAGCAGCCGAGGGGGCAGTTGAAAGCAGTCTTCCACTCATCCCCCTCCTTTATGCGGTCTCTATAGTACGCTTCTCTGAGGTCCAGTTTAGTGAAAATGCGGCCCTTCCCCAATTGGGCTAACATGTCTTTCATTAACGGCAATGGGTAGAGGTTTTGGGCCGAGATCCCATTCAGATTCTTGAAATTAACACATAGCCTCAGGGAGCCATCTTTCTTCTCTCTGAATAATACAGGGGCAGCTACTTTGGGCCGTGCAGGCTCGATGAAACCCCATTCTAAATTTTTGTCAATGAATTTCCTCATTTCCTCCATCTCCCTAGGGGACCTGGAATATATTTGGGGCTTTGGAAGCTTGACACCGGGCAAAATGTCGATGGAGCAATCAGTAGGTCTGTGGGGCGGAAGTTTATCGGAAGATTCCTCACTAAAAACTCCTCTCAGGTCCCAATACACTTTTGGAATCTTTTCCTCTCCTTCAATCCTCTCCTGCCCTCTGGCGGCCAAAGCAGAACCGCAGCTAACAGGCTCCGGGGAAACGCCCTTCCCCTCTGGAGGCGTGCTTGTGCGAATGCGCAACCATCCCTCCCTCCAATTTATGCGAGGGTTCCATTTTCTAAGCCAAGGGAGGCCCAAAATGAGGGGCCTGTCCATTCCAGGAGCCACAATAAAAGAGATTAATTCGGTGTGGGAGCCCATTTTCATCTCTAGAGGTTCAGTATAGAAGTGGGCCAGGCCACCCCCTGCTATGGACCCATCTATTTGGCAAAAGACAATAGGGGTTTTCAAAGTTTTTAACTTGAGTCCTAGTTTCTCCACCATTGCAGGATTGATCATACAGCGGGAACAGCCTGAGTCAAAGAGGGCGGGAAGCTGCTCTGACACCCCATCGGGCGGAACCCTTAACTCTATTGGGATCAGCATGGGCCCTTTGTTTGAACTCACCCAGCGAGGCGAGGCGTCATCATCGGAGTCATCAGAGGAGCTGGTAGAGGCATCAGCTTCTCCCTCCATGTCCTGCCTGAAGCGCGGGGGGGGGGGTGGCATCCGCGGCGAAAGCAGCTTCCTTTTTCTTCTTGTCCGGGGCCTTGCTTGATCTCCCTTCTCTCTTGGCAGGGGGTGGGGTGGTCGCGGGAAGCTTAGCACGGCACTCCGGAGCTCGGTGGCCTCCCCTCCCGCAACGAAAGCATGTGAACGGCTTGACATTGCCTGTGGGGCCTCCCTTCCCTTCGCTCCTGACTTGGACAGGGGGCCTTTGAGGTGGGGGGGGAGATCTTGCTGCTCTCTCTCTCTCTTTCTCTCTCTCCTCCTTTGCACGTTGAAGTCTAATTAAATCAAGCTCAATATCTGCTGCATTTTCATACCAAGCTGTAACGCGCTTAGGAAGGTGGCGATTAACACATTGTTGATAAATGTCCTCATTCAAGCCCAATGCAAATTTATCCAAAAGCGCTTCTGCAGACCATCCTCTCATATAAGTACAGAGGTGTTGAAACTCCTGAATGTACTGAGTCACCGGCCTATCTCCCTGTGTGAGGGTCATAAATTTCAGCTTCCCCCGTTTCTCAGTTAAGGGGCCATCAAATCGTCTCTTGAACGCAGTCATAAAAGCGTCAAAATTCCTCAGGAGGGGGGAATTGCTTTGGTGCAGACCCATCATCCAGTCGGCAGCCTCTTCCTCCAAAGCAAGTAACACCATACGTACTTTGATGTCATCCGTTTCTAAATCGGGCCCATAAATTTCCATAAAGTTATAAACCTGCATAATGAAGAGGCCCAGTTTCTTGGGATTTCCGTCATACTTTACAGTTAAGGGAGAGACTTTTGCCATTCTGCGTCTTCTTGGGGGGGCCCCTGCTCTGGCAGCCCCCCTGGCTGGGGGGGGGGGTGAAGCTGTCTCTGGGTTAGCTTGCTCCCATTCCCCCTCGGCTTCTTCACCCTCCCCGAATCTTTGCATAGAGTACCTTTGTTCCAAGTCCTCCGGCTGACCTCTTTCTCGGGGCCTTCGTTCGGCCCCCACTTCAAGTGGTCTCGCCTGATGTTTTCTTCTGGTAACTCCAGCATCCCAGCTTGCACTGTCCTCCTTTTGTCCCACAGACAAGGACCAACGGGGGGGGGGGGGATCGCAGGGCCCACTATTTCCAGCTCAGCCATCCTCTCAGGTAATGATGGATCAGTAGTTTCCTTTTCAATTTCTTCATCGCTTGCATGCAAAGACATTGTCTTGGTTTCTTCTTTGAAAGTACACCCCCCACGGAAGGTTGTAATCTCCTGGTGGGGTGTTAGTGAGATTTCGCTTACTGTCAGCACCTCTCCATTAAATAATTAGGAAAGAAAGACCACGAGACTCCATGTGTGGAAATCAAGTGTACTTTTACTAATTAAAAATGATTAAAGGCATAGCGAAGCGAAATCTGAATATTTAGGCGTGAAAGCGATTGATATATAGAATAGCCCATTCCCCACCCCTTGGCATCACAGTTACAGTCCAATCATAATTCTCCCAAGTGTCAGGTGCGAGATAACTTCAAAAGGCATCACGAAGATGGAATGTTGGTGCCGTTAGTCCTGGCGGGAAACTCCCACGCATGCGTAGTCCGATCAACCGGTGAACTCCAGAACCTTCCTCCAGCACAATGAGTAACCCCTCCCAAATACCATGCCCTCCCTCCCCGTTTCATGGCAGCCGAAGCAACAGCAAAGCAGAGGCTGACAGTTCCTTAGTAGGCATTCTTCTCTGTGTCACTTCTGCATCAAAGGTACATTTGAAATAACCACAACTGGCAGTCATCTTGGACATGACGTTTATTAAAAAGCAGGATAGGAATTTAATTAATAAACCTAGATTTATATAGGTGATATTTGGCTTAATAATACCAGTGGTAAAGCATTATCATTTCTGTACAAAATCCAGAACTACAAAGGGATGTAGAAGTAAATCAATTATTTTCCCACACAAAAAAAGAAAGAAAAACGTCTCTTTATATTTGCTCATAATACAAGAAAACCCCAATTTCAGTGTTTTTACAATGCTGCTTTTAAATCATTTCTTTGGAGCAGAATTTGTTTTTATCCATGTTTTCCTTTTTCTTCACTTGGATGACTGTTCTAGAATTTGAGAATAAAAACTACTGGAAGATAGACAGAGCAATAAAGATTTTGTCAGGACATGATGGAACATTGCCAGACAGAATAGCTGTGTTTTTCCCCTTCCCCCTACACAGCCAGTTTTCTGGCTTGTTTGAAGCAAGATATAAAGGAACAAGCTCATCAATTCCTTTGTGACAATTAATATTACCAGAAGTCTTAAAATATTCTTCAATATAATCTCAATGTGGCTGTCAAACAACCATGCATTGTATTCATACATGAAAATGTCCATCTTTATAACCATTATTTCTCACATTTTGTAAAAAAAAAAAAACACCTTAAAACCTGCTGGTTACTAGCAGGAGAGAAAATCTGGCACTTTCATTTCCTTTTAGTCCCCATGAAAGATTTTATCCCTATCTTAAATCTTAGATTATATAATCATCCTAGCCAGTTTAATTTACTTCTGTCATCATAGGTTTTTATTTAAATGTTGCATATGATCCATATAACACCCAACAATATAATCTTTTGACTTCAAAGCAATATAAGAACACTTATTTCCACACTTTTGAAAATAAAGCAACCAATTGATATTGTAAGAGGGTAGAAGTACTGACCAAAGCAAAATTAAACATGCATCAATGGTAATCACTTTCATGAGAGTTTTACTGGTAGAATCATAATAGAAAATCATTCTAATTAATACATCAGGGCTGTTCATTCAATTGCTTAACACAGTATAATTCTATTCATTCAACATTCCATGGAATAGAGAGAGATCTGATTGACTTTTTACCCTCTTGATAAATGAAGATATGAGAAACTTTAGGACAGGACCAGGATGCTCTTGTCAATATAGTTACTACTGTATAACTAACAATAATTTGTTTTATCTTTATTTTCCTTTCAATGAAGCCAAGAACAATGGACAAAAACAACCATAAAACCTTCTGCAATGAAAGCAGTTTAATAATTTCAATAATACAAAACTATAGTCTCATTATGAACATGATTGTGTGAAGTTATCAAAAAGGCAATGTTATCCTGGAAGCATCACTGCAGATGCCTCTATGAACAGGCATAACTTCAGTTGTGATTTCAAACAAAGCAATGCAAGGGCATGTTGGAAGCAATGTCCTTCTGGGTTCAACTCCAAGTGGGGGGAAAGACATTGGAAACATGGAGGCTGCTTGGAAAGATGGTTTAATAGTGGACAGGACCACATGGCTTGAGGTCCTGAACAGAAAAGGGGGATCACACACTTCCAGATGTTGGGTGAAGAAGAAAAGAGTAAGAAGGGCTGAAAGTTCCTGGGCTTTATACTCTGTTTGCCCCCACCTCCCTGTTTCCTGTTCCTGTATAAGAAATGTATTCTGATTGGTTGTCAGACTCCCATGGGGCCATGCAGGGGCAACTCTTTAGGTTGTGCTTTGAGTCCAAATTTAGATGAGCATTGCTTTTTCCCAGATGCCCTGTAGTGAGATGGGTAAAGGTAGCCTTTTTCAATCATGCCTTAATTCTATCACATTGGAGCTGAAGGGGAGGGATCTTTGTTATGTAGAATCGACTGGCCCAGGCTTTTTAAATGGCCTATTAACAAAGGTGGGGACTATTAAGAGTGAGTCTGTTTCCTGCCTAAAAACATGTTTCCCCATTTCTTATCCATGGAAATATAATATTCTGCTTTTTCAATATTTCACGGGATATTTCATTTCTTTAGGAGAGTGGTGGATGCTAACTTCCTACAGGCAGGTGAAAAAAACAAGGATTACAGTCAAGAACATGTGATTGAAACCACATCTCTAAGAATAAGATAATATATAAAACAAATAATAAGATTAAACATCAATGTGAGTGAGTGTTGCACTTATTTTTTCCCCCCACTTGTTTCTTCTCCATCTACATTAGAGATGATGTTCACTAAGGGATGAAGAATATCCTGATCCAACTTCTGTGGCATATTCTTTGCATCTAACCCAGCACAGGCATGGCTCTTTAAAAAAAACAAGAGTTTGTATGAAACAGTGTGATCTTTACCAAACAAAAAGTGTGCCGATTCTACATAACCACTGAATAGCTTCCAATTTTATTAGCCACCCAAGTCCATTGTAAAAGCATCTAATGCCATTGAATATAATTGTCTTGCTTCTCATTGATCATCTAGGTTATAGGCTCACCTCCCTTTGATATCTAATTAGGAGAATTGGGAGCTTCTGATGAGATTCTGTTTGCTAATGTGAAGGTTCCAGGAGTCAGAATCAGAGGCTGTTAAGATGAGAACAAATTAAAGGGAACAATGAGTGGAGTGGTGTGGAAAAGCCTACCTTTTAGCCATACATTTTGGAGAGTCAGATTATTTCCTGCAACTGTTCAATGGTTTCTCTTACACCTGACGGGATGCAAAGAGCACATATGCAAATTGATCTCCCAGCTGCAAGGTAATTAACATGGTTGACTGTGGGAGGCAGTTCCTTCACCCAGTCTGCCTCATTATTATTGTAGTAATTTAACAATCCTCTCAATCGACAGGCTTTGAGTGAGGTTGAAATACAATTAACTTCCTGTTTTATGCAAACTCTCTTAAAATAAACTGTCATTTGTGAGTTCAAATTAAAGCGATGTTTGATATATCTTTTTTCTCAATCTGGAAAAAAAGACTTGATTTCAGCATGGCAGGGTTTTTTTTCTTTTTAACTGTTAGATCCCTTCTCCTATAACACTAACAGTTAATTAATTTCCCTAATAAAGAGAATTGATCTTTATAAAAGAGGATCCTGAAATGAGCCTGTAGCCTTGGAATACCAATCAAAGGCCACAAGGCCACTCAAAAGTTCCAATAATTTTGGAATGGGTTGAGAAGCTGCAGGGAGCTACAAGGAGCTGCAGTTTCTTATGGTCAAAAGGCCCAAGGTGTTTATGGAACACAAAGTTTTGTCAAAATGACCATGGAAATGGCAGTGGATCATTGCAAGCTCTGTCCCTTTTGTATATCTGTTTAATGTCACAATGCACGTACAAAAAGAATAGACCTTGAATCGTGATGGCAGGGTTGGTTGGAAAAATTTTCTCAGCAATCTGCTTTTCTTCTCATTATTGACGAGGAAAAAGTGCATGAAAAGTAAATGGGGATCACAAAAAAAGTAAATGAGTATGGCAAAAAAGAAGAATGAGAAAAATATTTTATCATAGGTTTATAGAAAGAACTTGGGGAAAGAGAGCAAAAATGGTTAAAACTAAAAGAGACAAAGAAAAGGCAAAGTGGTTTTCAGAGGAGTGGGGAACAGTGACTGAAAAGGGATGAGAACACACCTTCAGCAAGACAATGAAATTTAAAATAAAAAGAATGAAATGAGTGCTGATGAAATGAAAGGGAAGAAAAACTGGAGAGGATATTTGTATGGGGATGATTGTATTATGTGAGAGAGTACAGCATATAAGATTGCTATAAAAGACCAAGGAAAAAAGATAGAAAGGAAGTCTTGAATGTAATAATAGAAGAATGCTGAAAAATAGTAAGGCATCAGCTCTAGTAGTAGGAGAAAATGTTTAAAGAGGGATGTTGTTCATTTAAAGAGTGGCTGCATGGCTTGTTTGTGTGTGTGTGTGTTGTGTGTGAAGGCTGTGTTAATCTCGGATGAATTGGAAGAGGTGCCATTAATGTTACACTGTACAAAATGAATTGTAAAAAGGTGAATAAAAAAACCCCATAGGGTAGCAATGGCGAACCTTTTTTGGCTTGCGTGCCATAAGGGGGGAGCGCAGGGGGGTCATGTGCGGGCATGCCACACCCATAATGCAATGTGCGACACCCTCCCATGCTTTTTTCACCCTCCCCGGGCTCCAGAGGCTTTATAGGACCCTGGGGAGGGCAAAAACAGGCCCTCCGGAGGCTTTAGGGACCTTCAGGGCAGGGGTGGGTTCCTCCCGGATTGCCCCGGTTTGCGCGCACCGGTTGGTCGGTGAACCTGGAAGTAATTAACTTCTGGGAACGCCAGAAGTACCGCTCCTGGCCCTTATCGCTGCAAAGCGCCCTTGCCGACAAGGCAGTGCGACCCCCTCGGCATGTAGAAACAGCAAAAGAAAGGGACAGGAGAGGAGTTTGGCTATTTGAAAAGCCCCACTTGGAACTCCTCTCCTGTCCCTTCTTTTGCCTTTTCTACATGCTGTGCAGGTTGCGCTCCCCTGTCTTTCATAGCCAGCTTGTTTCCAATTGGGGTGCGGATCCATGGAGAGGGCTGGAAAAAATCAATTTCTTCCCTCCTCCCCCAATTGGAAACAAACTGGCTATGAAAGACAAGGGAGCGCAACCCACACAGCTTGTTCAAAGAGCAAAAGAAAGGGACAGGAGAGGAGTTTGGCTATTTGAAAAGCCCCGCTTGGAACTCCTCTCCTGTCCCTTCTTTTGCTGTTTCTATATGTAGTGCGGGTTGCGCTCCCTTGTCTTTCACAGCCAGCTCATTTCCAATTGGGGGAGGGGGAAAGAAATCAATTTTTTCCGTCCCTCTCCATGGATCCCCACCCCAATTGGAAACAAGCTGGCTATGAAAGACAAGGGAGTGCAACCCGCACTGCATGTACAGACAGCAAAAGAAGGAAAAGGAGAGGAGTTCCAAGCAGGGCTTTTCAAACAGCCTCCTCTCCTGTCCCTTCTTTTGCTATTTGAACAAGCCGTGTGGGTTGAACTCCCTTGTCCCGGCTGCCCTGCTGCCCGCGCGTGCCTATGTTTTCCATTGCATGGAGCTATTCCAGAGCCCATCTGTCACCCCTGTGGAAAATATAAGCACGCACGCACAGCCTGCGCAATTACAGCCCAGAGAGAGGAGACTTTCAGAAGGAAGCCAGAGACAGTGGAGCAGCCGGGTCCCTTGCCCTCAGAGGGAGTAAGGGCCAGTTGGGAGAGGGGCTTTGGTCCTGCTGCCTCTGGTGGACGAAGCTTTACTGGCCCGCGGCGAAGATTCCATCACTCATCCCAGAGCCATTGGTCTTGGGATGTTCTGCAGAGCCCCCCAGGGAAGAACACCGCTGCCAGGTACTTTTAACCATATATTTTGCCCCCATGTCTGCAGAAAGCTGCAAAAAACCATGAATACAGGCCAGTTGTTGAGTATTTCAAATGTGATTGGAACACTCAACAAGGTGACCACAGTATGTGTGTGTGTGTCTGTTTCTGTGTCTATGTGTGTGTG
This sequence comes from Thamnophis elegans, assembly GCF_009769535.1. NCBI lineage: Eukaryota > Metazoa > Chordata > Lepidosauria > Squamata > Natricidae > Thamnophis > Thamnophis elegans. The sequence goes on along the minus strand of NC_045544.1, from coordinate 47,826,693 downwards.
AGAGATAGAGACAGACAGATAGACAGAGGCACAGAGAGATAGAGGGAATGAGAGAGACACAGACACAGAGGGAGGGAGGAGAGAGATACACACACACACAGAGACAGACAGACAGACAGAGAATCACATAGAGAGACACAGAGGGAGGGAGGGAGGGAGGGAGAGGCAAAGAGCCACACACAGATACACACACACACACACACACACACACACTCACACACAGAGAGAAACAGAAAGAAAGGAAGAAAGAAAGAAATAAAAAAAGAAAGAAAAAGTGAGAGATGAAAAAAAAAGAAAAAAGGGACAGAGAGACAAAAGGAAGGAAAGAGAGAGAGAGAGAAAACACATGGCCGGCTAGGTCACAGGGCTGGCAAGCCACTCCCACAAAGGAGGCCACACCCACAGAGTAGGTTCGAAAAAAAATTGAAACCCACCACTGCTTCAGGGGGCTTCCCTGAAGCCTCCAAAGGGAAAAAAATGACTCTATGAACAAACCAGAAGTCACTTCCAGTTTGCTCGGAGGGTCGGTTTAAAGCCTGCTGGAGGCTTCAGGGACCTTCAGGATGCTTCCCTGAAGCCTCAGAGGACTAAAAAGGATGGTACGAGCAAACCAGAAGTGACTTGCTCATAGTTTCCTTTTTAAGTCACTGAAGCCTCTGGAGGGCTTAACCAACCCTATGAATAAACTGGAAGTCTGTTCCCGAACTTCCTGTTTGCCCATAGGGCAGTTTTTTTGCACTCTGGAGGCTTCAAGGAAGCTCCTGAAGCCTCCAGAGGGCCTCTGGGGGTGGAGGGAGGCTCTTTTCACCTTCCCCGGGGTTCTATAAAGCCTCTGGAGCCTGGGGAGGGTGAAAAATGGCTTTAAAAAAGGCTGAACTCAGCTGGCCAGCATGCGCATGTGTGCTGGTCAGCTGACAGGGCAACGCCTCGCGTGCCCTGACAAATGGCTCCACATGCCACCTGTGGCCTGTGTGCCCTAGGTTCGCCATCCCGGCTATAGGGTATTCATTTGTTTACTGCTCTTGGAAGATGTTGGTTGAGATATAAGTACATTTTATTTATGTATGGTAACTACTGTATATGATGGAGGTGTGATGGCTGAGCAGTTAAGACCCTGGGTTTGTCAACCTTGAAGATTGGCGGTTTGAGATATAAGTACCCTGTGACAGAGTGAGCTTCCATTACTTGCCCCAGCTCCTACCACACTAGCAGTTTGAAAGCATGTAAACACAAATAGATAAATGCATCTCACTTCAGTGGGAAAGTAACTGTATCCTGTGTGCTTTCATATATAGTCATACTTGCCATATCACCATGAAAGTATCTTCAAACAATGCTGGCTCTTTGGCTGTGAATCAGAAATGAGCACCACCCCCTAGAATTGAACATGACAGGCAGAAGTAACATTTATCTTTACCAAAGTATATGATAAGATTAATAAGCTTTAATTATGGGTCATTATGCATTAATATGAAATTGAATGTTGACTTTTGCATACAATAAGATTGTTATGTGGGGGGGAGGGGCCGATGCCTTGACGAGACGATGCACGATCTCAAAGCTCTGAGATCGCACTCGACACTTTTATTGCTGGGGGATTCTAACGGACCTAAATCATCCCAAAGAGATGGTGAACAGGAAGATTACATCTTGCTGATCTCGGGGATATCATAAAATCTCCGAGAAAAGCAAGGCAAAAGTCTCTGCTGGTAATAGAAATTCCAGTCCTGTCAAGACTGACAAAGTCAGGGCGACCTTAAAAGAAATATGGAGGAGAAGTGTTAAGCTGGTGAGAAACTTTATTGTTTTTTTAAAAATGGACTGCCTATAAAATCTAAAAACTAATTTAAATCAAAAAATAGAAGAACTTAGTGGCGAATTTGATTTTTGTAATGGTTCTGGACAGTGGTTATCTTACTTTCTAAATGTTATTTACATGGATTGATTCTAAGTAAATCTTTTCAAATGGATGGATTATCCTAACATTTCTCCTGACTCTGTAAGCTATTTCGACACTTTTATTGCTTGGCTGTTCTGGCCTAAGATCCGATAAGATTTTACAGCTTTTCCCTCTGAAGTTTGTTTTCGCTTGCAGAGAGTTCGTAAGTTTGTTTTCGCTTGCAGAGAGTTTCAATCTTGCTGAGCTTCTAAGAAAAAATACAACTGTGTATAAACATGGCGTCTCTTCAAGCGGTGCTTTTAGCTTTGAAGAGGGTGTTAGATACAGAGGAAAGAATTGAGAGAAAATTTGACTATTTGGTGCATTTGGCAACAAAATGTGATGAAAAAACTGAGGATGTTCTTCAAATATAAAATAGAAGTTGGAAATTCAAAAAATTGAAATGGAAGATGATGTAAAGAGATTGAGCTTGTGATATTCATGGCAATTGGTTTATTTCTGAGGGAGGAAAGAGTGGATATTCAAAGAGGAATTAAATGGAGAGAAAACTTATTTCAAAGGACAGGACATAGAAGGAGAAGAAAGTATTAAAAGCATTAAAGAACTTATGGATATGAATACTATTTGCAAAATATTTGATAACACTGCTGATAATTAAAGATAAGCTGAAAAAGGAAACAGAAGGAGGGCGTCAACATTATATGAAAGATACTACAAAGAAGGAGTTGCAAAGTGGAATCCGTAAAAAGATGTTTGGAGAATTGATCCACAAATGGCAGTAGATATAAGAGTGTTTGCTATTGGAGAGATACAGGTTGATAGATGGAAGAGTATAATTCAAATTAGCTAAACTTAGTTAAATTCAGTGATAATAAGTATAGTTAAATAAAATTGATAATGATAGTAATGTATACAATGTTGAGCTGTTATGATAAGTAATAATGGGATATGAATAATGAATGTTACTTGAGAAGGGAAGGTTAGAAATATTTTTGGACTATATATAAAGATTATTAATAACATAATAATAAAAAGAACAAAATTAGACACAGTTAAGTTTAACTAATAGGGGAAAATGTTATGATATAGGATATAGTTAAATGAAGAAAGGATAATGATAATAAATTATATACATGGAGGATTAGAAAATGCTGGTATTAAATATTATGGATGTTTAGCTAAAACAGGATATGAGGATTTAATGTCAATGGAGGATTTTATAAATAAGTAAATGAAATACCAGCATGTGGTTATGTATTAAATCTTGATATATTTTAGGATGAAGGACGTTTAAATAACTATAGTCAAATAAAAGTGGAGGTATGATGATGATAATATAATAAATATTTGAGTTAAGATATTTGAATTAATATGAATTATACTTGATGACGGTGGAAGAGATGCACAAAAGCCTTTGGTAACCAGCTGATACACTTTCTACAGTATGTAAAGAAACTGGATTTGTATGTTTGTTTTGAAAATAAAAAAATACAAAAAAATGATTGTTATATGATAGAACTAGAGCATGCATGGCTATAAAGAATGCTTAGCGAATAATTCAGTCAGGAACAAGATGTGAGATGTGTCATCACTAAAAGTCTAATGAATGTTTAGGATAGGGTGACCAGACGTCCTGCATCTGTCGGAACAGGCACACCTTTCATAATTTTTCCCACGTCCCGGGCCGTTCTAGAAAAAAAACCGGCTTTATTTTGGGGCTCGCTTGCTCCCCCCGCCCATCAGCTGCCGCTAGCTCGCTTGTTAGTTCCCCCATCTATTTCTAAAAATCTAAGCCAGACCAGCCTGCCGCTCACTGATTGGCCTGGACTCCAGCCAATCAGTGAGCTGGCTGGGATGAAAACGCGGCGTGCTTAAAGTTTTTCCATCCCAGCCAGCTCACTGATTGGCTGGAGTCCGCTTAGCACGCCGCATGAGTCGCAGCAGTCCTCCATTTCATTTCGCCTTCATGGCCGTTTGCTTTGTTTTGCTGCTTCACTGGTGAGGTAAACCGGGGGGTTAGTGAAACAGCCGCTGCCGCCCTCCTCCCCTTCCCTGTGTGCGAGAAAAGCCCCCTCGCCAGCCCACCCACCCCTGGGCTCTGGGGGCAGCACCTTCCCAGCGCCGCCGCACTGGTTCCTTCGTGCCCCTCCCACCCCTCTGCCTCCTCAGACCTCCATGCAAGAGTGGCGGAGCGAACGAGCGGCCACGGCCGTTGTTTTAAACGAGGCTCCGCTCGCTGCTCATCCTGCTCCGAGCCGGGAAAGGGGCGCTTTGGCAGGGCTTCCGCAGTGCCCCCAAGGACCGTCGTGTGATGTCGGCGGCGGCAGCTGCTGCTGCTGCTGCTGAGGGCCTTTAGTAACCTGCACGGGGTTAGTGAAACAGCTGCCACCACCCTCCTCCCCTTCCCTGTGTGCGAGAAAGGCACCAGCTCGCCAGCCCACCCACCCACCCTTGGGCTCCGGGGGCAGCACCTTCCCAGCTCTGCCGCTGCCGCACTGCTTCCTTCGCACCCTGCAGAGTTTTCCCTGTGTCTCCCAGGTTGCACCCGTCCTGTGTGCAAGAAAGATGCCCGCTCGCCAGCCCGCTCACCCTTGGGCTCCAGGGGCAGCACCTTCCCAGCTCCGCCACTGCAGCGCTGCTTCCTTCGCGCCCTGAGGAGTTTTCCCTGTGTCTCCCAGGTCGCGCCCGTCCTTTGTGCGAGAAACTCTGCAGGGTGCGAAGGAAGCAGTGCCGCAGCGGGTGGCGCTGGGGAGGTGCTGACCCCGGAGCCCAAGGGTGGGTGGGCGGACTGGTGAGTGGCGCCTTTCCCTGTGTCTCCCAGGTTGTGCCTGTCCTGTGTGCGAGAAAGGTGCCCGCTCACCAGCCCGCTCACCCTTGGGCTCCGGGGGCAGCACCTTCCCAGCTCCGCTGCTGCCGCGCTGCTTCCTTCGCACCCTGCAGAGTTTTCCCTGTGTCTCCCAGGTCGCGCCCGTCCTGTGTGCGAGAAACTCTGCAGGGCACGAAGGAAGCAGCGCAGGCAGCGGCGGCACTGGGAGGTGCTGCCCCGGAGCCCAAGGGTGGGTGGGCGGACTGGTGATGGGCGCCTTTCCCTGTGTCTCCCAGGTTGCGCCCGTCCTGTGTGCGAGAAATAGCAATAGCAATAGCAATAGCAATAGCAGTAGACTTATATACCGCTTCATAGGCTTTCAGCCCTCTCTAAGCGGTTTTACAGAGAGTCAGCATATTGCCCCCAACAATCTGGGTCCTCAATTTTACCACCTCGGAAGATGGAAGGCTGAGTCAACCCTGAGCCGGTGAGATTTGAACCGCTGAACTGCTGATCTAGCAGTAGCCTGCAGTGCTGCATTTACCACTGCGCCACCTTGGCTTGGGGGCGCCTTTCCCTGTGTCTCCCAGGTTGCGCCTGTCCTGTGTGCGAGGAAAGCCGTCAGGGTTGGCTTTCCCAGCCTCCTTTCTGTGCCCCCACCCCAGTTCCACCTCCTCTGGCTGGCGGCCAATGGGAGGGAAAGGCGGGAGAAAGAGCAAAGGCGATGATGGCACTGCTCTTCTCTGCCCTCTGCGTGGTGTTGGGCCTTTTTTTCGCCGTCAGCGGGGGATCGGCGGAGACGCCCACCGGCAGATGGTGAGCGGGGCGCCTCCAAGGCGGGAGGGAAAACTAGTCCGGTCGCAGAAGTAGGGAAGGGAGGGAGGGCAGCGTTAATGGATGCTCTTTCTCCATCGCGATCTCCTCTTTTGATCTGTGACCATGAGCCGTTCCTATTGGCCGTTTCCTTTGTGACGTCTGTATCAGGCGCTGGGCTTAGTTTCCGTATCTTAAGAGAGACCGGAGATCGCGAGGTTTCTTGTATGGTGCAAGGAGAGGCAGAAGCCAAGAAGAGCCGGGCCTGCCTTCTCGCTACGCCCCGGTCACGCTACGCTACGCCCCGGGATGGGGACAGCTCTCCGCTAGACTCGCTGCCAAACTGGACGGGGAAAGGAGAAAGCTGTTCCCACCAGCCAAAGTCAGAACCATGCTGTGACCAAAGTTTGGAGAAAAATGGTTTTATGTGTGTGTGTGTGTGTGTGTGTGTGTGTGTGTGTGTGTGTGTGTGTGTTTGATTGAGCGAGGGATCCGGTAAGGGAACTGCGCCTATTTAGAAAAGGTAAATTATTGCAAACATGATCAGTCGAAGATATGTATGGGGACAAGTTGGGTGGTAGAGAGAAAGTGATAAAAGAGTGGGAGAGAGGAAGAAAAAAGAGGGGAGAGAGACAGAAAGAGAAGAGAAGGAGAGAGAAGTAGGACAGAAGAATAGGAAAGAGGAGAGAGAAAGAAAGAAAAAGAGAAAGGTGGTAAGAGAGAGGGAGAAAGAGACAAAGAGGAGAGAGGAAGGGAGAAGGGGAGAGAAAGTGATAGAAGAATGGAAAAGGAGGAGAAAGAGAAGAGAGACAAAGAGAAAGGGTGAGAGAGAGAAAGAGACAAAGAGGAGAGAGAAGGGAGAAGGAGAGAGAAAGTGACAGAAGAATGGAAAAGAAGGAGAGAGAAAGAGAAGAGAGACAAAGAGAAAGAGGATGAGAGACAGAAAGAGACAAAGAGGAGAGAGAAGGGAGAAAGAAAGAAAGATAAGTGAAGGAAGAATGGAAAAAAAGGAGAAAGAGAAGAGAGACAAAGAGAAAGAGGATGAGAGAGACAGAGAGAGAAGAGAGGAAGAGGAAAGAGTAGGAGAGAACATCTCATTTCAACCCTGAGGTGCAAATATTCTCTTTGATTGGTAATTTTATTTGCCCATTACTATCCAATACTCTCATTTCTCCTTAAGTTCATGAAGAATTCCCTTCTTTTTATTGAATTTATCACAATACCTTGAGAACAACTTTTCAGCATAGCTTTACAGCTATTTAAATATATAGTAATTTAGGTCAGGTTTTCAGAACATTAGTCTATTTATAAGTCAATGGTTGCAACCATTTTTCACACTTAGCGACCGTTGCAGCATCCTCATGGTCACGTGATCACAATTTTGTTTGGCAACAGATTCATATTTATGCTGGTTTCAGTGTCCTGGGGTGACCTTTTGACAAAATATAAAAATTTTAATCAACCCCCCCCCCTGTCAATGGTGTCCCTCTTTATCAATCTGAAAATCTGGTCACCTTAGTTTAGGATGACATTAGATCTGGGTTGGCTATATGTGTGTCATGTTCTTGGCTGAGAACCCAAGATTGGAGTGAATATTACATCAAAAAATTAATGCATCAAAGAAAAAAAACATTGTACTTGACTGAGAAAATTGAGAGAATTTACATGGTGAAAAAAGGAGAGGCAGTGGATAAATGTTATATACCCTGGTAAAACAATTAATATGCATGAATGTATGGAGACATTTGAATGTATGCAAAGGGTGGTAGAAATTGAGTAGTAGGTGGTTGGTTGTGAGCAATGAATGTTTGCCCATAGAAGCAAAGAAGGCTATTTTTAAAAACGTACTTGTGCTTAGTTTCTTTGATGGAAGTGATACTATAGCACTGTATGTCAGGAGAGATGTAAAAGTCAAGTTGAATGTAGTGGGGTTGGGAAATTTACTTGGTATAATAAAGAGGCAGAATCAAGAATGAACAAGAAGTAAATAAAAGTGGGTTGAAAATAACCAGCACGAGAGGAGCATTGAGCAGGGTTGGTGATATGGAGAATCAAACTGCAAATAAAAAAATGTAATGGAAGATTTTAGGGGTGAGAAGACAGGGAAGTCTTTAACCCAGGTTAAACTGAGTTCAACTCAAAACAGAGAAAGGTGAAAAGTTCAAGGCAAAAAGTACAATTAATTAGTGGAAGAATGAAATATGATGCAAGGATGGCTTGCAAAGGTATAGGGAAATATAGTGAATGTTGTTGGTATAACTTACACTTAACTGCATTTTCTCATCTCTTTCTTTTCTCATGCCTTTCATTTCTTTTATTTACACTTTCTTACTCAATTTCTTTTCCTTCATATTGTCTACCCTGAAAGAGAGCTTGTTGGATATGTAGGTTTAATTTCTCTTTTGATAAATTACATTTTATCCAGCATAAGATAGGTTTCTATTCCCATGCAGAATAATTCCAGAAAGCAATATTCTTTGCTTCTAAAAATATAAAAGCAACCTGTGAAATATAATTTGCAAAGAGCTAAATGAGAATTTAGTTCATTCCCTATTTTTAAAAGCATCATCTCCATATTGCTCTTCTTTCTGTTTTCTTAGCATGAGGAAATATAAACATGAGATACTATCATCTTTTGTGCCACCCTATTCTACTGATGGATAAATTCATTTTGTTGTTTATTGTCACCGCTGTGTTATTAGCTGGTCTGGGGCTGGACTGCATAACTGTCATTGTTATAAATAGGACTCTCTATTCTAGTTATTCTATTCTTTGAAGGACAAATGATTCATGCCCACTTTTTATATAAAAGAATTACTAAAGAACATGTTTTCCACTTACTATTTTTTATTTTATTAAACTTTTAAAACATTGCAATTAAAATGTTGTTTAGAATATAAATTATTGGTTCATAATGTTTTATAAGTAATAATGCAACTCTCTCTCTGTCTGAGAGCTCTCTCTCTCTCTCTCTCTCAACACACACACACACACACACACACACACACACAGAGAGACAAATATATAGCTATTAAATATTTTTCTTCAATTTTGACATGATTCAATGTTTGAAGGTTTACTAGACCATATGGAATCATGCTGTTTGGTCTTGCTTCTTCTTTGGTATAAAGCAAATCTGACAGCTAAGAATTAGCAAATTTTATTAAGCCAACTTTTGGAATCTGGACCACAAGTATTGCTCCACGCAGTGACGTGTGGTGAAGCTTCTGCCTGGTGAGGTGAAAAGAAAGAAAGCGGCTCCCCCCCCCCCCCCGCAGCAGGCTGGAGCGAGAGCCGTGGTCTCCCAGCCAGCAGCCCCAGGAGGAAACGGCGAAGAGGGGTGGGGGGGGTGTTCCAAGAAGCTCCCTCCCCTTTTTGGCACTCCGCAAGGCCTGCCGGAGCTCTGGGAGAAAGCGGCAGGAGCGGAATGCTGTCATCTATTGCCGGAAAGTCCGGCGACTTCCTGGGAGGAGCCTACTGGTGGGGGCAGCAAAAAATCAGCTGCCTCCGAATTCCTGGCTACGTACCTGTTTAGAGGATCTTCCATCTGACGTCTTATCAGGTTTTCTTATCCTTCAGGCAAGAAGGAAAGAAGAAACTGTTTTGCTGGCAAATGCTCTTCGATTTTTGCAGCTTTTGTGCTTGCAAGGAAAGGGGGGCTAGCCCAAGGCAGAACGGCTGTCCGTGCTGGGAACTTCAAACTGCCTTGTGCAGGACAAAGTAGGTCTCTCCCACTCTGCTCAAGTTTGTTTGATTTATTCTTATCACGAGCTGGATCCGTTTACTGTGGACAATAATTGCTTATCAACATTTTAGCTTCTTTTCTTTTTCTCCTCCGAAAAATTATTTACTCAGAGGCTTCTAAAATGGCGCCGAGCAGGCTGGTTTCTCCGGTAATAACGAACACTTTTTGCTAATCCTCACAAGAATTCAAAACAAAAGAGATTGCTTATCATTTGTTTTGGTTTCACAATAGAAGAATTTTACTCCTTCATTAACCTTGCTTATTTGGAAGTTAAATGGTGATGAATCTGCTGAATGGTCTTGTTACAATGTTTACTCACTGAAAGTTTTGCCAAGCCTTAAACTTCAAAATAAAAGCCTCTTTACTTAAAGCTGCATATTCAGGCAAAAGAGTTTTATTAACTGCAGGCAGATAAATTTTGAAATGGCCTCAAACCAAATATTAACTTGAAGTCGTCACCCTCTACTTCCAGGGGCACATCCTCAGTGCCTGGCACAAAGCTGCAGCCTCCGCTTCCTACACCCCTGCTGGGGATGTGGTAACGAAAGAATTTTTCCTGAGTAATCTAAGCGAGGCTCTTAATGCACAGACAATTAAAATGGAAGATAAGTTTAGAGATAATAGAGAGGTGGTAAAGCAGGAGAGAAAAGAGGAAATAAAGAAATGAAAGAAGAAATTAAAAGTGAAATAAAAGGACTTAAACAGGAGCTGTATGAGAAATTTGATGCTAAGGTTGATAAAATTAGAGATGACATGCTGAGTCTTGTAACTGTATTAACAGAACATATTTCTGGAGTGGAAGATACCCTAGAGGTTCTTAATGATGCCAATGCTAACTTGACATTGAAACAGAGGTGGTGGAACAAAAAGTGGAAAATGCTGAAAAAGAATTATTATGATACAGTACCGACAAATGGAGTTCGCATTAAGAGTAAGGGGGCTGCGTGAGGAGAAACAGGAGAACCTGAAACAGATCCTATCGGAAGCTTTTGACCGCCTGATGGGAAGACCAGGGACCAATCAAGACTGGCAAATTGACAAAGCTTACCGCGTTAACTCCTGGCTGGCAAAGCAGAAGCAGCTTCCTCGAGACATCGTTATATATTTTACTACAAGAGAGTTTAGAATATGGTACTGCAAGCATCTTATAACACTAAGCTTCAAATTGGCGGTCAAGATCTGGTTGTTTTGAAAGAGATACCACCTCAAATGTTAAGAGCCAGGAGAGACTACGCTTTTTTTGGTCGAAGAACTCAGAAATCGTCAGATACAGTATAGATGGGATGCACCATTTGGCATCATATTTACATTTGATAAGCAAAGGTACCGCCTCAACTCTGTATGGAAAGCCCGAGATTTTTATTATAATATATTGAAGGCCGGACACCCTGCACCATCTGGACCTAGAGAAAGACCACAAGAAGGACAGGATAGACAGCAAACTACACAACCACCAGACAAGATGGAGCATCTTTCTTCTCTAGAAGTGCAAGGTGCTATGGAACCAAGACCTAGCCGCATGACTACTAGACGTATGGAGAAACAAGCTAAAAAGCAACAGCATCAACAATCATCGGCCATCGATCAAGGATCTACAACAACAAATCTGGAAGCAATGGGAGGAGCTAGACCTAAGGTTAAACAGGCCGTGCAGGAAGCTCTAAAAATGCTTCAACCAACCAAAGATGACAACTAAGATTTTAACATGGAATGTCAACGGACTGAACTCTCCACAGAAGAGGAAGAAAAATATTTCATTATCTCAAACAGTTTAAGAACGATGTAATTTGTTTGCAAGAAACTCATATCAAGTCAACTGATCAAAAATATTTGATCAACTCAAAACTTGGTCAACATTTTGCAGCTTCTGCTATGGAAAAGAAGAATGGTATAGTTGTATACTTAAGAAAAGATATGAAAGCTGAATTAATAGAAGCAGATCCCTTCGGAAGATATATTGCTTTAGACTTAATCTTAGAAGGGAAAAAGACATTACTTTTGGGAATTTATGCTCCCAATCAACAGCAAGATAGATTCTATAGAAATCTTCATGCTAAATTAGTACAGTGGGACTATAGTTCCTGTATACTATTGGGTGACTGGAATGGAGTGATAGACACTAAGAGAGATAAGAAGATTTCCCGCCTAAATACCAAGATGCGAGCAAAGTTACCCAAATCTTTCTTTGACATTATGGATGATTTTGAATTGAGAGATATTTGGCGAGAAAGAAATGCAGAGGAATGTGACTTCACTTTCTTCTCGGACAGGCATCAATCCCTCTCAAGGATTGATTTTATTCTAACCACTAATGATTTGCTTTCTAGGGTCAAGAAAACAAAGATTGCAGCTAGGATCCTTTCGGACCATAACCCAGTTTGGATGGAGTTGGGAAGGGTAGTGCAGGCAAGAAGGTCTTGGAGATTGAACGAAAACTTATTTAGATATGAAAAGTATATTAATGATTGTAAAAAATTACTATCTGAATATTTTGTTTTGAATATGAATAAGGGTACATCTATGGAATTTGTATGGGACGCAAGCAAAGCGTATATGAGAGGAGTTTTGATGAATATAAATAAAACACATAGAAATAAGCAAGGGTTAAAACGAACAGAACTGGAAGAGGAAATTAAGAGAAAAGAGCTGGAGTTAACAATGAACCCAGACGATACAAAGGTTAAGGAAGCTATTAACATATTAAAATCTCAATTTGACATGTTGATCTCTGACCAGGTGGCTACTATCTATTATATGCAAAACACAATACTTTTGTAATGCAAACAAACCTGGCAGATGGTTAGCTTATCAGATTAGGAAAAAAAGGAAAACTCGAAATATATCTAAACTGATTTACAGAGGGAAGGAGGTATTTCAACAGGAAGAGATTCAAAAGGCTTTCTGGGAATTTTTTACAGAACTGTATAAAGGGGATAAAATTAATGGTTTAGACATAGACAAATATTTAGACAAAGAGAAAATACCTTCAGTTAGAGAAGAACACAGGCAAAAATTGAATCAACCAATAACCTCGGGGGAAATCCTGCAGGTAATTAAGCAATTAAAGTCAGGGAAAGCACCAGGTACAGATGGCTTGACAGCGGTTTTACTATAAAAACTTACAGTTAGAAATGGTAGAACCTCTTAGAGAATTATTTAATAAGATTCAAACGGAAGGTAAAGTCCCTCCATCTTGGAAGACAGCGTTTATATCTTTGATACCCAAAGAAGATCAAGATACTACTCAACCCAAAAATTATAGACCTATTTCATTACTGAATGTAGATTATAAAATTTTTACTAAAATATTAGCAAATAGGTTAATGTTGGTCACTCAACAATTGATACATACGGACCAAACAGGTTTATACAAGGGAGGCAGATGAAAGTAATGTTAGATTAATTATTAATGCATTAGAATATTTGGGAAAGAACAACCAGATCCCTGCTGCGTTTATATTTTTGGATGCTGAGAAGGCCTTTGATCGAGTTAACTGGCAATTTCTGTTGAAGATACTGCAAAAAATGCAGATAGGAGATAATTTTTTACAGTCAATTAAAGCAATATACCAACAGCAAACAGCACAAATCATAGTCAATGGAAGTCTAACAGACTCTTTTCAAATTGGAAAAGGTACAAGACAGGGCTGTCCTTTGTCCCCATTATTGTTTATTATAACTTTGGAAGTATTGTTGAATAAAATACGGGGCTTGGATGGTTTAAAAGGGATCAAGATTAGGCAGCAAGAATATAGAGTCCGCGCTTTTGCGGATGATTTGGTCATAATATTGGAACAACCGCAGGAATCTAGTATGGTTTTAATGAATATGATTAATCAATATGGTCAAGTGTCGGGCTTTAAAATAAACTTAGGAAAAACCAAAATATTAGCTATAAATATGAATATTAAACAAAAGGAAGAATTAGGAGTGATGCTAGGATGTGAGGTAGTTAAAAAGTCAAATATCTTGGAGTTAACATTTTAACTTCAAATGGGAAATTATATAAGCATAATTATGAACCACTTTGGCATAGCATACAGACAGAGATGAAAAAATGGGAGAAATTGCACTTATCTTTGCTGGGTAGGATAGCGGCAGTGAAAATGAACATTTTACCAAAATTTTATTTCTCTTCCAAATGTTACCTATACTTAAAAAAGATGCGAACCTTTTAGAATGGCAGAAGGGTATCAACAAATTTGTGTGGGCAGGAAAGAAGCCGAGGGTAAAGATGAAAATAATGCAAGATGTACGTGAGAGAGGAGGATTGAAACTACCTAATTTAAAACTATATTATGATGCAGTGGTATTATCTGTAATTAGTGATTGGATTCACTTAACCAATGATAGAATATTGAACATTGAGGGACACGATCTGGTATTTGGTTGGCATGCTTACCTGTTATTCAACAAAAAATTGGAGTAAGAACTTTAAAAGTCATATTTTAAGAAATGCTTTATTGCGGGTCTGGAAGAAATACCAATATAAATTAAATGACAAGATACCCATGTGGGCAATTCCTAGACACGCAATTGAAAATATGAATACAGCACAAAAACAGGACAGAATTACCTACAGACAGCTTCTTACCTCGGAAAGGGGGGTATTACAATTAAAATCTTTAGAGGTATTAAAAGAGGAGAAGGTAGTTCAAACATGGGTTCCAGTATGGGCAAGTACAGGCTAGGTGGAAAATAGATCAAAAAATTGGTTTTATTCAAGTTGAGGATAATCTGCTTAAACAAATAAGAGATCAAAGCTTAATGCATATAAGAGGATATATAATGTATTAATACAGATGGATTCGGAAACAGAATTAGTTAAAGATTGTATGATAAAATGGGCTCAAAATATTGAGGAACCAATAATGTTGGATCCATGGGAAAGAATCTGGGTAAGAAATGTGAAATTTACACAAGCTCAAAATCTGAGAGAAAATTTTTACAAGATGTTCTATAGATGGCATTTAGATCCTAAAAAGTTGGCTTCTATGTATCCGAATGTACAGCCTAAATGTTGGAGGTGTGGTTCTCTCGATGCTACATATTATCATATATGGTGGACCTGCCAAAGGTTAAGGCATTTTGGATAAAATATGGTGGGTCATGCAAAATGTTTTTAAAAGAAGGATAAAGTTTAGTCCTCAGTTATTTTTACTAGGTATATGTACTGACTTTACAGTGGTAGAGACCAATTTGATTCTGCACCTGATAACTGCAGCAAGACTGTTGGTGGCGCAATATTGGAAGAAGGAAGACTTGCCTACAATTCAAGAATGGACATTGAAAGTAACAAACTTAGCTGAAATGGCTAAAATATCGGCATATCTCAAAGATCATTCAAATGAGAGATATAAACGAGACTGGAAAAAATGGATTGACTATATACAAAATAAATACGGGACTAAGAAATTCCAGTTAGCCTATGCTTAAGATCAGAAATGATTTAAACTGTTAAAAGTCAGTTCAGTAAGAAGAAGCTAAGGTCAATCTAGAATGTCATTAATTTCTTTATTTCTTTTTTCTCAATAGATTTTAGACTGTGTTAGTTAAAAATCCATACCGTGTACGGGTTCTGGGAAGTCGGGGGGGGGGGGAAAGGAGGAGGGGGGGGTGGGGGGTGGAGGGAGGGAGGGGTACACACATCAAAAAAAAAATTGTACTTCAATGTCTTAATGATTGACAAATGATGACATATTTGTGTTTTTTTTAAGAAAAATAAAAAAGTTCTGTTAAAAAAAAAAAGGAAGCGGGACTCATGGAGACTCGCTAGCAGCTGGCTTCTCTGGAGCAGAGGGGGGGGCGATAGAAGCGGAGCAGAATCGCAGCAGCAAGAGGATCCGCTCCGCTTCTATCTTCCCCTCCGCTCCAGAGAAGCCGGCTGCTAGCGAGTCTCCACGAGTCCCGCTTCCCTCGCTGGACTTTCTAGCAATAAATGACAGCATTCCGCTCCCCGCTGCTTTCTCCCAGAGCTCCGGCAGGCCTTGCGGAGTGCCAAAAAGGGGAGGGGGCTTCTTGGAACACCCCCCCACCCCTCTTCGCCCTTTCTTCCTGGGGCTCCTGGCTGGGAGACGGAACCAGGGCTGCAAACACCCTCCCCACACCTCTTCGCCTTTCGCCTCTGCGGTTCCTCCTCGCCCCCCACCTCGTCCATCCCCAAGTCTGTGTCCGCCAGTCGTCTCACGTTATGCCCGCCATAAACTCGAGATGCCTGGCGGACACAGCGGGGGGGATGGAGGAGGCAGAGGGGGGCGAGGTGGCAGCTGGCGAAGAAAGGGGAGAGGAGGAGGAGGAAAGGAAGAGGGGAGCAGGATGGGGGGGAGAGGGCTGCCCCTCTCTTCTCAAACAAACAAGGCTCCCCTCCCTGCATCTGCTCCTTCCCTCTCTTCTCAAGCAAACTCTCTCTCAAATTGAGAGAGAGTTTGTTTGAGTGAAGTTAAGAAACACACACACACAGAGAGAGACAATAAAAACAAATGACAATTACTTAAATTACAAATAAATTGAATTCCTCCCCCCTGCCCCCTCCCTCTGACCAACATACCTTCCAGCTACGCCAAAATTCCAGATTTGGTCTAGCTAGGCTCCAGGGCCAGGCAGGCTAGGATAGTGGCTCCTAGAGCCACCACGTGCCCTCTGCAGGAAGAGGCCCGAGAACTATGGGCCTCATTTGCATACTAATTTTTTTGCTTTTAACCCTTGGTTAACCCTTAAAAGGCAAAAAAATCCTTATGCAAAGGAGGCCCCGAGTTCTCTGGCCTCCTCCTACACTTAAACACTATGTACACTTCAAATCACTGTGAGTTGAAGTCTGGTAGCAACTAGCTTGGCCTTAATTATTTTAGAAAAAATCTTTAAAATTCCTTCCTTTTCCTGAGGAGACTGTGAGGGCCCCGCCTCCCCTGCCTCTAGTGAGTGCACGTCCCTGGCTCCACGAGTACATAAATCTTTTTTGAAACAATTGAAACTCAATATATCTAAAATTCTTTAAGGAGTGGAGAATTCCTAATTTTCCGGGAGATACAGTAATTAAATTGTAACATTTTCAACTGTTAACTGCCTATGAAAAACCATTATCATTTTTTTTTAACAAAAATCAATGAATGTTGACAATTGCAAGCAATCTGGAATGGAGAATTGGAGTATCCCATATTGTCCAATCAATGACTTCAGACTTTAACAAACATTATATATGTTTTTTTTACAACCTAAAGTCTTATTTAGTTGACTTTGGGGGATCAAACAATGCTTTTTAAATGTTACCTTTCAGCTTTCTCTGCTCAAGATGCAATAATTTTGAAGGTACTTTGGTACATATGTTATTGTCATGTTCATTTGTAATTCTTCATTGCTTAATATATATAAGATAAAATTGGAAAACAAGAATCACTGGTCATTATACAGATGAACTGAGAAGGACTTTCAAGAGTATAGCAAGTCTTCATTCCTCAATTTTTGATATAGATTTGTCTTATATAATCCTGACTACTGCCTTATCTCAAATGCTAGCTTTTATTATTATACTTGTTTATACAGTCAGACAGATGTTTAGACTGGATTTGGCATTTTTATCCACCAAACAAGTCCTTCCTAAGGAGATGGGACATTGATTGTGTTTGAGGTATTATTCCAGATGTAACCTCTTCTGAGCAAAGCTACCTTTTGCAATTGACTGATGATGGATTTGTCAGTCCTGATGGTGTTCAAGTGATTCTCCCATTGTTTGGGGATTGCACCTAAGGCACCTATTACTGGTGATACTACCTTTGTTTCTTTTGCTACAGTTGAACTATTTCTATTTGTAGATCTTGTATTTTGTTACTTTCTGCAGTTTCCCTTCTGCAGTTCTTTCTCCTATTATAGTTCATCATACAGTCAGCCAGATGTTTAGACTGGATTGGTATTTTTGGTTCAGTATTGAGTACTTCCTAATAGCAGTGAATATCTCAAAATATTATCCTTACTTTACAGAACTATTTGTGATTGTGTTTTATATTCAGAATATTGGACAGGGCAGGTGAAATAATCAATTTGCCTGGTTTTTAATACATTTCAGCATTTAATTTAATGACCTTCTTCACTATTAAGTTGAAGAGCTATGTAGTCATCTTTAAGTTAGCCAAAAACTATATCTATCTTGTGCATGCTCTCATTATTTCATGATAGCCTGTCTAGACTCTGTTCATAATAACTACAATTGCCTGAATTCTCTCTAAGGTGATTTTATTATATACTTTGAGGGTGCTTCTCTATTGCATTGGAATATATAAAAACACAACTTTAACCCCAGTACAGCTAAGGATGACTGCAGATTTATTAAATGTTGATTTTTTAAAAAGAGTTATTTTTGTTTAAAGAAAGTGGAAAACTCCAAGTAGTCTGCTTGAAAATGACATATTGGAGACAAGAAGGAAATTGAGCACTGCCAGGGTATAATTCTACCATGCTTGAATGCAAAGGACGAAAGGCTCTAAGTCTTCATTCCAATATTATTTTCCTGAAAGCTCCATGAATAGGTTTCTCAATGTGCACATAAAGATTAGCACTGCTGATTTTATAGAATAACCATTGTAAACATGGACTGCACAATTATTATGCAAGTTGTATTTTGGAGGATTAATTTCATTATTGAACAACTACAGTGTTCTTAGTCAATCCAAAATGTTAATAAACCACAAACCTGAACATTTAAGAAAGTAAAAGTGAGGTTTTGCCTTTTTGGGGAGAATATCTATGATATGATATGATATGATCAAAATACTCACTTGCTTAATAATTGTGCACACAGTGTAGTATATATTTTGGGGTTCATATTTATCCCAGAACAGTTCCCATGGATTTGCCTTTATTTCCCTTATTAGATAAAACTAAGAACAACTTTATTGTCACTTTGTATGAACACTAATACATTAAAATGAAATGTCATTGTATACAGTTCTCAAAGGGTCACCACTTCCAATATATACTGTCAAAAGAAGACTAAATGAATAACTAAATAAATACAAATTTATGCCTATACCCACATATAATATACAACCCAGAGAAACAACACTGTGTGATTCGGATGTGTACATGTACATGGCCAGAAGAACGAATCTTGCAAGTTTACCAGACTGATGGCATAGGGAACAAAGCTGTTACAGAATCTGGTAGTTCTGCATTTGCAATGAAATATGTCTCATGCTTTTCATACTATAAATTCCAATGTAATAGAAACATTGAAACCCCGCCTTCCCATGTAAAATTTTCATTCCCAAAGTTTATTTTTTTCTTAGCATTTTTATAAACTAAACATGTTCTCAGATATTATACTGGTTTTTATATAGTACTAAAAGGTTACATTGTTACCCAAAAAGGAGGTGAGCTGCTTTCTCCTATAATCAGTGTTGACAAATCAGGGGTGGGATATGACCGGTAGGCCCCGGTATGGGCGTACCAGTGCCTGCTGGGAGCACCAGGTACCATTCCGGTATGGTGCTCCAGAGGGCCCACGCACCTGCCTGTGCTCCTTACCGGTATTTGAGGTGATTGGAGCTTTCGCGCACACTCACAGAGCGTACAGCACCTTTGCGATGTTCCGCCAAGCAGCTGGAGCAAGTATGCATGTGTGTGCCATGCGCATGCTGCATGTGTACATGTGGTGACACACAGCTCCATTGCACCGTACTGGTTGCAATGGGATTCAGAACCCACCACTGTGATAAATGTATGGTTTTGAACAGGTCTCTTACTCTTTTGATCAGCAGTATGTGGTATTTAGAACTTCCTTGAAAGGAACATATACCTGTAGAAGTTTGGAGAATCCACTAAATCTGTTGGTGGGATCTTATTTATGGATGCACAACTCTTTAGAGCTGAGATTCTAGCCCACTTCTACCAAGTCAGAGGATAAGAAGGAGTGAAAGTAATACAAGAACTTTTTATTTAATCTAATCATAATATATTTTAATTTAAACTAAGTATACATATTAATGTGTAATATTATATATGTATGAATAAATTTTCCTTCTGTCATTAAAACTTACTATTTGGCAGCAGTTTAGATGAAAGTTGGGGTTTGCATAAAAGATGTATTGATTACATTTGACTAAGGAGTCTCGGGCTACAATATAATCTTTCCTTTAAATCAGCATGCACTGATTTTTTTGTATATATTTCTTGGGCATTCTTATCCATGATAATTAAATGTTGATGAAAAAAAGAAATTCAATCTTGCATGATGCCTCTAAATAAATTAATGTGGTCAGCAGTGAACAGTAGATTTATCAACACAAAATAATCAAATATTATTACCCCATCTATTACTATTGTAAAGCAAAAGGAAAGAAAAGAGGACTGAAGTCATTTTGAGTCCTATTTGACACAAATACTCCTTGCAAAAAAACAAAGGAGAAGGAGGAGGAGGATGAGGAGGAGGAGGAGGAGGAGGAGGAGGAGGAGGAGGAGGAGAAGAAGAAGAAGAAGAAGAAGAAGAAGAAGAAGAAGAAGAAGAAGAAGAAGAAGAAGAAGAAGAGAGGGAGGAGGAGGAGCAATAGCAATGGCACTTAGACTTCTATATAACTTAACAGTGCTTTACAGCCCTCTCTAAGTGGTTTACAGAGTAAGCATATTGCCCCCAACAAGCTGGTTCTCATTTTACCCACCTTGGAAGGATGGAAGGCTGAGTCAACCTTGAGCCTGGGGAGGGGGAGGAGGAGGAGGAGGAGGAGGAGGAGGAGGAGGAGGAGGAGGAGGAGGAGGAGAAGAAGAAGAAGAAGAAGAAGAAGAAGAAGAAGAAGAAGAAGAAGAAGAAGAAGAAGAAGAAGAAGAAGAAGAAGAAGAAGAAGAAATGGGAATTGTACTTTCCCTGGACACACTTTCCCCAATGGTTCCATGAATCACATTGTCTGTCTTTTGAACAGGAATCTCTTCTTCTGATCTTAGGACAGGCAGAAATTATGCCATACAGATTTTTTTTAAAATGAAAAGTTTGTTTTGAATGAAAACAATGCAGAAAGCATCATTCCAGGTCTACAGTGAAGATAACAAATAAACTGTTCCAGGTGTGATACATTTTAATGAATTGTGGAAGTGGCAAGATATTGTTAGTTCAAATATGAATCTACCCCAGGATTTGATTCAGGCATAGTTCAGCACTTCAAAAAAAAAATGACCCACATTCAACTAAATCAAAGGCTACCTGATTAAGTTCAGAGCCAGAACTCATCCAATTTCTGAATTTTTATTTTTTATTCTCTTACATACCATTTTAAGTGTACATTCACATAATGGTTATTCTTCTTTACATATATCATTCTTATACATTTATTATTTCATTTAATAGTTTATAATATACAGTTTGGGTTGCTTTATTTACCATTCCTTCCTCCTGTTATAGCTAAGATGACCAGATTTTCAGATTGGTAAAGAGGGACACCATTGACGGGGAGGGAGGGGGGCTTGATTAAAAATTTTATATTTTGTCAAAAGGTCACCCCAGGACACTGAAACCATCATAAATATGAATCTGTTATCAAACAAAATTTTGATCACGTGACCATGAGGATGCTGCAACGGTCGCTAAGTGTGAAAAATGGTCGCAACGGTTGCTAAGTGTGAAAAATGGTCATCAGTCACTTTTTTCAATGCCATTGTAACTTTGGTCACTAAATGTTTCCCCCCTCCTCGAGACACCTCACTTCTTCCTTCATTCCTCTTGCTTATCTACCTTCACCTTATCAGTCTTCTGCTCTTTCCCTCTCTTCCTTCCTTTCTCCTTCCATCCTCTCTTCTTTCCTCACTCACTCCCTTCCTCCTTTTCTCTTCCTTCCTCCTTCCATTCTTTCAACTTCCTTTCTTTTGCCTACCTTCTCTGTCTTTCTGCTCTTTCCATTTCTCTCTTCCTCTTCGCTTCTGTTCTTTCCTCCTTCCATCCTTTCACCTTCCCTCCTTCCTATTTCTTCCTTCTTCCTTCCTTCTGCCTATCTACCTTCACCTTCTCTGTCTTTCTGCTCTTTCCCTGTCTTCCCCTTTCCTCCCTCCCTCCCTTCTTTCCTTTCTAGTTCCATCTTTTCTTCTTTCCTCTCTCCCTCCCTTTTTCTTTCTTCCTTCCTTCCTCCTTCCTCTTGCCTATCAACTTCATCCTCTTTGTCTTTCTGCTCTTTCCCTCTCTTCCCCTTTTCTTCCTACCTTCTTCCCTCTTTTCTCCCTCCCTTCTTCTTTTTCTTCCTTTCTTCTTCCATCTTCCTCCTTCTCCTTCCTCCTTCTTTCTCCTTCCTTCCATCTTTTCTCCTTCCATCTTCTTCCCCCTCCCTTCTTCTTTTCCTTCCCCCCTCCCTCCTTCCTTCCTTTCCTTCCCACTCTCTCCTTGGGAGGGGGTGGGGGTGGGGGTGGCAGCAGAGACCAAATAAAGTCAGAAAATCTTATTAAAACTTTCCTATTTGTTGGATTGCCTTGCTGCGAACTTATAAACCAAATCAGGGGAACATTTTGCAACCGAGGGTGCTGCAAGGAGAGGCAGCCCTGCCCCAGTTTTGCAAGGAATGAGAAATGGTGCTTTAAACTGAAGCAACTGCAATCGGAACCGCAGACAGGGAAAGAAAGAAAGAAAGAAAGAAAGATCCTTGTAGCACAAAACCCACCTTTGCATGGTTGTGAGAACATAAACAAAACAAAACAAAACAAAAGCACAGTGTCCTTCCGCCCTCTGAATGGGACTCAGCGTGACTCCGAGCCGGGCAGGGAGATAAGCACCTTCATTTGCATTCTCTGTGACCATGATGCTTTGCAAGGAACATTTCCCCGGGCTTTTTGCAGATTTTTCCTTTCGTGCTTAAAAAAAAAGAACGGGACTTCTTTAAAACACCACAGGGCTTTGATCCTGACAAAAATGCAATCTCTTCCTTTGTCCTTCTCCTCCTCCATCACTAACAGCTGGGGGCTCAGAAATCGGAGCGAAAAGCCAGTCCTCCATCTCTTCCCTCTTCCTGGATTCACTCCGAAGTTTTAAATCTCCCTTCTGTGCATAAACACTCCCTCCCTTTCTCTCTCTCTCTCTCTCTGTATCTGTTTGTCTCTCACTCTCTGTGTGGCTCTTTGCCTCTATCTCCCTCCCTCCCTCTCTCTGTCTCTCTCTCTCTGTCATTCTCTGTGTGTCTGTCTCTCTCTCTGTCTCTCCTCCCTCCCTGTGTGTGTGTGTGTGTGTGTGTGTGTGTATCCCTGCCACCGCGGATGGGCTCCGGACTAGTGGAGCCTCCTCTTCCTCCCTTTTAACCAGGCGATCTTCGGCTGCTGCACAATCCCAAGGGCACGCACTGCCCGGTTTGCTAAATCCGGCATGGCTTCAGAGAAAGAAGGCGTGTGAGAAAGCCCCCCCCCATCCCCGCTGCCTGAACATTTGAATGAAGGAGGCTGCAGGCTCCTTTGTCCTCGGCTATGCAATTTTCTTTCGTTCTCTGCTGCCTGAACGAGTGAATGAGGCAGAGGGAGAATGAAAGGAGATTGCATCCCTTCTGTCTCCCCGTTGCTCAGAAAAGCAACTGCGGAAAGGTCCTTTGGTGGCAGCAGGCGTCCTAGAACCTGCCTGCTAGCAAAGGACCTTCCCAGTGTTGCTTTTCTGAGCAACGGGGAGACAGAAGGGACAAAATACCGGCCGGCTGGGACGGGTATACACAATGATGCCAGACCAAGATTCCTCCACGATCCCCAGGAAGAGGCAGAGAAGCGAAAAGCAGCCACAGCATCGGCAGGTGGAGAGAGGAAAGGAAGCTGCAGCCAAAGGGGGAGACACTTGTTATGGTTCCCTGCTAGAAGCCGCCAAGGGCTGCGTCCACCGCTCGTGGCTTCCAGGCGCCGTTTGGCAACGGGAGGCCAGCAACCACCGCAGCAGCAACATATTCCCTTGGCAAAGGCAGACGCAACTCCCCGGCAGCTGATCTGCATGCGCGCACACACACACAGCCCCGCACACTCCCTTCCCTTCCACGGCTGGCTCCCTTCCCTAAATCCCTAAAGGCTCCGCTTTGCGGGAGCCAGTACTGTCGCCCGCTTTCCTTCTCTCTCCGTTGTGCTCCGAGCTCTGCCTACACACAACACTGTGACCTTTCCTCTGACAGAAATGTAAATTTTTAGGGAAGGAAGTGCGGAGTGATGGTCTCGGCCGATCGGACCTTCCTGGCCGCCTTTGCCGTTTCCAGCCTCGGTGCAGGGGTAAATGTAGTGCCCTTGCGGTGGCTCCTCCACCCCCTGCCCTTCCCCCACCTGCAGCCCCCCCCGGCCTGGGGGTGGGTGTCTCCCGGGGGAGCCTGGCTCGTTTGTCCCGTGCAAGAGTTGTCGGCGGGCGCGGATGTGCTTTGATTACGGCGGGCATGCGGCGCTCTTGCTCCACTGGGCTCCTGGTTCCCTCCCTTCAGCCCCGTTCAGACAAGCTCTTTGGCTGCGCCCATGTTTGCTTTGACAGAAATCACTGCAGCCCCAAGTGCGCCGATCTCGGCGTTTTTCGCATCGGGGCGTGCTGCAAGAAGAGGGAGTGAGTGAAGACCTTTTCTAGCCGGTGCAAAGGACTTCCCAAGACTTGCTTTGCAGCAATCCAGACTCACTCACTCCCTCTTGCAGCCCGCTCCATGCGAATCCCCCCCTCCCCGCATCTTCTCCCGGGTTTCTCTCTCAGGGTAGGGAGGCCGTGGGCTGGTAGTAGCCACTGCGGTCTGGCTTTCCCTCCCCCCACCCCGCCTCCTCCACTAGCCTTTGTCCCTCCACAGTAGAGTGGCTGGGGGGAGGAGACGGCCCGCCCGCCCAACTCCTCAAAGGGGGAGAAGGAGAGGAGTGCAGTCTCCTCCCCCCAGCTGCCCTACTGTGGAGGGACAAAGGCTAGTGGAGGAGGCGGGGTGGGGGGGAAAGCCAGACTCCCTAGGGAAGGCCTTCCGTTGCTAAAGGCCGCCGCCACCCACTCGAAACGGCGAAGCCTCCCGATTCCCATCGGTTACTCACCAGTGAAGCAGCAAAAGCAAACGGCGAAGGCGAAATGCAATGGAGACTCACGCGGCGTGCTTAAGCAGACTCCAGCCAATCAGTGAGCTGGCTGGGATGCCGCGTGCTTAAAGTTTTCCATCCCAGCCAGCTCACTGATTGGCTGGAGTCCAGGCCAATCAGTGAGCGGCAGGCTGGGCTGGCTTAGATTTTTAGTGTAGAATAGAATAGATGGGGGAATGGAACGAGCAAGCTAGCGGCAGCTGATGGGTGGGGGAGCCAGCGAACGCCAAAATAAAGCGGGTTTTTTTTAGAACGGCCCGGGACGCGGGAAAAATTATGAAAACGTGTGCCTGTCCCACCAGATGCGGGACATCTGGTCACCCTAGTTATAGCACTACCTTATTTTCTCTTTCTTTTCTCTCTCCCTCCCTTCTCTGCTTCCTTCCTTCCTCCTCTCCTTCCCCTTCCTTCTTCCCTTACCTTTCTCCTACTCCTACTCATCCTCTTCCCCTCCCTACCCTCTCTCCTTCTGTTTCTCTACCTTCCATCCTCCTCTCCTTAACTCTTTCTTCTTTCCCCTGTCTTCCTTTCATTCTCTCCTCCTCTCTCCCTTTCTTTTCTATTATTGTAGGTGTCTCTTTCAGGTCTCAGTTTATGTTTCCTTGGGATGGTATTTCCGCAAACCCAAATATAATTTAATATCATTTCTTATTCCCTTACCTTTGCTAATCTATCCTAAGTATATCCCCCCCTGTTGTGTCTTGCTCTTGTATATATTTATATATTTAATATTTTCTTTTCTGTTTTCTCCTTCCTCCCCCCCTTTTCCATTTAACAGTGCATCGTCTGGGTTCAATATCTTCTCCCTACTTTCTTTTCTAGTTTCCTTTCTCTAGCCAATCATAAAATCTTCCCCATGTCTTGAAATACTCCGATTCCTCTTTATCCTTTATTTTCATTGTCAACCTATTCATCTCTGCACAATCTAATATCTTTTTTATTATCTCTTCATCTGTTAGTAGCTTATTTAGTTTCCAAGTTTGGGCAAATATGATTCTTGCTGCTGTAGTTACATTTATAATCAAATAGGTATTCTCTTTCTTAAATTTCTCTGGGATAATACCTAATAAAAATATCTTTGGTCTAAATTCTATTTCTTCTTGTAACATTTTCTTTAACCATACTCTTATCTTAGTCCAATATTTCCTTGCTTCTGTACATGTCCACCACATATGATAATAGGAACCTATTGCTTGTTGACACTTCCAACATTTTGCTGATTTATCTTTGAACACCTTTGCTAATTTTTCCATGACATGTGCCATGTCCAACATTTTGTACAAGTTTTCTTTGAAAACTCATCAAATCAATTAGCTCTCAGTCAATCTGAATAGGGCGAATATTTGGACACAATCTTTGGACAGAATTAATAACACTTTCTGGGAAAGTGTTGAATTCTGTACAGTAAAGATTTTGATTTTGGAATACAAGCAATATCTTTCGTGTGGAACTATGACTAGTGCATAGTTTTGTCAACTTTTAATGTCAGCTTAAGATTGATCTGTTCATGGAGTTTTTTGGTCACTGATGTTGTTGTATCTTTTATTCTGGAAAAAAAGATTATAGCAATAGCAATATCAGACTTATATACCACTTTACTAATAGTTTTAAAGAGTAAGCATATTGCCCCCAACAGCTTGAGTCCTCATTTTACTCACCTCAAAAGGATGGAAGGCTGTGTCACCCTTGAGCCTAGTGAAGTTTGAACTGCTAAATTGCAAACAGCTGGCAGACAGCAGAAGTAGCCTGCAGTACTGCACTCTGACCACTGTGCCACCACGGCTCATTTAAATAAATTAATTAATAGATAATAGTCCATAAGCATTTTTCAATATGGTTCTATTGCTCACCCTTCAACTTATCTCATTACTTCCTGTTTATGATCCTGGCCTTGATGCAGAAATGAAACCTAAATGTAGGCTTTTTACACTCAGCTTAGTTGCATCCACTAGTCATTATGAGCCAATAAACAAGTTTCAAGCAGCCTCATTTGCCTCAAGGAAAGCTGAAGCCATTGTAGGTACATAATGATTGACAATTACTGATTAGTGTAACAGTACTGGAGTTTAGCACAGGGATGGGTTGCTGCCGATTTTACTAGCGGTTCGCAACACACATGCAACACACACATGTGTGTGCATGTGCATTGTTCAGTGTAAATTGTTCTTTGTGCATGCATAGAACAATTTACAGTGAATTGCGCAAACACAGTCACTAAAAACCAAAATGGTGGTGGCGGTGAGTGAACTGGTTTGGGGGCGTGGCAGGTTTGGGGGCGTGGGTTGCTGCCAGTTCTGCAACCCAGGCCTGAATTCCACTACTGGTTCGGCCTCTGGTTTTAGCAACTATGTATAAGGCAAACTAATATGTGACTGCCTATAGATTTACATTCCAGTGTTATAATACTCACAGATAAACCGTATGTCCTCAATTTTGAATAGCTTTTTATTTCTATGTATTGTATAGAACATTGTCTATGCCTTTTTTTCTAGCAGTATATAGCCAATGAAAAATTATGGTCTGCCCTCACCATTATTTTGAAAGCACACTATTTCTCATGCAATTTATGCTTCTTATGCTATTTGTCCCCTTATCTCCTTTGCTAAGCTGCAAGGATAAAGTTCAAATTAAACAATGAACAAGAACACAGCAGAAACAACTGAGAAATTATGCTTCAGTTGCTCTGGGATCATCTGAAGGCAAGCAGAACATTATGTGCAATTGATTTTAATTGATCATTCAGAACTTTAAATATCAATGATAAAATGCTGCAAGTTACTCAAAAAAATGTGCAGCATGGAACGTTTTGCCATGATTATGACAGATGGGTTTGTTTAATATTCATACACCTGGTGATCAATTTGTCTTAGTTCCAAGTTCTCTTGCTTAAATGAGCCAATACCCAGTTTGGAGCTGAACTACCCTATCTATTAAATCCCCATTGCCTTCCCAAATTGATACTCCAGGGCATCATGAATGTTTATGTTAAAGAACTATAACAGCAAAAGAAGAGAAACCTGGAGAAAATTAGGTGTCCATTCTTAAAAGAACAGACATTATAGACCATTGTCTATAAATCCATATAACTAATATCATAAGTGATACAAAAATATACTTGCATTGATAAACACAGCTACTAGGCAGTCATTCCCATTAAATTCCACCATGAATTTTGGATAAGCAGTACTTTTTAAACTCCAATTTGCGGATCAATAACATAATGCTGAGGGAGCGGATTGATTGTGTGACTTCTATTTATTTTAATTATTGTTTCTTTATTATCTTGGTATATACTGCTTTTTCAGAATTGCTCAAAGCAGTTTAGAAGGTCTCATCTGAAAGGGCAAAATTGTTTCCCAGATTGTGCTGTGTAAACTTTTTAAAATAGCCATTAAAACACTCTTCAATAGAGCCATTAAAAAAACTAACAATCTTAAAGAAATCAAAAAGTAAACATTAAAACAAGGATCATTGTGAATAGAAGGAGGAAGAAAAGAGGAGGAGGGGGAAAGAACAGAAATTTGAACAATCAAAAAGATAATCTAGTAGTGGTATATTTTGAAAAAATAAATAAAAAGACAGTGAGGGAGTCAGTTATTTCCATGAGGAAATAATGCACAATAAACCAAACAACTAAATAGTAATGTGAGCCAATCAGAATGACATCAAGCAGAATTCCCCCACTGATCTCCTTGTGCAGGTTGGATGGTACTGCGGAATTTAAGTCTTTAAGCCCTAAAAATTCAAGTCTTTATAGACTAGTGTTTATATTAGTCCTATATTAGCCCTAAAAATTCAGACTAATGTAGGGTGACCAGACGTCCTGCATTTGGCGGGACAGACACGACTTTTCATAATTTTTCATGCGTCCCGGGCCATTCCCAAAAAATCCCGCTTAATTTTGGCACCTTCTTCGACTCGCTCCCCCGCCCATCCTCTGCCGCTCGCATGGGCAGGGTAGCGTAGTGAGTGAGCGGGCGGGTGGGCTGGGGAGTGAGCTCGCCTTTCCAGCCCCACTTCCGGACAAGCCGTGGGAAAGCCTCCACGAAAAGAGCCACCTAGGGCCGCCGCTTCTTCTCCGAACTCAGAGTAAGTGACTGGCGGGGCGAGTGAGAGGGCGGATGGTGGTGGGATCGCCACCCGCTGCACTGCAGCTGACTCGCCCCGGGCCGGGCGGGCTGGGAGGCTTTGGGTGTCCGGGCGGGAAGAGCGTGGAGGAAGGCAGAGCGGCGCTTGACGCGACTCTGCTACTTCTGCTGGAGGAGCCCCTAGATAGGGAAGATGGGTGGCGGGGTGGAGCAAGGGAGCGCAAGCGATGGATCCCGGGCTTATATGCAGACGGAGGCACAGGAGTACTGGAAAAGTGCTCCACTCATGCACCCACCGGGACGGAGCACGCTCACTTGCTCCAGTCCTGCCTGCCGGCACGCTAAAGTACCAGCATGATTTTGTAGGGCTGGCTTGCCGCTTGCCTTCCACGTCGGCCTGCACGGAAGGCAATCCAGCCCTTCAAAGTCATGCCGGCACTTTAGAACTCGGCCACCATTCAGCGAAACATGTTTGAAGGGCTGGCTTGCTGCTTGCCTTCCACGTCGGCCCGCGCAGAAGGCAAGCCACACTTCAAAGTCATGCCGGCAGTGGGAAGCCTTTGCTGGCCCGACACCAGCTCTGAAGTTGCTTTCCTTTCTACTAAAGCCCCTGCTCAGCAAAGCAAGTGCAGGGAAGTCCTTTGTGCCGGTTAGAAAAGGTCTGCCATGAAGTGGGAAGCTGACGCACCCCCCTCCTCTCTGCCCCCCTCTGCAACCCCGGATACCCTCTGCCGCCATGCCTGAAGCATGGGAGCACTCACCAGCCGGCAGACCACTGGAGTGGAAGAGGTGGATGTCCCGTCCAATTCCCTCTACAGATACCCCCAAAAATCTGGTAAGACGGAGTGAGCAGGGTGGGATGGGGGGAATATGCGAGAGGTTTGCGGGGAGTCCCTCATGGCAGGGTTTTGTGCGCGCTCCGTACTCTGAGTTGAGGGAATGGCGAGCAGCGGCTGCAACCCCAGAGCTCGGCTAGGCGAGAGCTTTAAGGCGAGCGGCGGGACGGACACTTGCTGTCAATTTCCCCCCCTTGTGCCTTTTCGCAGCTGTCCCATCGTTCTCCCGCCAGTGGGGCTGCTCCTGTGACGGGGTTCCCCCCCCGGTGGCTGCAAAGGAGTTTCCCGAGAGTTTTAGAGGGTCAGGAGTACGACCCTCATTGCAACGTCGCACTTTGCAAGCTCCGGCTGCTTGGGAGGTGGTTATTTATTTATTTTTTTCTTCTCGCTTCCGCTTTCTTGCCGGCGTGCAAGGATTGCGGTGGCGGCTTGGATGGAAATAGTGACATTCGTGGCATCGCGCTTGGGGTTAAAAGCTGCTTTTCGTTCACGGCAGCAACTGCTCTTTGAGAATTCTTGCTTGAAAAAACAGGACTTCCTCACGCGGTCCTGAATTGAGGTCCATCTCCCTCCACCCCTAATTAAAAAGCCCCTGGTAAATTCTTGCCTGTCGTGTGCCACTTGGCATGCCTGCCTGTTTAGTTGTTACTGCACTGATTGCATTCTAAAATACCCCATCAATCTTCCGATCTAACATTTAACCATCCCCGCTGCTAATGAGAGTTCGTCCCTTCGCCCGCCAAGTTGGAGTCGGCGATGGGACGCGCGGGGTCGGTCAGTGGCTTGTTCGCTTGCTCCTCCCACTGCGGCGCCAGCAGCAATGGGATATGCTTGGAGAAGGGAGAGCCAGAGCCACCTGCCCGGATTTGTGCCCCAGCCGTTGCCACCGCTTCTGCTGCTGCTGCTGCTACTGCAGCCACCAGAGACTCCTTCCCCTCCACCGCCCGCATGGGGTGGGGAGTGAGCATGCAAAATGAGAAAAAAAGGAAAGGGCGACAGCTCCAGGACCCAGCGACCCGTGGGAGCGCTGGAGGAACCGGCGGATGCTATAGCTGCTTTTCATTTCTCCGCCTCTTCCTGCGGATCGTGGAGGAATCTTGGTCTGGCATCATTGAGGAGAACCCACCGCACACCTGTTTCGAGGCTCATCACTAGCAAAAACCCACTGCTAGAAGATGGGGAGGGTAGCCTGGGTCTTCTCGGGCCAGGATTGGACCTTCCTGGCTGCCTTTGCCACTGCTGCTGCCGCTTGGTGGGTTCTCCTCAATGATGCCAGACCAAGATTCCTCCACGATCCCCAGGAAGAGGTGGAGAAGCGGGGCGGAGAGAGGAAAGGAAGCTGCAGCCGAAGGGAGAGACGCTCGCCCCCGTGTTCAGCAAAACAAGCCCGCTAGCGGCGCCTGTGCTGTGGTGGGAAGCGAGCTGCGGGTCCCCCCCCCGCCACCGCCTTCTTTACCTCTGCCTCTTGATGCTAATACAACTACAGCCATGAGTCACCTGTTAACTGCTATTAGCAAACAGCAAGAGGCCAATCCAGATGGAGTGGTGGTGGTTGCAGGCGATTTCAATCAAGCCAATTTAAAGACTGTCCTCCTTAAATTTTATCAGTACATAGATTGTTCCACTAGAGGGAAAAATACCTTGGATCAGGTATTTAGTAACATCATGCATGGATACAGAACTATGCCTTTACCCCATCTGGGACGGTCAGATCATATATCTTTGTTCTTGATCCCATCATACAGACCTCTTGTCAACAGAATTTGACCATCAATTAAAAAAATACAAGTGTGGCCAGAGGGTGCATTGGAGCAACTTCAAGATTGCTTTAGGAACACTGATTGGGCATTGTTTGAGGAAGACAATATTGATACCCTTTAACAGTACTGTTTTATATCAAAAGCTGCATTGATGTTGTTACTACCACCAGACAATTACGGGTGTTCTCTAACAATAAGCCCACGATAAATAGAGAAGTGTGTCTTTTATTAAGAACTAGGAATGCTGCTTTCCACTCTGGTGATGTGCTACAGTATAGCAAGGCGAGAGCTAAATTGAAAAAGGGAATCAGGGATGCTAAAGGTACGTACAGTTGGAGGATTGAACATCTTTTTGAGAACTCAGACTCTTGTTGGCTATGGCAAGATCTCTGACAAATCACGGGGAAGAGCAATAAAAATACTTTGTCTAGCGGTAATGTCTCTTTGGCAGAACAGCTAAATCAATTTTTCAGCCGTTTTGAGGGGGAAACAGGAACAACCATCATTCCAGCATCTACCACTGATAGTATACTACTAACACCTACCATTGATAGACAACCACTTCTACTGCGGAACTCTGATGTGAGACACACTTTCCAGAATGTCAACATCCAGAAGGCAGTTGGGCCTGATGGAATCACGGGACAAGTTGTTAGGGACTGCGCTGCAGAACTAGCTGGAGTGTTCACGGATATTTTCAATCTATCCTTGTTGCAGTGCTCTATCCCTACCTGCCTGAAGACATCCATTATAGTGCCAGTCCCTAAGCAGACAGTAGTGGTATCTCTTAATGATTATAGACCAATAGCTTTAATAGTTGTCATGAAATGTTTTGAGAGACTGATGTTGAATTATATTAAGGCTAGACTTCCATCTATTTTGGATCCATAGATCAACTGATGATGCAATGTTTATTGTTGTCCATACTGTATTAAACATTTGGAACAACAGGGAACATATGTTGCTATTTGTGGATTATAGCTCTGCTTTTAATACCATTCTACCCAACAGGTTGTCTCTTAAAATGTCCAATTTGGGTATAAATCAGAGGATTTGTTTGTGGATAAAGGATTTTCTGACAGATAGGCCACAGTCAGTAAGGATGGGATCTCACCATTCTTCTACTCTGATATTAAGCACAGGAGCCCCCCAGGGTTGTGTGCTAAGCCCCTTCCTCTATTCTTTGTACACACATGACTGTACCCCATTGTATAACACCAACACAATTATTAAATTTGTGGATGACATGACAGTGGTGGGGCTCATTGATAAGAACAATGAGTCTGCTTATAGGAAGGAAGTACAAGGGCTGACATTGTGGTGTAAAGAAAGTAATCTTACACTTAACACCAAAAAAATCTAAAGAACTTATAATTGACTTCAGGAAGAAGAGAGATGTACATTTACCATTGTACATAAATGGTGAAGAGGTGGAGAGGGTTGGTAGCTTTAAATTTCTGGGCATTTATATCTCAGAGGACCTGTCATGGACTATTAATGCTAACATGCTTGTGAAGAAGGCACAGAAGAGGCTGTACTTCCTGAGAATGCTAAGGAAGATAAATCTATTTCAGCATCTACTTCTGTCCTACTATCGCAGCACCATTGAGAATGTCCTGACATATGGCATTCTTGCATGCTATGGGAGCAGCTCTGCAGCAGACAAAAAAGCTCTTCAGAGAATTATTAAAGCTGCCCAGAATATCATCGGGCTCCAGCTACCAGCCCTGGATGGCATCTTTGCATCTCGCTGTTTGAAGAAGTTGCATAACATCCTCAGAGACGCTTCCCATCCTGCTTACAATCTTTTCAGACTGTTGCCTTCTGGCAAAAGATGTAGAACAATTCAAACTAGGACCAGACATCTTCTGAATAGTTTTTATCCCAGAGCTATAATTGGACTCAACAATGAACTAAAGGGTCACCATCAGTGAGCTATTGGACAGCACTACTTGGTCTGTTATGTGGATGGTTCAGGGGCAGAGTTTTTTCTTGGTGGGTGGGGTGTTTGGGGATTGTTATGGATGTTGCAACTGGTCTCTCTGTGTTACCAATGTTCCCTCTAAGCTGCGTGGCTGTGCGGCCTCGCACATAACAAGAAAACACCGCGCAGAAGTTTCAAACTGCCACACAGTGTTTTTTTAATGTTTTAAAATATGACTAAAAATATCCTCCCTCCCTCCCTTCTCTCTCTGCACCGAACTCTCTCCTCCATCTGGTGATTGGTGAAATCAAGGAAGACTCTGCCCGGAGACCAATGACGCTGCAGAAGGGAGAATTCCCATTGGTCCTCTGGGGCTTCATCGGTTCCTGGGAAAACGCAATTCGCTGGTTGTAGCCTGTGTTTCTCTGCACATCCGGGGTTTCTCAGGTATTGCGTCTTCTGAACCCCGTTCTGGGCTTGGCAGTATTTCTGTAATCCGTTCACTTTGCGGAGAGAGGGAAGCAGCGTGGAGTTGGACTGCCTGAGCAGTCCACGGGATCTTGAGACTTGATTTTTGAGCAGTACCAATCCATTCCACTCTTTCCTTTCCCTTTCTGTCCTTCTTCTATCTTCCTTTCCTTTTCCTTTCCTTTTCCTTTCCTTTTCCTTTCCTTTTCCTTTCCTTTTCCTTTCCTTTTCCTTTCCTTTTCCTTACCTTTTCCTTTCCTTTTCCTTTCCTTTTCCTTTCCTTCTTTTCCATTTCCTTTCCTTTCTCCTTCTTTTCTCCTTTCTTTTCCTTTCTCTTTTCCTTTTCTTTCCTTATTTCCTTTTCCCTTTTTTCTTTTCCCTTCCCTTTCCATTCCCTCCCTTCTTCATCCTTTCCTTTCTTCTTTCCCATTTCCTTTCCTTTCTCCTTTCTTTTTTCCTTTCCTTTCTCTTTTCCTTTCCTTTTCTTCTTTCCCATTTCCTTTCCCTCCCCCTTCCTTCCTTCCTTCCCTTCCTTCCTTCCTTCCCTCCTTCCTTCCTTCCTTCCTTCCTGGGAGTCTGAGGGAGAGGGAGGGGACCCTTTTCCTCTTTGCCCCCCTCCCCAACGTTTGCTCTGATGGCAGTTATGGCTAAAAAAAATTCAGGTGCTCAGGCATGAAAATGTGCCGCTCAAACACTATACTTTTCCACACAAACTGAAAAAAAATGAGAGGGAACATTCGGTGTTATGTGAATTTCGTTGTATGTATAAATGTACAATGACAAATAAAGTATATATTAGCCCTAAAAATTCAAGTCTTTATAGACTAATGTCTAGTTTAATTAGTGAGTTCTGTACTAGTTGCAGTTTATGGACCATTTTTGAGGTTTCCAAATAAATACTTCACATTAATTTGATTAAGAGGTTATTACTGAGGCTATGTTACCTGAGAGGCCAATTTACCAACAAAAGTTGTGCACCAGCTCTCCTTGGGACTGAGGCTACTTGGGCTCCAAGTGACAAAACTGGAATGAATGAAAGTCCACAAAGTCCATCCCAATTCTCTTGGAATAAATGTTATTTTGTCCAGGACATGCTTTCTTAATAATTCCCAGAGCTAAGAAACCAATTCTTTTATTTTGTTTTTATTTTATGTCTCTTTCTTCCTTTGTCTCTTCTTTTTTACCTTTCTTTCTCCCTTCCATCCATCCTTCCTTCCTTCCTACCTTCCTTCTTAATTTCACAGTACTTATTTCTCTCAAATGAACTTGAATTTGTTGGTGCTCATCCAGCCATAATCCATTTGCCTCTAAGCAATTCTAAAACACTTGCACAGCAACTGAATTCACTCAGGTGATGTTAGAGCTGGTGCCATCAACATATTGCTGATACACGTTCCATTTGTGGCTGACTACCTTCTATTTTCTGGTAGATATTAACAGCAGAGGTAAAATAATGTAATCCTATTAATTGTAATGATGCAAGTACAATGGGATCAGGTAGGAATCTACCTGATTCAAC
This sequence comes from Thamnophis elegans, assembly GCF_009769535.1. NCBI lineage: Eukaryota > Metazoa > Chordata > Lepidosauria > Squamata > Natricidae > Thamnophis > Thamnophis elegans. Next base: position 47,791,822 of record NC_045544.1, on the reverse strand, counting down.
CTTCAGGTGGTCTAGTAGGCAACCCAGTGTCTCCATTTTTCAAGTTTCTGAGATAAAGTCTTATGATCAATTTTTGTCAACATTCTATGTTCTAAATGACAGATCAAGAAATCAATATAATAGTAGACACCCTGTTTCTCTTTGGTTAAAATATCATCAATCATGGCAGCAGAGACTGTTTCAGGGCTATTTTCAGGCTTGAAGTCAGACTGTAATTGATCTATTTATATAAAGAAATCTAAACCTATCTTCTTGATATATGTGCAAAGGAGCAAGCTTCAGGTTTAAGGTCCAAATGCAGTAAATAGGGAAAATTAAACAGAGAACCTAAGCTTGTTTATGATAAATGAACAGTGAAAAATGAGCTTCCTAGTGGGATTTGAAAAGAATCATGTAGTGAGTTAGCCATTTGAAAGAGCAAAATTGCTCCTAAAGCTGTGCTGTCTAAACAACATACTTGAACCAAGATGGGAAAAATTAAATTAAACTCATCCAAGTCTACATATTATTGCAAATTTAGCAATTCATGGAAAAGAAGCATCATGTAGACAAAGGCCAGAAAACTCTAGTGACCCATTTGTCTGGTTGTTGTTGTTTTTTTCTCTCCTCAGTAATGCTATCAAAACATAACTACCATTAAATATGTTATAAAATTCTCTAGTGTATTTTATTATTATGAGTAGAGCAAGGGTTCACTGATTTCAACAGAGTCATTCTAGTATCTTGGTTTGGGGACTTGGTAATGAGAATTAAGTCAATGTAGGAACCTTAGGAGACAATCAGTCAGTGACCATGGATGTGTAGCAAATGATTAAAAGAGAAGATAAAAGTGGGTTATTACAAGGTTATAACCTCTCCAAAAAATTACAGTACTTACATAAAGAGTAGAAATACTATTTTGGGCACAACAATTTAGAACTGTAGCTTTGGGAATCCAAATAACATGAGTTGCTCATGATGCAATAACTTAGGTTTTTATTTATAAAGCGCAGGAGTAATATCCATCTTGACTAAGAGAAATGGAACAAGGGACTTGACATAATTATCCTAAGGTTAGGGGGAGCTTGAAATAGGGTATATAAATTCATAAATATGATGTGATTACCAACATTTATTCCTTGCATTTATTCATCAACCTTCTTTTGTGAACAGAATTAATTCATCCTCTTGCTTGAGCTTAAGCTCTTACAGATGTCAATTCAGAAGAAAAAAGAGTCTTGGCAAGAGGAAAACAGCAGCAGAAGCATGATGTTAGACTCTACTAAAGTGTTGCACTTTGTGAATGTTCAGAAAATTCTCTATGTAAAAATCTGTGGACATAAGTTCATTTCTGACATTCAAATGTAGAAAATTAAAAATTATCTCATGAACTGGCAATCACTTTTCTGGGTGAAAAATGAAGAGGATAAGTTCCCAAGATAGATAATTTTTGAAAGCATATCTTTGAAATATACTGCATAGAGTATATTAGTATAATATAGTACAGTATATTATATCTATATTTTATATACCACACAAGATATAGATCACCTGCAGCAAATTCATTTTTAAATTATTAGGTCTAGTCCAAATACTCAATGAGTACACTCCATTTCCTCAAATCCATAGCTATTTCAGATAATGATATATTTAAATTCAAACTGATCTTTTGAAGTGTCTGTCTTAAGTTTTGTCAATCCAAGTGCCAAGTTATTTTCTGTAGATTTAAGTTTATACCTTAAATCTTATCTTCTGCCTCTAGTCAATAAATGACAAGTCTTCTCCAATAAAAGCTTTTCCTCATAAGTTCTCTTAGAATTGGTATATCTTCTATAAACTGGATAGCCTTAGGTCCAATTATGGAAAATAGTTGGATTCCTGCATCTTTTCTATTTATTTCTGCATTCTATCTTCATTTCCTTTCTTTGCTACACTGTTCATAATTCCGCACTCATATTGGCTCTTTGGAAAATAAAATATAAAATTTTATCTATTGCTCTCTCCAACAATTTTATTTATTGTTTAATGGCTTTAATGATGCTATATGCTGCTTGTCAGGGCTGCTTCACTCAGTAACCAAGAAAGAAACCACTCAACTCCATTTTGCAGAATTGAGAGTACTTTTACTGGTTATGAGTAGATAGTAGCTAGGCAAAGCAAGATCTGAGGCAAAAGCGCGTGTAAACATAGATATCAATATGTGACCCAACCCCCTCCCCTTGGTAACCCCAACCCATAGTCCAATCCTAACACCCCACAGGTGTCATGTGGGAGACATCTTCAAAAATCATCATCAGGTTGGTATGCCGGATAGTTGGCCTTGGCAGCAACTCCTCTCTCTGCAGCATGCACAGTAGCTGGTGAGAACAACTCCCTTTTTACAGTCACTCCTGTGCTGACACTTCCCTCACCCAAATACCATGCCCCCCTCCCCATTTCAATGGCAGCCGAAAAACAAGCAGCAAAACAGAGGCTAGTAGTTCTCTCTAAAATAAAATAGCCAACACTAAAAAAACTTTGAAATCTATGCTCTGCTAAAAAGATAAGCTCATGCATCAGCTTTAACACTCGAAGACAAGTCTTACTTCCAATGACAAATCATTCCATAATATAGATCCAACCATGGAAAATGCAAAATTAATTGTTAATATTAAATGCAACTATAATGGGACCTTGAAAAGGTACCACTGTAAAAGCGATACAGTAATCTGGATTTATTATAAGATATATTATTTAAGAGCAAATCTATCCTGTACTTTGAGTTTCAGAACACAAACAATATATTATTCATTTCTCAGCATATTCATCAGAGCAATTTGAGTTATTGGATGCCAATTCACTAGTTCTCCCTCACAATTTATATTATTTCCAGAATAGTAGCATCAGCAGGAAATGTTAGATAGAATTAGATAACACTCAAATACCTTAATATGTAATTTCCCAGGGTAAAAAAAAACAGCATGATGTTGTAAGCAGATTATACTGGAAGGGATTTTCCTATTTGCATTAAACAGCAACAGCATGCTTTGCCAACATCTTTTTCTTTTCATGTTTCTGTGATTTTTGCCTCCAAAGTAACACCATGTGACATCATCTCTGGGCAGCTTCAATGTATCTAATCATAAGACTGTATAGCCCATTACAAAGGAAATTAAAATTGACCTTGGGGAAGGTGTGAGCGAGATCTTAATGAGGAGTACAGACAAGAGATCACATAATTCAGAGATTGAAGAAAGCATGAGAGAAAGCACAAAATAGTCTTCCCTTGATTTTGTTTAGTGCAACAGTGAGAAACTTGGACAGGCTTTCAAAATTCTGTTATCATACCCTTCTATTGTAAAGTAACTATTCTAGAAAATCTGCAGTGACTGGGTTTTTTAAATTATTTATTTAGTCTACCATGAAATTTGAAATCCATTACCTTGGGGGGGAAATCAGATGACTGGCAATGTGAAAATAGGTACTAGAGGCAGGACTGAGTTCAACAAATTTCAAAGTTTAATACATTTCAATAATGTTTTGTTGACTCAAGAATTGGTCTTCAGCTCATCTGTGGGGAAAAGCCTTTTGACTACTAACAGACAAAACAAATTTGGAGAAGATAAGAGTCAATGGAATTCAAAATGGATGGCTTACATCTCTTATGGGCATGAAGGGACTAGGACTCATCATGACTTGTTTCACCCCAACCTCACGTTCAAATGTCATTTCTTACATCTAATCAATGAGAGAACATGCTTATTTATTTTAATGGCTATTTATGTACAGCAACTATATCCTGCCACAATCAGTTTGATTTTCAGTGGCTTACATGATAACAATTTAAAGCATTCATGTTCAGTATGATCTTAGTAACAGTGCCAATAAAAATTGTCTCAATCAATAGCCATATTCAACTGTCCTTGCCTCATGTTGTGTGCATAGGAGTGGGTTTTTTTCTCTCTCACTGTGTGTATGTAAAAATGTCAAACAAAATATTGATTGTTAACTGCAAAGCATTTCCAAAATGTGGTATGAATACATGAAGGCATTATGCCAACTAAATCCTGTGGAGAAATGGAAATGCTCAGGAGCCAATACCTGACAGGAGTCCAAACAAAATGAACCATGCTAGTCTACAAACATGATGAACCTATAGCATCACAACTTCCATTTTGTGATTTGATCCTCACTGTGACTGAGATAGAACAATATCAGTTCCATTGTTTGGTGCCAATGAAGGTATGAAATAACAGGGTTATAGTATTAATCTAAAAGTGTTGTCATGGTCACATATACAAATGCTGTCAGCTGACATTATTACATAGATATAAGACAGTCCAAGAACAATCAGGATATTCTACCAGAACTTAAACTTAAATGGTCTCCTTAGGATAAGAATGGGAAATCCCTATGCTACTCTAAAAAAAAGACAAAATATTAGTTCAGCTTTGTATCCCAAAATCTATTACTGTAAATAATCTCTTTTTGTGTCACTTCATTTGTTGGTTTCATTGATAAAGTGCTGGTCATTGATGATTAATGATTAATGAATAAAAAATATAATGTAGTCATCTTGATTTACAGTGTAGCTTATGCAATATCTACCATTCACCTACCATACTTATGTTTGCAGTTTTGTTGAAAGGCCTTCTTATTGGTTCTAAGATTTGCTCTTAATTTTTAACAATGAAGAACAATCTAGAACACATAGCAAGGGGAAGGGAAAGACCGAGAGAGGAAAATAAGCCTGAATGTTTTATAAAAATTACTCAGATAAGGGCAACTAGCATCCCAAGTTATCTGTATCACTGGAGCATGAGCAATTGGCATCTTATTTACACTTTGCAAACATATTTGCGCTAGTGAATCAATTTAAACTTCCTAGGGGATGTAAATCGAAGGGCAAGCACAAAGAGAAAGGGCAAGGAACAAAGGACAGAAAAACACCTCAGCTAACATTTCTTACCAGCATTGGTAAGACCTTTGATTAAAACTGGTCTGTTTAGAATTCTTAAATACAAATATCAGATTGCATATAATGATATACACTCCCTACAAATCTTTGCTTCAGGAATAGGAAGATTGTTGCCCTGTTTCCAAAAGATAAAAAAATGCAGAATATAAACAATGAAGAATGGAAATAACCAACTCCTAAGTTTGTCTAAACAGGCTAAACCACAGTTTCATATACATGTCAAGACGCATGAGAGAACGTTTGTCTAGGATTACCCTCGAGGACGAGCTCCACCCTCGAAGGCATAACTTAGTTTTCACAATAACTTTCCTTTACCGTTACCCTTTTCCACCTCAAATATGGCTTCGTCTCACGACTGTTATTTTTTAAAAGCCAAGCACTGCTCATTCCAGATTAGGCTCTCACCATGGGGTCAGTCAAAAGGGTAAACAATGCTGCATTTCCATCAGACATTTGGGGGCCCTGAATTTGAGAGCAAAAGTTTGGACTTCTCTTTCAGCATGCACAATGTATGCCTCACCAAAAAGGCTTCCAGGCAACAGAATCATATTAAATAGGCATTGATTGTTATAAATATTTCCATAACGTTCTGGTAAATAACCATCAGAAAAAAGAACCCCATATGTCTACTCTCAGTGTAAGTTACATCATTGTTTATCATAGGTTGTCTCTGTCATATTGGCATTCAGAAAGAAAAGAGTTATTTGGTTGTTTGTATGCCCATTTTTATTGTTAGAAACCTTAAACTTTTTAAAAAATGAAAAGTGTATGCAAAGAAGAAAGTAGTAGCAAAATACTTTAAATAATCCTGGAAAACCTTGATATAAAATAAAAATAAAAAATTAGCAATGCATTATTAATATATATTCTTTATCACACTATATAAATATGAGAAACTTGAAGACCGAAGAGCCACCATCTTATGTGAAGCTGAAAACACCACCCTAAAGATGGTGAGTGGGACCTCGCCGAAACATTGCCAAGACAATCTTAATCTTACACAGGAAAAGACCCAAATACAATATAGAAGCTGCCGTCTATCTATAAATATTGGTGGGGGGTGTGGAGTACTGGCTTCGTTGCTATAAGTGGGTTGGTTGGCTGTGTTGTTACATCTTGATTAGTTGATGGAGTTGATGTATGCAGATTAGTCAGCTGTTTCATAACATCCTGTGTGGCTAAGGTACTAGCTGTGTGCCCATTAGTCTTTTGTATTGTAACAACCTGGGTATTGGGCTGTGTGATGACATCCTGAGCTCTAGTGTAGTGATATCCTGAGTCCTGTGCTGCAACATCCTGGGAGGTTGGCTGCATTGTAACATACAAAGCCTTCGCGTTGTAACCTCCTGAGTTCTTGATGTAATGTCCTGAGCAGATGGCTGTGATGTAACATCCTGGGCTTTGGTTTGGCTCCGGGTTTGCGGTCTGGCCATGTGTTCATGGCGTGTGTCAGTTTGCTTTGTGTGGGGGTCAGAGATGGGTGCAGAGGGGGCTGTGTGGTTGTATCATGATTGGTAGATTGGTGCTGAGGTTACATCAACTCCATCAAGTAATCATGGTACAACCACACAGCCAATCAATCCACTTACTGAAACAAAGCCAGTACTCCACACACCCCACCAAGCTTGGCTTAAAGCTTACCATGCTTTAAGCCAAAAACACCAGTCTGAAGATGGCGAGTGAGACCTCACCGAAATGTTGCCAAGACAATCTCAATCTTACACAGGAAAAGACCTGAATACAACAAGACCAGCATACTTACACCTGTGAAAATCTATGAAAACATATGTTGCATTTGTGCTGATAAATAAATAAAGGGAGCACAAATGCAACACAAATGTAACAAGGCAACATTAAAAAAATGGCTTTCTGTCTGGATGGCTCCTAGGGTGACCCGATAGACAGAAAAGGGAAGCAGTATGCTCCCTCCCATATTTGGGCATACCAGGGGTTGTGACACTACATACATTCATTCATACATACATACATACATACGCACACACACACACACACAAACATATACACATACACATACACACACACACTCACACAAGATATTTTCAAATGCCTTTCAAAGAATAGCATAAATGGTAGAAAGATGTACAGTGTCAAAAATAACTGTATATTTTTAAAAATATGTTTAATACAGAATTAACTTCAACTTCAAGAAAGGTTGTTGCTAATTATAATCTTACATATGCACTTGTACCATATCCAAAGTTTGTGTTTCTATTAACCTAAGGCTTTAATATATCAGTTCTTTCGTGATTTATTAAATAATAAAAATAGAACTTTTTAGATGAGATAGAAACTCTTTTTGCTTACATGTTACAATAATTATATTATTATAAGGGCTGTTTTGGTCAATTAATGAATATTGGTTTTACTTTTATATGCAGCACTAATCTAGTGCTATCTTAATTTTTTTTACTCAGTTTTATTATCTTGAAAATCTCTTTTCTAGTTTTTTTTTCTTATTTATTTTCTGTTTTTGAGATGCACTTTAAGTATCTATCATACCAAACAAGAAGAAGATATTTGAAGTTGTAATTATTTACTTAGGCATCCATATTTTTTTGGAGATAAAATCTCTCAAAACAGAATATCATGTATTGGGGGGAAATTCTAAATGTTCACACTTTGAAAGTTGAACCTATGGCAGAAAACATGTAACAACAGAAGCTAAACTTGAAGCATAACATTATCTCATTTAGTTTGACAAATAAGCTTAATCTGATTGTTTATGCGATAGCATTTTGGGGACCTTAAATCTGATATTGCTAGAAGCTTCAATAAATGATTGTCTAAAATAATACATAAACAACTGTTGTGACTCAGCAGAAGTTTGCTGTGAGTTGAGTCGGGATGCAGGAATAACAATGCAGCTGGGGCTCATTAGTGTCATCTTCTGGAGATAAAAGGACTGATGGTGCCACGCCCTGGTGGCAGAAGTCAACGTTCACTCGTTCGTTCGTGGTTCGTCGTTCATCAGTCATGGTTTGTTTGTGAGAGGCACTTGGATAAGTGATTTGCTTTCTGTAACCTTGATTCAAAGAGACATTTGGAGAAGTGATTTGCTTTCGTTTTGTAAAACCTTTTTCTCAGAGACTTTATTTATGTTTATTTTTGGGCTCGCAGCCAGCGTGAGCCGAGACTGATAAAGTTCTTTCCTTTTAAGTCTGTCTGACTGTTGTCTGTGAACGAGCAAAGAAGGGGGGACAGAACAAACAACATTATTTAATAATAAGATATACGTACAAAATCACTTGCATACATTAAAAGGTTCTGTTAATGTAAACCTGCAACAAAGTAGGATTAATTTATCTGGGTGTGTTTCCTGTATGACATCTCTTCGCCATCACCTTTACCATGCAAAGTAACTAAGGAGGTTCATTTCAAGACATTTCCACGCCAACATTCCTTCTGCAGGTTCAACTACCTCTTATCTGATCATTGTATGATCTTTCTCCTGTCTCCCAAGAGCATTCCTGCATACTAATATGTGGATAGATGCACTTCTTTACATTACATAAAGTGATGCCTTTTCTTTACATAAAGTTATGCCTGTTCTCTATGACTTGCGCTGGCTTCCCCTGTGCTTCTGGATGCAATTCAAGGTGCTGATTGTCACCTGTAAAGCCTTTCGTGGCATGGGACCAAATAATTTGCAGGATTGATTGTTTCCAATTGTTTCTATTTGCCCCACTACCTCCAACAGAATAGCCATGCTCTGGCTGTTTTCCCAGTTGTTAAGGCCAGGAAGTTAAGGGGGCCTGTGGGATGGCTGCTGTAGTTGCGATTGTTGTTTTTCTCAGCTGCCACTATTGGTATATTACTGGGACTGTTTAATTTATTTTTTAAAAAATTGCTAGCTACTGAGTGCCTTGTGAGATGGGTGGCCACATAAATTGATTGAAGAGTATATAATAAATAATATAACATGGCACACTTTGTCATTTTTAATGTTTGCAGTAATTTACTCATGGTTTCTATTAAGGATACTTAGATTCCTACCATTCAGAATCATTATTAGGGAAGTTAATTTATAAACACAAATGGTCTAGTGCTTATTTTCTCTGAGAGAAAATTGTTTGGGCAGCACAATTTTCATTAATCCCAACAACTAACCTCTGTTTTTGTTATTTACATTCAAAATTATTATTTTAATGAACATCCAGAAGGAAGAAGTTGTCTGCTACATAGGTAACTTGTGCAATTGTTTTTTTCCCCCTGCTTATAATGACAATGCTGCATTAAAGCCAGAAGTAGGACTATGCAAATGCATCTGTATTGTTAGATTGGAGCGACTGGTTTCATTGATATATAGACTATCTTAGCATTAAAGACCCTGAGCTTGTCAGCTGATAGAATGGGTTCAAAATTCACACAATGGGGTGAGCTCCCATTATTTGCCCCAGCTCCTGTCAAACTAGCAGTTTGAAAGCATACAAATGCAAGTAGATAAAGAAGTACCATTTCAGTGGAAAGTAACAGCACCCTGTGCGCCTTTTGGTGTATAGCCATGTGGGCCACTTAACCATGAAAGTGTCTTCGGATAATGCTGGCTCCCTCAGCTAAGGAATAAAAATGAGCCCCATCTCCTACAATCAGAGTTGAATGGACAGGGGAAACCTTTATTTTGCTAAAAAGCTTGATAAAAGAGGATGGAAATAGCTGTAATTTTCTTATCTTATCATAATGGGGTTATGGGGTTTCACAGGTAGCCGAACCTGATGGTTTAGCCAAATCTTCCTCCCCTCCTTCTGATATGGGATGTTTTCCTGCCAATGTTTGGTGGGAGTGGAGGGAAACTGAAGGGGGAGATGGGACAGATCTGTTAATCCCTGCCAATTGGGCATTGTATCTGTGCCAATAGAGTAGTAAATATTATTCCAGTCTAGCTTGCTGCTTGGTCAAGAACTGGTGAGTAGCACTTTAACTCAGCTGTGAGGAAGGGCCCTCTATCCTACATAATATCTTTATTATTCTAATTGAACTGCATAATTTCTATGCTAGCATCCTCCTAAAGATGACTTAGGAGCAGTTATGGATAGTATTCTTTTTTAGTAACGTACGAAAGTTTAGTAAACCAGTGGGGAAACAAAGGAAGTGAATCTATCAAAGAAGCAAAGCAAGAGATGTCCCAAGCAGTCAAACTGTCCTCCTGGAATCTGTTCATTTGGAATAGATATGAGGCCATGTGAGAAGGTGTTTGGCATGATCTCCTTTTGGAACAGGGACCCATTCTTTAAAGCACTCTTGGGTCATAAATGGAAGAGAGTTGTTTGTCTTTTCTGTTACTGGAATTAAACAAACCCTGAAGAAAATATGCTGTAAAATGTTAAGGCTCTGCATCACCATTTCAGGCATGCATACACACAGACGCACACATGGGTAGAATCCAAACTAAAGCAATGTAATTATTATTATGTGTGGATAATCTACAATTAGATTCATAGTCTAAAACTGGTGGGAATTTAATAATTCAAGTCCTAACCAAGGACCTGAGAATTATTAAGGTGGTGTCTAAGAATGTAGGCCAATCCAAGGAAGATGTGGATTAGGGTTTTTTATTTTTTTAGAACTAGAGTGTTCAGGTCAGATAAATTCGGTATTTCCAGATATTGGGAAAGTCCTTCAGGTAATTCTCCAAGGGCTCCACTCACAATTAGTATAACAACATGTTTCTTTTTCCATAAGGTTCAGCTTTGGTCTTCAAATCCCAGTATTTTGTAAATTTTCCAATTGTTTTTCATCAGTCAATGAATGAACCAGATTTTTCAATATCTGTTATTTCAGATATGTTGTGAACAAGATGCCTGCCTGTTTATATTTTGAAGTCCCATAAAATCTTAACCCACTCATTTTTCAAAAATATTCTCAAGTTCCATAAAATCTTAACCCACTCATTTTTCAAAATCTTCTCAATGTGATGGTTCCAGTTCTTTTGACTATATCTGAAATTAATTATAATAATTATCTATTAAATTTATACTGTATGATTCCCAACTCCTGGGTGATTATCTTTTTACTTTCTTTTGCAACAAAGTTCATCTTCTGAGGGAAGCAATGAAGAGCCTCATGACCTCAGCTTTGCCTGGTAGAAGAGAACAGTGTCTTGAAACCAGCTAAAAAATGACAGTCCCATTTCCAATGAAATGAAAGTCCCAGACATTTCCATCCCAGAAATGACATTTATTGGAGGACAGAAAGATTTATCTGAAAGAGCAAGACTTCCTTTTTTTGAAAATCAGGTTCATTGGGGAGGAGGCATGAGGAACATCATTTTCAGACAGGATCGTAAGACAACAAAAGATACAAATTTTACTAAAAAGACTTCTTCAGCAAAATGCCCCCATATTCCTTCCCATTATATACCTTCCCATTACATACTAATATTCAAACACATTTCAACATACCTGTATTTGTATTCTGGCACAAATAATGAAAATAAATAAACACTTGATACTCACCAGTCCTACTCTGGTTGTGGAAAATAATGGATAAAAAGTCTTTCTAGTGCTTTATAGAATCAGCTCTGCCTTCTTCAGAGTATTCACTCTGGGAAACTGGAAAGTCTCTCAATTTCTCCATTCCTCTGTTTATCTTACCTATTTATTTTAAAAAGTATAATCCATCCCCTATGTATAGATCTCTGCAAGTATATAATGAGGAGCAACAAAATAAAACATAATACAAAAGGCTGAAGAGGATCAAAATGCCTAGTGCTATATTATGCATCAATTGAAGATATTGACACCATTAGGAAAACAGATTGTGGGAGAAGGGAGGGTAATAGAAACATTGGGAGGGGGCTTTCCTACAAAGCCACAGGTAAGGCAATGAATGACAGGAGTGGAAACAGACCTATGATAAAAGTTGGAGTGAGTGAGGAAAGAGAGAGCAAGTAGGGTATCCTGGTGGATAAGATCAAGGAGGATTAAGAAAAAATTGTATAGTAATCTGGTGGAGGTAAAAGTATATAGCATATTGTGTTACTTCAGTGATTTAACTGACTCTGGGAACTCCCATCAGCATGGGAGTTTACAACACACATAAAACAATCCTACTGTTTTATTCTCCTTGTCCTTTGCAATCAAGGATAGCAATAGCAGTAGCACTTAGACTTATATACCACTTCAAAGTGCTTTACAGCCCTCCCTAAGTGGTTTACAGAGTCAGCATATTGCCCTGAACAATCTGAGTTCTCATTTTGTAGATCTTGGAAGGATAGAAAGCTGAAACAATCTCAGCTGGCTGGTATTGAACTGCTGGCAGTTGGCAGAGTTAGCCTGCAATACTTGCATTCTAACCATGGCACCACTAGACTCAGGATAGCTTGTCAAGCCTTACAGAAAACTCATATTGTATCCTTATAGAACCTATCATCGCATAATATTCTCAGTTGAATTGTAATTTACTGAATAAGTTACTATTGGTTGTCTTTGTCTAACACAGTAAACCAAAATCAAACAAGCCCTATTCTGGTTTAGGAGGCAATCTTGTATCAAGAGGCAGGTGCTGGATTAAGCCTTGATGAATCACTTAATCCATTTTTTTACTCTGTGCCCCATCCCTCAGACTGAATTAAACAAATCATCCAAAGCTAACTTCCTAAATTGAAAGTCCTTCTCTGTTTTGTGTCCTTTGGTTGAATAAGTGCAGGGTGCTCAGGTGAATTTGACACAGCAAAAGCATGTCTTCAGATTCTCACACTGCTGGCAATATCTGAAAATAGCTTAGTTCCTGAGTACACCAGATTCAACCCAGCCATCTAATCCTTAATTTAAATACAGTTATCAATCTATGTTTCAGGGTGAGTGTGTGTGTGAGCTAGTTTTACACATTTTCATAACATCATGCTATAATGTGGTTGACTAATCTAACTAGTCTGTATTTCAGTATGCTGTACAGATCCAATGAGACCATGTGCAGAAAGTCAAAGGAATAACACCTTTATTTGAAATAAAGCATAGCCTGTCACATTCCGGTGGAGTTCAGTCAAGGCAGTTTAGTCAACTAAAAGGAAATCAAGACAGCTAAAATCAGGCAAAGAACCACCAAAATGATAAAATCCCATTATAGACTTAAGTCCATTGAATATATCATGCAAAATGGAGATGGATTTTTTCTTGCATATACAACAGCTTGAAAAAGGAACATAAACTCAAAAGTGGGCATAAACTACCCATTTTTGAAGAAAAGTCCACAACCTTGTCATCTTTCAGAGTCTTCTGTTGCATTATCATGATTCAGATTTTTTTTTTAAGTGGATACCTAATGGAGAGATTCAGGAATGATAGGACGTGTCTTCTCAAAGGTATAGTTCACACACATTTTGGAACTTCTACTCAACAATATTTTACCTTTTCCATTAATCAATCCTTAATTTGACTTATAGAGTTGTAAGGATGGTCAGCATTTTGGGGCAGGAGGAACTTGAAATGCATTTCTTTCAGCTATTTCTATAAGAGACAACAGTTCCAGGACCTTCTCCATTTTATATTTCTGTACACTCTACATAAAACTTAAACTTCACTGCCTTACATTTTTAAGACACCTTTAATAACATTTAAAGTGGTCACAATGGCACATTTAGTATCGTGTTACAAAAGCAACTTCTAAATCAAATAATCAGCTTCCAACTTAGCAGGATAATGTATTAATCACTAGCTTCTCCCCCCGATACTCTGACTGAGAGCATAGATCCTATAGATTAATTAGTAAATTGATTGGATCTAAAAGGAAAGGAATAGAAAGGAAATAAATCCACTCTACATTGTTATTCATCCTGTTAAGTATTCTCTCTGCTTGCTTTTGCTGTCTGCTACTAATTCTCTGCATTGTTTATTGGCATTCTCATTCACTCACACCAATCTTAGTTGTTGTTCCAGCTGGTTACATTATCTTTAGTTGATATGCAGTTTTTCAATAATAGTCTTGAGCCATTTATCTGTCCAGTTTGTTCAAAAACACCCCACTGAGCCTTCATCCCTCAGTCTTTCATTGGCTGAGGTCCAATGTCTCCACTTTCTCTCCATATTTGTTGTCTTTCACTAAGGAAATGAAGCCAAAGACATTTGGGCTTCACTGCAGGTAAGGTATCTAATGTTTTTTATTCTTTATATCTGATTTCTAAGCAGGACTCAGGATATAGGGCCATCATACCTGGACTGTGACACCATGGACAGCCACTAGACAGCAGTACAGAGATAAAGCAAACTCTTAACTCTTAGCTGCCCCTTATTAGTTATCTGGATTTTTATGTCCGTAAATGTAGCACTTACTGTTCTCATAACTAATAGTAAGACTTTTCTTTTTGATTACCCTACAATATTTAGGGACCAGTTTGGTATAGTGGTTAAAGCATCAGGCTAGAAACTGGGTAACTATGAGTTCTAGTCCCACTTTAGACAAAGCCAACTGGGTGATCTTGGGCCAGTTATTCTCTCAACAGCCTGAGGATGGGCAAAACCACTTCCGAAATATTGTCAAGAAAACTGCAAGGATTTGTCCAGGAAGTCACCAGGAACTTCAATTTGGACTTCAAAACCCCAAGTTCAAAACATTATATGCAAGTCCCTTTATTTGCAGTCCATGTTTCCATAATAGATGGGATTAGAGACACCTTTGCAAATGAAGCTTCTTTTTAGCAAATGTTATTTGAATGGTAGCAATAGACTTATTAAATCAAACAAAGCAAAAGTATCATCCAGACACAGAGACAATTATAATAAAAAGAAGAACTTCCTAAAACATGGCAAATATAAATCACATGGCATGATAGAATTAGATATGAACTAAGATGTCAATATGTGTTTCTTTTACATTTGATCTTTTGAAACCTCAAGCCAGGATTTTTTTTTTATTACTTTCCATTAGCAGAGAAGTACTAATATAGGCTTAGTTTACATTCTAAGAAAACTTCATCAAGACAGATGATTTCTCCCCAACATTGGAAGCATTAAAGATTCCTCTCCCCTTTCTTTCCTTTTTGGAATCAATGCTTCATGTCTAGGAGAATCTTTGTAAATCCAATAATTGCCTACCATTCACTTTGCACTACAGGTATTGACTGCTTTTTCTGTTAATTTATAAAGTAGGTAGAATCCATAGAAATGTTTGGGGTTTTAGGGTTTTTTTTAGGGTTTTATTGAACACTTATAGGCCGCCCTTTTCCCTGAGGGGACTCAGGGCGGCTTACAATAATGAGGGAGGGGAGTGCAAGACAAGACATAAAAGAGAATGTGAGTAAAAATAATTAACAATAAAAGCACAACATTCACTCAGCATTCGGGCAGGGAGAGAGTAAAGTCCTATCCCCAGGCCTGACGGGATAGCCAGATCTTAAGGGCCGTGCGGAAGGCCTGGACGGTGGTGAGGGTGCGGATCTCCACGGGGAGATTGTTCCATAGCGTTGGAGCTGCAACTGAGAAGGCTCTCCTCCGTGTAGTCGCCAGTCGGCACTGACTGGCGGATGGAATTCGGAGGAGGCCTACCCTGTGCGATCTGATGGGACGCAGGGAGGTAATTGGCAGAAGGCGGTCTCTCAAATAGCCAGATCCACTACCATGGAGCGCTTTGTGGATGGTAAGTAGGACCTTGAAGTGCACCCGGAGATCAACAGGTAGCCAGCGCAGCTCACGGAGGATCGGTGTTATGTGGGCGAACCGCGGTGCACCCACGATCACTCGCGCGGCCGCATTCTGTACTAGCTGAAGTCGCCGGATGCTCTTCAAGGGCAGCCCCATGTAGAGCACATTGCAGTATTCCAGCCTAGAGAGCACAAGGGCTCGAGTGACTGTTGTGAGGGCCTCCCAGTTCAGGTAGGGCCGCAACTGGCGCACCAGGCGAACCTGGGCAAATGCCCCCCTGGTCACAGCTGACAAATGATGGTCGAAACTCAGCTGTGGGTCCAGGAGGACTCCCAAGTTGCGGACCCTGAGGGGTATAAATTTTGCCCCCCCAGCCTGATTGATGGAACATTAGCCAAATTGTTGGGAGGAAAACACAACAGCCACTCGGTCTTTTCCGGGTTGAGTACCAGTTTGTTAGCTCTCATCCAGTCTTTAACAGCCTCAAGGCCCCGGTTCATCACGTCCACCGCTTCATTGAGTTGGCACGGGGCGGACAGATACAACTGTGTATCGTCCGCGTATTGATGGTATTTTATCCCGTGCCTCCGAATGATCTCGCCCAGCGGTTTCATGTATATGTTGAATAGTAGGGGGGATAAGACCGAGCCCTGCGGCACCCCATAAGTTAGGGGCCTCGGGGACGATCTCTGCCCCCCCACCAACACCGACTGCGACCTGTCCGAGAGGTAGGAGGAGAACCACTGCAAAACAGTGCCGCCCACCCCCACCTCCCGCAGTCGTCGCAGAAGGATACCATGGTCGATGGTATCGAAAGCCGCTGAGAGGTCAAGGAGAACCAGGATGGACGCATGGCCTCCATCTCTGGCTCTCCAGAGATCATCGGTCAATGCGACCAAAGCGGTTTCTGTGCTGTAACCGGGCCTGAAGCCGGACTGGAAGGGGTCAAGATAGTTAGCTTCCTCCAAGGTACGCTGAAGCTGGAAGGCCACCACCTTCTCAACAACCTTCCCCACAAAGGGGAGGTTGGAGACTGGACGGTAGTTATTAAGAACTGCTGGATCCAAAGACGGTTTCTTCAGGAGGGGCCTCACCACTGCCGCCTTAAGCGGAGATTCCTTGGATTTTTTAAAAATTTCACATTAAGATCTGATTATACTAAATCTAACAATTTGTCCCGCTTCCCGCGACGTTTTAAAAAAGTCCCGATTTTGGCTTCATGTTGAAAGTGCAGTGGATTTGCTTAAGAAATCCTAACCAGGGCAAGACAAAAGACACTCTGTCTAACCCCTCTCTATGTCTCAGTACTTTCATTGAAGATATTAAAACGTTAAAGCAATAAAACAGAACCTTCCCCTCCCACACCCCTTTTACTTCTTTTTATAAGAAAAGATGACCCAGTACCATAGAGCTCCAGGAAATACTTTGGCTAGCGAAGTAGCGACTGTTCCTTCCTGGATTTCCCAGATGGGAGGGGCATGGAGGTTGGAGGTCGGCTCGTGTGGGAAAAATGCTGGCGCGCGAGGAGCTCAAGGTTTCTTTGAAAAATATTTCCCTGGGACTAATTTCACCATTTTAATTTGCTCAGTTCTTTGTAATAACATCTACATCATTCTGGATTGACTTGGAGTGCTTCTTATGATTCTTGATGAATGTATTCTATTTTATTTTTCTTTATGTACACTGAGAGCATATTCACCAAAGACAAATTCCTTGTGTGTCCAATCACACTTGGCTAATAAACTACTCTACTCTACTCTACTCTACTCTACTCTACTCTACTCATTTCTATTTCAATTCTAATAAGGAGTTTAGCTTCTCTCTCTTGAAAATGTAAGCTAGCATAAGGCATTATAATGCAAGCTAGCCTTAGCTTTCAAACAGTTCATTTAGTGACCAAAGTTACAATGGCATTGAAAAAAGTGACTGATGACCATTTTTCACACTTAGCGACCATTTTCACACTTAGCGACCATTGCAGCATCCTCATGGTCACGTGATCAAAATTTTGATGTTTGGCAACAGATTCGTATTTATGATGGTTTCAGTGTTCTGGGGTCATGTAATCGCCTTGTGTGACCTTTTGACAAAGTCAAATGGGGAAATCAGATTCACTTATGTTACTAAATTATCAGCTGCAGTTATTAACTTAAGAACTGTGGCAAGAAAGGTGGTATAATGGGGCAAAATTCACCTAACAAATGTCTCACTTAGGAACAAAAATTTTGGGCTCAGCTGTGGTCGTAAGTCAAGGACTACCTGTACATTAACCATCCTTTCTCTGGAGACAGCATGGTCATTCTCACTGCTTCAATGGGGGGGGGGGGGGGGTCTTGGGGAGCAAAAAGTTTTTGGTTCCTACACCTGTGGATTAACATCACGTCCCCTTGGATGAGCAGCCAGGGATAGAATCTGATTCCTTTAGGTCAGTGCTTCTCAACCTTGGTCCACCTGAAGATGCGTGGACTTCAACTCCCAGAATTCCCCAGCCAGCTGGCTTGGCGGATTCTGGGAGTTGAAGTCCACGCATCTTCAGGTGGACCAAGGTTGAGAAACACTGCTTTAGATGGAAAGAAAAGTTGATAGAAAGAATCCTAAAAGCTACTTAATGTTAACAGTAAAATAACTAGATAAAAGCAAAGATTGAGTCTCTAAATCACAGTTAGATAGTAACTTTCTTCTTGCCTTACAATGAAGAGTAATGGGGACCATTTTAAAAAAACCTAGCAAGGAGGGAAGTGTGTCAAAGTATTGTGCATAGAATAAACCATAAAATGGTTTATTTCAATTTATTTTGGATAGAATCTTTTTTTGAATAGTTTAAGACAATTTAAAAAAAGAATCCACACAGAATAAATTGAAGTAAAACATTTCAAACTATTCCACACAGAATAAATTGAAGTAAAACTATTTTTAAAAATTCTATGCACAATACATTTCAAAGTATTGAGTATAGAATTTTTAAAAATGGTTTTACCAATATGCTAAAGAATAAAATTATACTGTACATAATTTTTGTAAATATATTTAATAAATATAAATGTAAATAAATGTATTATATTTGTAAATTGTAGTTATGTTGAAATAAAAAAAAAATATTACAATACTATTTTTGCATTGTATGAAAATTTTTGTTGCTCCATATAAAATTTTTAATCAACACCCCCCCCCCCCGTGACCTGGTGACCTGGTTTATTTGTCCACAAAGTTCCTTCAAACTACACAGAAGTCTAAGAAATTGAGACCTAAGTACGTGGGCCCGTTTCCCATCTTCAAGATCATCAATCCTGTTTCAAAGGTGTCCCTCTTTACCAATCTGAAAATCTGGTCACCTTAGATTATACAATATACCCAGCAATTCATGCAAAAATATGTTTGCTCTCTATTATTGTTACTGGATTTGGCTCTATTGTATTTCAGCCTTTCGGCCATCCAGTGGCTGATCAAATGCATTCAGAAAACTTACAAATAACCCATAAGAGAAGTGATCATCCTCTCTTTGCCCTGTATAATATATAAGGCTTGCTGCCTTCAAGTCCTGAGATAGTAGGAAGTAAGAGTCAATTTCTATTTTCTGCACAAATTCACATGTTCGCAGATACTCAAACAACTAATCAATGATTTTTTGAAGTGGGGGTGTTATTCTGAGAGGAACCATACCCATGCATAGTCAATGGAAGTTTGGAGGAGAAACATGGCAGAAGACAATGAAAAAAAATGAACTGATAATTTCTAACTTACATATTGTTTTTCTCTAGAGATTTCTCTTTTGCATACTAAAACCTGAACATATGTACTCAGTTGTGTGTTGCAGTTACTTCCAGAAGACTGAAATTAAGGCCAGTTTGCACAGGAATGGAGACATCATTAATATTTGAAGTTTTTCTTAATTTGTTTATTTATCATTTCCAAGATGTTCTTCATCTCAAGTGTAGCAGAAAATATTCAAATGGAAACAGCCCAGGTATGCAGAAATGGGAAACATTCACCATAGAATTTTTGTATGCACTTTTGAGGCTAGTGCAGAATCTTAGAGCGAAGGTGGAACAGTGGTTAAAGTGCAGTACTGCAGGCTACTTCTGCAGATAACCAGCTGCCAGCAGTTTGGCAGATCGAATCTCATCAGGCTCAAGGTTGACTCAGCCTTCCATCCTTCCGAAGTGGGTAAAATGGGGACCCAGATTGTTGAGGGCAAAATGTTGTCTCTGTAAACCACTTAGAGAGGGATGTAAAGCACTGTGAAGTGGTACATAAGTCTAAGTGTTATTGCTAAGCACTATTGCTTAGAGAAAAGTTTATATATCCATTATACAGATAGATCAGTTAAGATCTACAATACAATACAATAGCAGAGTTGAAAGGGACCTTGGAGGTCTTCTAGTCCAACCCCCTGCCTAGGCAGAAAAAGAAAGATGTTGGATGAGGACTGTGGATCTCCTTATTACAAGAACCACAAGACTCCCTGATGACTCACATCTGACCTATCCAGTGGTGGATTTCAAATTTTTTTAGAACCTCTTCTGTAGGTATGGCCTGCTTTGTGGGAGTGGCTTGCTGGCCATGCAATCAGGTGGGAGTGGCTTACTGGCCATGTGACCAAATGGGAGTGGCTTGACTGGGTGGGCCTGGCCAACTTGTAAAATGTGGTGAAACCCACTTAACAACGCTCTTGCTTAACAACCAAAATGTTGGCTCAGAAACTCTGGCATTTGAAGCATGCAAGTCTTAAAGCTGTCAAGTTACAAGACCCTTTGACCCCTAACCCTTTAGAAAAAAACCCAGGGATGTTCAAACTTGACAGCTTTAAGACTTTAAGGTTTAGATAGGACTCTTAGAGGTGGGCGGGGCCATTGGTGAGCCAGCCAGTCAGTGAGTGGCAGGCGGGGCAAGTGTGGTGCGGACAGGCGGGGGGAGGGAGCTGGAACCAGTTCTAAACAGCACTGTTGATTTGTGGAACCTGTTCTATAGAAGAGGTTAGAACTGGCAGGAACCCACCACTGGACCTATCACAAGACCCTCACTTGATACACCCACACCTGAAGCCTTTACAAATAGAAGAACATGATATCCCCTTAACTTCAGTAGAGATGTTACCTAGCCTAGTAATGAAACATTTGGAAACCAACCCACAAGTTTGGAGAATGTACCTTCACCTCATTTGTATTATTTCTAGAGCAATCTCAAAGAACTATCATGAGTCAGCTTACCCCAAATAAACATCAAATTGCACTGTACTATTTCAGTAAAATAACTATGAATGTTTTTAAATCTTCAGTGGAATTTAGATGATTTCACAATTGACTCAAGCAGTTATTTTAAACGAGTTCTTGAGATTTTAATCAATTCTTGAACTTGTAATTGCAAAACAAGCTTTCCCAGCCTGGTTGTTCTCCAGATATAGTGGGACTTTCAATCTGGCTATGAATTCTGAAACATCTGGAGGGAATCAGTTTGCAGGAAACTGGTGGAAAATTAAAGCTTGCAGACAAAATAGATACTCTGCTACTGATTGATAATTTCTCCATTAATACAGGAAACAAGATTGCAATCTGATATATTGTCAAACATTACCCTGAGGTTGTTAAATAAAACAATTCCAATGATTTTATAAGAAAATTAATCAACACCAAACTTGAAAATAAAACAATTTAGGATATAAAGCATATAGAGGCAATGCAATACCAGATCACATCTTGCCGCAATTGCTTGTGTTCACAGTTCTGAACCAGGAAACACAAAATCTTTAGTGTAACCCATGAATCAAACTTAATCTACTTAATAAAGCAAAGAAAACACTTAAAACCTCAGTTCAGCTCCTCCCCCTGAAAATTCTGACCTCATCCACATGTGCAATACAACTTTACCCACCGGACATAGTCCTTCACCACTCATAATGTTCCCCATTTGGAAAGAAGGAAC
Organism: Thamnophis elegans; assembly: GCF_009769535.1. Lineage (NCBI taxonomy): Eukaryota > Metazoa > Chordata > Lepidosauria > Squamata > Natricidae > Thamnophis > Thamnophis elegans. Next base: position 47,770,372 of record NC_045544.1, on the reverse strand, counting down.
CCTAAATAATAACATTTTCAATTCAGAAGGAAAGAAATGGAAGACCAAAAGCCTGGCGTGAGATAAATGTAGAAGTAAAACCAAAAATATATTTGTTGTTCTGTTTGGAGTTGAATAGCTCAATATCCTTTTCCATTCTCAATGCTTCTTTGCTCAAACCATCAAAGCTCATGGCAACATTATCCTGTATAAATATCTATGGAGATTCTCAACCATCCAGGTCATGGTTGTCCCAAAGGCACTTTTCAAAAGGCAGCTGGGCTTTTCTTGGTTTTTCTTTTCCCCCTGAAAATGTTTTGCTTCTCACCCACGAACCTTCTTCAGTTCTGCAGGAGAAAATCTCCTTTTGGATGAAAAGCAAAATGTTTTCAAGGGAAATAAAACAGTTGCCTTTTGAAAAAAAAAGTGCCTTTGGTACATTATCCTGTACAGAAAATTTGCAACTTCCCTCAGGTCAAACTAGTAGTCCTATTCATCTGAGATCCACTGCAGAAGATCGGCTTATTATGAAAAGCTTTATGGCTATGAAGAGAGAAGGGATAAATCCTTATATTTGTATATTTTATCTGTATCATTTGAAATAAAAAGATGAATTCTATGTGTATATTAGCCTCTATGAGAGAATGAAGCCTGCCAAAGTTTAGATTAGTGGGTGCAGAATTTAGATTATCTTCCGAGATGAGTTTTATGCAAAAATGTCAGGATAGATTACAGTCATTTGTAATATTTAGTATAATTGAATCAAACTTACAGAAAATACTACAGGTGATTTGTTCAGATGATGAGGAAATAAGGCAAAGGCATGATTTACCCAAAATGAGATCCTATATGGCAACCTTTAATATTTGTGGTTAGAATGCAGTATTGCAGGCTAATTCTGCTGACTGCCAGTAGTTTGATTCTCACCGGCTCAAGATTGACTCAGCCTTCTATCCTTCCAAGGTTAGTAAAATAAAGACCCAGACTGTTGGGGGCAAATATGCTGACTCTGTAAACTGCTGAGAAAAGGTTATAAAGCATTGTGAAACTGTATATAAGTCTAAGCGTTATAGATATTTGCCTAAGCAGGCAGAGAGAGGACTACTTGTGAACTATGTCCAAACTAGTCTTTTAATTTATTTCATGAGAGGCAATACATGAAGGGCAAATTGAAAGATGACCTCTGAAGATACCAGGGCTATTGCAAAACCTCAATACTACAACCATTTTCTTCCTTTTCAAGGGGGGGAGGAATCAATTCATAGAAACATTTTCAGTAAAAGCAGCATTTCTAGGTTTCTCATTCAGCTTCTACATTTAGATTCACACTGCTTGCTAGGACTCTACCCTGATCTGTATGTTTTTTTGCAAAATAAAGTGAGATCATAGGAATGCCTTACCGAGGTAAAACAAATGTATAGAAAGGAAAATATTGCTTTAATAGTTACAGAATAGCAAGGATTAGGGTGAAAAACCTGCTGCACATGTTTCTCATTGAGGCCGATATGCACTATTTCAATCAGACATAAATAGGTTAGCAAAATATCTCATTTTCCCAGACACAAAATATCATCCTACGAGTCTCAGGAAAATATGATTTCTCTGCATTAGACACAAAATTTGAGGGGGACAGAACTGGATTCCTCTGCAGCAGCTGAACAGCTGTGCATCTATAATAACAGTGAAATTATTGTCTGGAAAATCCCCCACAAACCACAATCACGTGTTTGGCTGAAGAAAGTAGGAAACTGGTCATTTTAAGTATGATATAAAGAACCCTCCTTAAAATCTTCTGGGAATGCAGTGGTACATCTAGATGTAGTTTTTTCTACCTTGATTTCTTATCCTAACGGAACAGAAGAACATTTATGGTGGCATTTGTTTTGGGTCTGAGGATCGTGTTGTGCAACGTATTGCAATAACAAATAACAGGAAGATTATTCCCTGCCCCCAAATTTCCTGAAATCCAATTACAAAACAGGAGACAACAAGTGAAAACAGATGGATGCAAAGAAATAAATATGCAATAAAGCACAGCATATTAAGCAATGGTTTCTATACAGCAGCTGTTTTACTCAGAACTCCTGCATATTTTCCTTTGCTCTCTCACTTTCTCTCTCTCCTCTCTCTCTCTCATTCTCTTGAAATGCATGCCAAAAGATATGAAATATTTCCATGTGTTTTCCATCAAAAAACACTATAAGGAAAAGTCATTGAATATTAACAAAATATTGCTCCTACAAAGCTGTTTTTCCCCTTTTTGAGCAGTCTTAATAAATGTATTGCACATCAACAGAATTAGTTAATCTTTTGTGTGCCAACAGTCTTCTCTGTAATATTTAAGAGCAATAAATGCTGTGAAGATTCCAACCCAACTGTGACTCACTATATACAGGCTTAGTTCAGATGTAACGTTAAGCCATATTTCAGTACTAAGCAAATAAGCTTGCCAAAGTCTTATCGGTAGATTTGTGTACCTTCATTTCTCTTCTTTTCCTCCTGCATATGGTAGAGAAGAAAAAAGCAAGCAGCCATGTTGCCATTTAAAATTTAAACTAATCAAAATTATTGTACCACCCATTAGCCATGTTTGCTGGGAAGTCTGAGAACATCCATCAATATTTATAATAAGCCATAATAGTCTCAAATTGATGACAAACATGTCATGATGTCATCACACAAATTATGTAATAAGAACCATATCTCACATAAGAACGTAAATTATGGAAACCTTGGTGTTCTGTAAGGTTATTTGTTTGCTTGCAAACATTTAGTTAAATAAACCAATGTTGGTGAGTGTGGGATTTGCCCCTTGTTTATACACAGGAACTTTCCCTGCCAGTTTTAGCAATAGCAATAGCAATAGCACTTAAGACTTATATATTACTTCACTGCTTAACAGCCCTCTCTAAGCAGTTTACAAAGTCAGCATATTGCCCCCAACAATCTGGGTCTTCTTTTTACTGACCTCAGAAAGATGGAAGGCTGAGTCAACCTTGAGCCTTGTGAGATTTGAACTGCCAAATTGCAGGCAGCTGGCAGTCAGCAGAAATAGTCTGCAGTACTGCATTCTAACCACTGTACCACCTCGGCTCTTTAGTTAAAGCTAAGAAGGAAACAAAAAACCCAGAGCACCATCACCCAGAGAAGCATGGATTAACACCAGACAATCAAGCAGAAAACAATATCCTAAACAAGGATCTACAAGGGAAAAAACCCCACACCCTCACAATTAAATAGTGTGGGGGGGGGGGGAGTGGAAGGTTTGTCACCATAAAAGTAAACTATAGCATACCATCCAAAGAAAATCAGAATTACTGGAAATATAAGTTGTATCATTTAGCAAGACAAAATGGGTGCAGATAATCATTAACTTCTCACAAATCTCATCCAAGCCCCATTGAATAATCTGGGTGCATCTTTGGTGTGCAAAGATAAGATAGAGGTTTACCTGGCAAATGTGCTACAAGCACAGTGCTACTGGGCTGCAAATATCCAAATGACCAGTAGATGGCAGTAAAAAGACCATTCATGATTCTTATTGCTCTGATTTGGTAGCCTTAACTTCATCAGAGGAAGAAGTCCTGGTTTTGGAGATATTGCCAAATTTAATTGAATCTCTAATTGCTTACTTTTACAATGGTGCTTTTAAAAAATAGATCTCCTCTTTAGTGTTTTTATTTATTTATTTAGGGCTACCAGTTATGGCATTCCGCTCTATTTAATGATCATCTAGGTTTTCTTATAGCCTGAATTTTAGAATTGCCTTCTCCTAGGTTACCTTGTTAGAATAGCAATGAAAACAGGTAGCCAATCGAGACCTATATTAGTGATAAAATCCATGGTGGAATTTTTGTCTTCTTTTTTTCTGTAGAGCCTGACCTGAAATACTGTCTCACTCTGGATGAAACAGACAAGACTGAATCAACACTTGCCTGATTTTTTAATCTCTCTGGGCCTTGCTTTTTCCTTGACCTTATTTCCCTGTTCTTTAAGCTGATGCCTGGTAATGCTTAAAAGTCAACTTTGTTAAATAAATAACAGTACTGCGGGTGATTCAAGCAAGGAAAACCCCCACTGTGCTGCCACATGGAAACAGCCGGACTCTCACTTTTTCTAGCTGATCTAAATCCAGCCCGTTTTCCAGCATCTCTAGCAAACGATAGCTCGCCTTTTGCAAACACTGCTTGGGTTTGTGGCAACTGCCATGCTAAGGCTTGCATTTTTATGACAGCCAAGCAAGTATCCATAGTCCCAATGGTTATAAAATAAATAAAGAATGTGGGGGAATATGAGGATGCTACGTCAAAGTGCTGCTAAATTTCATCTTGTTTATTTAGTTGTAATTATTTGTTATCGTTGCATGTTCAGAATCTATAAGGAACTGGTTTTTTTTTCTTTTATAGAACTTTCTTCATACAATTCATGATATGAAATTCACCTAAGCATGTATTATTAAATAAAACTAGATGGGCTTTGCACAACAAACTAGGCTAAAATTGATGGCTTACAAGCTAAGACGATAAAACGTAGCAGCTTCCATCTATCGTTGTATCACCACATTTATAAGCTGTTGACTCTGCAAGACTCATAGCCGTTGTTGACCATGTTTAGACCTGTTTGCAAAGGATGGGAATTTAGAGCACTGTGGAGAGTGCATATTTATTTATTTATTTATTTGTTTGTTTGTTTGTTTGTTTGTTTGTTTATCAATCTTTCTTGCCACAGTTGTTAAGTGAATCATTGCACTTGTTAAATTAGTAACCCAGTTGTTAAGTGAATCTGGCTTCCCCATTGACTTTGCTTGTCTGAAGGTCACAAAAGACGATCACATGACGCCGGGACACTGAGTCAGTTGACAAGTGTCTGAATTTTGATCCCGTGCCCAGGACCTGCGGTGATTGTTGTAAGTGTGAGAAACGGTCATAAGTCATTTTTTGCAGTGATTATGTAACTTTGAATGGTCACTAAACAAACTGTTGTAAGTCAAGGACTATCTTTATGGGTGAAAGCTATGATTAAGGCACAAAGAAGGGCTTTTCCCTGTTTCTGTGTCAGTTTCAGCCATACCTGATATGAATGACAACATGTTACTTACATCCTTCGAATTAATAGGCTGGACTACTGCAATGCACCTTGCATGGGGCTGTCTTGGAGACTATTTGAAAGCAGCAGTTGAAAAAGAATGTAGTTGTCAGCACTCCTTCATTCGATAATCAGGAAAGAAGACCACAGGACTCCATTGATAGAAATCAAGTGTACTTTTACTAATTATAAATGATCAGAAGCGAGGCAAAGCAAAGTCTGATTATTTAGGCGCGAAAGCGAATAATATATTGTATAATTCATTCCCCTCCCCTTGGCATCCCATGTACAGTCCAATCATAATTCTCCCAAGTGTCAGGTGTGAGATAACTTCAAAAGGCATCACTAGGATGGAATGCTGGTGCCGTTGGCCTTGGTGGGAAACACTCCTCCTCCACATGCGCAGTAAGGTGGACAGTTCAAACTCCAGAATCTTCCTCCAGCACAACAATCAGTCCCCTCCCAAATACCATACCCCCCTCCCCATTTCAATGGCAGCCGAAGCAGCAGCAAAGCAGAGGCTGACATCCAGCCCTCCTCTGGAAAAAGGCGGTCAGATCTGGAAAACGACAAAGCACAAACAAACAGATGAACAACAAGAAACGGAAAGCGAAAAACAGGGGGGGGGAGAGAAAAAGTCAGGAAATATGGGAAAACTAAGGCTTGCCAGGATAAGCAGAATAGAACTGGTGGAGCAACTCAGGGGCCCGGACATCTGATTTGTTCACCCACTCAGCATGAGACGGGGGGAAATGCTTCCAAGCCACCAGGTATTGAACACGATTCCGCCGTCTGCGAGAGTCCAAAATTTCGCGAATCTCAAAATGTTGTTCACCATCAATCAACAGGGGGGCAGGTGGCAGAGCAACCGGCGGACGTAAAGACAAAAAGCGAACAGGCTTAATGAGGTTAACGTGGAAAACAGGATAGACCCAGCTGAGGTGCTTAGGCAGCTGCAGGCGAACAGAAACAGGATTGATGACCTTGACAATAGGAAATGGGCCAACATACTTAGGCCCTAACTTCTTGGATTTCTGGGTAGTTTGAAGAAACTTGGTGGACAGATAAACCTGATCACCCACTTTGTAATCAGAAGGCCTAGCATGTTTCTTATCCACCTGCTTCTTATGTGCACGATGTGCAGCGTCCAAAGTCCGAAGTGCTAAAGGCCAAACATGCTGAAGACGATCACTCCACTCAGAGAGAGATGAAACTTGCGGCTGCTCACGAGGAACTTCAGGAATAGGGACAAAATCCTGTCCAGACACTACCCGGAAAGGGGTGAAACCAGTGCTGCTATGCACAGAATTATTATAAGCCACCTCCGCATGTGGTAACAAGTCCACCCAATCATCTTGCTTGTAGTTGATGAAACAACATAAATACTGTTCTAGAACAGAATTAGTCCTCTCACAAGCCCCATTAGTCTGAGGGTGGTGGGCGGAGCTTAAGCCCTGGGCAGAGCCAATTCATTTAAGAAATTCCCTCCAGAACACAGAGGTGAATTGCACGCCCCTATCTGAAATGATGCGATCAGGCACCCCATGTAAACGGTAAACGTGAGAAATGAACATTTTTGCGAGGGCTTTAGCAGAAGGAATCTTGGGGCAAGGTATAAAATGAACTTGCTTGGAGAACAAGTCAGTAACCACCCAGATAATGGTGTGCCCCTGGCTCTCAGGAAGTTCGACAATGAAGTCCATAAAGATCTCTCTCCACGGGGCGACAGGGCGAGCCACAGTCTGGAGCAAACCCTGCGGTTTTCCAGGCAGGCGTTTAGCGGCAGCACAAACGGGATAACTGGCGACATAAAGTTCAATGTCCTTTTTCAAAGAAGGCCACCAAAACTGCCATTTCACGAGATGCAGCGTCTTCACAAACCCAAAATGCCCCGCCATCCTGGAATCATGAGCCCATTGGAGAACCACCAGACGAAGAGAGGCAGGGACGTAAAGTTTCACCCCAATCCATGGTAAGTCATCCCTCATGGTTCATTCATTTTTATGCTGCTGGAACCAATCATCATGAGCAAGGGCGTTCTTGAGATTGGAGAGAAAATCCTGGGACATCTCCACTTTAGAACGTGCCTGTTGTCTAGTAACCACAGGAGCAGCGAGGCATGGCGTGGGAACAACCGGCTGGACTATGCTGAGCTTAGAACAGTTGTACTGAGGGAGCCTGGACAAAGCATCAGCCATGAAGTTCTTCCCCCCCGGGATGTACTTCAGGGTGAAATTAAAAAGATTGAAATGCTGAGCCCAGCGCATTTGCTTAGGGGAAAGTCTCCTGGGAGTTCTCAAAGCTTCCAAATTTTTATGGTCAGTCCACACCTCGAACGGGTGCTTAGCGCCTTCTAGGAAATGGCGCCATGTGGCTAAAGCCCAACGAACAGCAAATGCTTCTCCCAGATAGCCCAACGCCTTTCTGTGTCAGTGAGTTTGCGAGAGGTGTATGCACAAGGTTGCAAGTTACCTTGATCGTTGGTCTGAAGCAATACGGCCCCCACCGCCACGTCACTGGCATCAGCTTGAACCACAAATGATGTGTCCATGTCCGGGTGCTTCAGAACCGGTTCCTCGGCAAAAAGGCGTTTTAACTTCTCAAAAGCAGCTTGACACTCCATGGTCCAATCCAACGGCTTCCTAGGTCTGGGCTTCGGCCCACCTTTGGACTTCAAAAAGTTAGTGATGGGAAGAGCTATCTTAGCAAAAGAAGGGATGAACTGGCGATAGAAATTGGCAAAGCCCAAAAATGTCTGCAACTGCCTGCACGTACGAGGGGCTTCCCACTCAGTGACTGCTTTGACCTTAGCGGGGTCCATCTCCACACCCACGTGGGAGATATAATAGCCAAGGTAGTACACCTTCTCCTGATGAAATTCACATTTGGACAATTTGGCATAAAGCTCCACGGCTCAAAGCTTCTTTAGCACCGTATGAACCAGCATGATGTGTTCCTCACGTGTTTGCGTGTAAATAAGGATATCATCCAAATATATGATAACGCCTTTGTAAAGATGGTCATGCAAAACCTCATTAATCAATTGCATGAAGACCGCAGGGCGCCCCCTGCAGGCCAAATGGCATCACACGGAACTGGAAACAGCCCAGGGGACAGTTGAAAGCCGTCTTCCACTCGTCTCCCTCCTTAATACAGACTCTATAGTATGCCTCCTGTAAGTCCAGTTTAGTAAAAATGCGCCCCTTTCCCAGCTGGGCTAGCATGTCCTTCATTAGTGGCAGTGGATAAAGGTTTTGGGCAGAGACAGTATTTAAGTTTTTGAAGTTCACACATAATCTGAGAGAGCCATCTTTCTTTTCTCTGAATAGTACAGGAGCAGCTACCTTGGGTCTAGCTGGCTCAATGAAACCCCTCTCCAAGTTCTTGTCAATAAATTTCCTCATCTCCTCCATCTCCCTGGGTGACATAGAATATATCTGGGGTTTAGGAAGCACCACTCCAGGTAAAATTTCAATGGTGCAATCAGTGGGTCTGTGTGTGGGGGGGAGCTTATCAGAAGATTTTTCACTAAAAACTCCTCTTAGATCCCAATATTCTTTCGGAATTTTCTCTTCCCCTTCGATTCTCTCCTGCCCCCTGGCTGCCAAAGTGGGGTTGGAATCAGCAGGTTCAGGGGCTTCAACTTCCCCACCAGGGGTTGCACTAGTGCGAATGCGTAGCCACCCCTCCCTCCAGTTAATGCGAGGGTTCCATTTACGAAGCCAGGGGAGTCCTAATATAAGGGGGCGGTCCATCCCAGGTGCCACAATAAAAGAGATTAACTCCTGATGGGTTCCCATCTTCATCTCTAACGGCTCAGTAGAAAAATGAGCAGGGCCCCCACCCGCAATAGAACCATCAATTTGGCAAAAAACAATAGGGGTTTTCAAAGTCCTCAACTTCAACCCCAGTTTTTCCACCATCACTGGACTAATCATACATCGAGAACAGCCGGAGTCCAGCAGAGCTGAAAGCTTTTTAGTCTCACCAGCAGATGGCACCCTTATTTCAATAGGGATCAACATGGGGCCTCTATTTGAACTCACCCAACGATGTGAGGGGTCGTCATCTGATTCATCAGACGAGCTGGAGGTAACATCACCCTCCTCCTCCTCTGGCTGGAAATGCTGGGGGACATTTTCAGCAGCGCACGCAGCCTCTCTCTTCTTCCCCGGGGCCTTGGCTGCCCTCCCCTCTTGTCTGGGAGGGGGTGGAGCGGTCTGAGCCAGTTTAACGCGGCAATTCATGGCGTGATGGCCTTCTTTTCCGCAACGGAAGCACATGAAAGGCTTGGTCTTGCCGGCGAAGCTCCCCTTCCCTTCACTTCTGATGCGAGCAGGGGCTTTTTGGGCCAATGGGGGGGGTGACTTCTCCACTTCTCCCTCTTTCCTGCATTGAAGTCTGGCCAAATCTAGCTCAACATCTGCTGCATGTTCATACCAAGTAGTGACTCGGCGGGGAAGGTGTCTGTTAACCCACTGCTGGTAAATATTTTCATTCAGTCCCACAGCGAACTGATCTAATAAAGCGTCTTCTGACCATCCCCTCATATAGGCTGACAGCTGTTGAAAATCCTGAATATATTCAGCCACCGGTCTATTTCCCTGCTTCAGGGCCATAAATTTCACCTTCCCACGTTTCTCAATTAGCGAGTCATCAAACCTCCTTTTCAGTGCAGCCATAAAGTCATTAAAATTCCTCAGGAGAGGGGAATTGCATTGGTGTAAGCTCACCATCCAGTTGGCCGCTTTGTCTTCCAATGAGAGTAAGACCATTCTTACTTTCATCTCATCTGTTTCTAAATCTGGACCATAAATTTCCATATAGTTCCAAATCTGTATGACAAACAACCCTAAACTTTTGGGATCGCCATTATATTTCACTGTTAAGGGAGGGACTTTTGCCATTTGGCATTGCCTGGGGGCCCCCCCTACTCTTGCAGCAGCCCTAGCTGGGGGGGGGAGGCTGGTTCTGGGTTTCCTTGCTCCCAACCTCCTTCGGCCTCTTCACCCTCCCTTAACCTATGCATGGAGTACCTTTGTTCAAATTCTTCTGCTTGCTCCCTTTCCATTGTTCTTCCACGGGTTTTGCGTTCGGACATAGCTTCCTCAAGGAGCCGCATTGCATGGGACAATTTGTAATCCTCATCCCCAGCATCAACCCATTCAGCTGATTTCTTTTTCGGTTTTCTTCTCGTGACTCCTGCATCCAATTCCTCAGACTCCTCTCTTTGCCCCACACCCAAAGTCCATTGGGGACAAACAGTAGGCTCTTCCACTCTTAGGCGAGCCAGTCTTTCAGTTAAAGATGGTTCTGCTGCTTCCTCTTCAGTCTCCTCTTCATCACTCACATGCAAAGACATTCTTTTTCTTCTTGTGAGAACACCCCCCTCGGTAGGTTGTAGCTCCTGGTGGGGTGGAGGTTGAGACTTCGCTTAATTGTCAGCACTCCTTCATTTGATAATCAGGAAAGAAGACCACAGGACTCCATTGATAGAAATCAAGTGTACTTTTACTAATTATAAATGATCAGAAGCGAGGCAAAGCGAAGTCTGATTATTTAGGCGCGAAAGCGAATAATATATTGTATAATTCATTCCCCTCCCCTTGGCATCCCATGTACAGTCCAATCATAATTCTCCCAAGTGTCAGGTGTGAGATAACTTCGAAAGGCATCACTAGGATGGAATGCTGGTGCCGTTGGCCTTGGCGGGAAACACTCCTCCTCCACATGCACAGTAAGGTGGACAGTTCAAACTCCAGAATCTTCCTCCAGCACAACAATCAGTCCCCTCCCAAATACCATACCCCCCCTCCCCGTTTCAATGGCAGCCGAAGCAGCAGCAAAGCGGAGGCTGACAGTAGTAATCTGCCTGCTGGTGGTACAAGTAACCAGAATCACATAACACCGGAGTTTCAAGTACTGCATTGGATGTCAAGAGACTTCTCTATGCAATTCAAAATGGTAGACATTACCTGTAAATCCCTGCATAACATGGAACCCAGATACCTTCTGGCCCATTTCCTTTGTGAAGAGTCAACCCAATCAATGTGCCCTTCCCAACTAGGAATGTGAAAGGTACCCCTGATGTGAAACTTGGGGAGGGGGCTAGAAAAGAGTTTTATCATTCTCAGAAGAGAATTAATCATTATTTAGTCTACTGTCGGAATCATTAAGATGTTTTGGGAGCGAATGAAAAGGACTAAACAAGGGGCCTCCCCTCCAGCAAAGTGAATGGAATTAAAAATGAAAGGGATGAACTGATTTTGGATGAAATGGCCATAAAGAAATGCTGAGAAAACATTTTAGAGATTTGTACAAGCATGATAGCAGAATGTCAAACAATGATTTCAGTGAATAAAATAAATGCTAAACAGAATAGTGATATGCAAGATCCCTATTTCCTCCCCACTCCTGGGGGAAGCTTACTGCAAAATCCCCATTCCCTGCCCACCCCACGAACCTACTTTCCAGCTCCGTTCTCTTGTTCAGGGCAACAAAAGAAGATCAGCTGGGAGGCTAGGAGGCAGCGGGAGCAGCAGGGGCAGCCTATTTCCTGTTCTTCAAACTACTCGAAATTTCCTCACCGGTTCTCCAGAACCTGTCAGAACTGGCTGAATACCACCTCTGATCACATAGAGAAAATAAATTGCAAAATAAATAAAGGAAGAGGGATGGTTAAGAAGAAAGGAAAGACCAAGAAAGACATGGGTGGAGAGAGTTAATGAAATCCTGAAAAAGACAAAAAGTTAATGAATTAATGTACAGACATGAAGTTACAATGGTTTTCAAGGATAGAAAGCTACAGTGTAGCTTTAAAGTAGTGGGCTGTTGTTGTTTTTTCAAACTTGGTAAATTTTTAAGATGTGTGGACTTCAACTGAATGGGAGGCTGGCTGGGGAGTTTTGGGAGTTGAAGTCCATACATTTTAAAGTTGCCAAGTTTTTTTTAAAAAAAACCTATTGTTTTAAACTATTTTTTTCTTTTCCCTTATCACCTGCCTTTAATTTCTTTTGCTTACTATTTCTTAAGCTTTTAGGCATATTGGGTGACATTGCTTACCTTGAGAGGAAATAATGTGACCTGTCCAATTTCAACTCTAATGCAAATACTCTCTTCATCTTCTAGGAAAATAATGTATTTTTTTTAAAGGCACTTCAGAATTTCTTGCCCAAAGCTCAGAAACACGAGGGAAAACAATCTTGTAGAAATCCTGAGGAAACAGAGAGGTAATTTTGCAATCATACAATTTCCCACATGATAAATGCTTTACTGAGAAGTTCCTGTTTTAAAAGCAATATAGACAAATGTCCAGACAGAATATTTTTTAAAGAAATAGAGGGGCAGAAAAGTTTCATGAGAACATAGGAATTCAAGTTAAATCAATGAAGTCAATCTAGCTCAACCTTCCCAAAATTGGGCATTACTAAGTCAGAGAGTTTATATCTTCACATCTGGAAGGAATAACCGACTTGTTAGATGAGCTCTGTTTAACAAAACTAGTCAGAGGCTATCTGCTTGAATAGAAACGTAAGGCTCAGAGGTCGTGTAAAGTTTCTCTCTGAGAGAATTTTTGAAAGAGATTGTCATTGGTCTCATCTTAAACATTCTTGCCAACAGGAAATGTTCAAACTATGGAAAGCGGGATTCTCTAATAGAATGGTTTTTTTATAGTAATAATAAAATTATTTCTATTTTGATACCAGATATTCAAGTCAGGTGACAACAATTCTCTTCTCTCTTTCATAGTTCAACTATTTTTTCTTTGGATAGGTTGCTATTAATATATCAACTCTGGCAGTGGCAGATGGGTGGGTGCTTCAACATAGAAGAACCATCTGTTGAGCTAATAATGGGGCGGGGAAAAGTTATCCAGCTAGGTTAATAGTTCCTTTTAAAAAATGAGAGAATATCTTTTATGTTCTCCAATATAAGCTCCTAAGTCTCTTTTTCTCTTTCCTCAATTTTTCCCTTCCCGTCCTCCCCCCAAGCACACACACCCAGCTTTATTCAACTTGTTGGGTCCTTTTCTATTCTGCCTTCAAATTATCTTCCTTCAGATTTCTCCCTCCTCCCTCTGGTTTCTCGCGGGGGTGGGGGGTGGGGGGGTGGAATTCTGCTACAACTCCCCATCCATGTTTGTCCCCTTTGTTTGCTTATTGCCCCTGGCTATTCTCCCTCCTTCTCTACTAGTAACAATAGTATCCTATTGTTTTTGTCTGCTGCATAGACTCCTCCAGAATTAATATTTAGCTTTGTAATGACCTAAATGTAAATAAATGCATAATTTAAATCTCAAATGATTCATGTGAAATAATATAATGATTCAAGCAAAAGAAACAGTCTTTGCTTACTTGCCAATAATTTCTTTTATTCCTATTTTAGCCTCATTAGAACTAATAATAATGGCAGCATCAGTAATCCATTCTGTATTTATGTCTGCATGGAATAGTTCCTTTCTAATGATTTAATATTTTTCCTTGCAATTAAAATTGAATCTAGCTTCAACATTATCTATTGAGACTCCACATCAATCCTATCAAATCAGTTTGTTTATAAGAACCAGTTGTTAATTCTCATAATCTCTGACATATTCTCCAATTTAAGTTTGATTTAAAACTCAAGGAGGGGAAGATGAAACTATAACTACAAAGATCCTCCCAGGACTGAAGTCACTGATAAGATGATAAAGTCAAGTGTGTGTTAGTCATTTAATTTGTACTCTTCTTGGGATACTAAATTTAGTAAATGACTCAATCACTATACAGAATTATAGCTATTTCTAGACTGTAAGTGATGTAGCACAGCAGTACTGTTGCAAAAACACACCCCAATTATTTCCTGAAAGAGGTCTTTTAACAATGTACTATCTCCCAGGAATCTTAGATTTAATTACATAGTCCAGTTCCCCCTTTGTACATATAAACCCAACCTTTCACATGTACACACACACACACACACACAAAGACACATACCTCAGAATACAGCTACATTGTACATGTGCATCAGTCTGCAAGAGATGTGACTGGGTTTTACTGCTTTTCTATCCATAAATTTTTTAAAAATATATGCGTTGATAATGCTGTGTAATAGCAACTGACAAAATTTTGCCTGGCCTTAGCACTATAAGTATCACAGATAACATGTAGGAGCATGCATAAGCGCACCAGCATGCCTAATGCCCTTGTCCTAGTGTCCCCATTTATTTGAATCTATTTCCTGTGTTCTTATTCATGTTTATTCTTATTCCTGTTATCTTGGAAATGAGTGACGAACTAAACAAACAAACAAACAAACAAACAAACATAGCAGTATCAGTTCCAGAGGACTTAAAAGGAAAACCTGGATTTAAAAGACCAATTGCATTGCATTCAATGCTCATTGAAATTTACTTCTCAGCCAACAAGCCTAGGACTGAATCCCTACGTTCTGAACTGTAGACCTACTATACTCAGCATCCCCATTTAAGATTTGTGTCTTAGCACATCTGGAAGAAACCCGATTAAGGAAAGGTAAATGGGTATATTGTGTTAGCTTTACTGGCTATGAGAAAGACAATTGTATATAACGTTGGTTTGTTTGAATGTAATTCAGATGCAAACTTTTAATTATAAAATGGTAGCAGAGATTACCAAAAAAGATGGGGGAGATACTTTTAATCCTCACCTATACTGCCCTGGCCTTGATACAAATTGACTTCCTTCTGTTTCAGGTCACTGAATCTGGACTGCAAAAATACAGGTAACTCATACAGGCAGCAAAGAGTCATCAGGAACCTGCAATTCAATTTTTAGTCCTACTTTTTCCAAAAAGGTTCCAAAGGAATATTTGAACTGGGAATTTAGTAGTGAAGGTATAAGAGTTCCACAGTCTTCTTCCTTCTTTTAATTGCATTCATATAATCAGCATGACATTTAGTGAAACACTGAATCACAGCAAAAAGTGTAGGTATCAGGGCACCAGCTTGCAACGTGAAGATGCAGTCTCTGAGAAATATTATTCTGCTCATCAGGAAGGCTTTAAAAAAAGTTTGGGAAATAAAACAAATATTCAAATAATTGTAAGTCAAGAAGCTTAATTCTTCTCCTATATTTTGGCATCTTGTTTGCAGTTGACAGGGAAAGGCGCTGAAATTTGGGATAAACTACAAAGGCATTACAATGGTACATCAAACAATAACATCTTTGCCAGCTGTTGTTTCCCTTTTAACAGGGAATGCTAATGCTTTTTTATCTTTGTTTTATTTCTACCTCAAAGAAGTAATGTTGAACTAAATACATTAGGGAAAACGTATCATGATAGAAAATGTTAATTTGACACTTAATATTAATGTAAGTATTAAGGGACCAACTTGCTGTCTACCTAAATACAAGGCCTAGATTCATCTTTAATGTGGTATTCTTTAAGATTTGTTTCTTGGATACAAAGAAAAATTAAAGCTTAGATATGCAGCCTGCATACATGGAAAACAGTGGTTTCAAAGAGCCAGATCTGAATCTTTCTAACATATTTTAATTAGGAAACAGAATATATGCCACTGAGATATCAAACTTATGATGCTACTGATGCTACATGTTGTTAATAATCTTTTATGTG
The DNA here is from genome assembly GCF_009769535.1 of Thamnophis elegans. Classification (NCBI taxonomy): domain Eukaryota; kingdom Metazoa; phylum Chordata; class Lepidosauria; order Squamata; family Natricidae; genus Thamnophis; species Thamnophis elegans. The sequence goes on along the minus strand of NC_045544.1, from coordinate 47,754,712 downwards.
GATTAATGAAGGCATGAGTCAAGTGGTGAAATTCAATTTTTTTTTTTACTACCGGTTCTGTGGCCGTGGCTTGGTGGATGTGGCAGGGGAAGGATACTGCAAAATCTCCATTCCCACCCTTCTCTGGGGCCAGCCGGAAGTGATATTTGCCAGTTCTCCAAATACTCAAAATTTACGCTACTGGTTCTCCAGAACCTGTCAGAACCTGCTGAAATTCACCCCTGCATGAGTCGACGTTGGATATGTCATTAGGCAGATTTGAAGTGTTTTGCATCTGGGGAAAAATATGAGATGGGCAGCTTGGCAGGAAAGGCCTAGACAACAAAGCCATCTCTCCAAAGCTTGGCCTTCACTTCCTTAAAATTGTACGCTGCCTTCATATGTCCTGGAGTACACTGTCCTGTAACCAGTAGAGGTAGTCCTCAACTTATGACCAAAACTGAGCCCAAAGTTTTTGTGGCTAAGTGAAACATTTGTTAAGTGAAGTTTGCCCCATCTTACGTCTTTTCTTGCCACAGTTGTTAAGTGAATGTCTGCAGTTATTAAGTTAGTAACATGGTTGTAAAGTGAATCTGGTTTCCCCATGGAAGAAACCAAATGGACTTTGCTTGTCAAAAAGTTGCAAAAGGGGATCACAGGACCTCGGGACCTGCAACTGGAGATCCGCACCCTCACCACCGTCCAGGCCTTCCGCACGGCCCTCAAGATCTGGCTATCCCGTCAGGCCTGGGGATAGGACTTTACTCTCTCCCCGCCCGAATGCTGAGTGAATGTTGTGCTTTTATTGTTAATTATTTTTTTACTCACATTTTCTTTTATGTCTTGTCTTGCACTCCCCTCCCTCATTATTGTAAGCCGCCCTGAGTCCCCTCAGGGAAAAGGGCGGCCTATAAGTGCTCAATAAAACTCAAAACTCATAAACTGTCATAAAGATGAGTCATTTGCCAAGCATATGAATTTTAATCACATGATCTTGGTGGTGCAATGGTCGTTAGTGTGAAAAATAATCCTAAGTAACTTTTTTCAATGCCACTGAACAGACATTAAGTGAACTGTTGTAAGTCGAAGACTCCCTGTATTGAACCTATATTCTACTATCAATCCATTCACCTTTCATGGAAGGAATTAGAAAGGGTCATCTCCTTGCTTCTCAACCCAAGATATCATGACCTGAAGTATCTTGAGACAAATTGGACTAATGATGCATTGTTGTTGTTTTGAAGCATTATTATTTACCTTGTGACTCTTTATTGTTGGTCTAAAATTGCCCCTCTTTGTCTTTCCACAGAGACTACAGCAGCAGCTGATGGAAAAGCTTCTCTACATTTTCTGAGGCCATTTTATGCTTAATGTGTTTGAGCTGGAAAGGCACTTTATGAAAAATGATCACAATGCTTTGGATGAATAAAAGGTTATATAAGTATAGACAGGGAAGAATAAATCTCTGGAAACTGTGTATTGTTGCATAAGTGCACAAAGACTGCATTGCCAGTTGAAAAGTACTTGAAGCCCACAGAAAAGTTATTTGAAGCATATCAGAAATGTGCAATAGTTTCCTGCTATGTTTATGAGCTAGGAAATGCATTGACATAAAACTGCACTATCACTGATATTCCAAGGGAAATTTTCTGGTCTTTTTTCCATCTTATTTTGGTTTTTAAGACTTCTGATTTAACAAGATCTAAAAGATTCTAAGTAAGAGCATCCAACTTTAATTGTGGAGATAAAATTAATATCACGAAGGGTACAATTAATCCACTACAAAGTCAATGTCTGTCATGCCAGAAAAAAAGAAAGAAAAGAGAGCATGACACTGGGATCATTTGACCTTACGTTGAACAAAAAGGTAGTAGAAAATTAGAAAATCTAACTTATCAGCTAAGTTATCTTTTATTGTCTCTATCCTCATTGTCATAAAGAACTGTCTGTCAATATTCCCGTGACCCGTCAAAACCACGGAGGACAAAATCGCGCTCGACGAAAGCGCGCATTTGACGTCATCACAGCGCGACGAAAAAAATTAAAAATTGAAATAAAAATAAAATTAAAGCAAGCCGATTCACATAAAGGTAAGGGTTAGGGTTAGGGTTAGGGTTAGGGTTAGGTTAAGGGTTAGGGTTAGGTTTAGAGCGTTAGGGTTACGTTTAGCGTTAGGTTAAGGGTTAGCGTTAGGTTTAGCGTTAGGTTAAGGGTTACGTTTAGGGTTAGATTTAGGGTTAGGTTAAGGGTTAGGTTTAGGGTTAGGTTTAGGGTTAGGTTTGGGGGGGTTAGGGTAAGGTTTTCGCTTTATTTTTACATTTTTCGATCACAGCGCGATGTTTTCGTCGCGCTGTGATGACGTCAAATGCGCACTTTCGTCGAGCACGATTTTGTCCTCCGCGGTTTTGTGGTGGAACCAATATTCCGACAGACGAATCCAACCAAAACAAGCATGACTGAGATGATCCAATCTCTTAATGAAAAACTTTATTGAGTACATCATATTGGCAAAGATGAAGGCAAAACCAGATCTAATCATTTCCCACACAAACCCATAAAGTTAAAATTTAGGTTTTTCCTCCCATCTATTAGACCAGGTCATATTGTCCAATGGAGACATCTGGTGTTGTAGTGAGAAAGTCTTCTGGCTCTGGTAAACACCTTCCGAAACCTAAGTTCTATCTCCCCCTTCCTTCCCCCCATAGTTCATTGGCATGCTGAGAAGCGGTAACAGTTGCAACAGTTGCAACTATTGCAACAAAAGCAAAAGCACCTTTTGAAGCTTGACTCTTTCCTACTGCAAACTCAAATGTAAGATGTACAAATGTACTGTACTACTCAAATGTACTGTTTCTTTTTCTCCCACTTGATAGACCGACCTAACGACCTCATACAACTCAGTTGTATTGTCTTGGATTCACAAGTAGAAAAGCACTTCTGCTTGCATGCATTAGCTCTGCCAAATCCTTCTGTCAGAGATTTAAATTCACCAGGAGGCCTTGTTAGACAATATGCCAAAGACAAGCCCAGTGCTGCAAAAATATTAACTAAGGATCCCCTTACAAAAATATAAAATACCCATAATATAGTTATCTTGGGTACAAAGTATGGGCTTAACCCAACTGCCAATTAATGTTAAGAGATATCCATTATATTTGAAGCAGAGGATAGATTTATCAAAAAAGCCTCCCTTCTGCCCAAACTACATCTTAAAGAGAGGAGAGCAACATCAAGACATTTGCTTTCTCTCTTAAACCCAGAGAGCTGGTTAATAGACCACCTGATTAAAAGCCTGCAAAGACCTTCCTCATAATCTGTTTCTCAAATTTGCCTAAGCAGTCAAAACAGCTCATCAGTGCAAAGAAACCTTGTGGTTTTCCAATGTCATTCCAGCCCTGTGCCCAGCCTAAAGTTATTCCAAAGTATTTTGACCTCAGAAGCAATGCAGGAGAGCTCGAAGCTTAGAAGACCCTACTAACTCCATAAATTTCTATTTATTCTTTTTTTATGTGTATACTTCATGGCCTTCAATTGCAGGGTGTTTTGCTTTCTCTGTACAGTAGTGATTGGCAATCAACCTCTGCTAGATAGGAGACAGTAAAAGCATACTCTCTGGGATGACATGATTGCTCTACTCAGTAAGTTAGTCCCGGTCATTGTAATAACTCAGTTTGCTCTCAGCATGGCTTGCTGTAATGAATCATTTCTTTAAAAGATGCAATAGCGGGATTTACATGTGTTAAATATGATCGCTAAATTTATAAAGCATGCAAAGTCCAAATCCAACCACATGGAGCCAATGATAAAAAAAGTGCCCATCAGCATATTCACAATCTAGACACTACTTCTCAAACCCTAACTCTAATCCTCTTGAAATTCAAATAAGGCAAAGAGTGACTCCAGTTCCAACTTCTATTCTGCTATTGCTTCTATCTCTGCAATTCTTGTTCCCTCTCCCCCAATTAAACATTATAGCCATAAAATAAATATAGAGACTCCATCATTCCAATTACATCTACCCATCTACCGGAACCAGTAGAGAAGGCATGCTGCGGATGGATCCCAATGGCTAGCACGCTTCCTTTGCTGGGTCGTAAGCAATAGATTTTCTCTGCTGTGGGCTCTGCTTTAAGGATCATGCTTCCCCTTAAAGTGAGGCTGACCTCATCCCTTTCAACTTTTCAGTGACCCTTCAAAGTCTGGTTACATCAGCAGACCTGGGGACTCCAGGGGACTGGGGAAATATTAATATAACCCCCATGTATTTATCAACACCTACCCTTTGCCCAATCTCTTTTTTATTTTGTTTTACTTTTGTGCTACCTTTAATTTTTTTAAAAAATATTTTATAGTATGTACTGTAAAGATTTTTAACTATTGTATACCACTCAGAATCACTTAATTATGAAATTATAAATTGGAAGGATGGATGGATTGGTGGATAAATAAAATTTGAGTGTCATTTTCTACATGCTTTTTGCAACTATTTCTTCCCTTGCCTATAATAGTCCCATACTGATCCTGATAGGGTTGCATTTCATTAGGTTTGGAAGTAAATACATTGCTTTTACTGAATCTGATCATTGCTTTGACTATTCAGTACCAGCAACTTGGATGGGCAATATCTTCCTCGAAGTCCTGTGCAACATTGGTGAGCTTCTCTTTGATGAAGCAATTCAGGACATTAATAAGTCTAAGTTAAACATTAAATTGAAGCTTTGCACTAGTGGTGGGTTCCGGATCCTGTTGCAATTGGTATGGTGCAATGGGGCCTGGTGTCCTCCACATGCACGTGCACAGCACGCGCACGCTCATGCACAGTGCATGCATCCTTACCTTCATGATGCCTCCGTGATGCCTCTGCGATGCTCCAACTGTTCGGTGGAGCATCGTGCAGGTGCTGTACCCTCCATGTGTGTGAGCGGAAGTGCCGAAGAGCTCAGATACAGATAAGGAGCTCGGGCGGGCAGGTGGGCCCTCTGGAGCACCATACCAGAACGGTACCCGGTGCTCCCAGCAGGCACTGCTACGCCCGTACCAAGACGTACTGCCTGCAACCCACCACTGCTTTGCCCAGCTCTAGTCCCTATAATAAGCTGCACTTGGAGATGCTGGGTATTGAACCTTTAAGCATGCAAATAACCTTCTTGATCAGCCATCTAGCTTTGAATTATCTGATTGATACTTATAACCATTCACAGCAATAAGGAACCCAAAGGTGCTTTTTTCATCCAAGTAGCTTCTTCAGCTCTGACTGGATGGTGGGAAATGGAAGGATTTTTTTAAAAGCCCCTTTGGGACAACCATGACCTGAATAACTGATAGTCTCCATAGACATTTAGCAATAAGGAACATTTCTAACAAAGTTAATTCTATATACTGTAATGTATTGGGAAAGCCTTTAAGACAATTCTGTGTGTTTAAAATCAAATGTATTTTTTTAGGTTTTTTTGAGCATTCTGGAAACCAAACAACTTATTTACATCCCTCTCTGATGCAGTCCGTAAAATTAATCAATAACATTAGTTTCAATTGCCTTTTCAAACCTTATAAAAATCAGCAAGCTTGTTTCATCCTGTGGAAGGGAAGATTGGGCTGGGTTCTAGAAGAAAGAACCCAAATGTAATAAACAAGCATCCTTATTAGGACTTCTTTGCCTACAGATGTCCTTCAGTCAGGATATATCCCTTAAACAAAAATAGGAGAAGGAGGAAAAAAAATATCTCTGAAGAAAAGCTGAAGGAGTAATTTGGGATGTCAAATATGATAGATCACATTGCTAAATCATGATTGCATGGAATAGACTTCCTTTCCCTTGGCAACTCTCCAATGTCTGGACTTCAGTTTTCAACAATGTCTATTCCAATTTGGGAATTCTGGGAATTGAGGATACACACCTGGAAATTATCCATATTAAAGAATACTGATACAGAAATGTTGATGAAGGATTTTTTTCTCCTTTGAACATCAGTGCATGTAGGCCTTAAACCTACATAGAGTGAAACTGCTGAAATCCTGTTGACTTCAACTGTGTTTAAATAGTTTATAGCCCATAAGAACAATGTTTGTACAATCACAAACTAAGCATCTGTTCTCAGGGTATACATGATATTACTGCCAATAAATTCAGAATTAATCTGAGGTGTTCTCAAGACTTAATACAAAAAATAAAAAAGGATCTCTGCACAAAATGTTCTCATGGCCCCTGTGACAAATTGCATAAACCACAGTTCCATGGTCTCTGAGTGATTATATAACCACTTGTTTCTTTATTTCCTTTTTAAAAGAGTGCCTTTATTACAATCTCAAATTGCCAAGCACTTGACATAGTAGAAAGAGCTGTTTGTTTTAAAGAAATGCATTGATCATATTGATGTAGAAACTCTATAATTTGTTTTTATGATGATCTTCTGCTTTTACAGAGATTCATATACTTAAGCAGCAGCTCGGTGAGAGAAAGATTGAGATGCTTTCAATCAGTTGGCTAGCCTAATGGCATTAGTTTATTTGGTTTTGTCCTTTGATCTTAAGAAGCAGTAATAACCCAAGCAAGAAGTCTTTTGCCCTTTTATGTCTGGGAAAAGAGCTACCATCTACTTGTTATCAAACTTAATCAGATGTTAAATGGAAGTGCTACATACTCTGGAGTACCACCTGCTGTCCTCCTCTCTTATCCATACCTATCTTATCCATAGAAGTAATACTTTAATTAAGCCAACCTAAAATGGACAAATTTGTTTTAAGGCCTCTTCATCAAGCATGCAGTTTCTCAAATGTATAATTCTTGAAATACAAAAGCTACACTGATATATACAAATATAATCTTATTTAAAACCACCATCCTGGGCCCAATGGTTGGGAATCCAGGCTCTGCCTGTCACAAGCCAGGACAAAGGGTGAGTGATAGAGGAGTAACACCTGCTTAAAAAAATCTTGGTCCAGCTGGCCCGGGTGGTAGCACCTCGTAAAGGCCCCTTTCCAGGGTTACAGGAAGAGACGGCCAACGGTTTTGAAGGCAGAAGAGGGCTTTACACCCCAATGGCAGATAAAGTGGCAGAAGCATCTTCTAGGAGAAGGGAAACACTGATTACAAACCTCCACTGCCTTGTGGCTATTTTCACTACTAGAAAAGGCTTCAGGAGTCAACCTTGGGACAAAATCCAGAGCCGGAGTCCTGGAAGCAGTTCGTGATTGTTTACAACCACCTTCTGGTAACTCTTGTGATGTAGCTGGAAACAATCATATCAGTTCTGCCATTCCATTGGACTATCAGCGATGTGGAAAGGGGGATCTGCTGCTTGGGTAACAATCTATCCTCCATATTAATCTACCCATGCCTCGTGCCCTGGAGAAGACACTCCAGATTCACCTCTTTCCAGAGCATGATATCATAGTCTTTTGATTTCCAATGTTATCTGCTTCATAAAGAGTCTTGTTTCTAGAGGTTTGGACACTTTTATTTTCCTGATAGCCAATACAACTATCACAGTGTTGTTTTTATTTTTGCAGTATTTTGCAGAGTCAGAAGGACTCATTCAGCCATGAATTATATAGGTTTCCCATAGACCTAGGTAAGTGTAGTGCAATATTTTTGATCAGTCTGTTATACATGCTTTGTTATACCTTTGTTATGTTGTGCAAAGGCTTGATGAATCTCTTTTTAGTTGACTGGCCTATCATAATGTCCTGTAAATGTCCTGTAAATATTTGCCTGCCTTTCTTAGCACTTAACTTGATTTTAGAAAAAATATTTTCTTTGTTCATAACTCACATTGTAGGCAAAATATATTGTGTTTCTTACAACAATCTCAGCACCATAAAGTTGATAGTCATAATGCTATTTTAGAGAAGAGAGGGAGAAAAAAATCTCTACAAATCACATAAACATGTCATCTTCTGTCACTTAATGGCATAGTTTCAGGGCCACTAATAAATTATTTTTGGTTCATAAAATGTTGAATCAACCTTCTTCAAGGTATATCAACCCCTTTGTGAATGAAGCTGAAGGACATAGCTATACACTCTTTTTTATGGATTTAGCAAGAGCAATAGCAATAGCAGTTAGACTTATATACCGCTTCATAGGGCTTTCAGCGTTCTCTAAGCGGTTTACAGAGTCAGCATATCGCCCCCACAGTCACCTACCTTGGAAGGATGAAAGGCTGAGTTAACCTTGAGCGGGTGAGATTAGAACTGCTGAACTGTAGATAACAGTCAGCTGTAGTGGCCTTCAGTACTGCACCCTAACCACTGCACCACCTCGGCACACCTCTTTGTCAAGAATTACTTACAAACAGGTAAAGTCTCCTTCCTTTGAAGCATTAATTGTAATATATCACAACTAAACTTATGCTGAGAATTTAGTAAGGGAAAGAATGGATATTCCCTTAAGCCTAAACCTGGAACTAACCAACTCATTACACCTTTTGTTTTTTAAAGAACATTTTAATCAAACCTATAAAGTAATTTAGTATGTGCACAACCTCCAGAATCATCATTATTTTTATGACCACTCTTGGATTCCATATAAGTCCCATACCCATTCTAAGAAATTTAAAAAAATGGTAAGTGGCTGCAACCCTCTCCTCTGTTTGTAAATATGCCTCTACCCAAATACAGAGATACTATTTGATGAAATGAGTATACTTATGAGAGCCAGAGAATGTGGCAGAGAATAGCCTCATTACTTTTTCTTTTGATAAATTCCCGTTGTCACTGACCACATATAGCATGGCAGCCAATTTTTTATTTGATTTTTATCCCACTTTTATTACTTTATAAGTAACCTAAGACAGCAAACATACCTAATATTCCTTCCTCCTCTTCCCCTTCCCCCAGCACAATAACCCTGTGAGATAAGTTGTGCTGAGCTCTCTGAGGAAGCTGTTTTCTTTCATTCCCAATGGAACAATCAAAGAAATAAAAGTAATATGCACCCATTGAACTAAGGAGGATTATCAAATTGCCAACACACCACCTCACAGTTATGTAGTGCTCAATCAACCCCATGTGAATTGGCAATGCCAGGTCTTCAAAAACCTTCAAACCACTAGGAAAATAGGGATGTGTCTCACCTCTGGATGAAGGATATTCCAGATATTGGGGACAACAAGAGAGATGGATGTCTTCTTGGACATATTTTAGCGGACAGGATTTGTAAGAGGACAGGTTAATTTGATCCATCCTTCCTCCCTCCTTCCTCCCTCCTGCCTTCTTCCCTCCCTTTTCTTCTTTCCTTCCTTCCTTCCTTCCTTCCTTCCTTCCTTCCTTCCTTCCTTCCTTCCTTCCTTCTTTCTTTCTTTCTTTTTTTCTTTCTTTCTTTCTTGTGCTGTTAGGTCCATTTTGAATCCTAGCAACTTCCAAATTGCACTGAGAAGTTTTAGAAGGTTTCATATTCTGCAAGATGGGCTAACAGTGTTTTAAATGCATAAAATACCGTGTATCTCCTGGATCAAAGGATTTGTACCTTAAATGGGAAGTGAAGCTCTTGCTCTCATATGTGCCTCTTGTTGGGTTTTCATAAGCCACAAGTGGCCATCAGAATGTGGTTACAATCTTTGGTCTGGGATTATTCAAATAGTTCAGTGTAGCGAGAATCAGTCTACAGGTAAAGTTTAATCCTCTGGATCCTAAGAGACCATTTCCTTTAGAGTGTTTTATTGTAGCAAAGATCTGGATATCTTTTTCACCCTAATATGAAACTGGTTTTTTTCCTTTACCTTTTTTTTTTTTAAAAGCATTTTTCTTTTGCTAAAGAGTTTTTCAAATTTACACTTCAGAATTTATTTCGACACTAGCGTTGCTATGGCCCAGTCTGGTTAAATGGAAAAGAAAGAAAAGAGAAAGTGCAAGTTTCTAATATGTTTAATTTCACAATGCTTGTGGCTATACCATATTTTTTGTTGTTCCATTGTCTGTGCAGATTATAGAGATTGTCTGGTTTGCCGACTCTAGAACACGCAATATATAATTGTCCACGTGAGAAACAATTTTCAATTGCTGGAAAGAATTGGACCGGGCACATTTACCAAAAGCATGTGAAGAAAGAAACATTCCCAGGGTGGTTCCCTCCAGGGAGGGTCATGCCGTTGCCAGAAGCAGCAAGGTTCGTGAGGGTCTTGCCCACCTGGCGGGCCCTGCCACTTGCTGCACTGACCACGGCTCCCCTGGCAGAGGCAGCCCCCACATGGAAGTGAGCCATGGTGGTCCCTGCAAGAGCCATCATGGAGGATGCTCCCACAGGCCCCAGCCTGGCACCCTCCAAGCTCCCCTTGACAGGCAGCCTCTGGAATGACGGGCTGGATGGGTCCCCTCTGGACATGGGTGGGGGGACCCCAGTGTGGGAGGGAGGCTGGGGGTGTTCGCCATGGGTGTAGTGGAGTGGCGGGTGGGCACCGCCATTGGTCAGCCTTGGGGCTGCTCGGCCAGGCGAGGCTGGTTGGGGGAGACAGCATGGAAGTTGTTATGTATCTCCTTGGAGGAGCTGCGCTCGGGCTCCCCCAAGTCAGTGGCCCGGGAGAGTGAGACGTCCAGGATCTCAGAGGAGGAGAATTCCTCCGTGTGCGACTCGTCCAGATCATTGTAGCTCTCCGTGTCTTTGGTGATGCTGTTGTTGGAGCTGAGGCTGGCCGAGATCTGTGCCGGGGTCACGCTGGTGATCTAGAATCTGCTCTTCTTCTTCAATTGGGTGCCTGACGCACCCCTGCCTCCCCTTCCTCCCTGCGAGAGCAGCTCCAGGCTCTGCGGCAGAGGTGCCCCAGGGGGGTAGGAGGTGACAGAGACAGAGGCGGCTGGGCCAGAAGGCTGGGTGAGAAGTCCTCCAAGCCAGTGCCGCCACTGCTGCTGCTGCCGACACACCGAGGCAGGATTGCGGGTTGCACCATTTTGTTGCTCTCCCGCGCCTCCACCGCTGAGTCAGGCTGCTGCTGCTGCAGATGCTGCTGCATTGGGGCTGGAGGGAGGAAGGCCTGACACTGTCACCAATGATGACGCTGCCTCCCTCAGGCACCAGCGCGGTCGGCTGAGGAGGAGAGGAGGAGGAAGCAGCAGGTTTCAGGTTTCAGGTTTCGTTTTATTTATATGCCGCCCTATTCCCAGCGGGACTCAGGGCAGCTCACAAACCCAAGAGGGGAAGGGAAACACAAGAACTACAAACACAAGCATTTAAAATAACCAACAGACACACAATCGAGAGGGGAAGGGAACTCATCAACCCCAGGCCTGCCGACACAGCCAGGTTTTAACGGCTTTTCAGAAGGCCTGGAGAGAGGTGAGGGTCCGAATCTCGGCGGGGAGTTCATTCCAAAGGGCCAGCGCTGCCACAGAGAAGGCCCTCCCCCGGGTAGTAGCTGGATGGCATTGGCTGGTAGATGGAACCCGGAGGAGGCCAACCCTGTGTGATCTAATGGGTCTTTGGGAGGTAATTGGCAGCAGGCGGTCTCTCAAGTACCCAGGTCCAATACCATGAAGGGCTTTATAAGTGACGACTAGCACCTTGAAGCGTATCCAGAGACCAATCGGTAACCAGTGCAGCTCGCAGAGGATAGGTGTAACGTGGGTGTACCGAGGTGCACCCACAATCGCTCGCGCGGCTGCATTCTGGACGAGCTGAAGTCTGCGAATGCTCTTCAAGGGCTGCCCCATGTAGAGTGCATTGCAGTAGTCCAGTCTTGAGGTCACGGGGGCATGAGTGACAGTTGCGAGCACCTCCCGGTTCAGGTAGGGACGCAATTGGTGCACCAGGTGAACCTGGGCAAATGCCTCCCTGGTCACAGCCGACAAATGATGTTCTAAGGTCAGCTGTGGGTCCAGGAGGACTCCCAAATTGCGAACCCTGTCTGAGGGGCGTAAAATTTCACCCCCCAGCCTGAGTAATGGACTACTAACCAAATTTTTGGGAGGGAAACACAACAGCCACTCGGTCTTGTCTGGATTGAGTGCAAGCTTGTTGACCCCCATCCAGATCCTGACAGCCTCCAGGCACTGGCACATCATGTCAACCGCTTCACTGAGTTGGCACGGGGCGGACAGATACAACTGGGTATCGTCCGCGTATTGATGGTATTTTATCCCGTGTCGTCGAATGATCTCGCCCAGCGGCTTCATGTAGATGTTAAACAGGAGGGGGGATAGGACCGAACCCTGTGGGACCCCATATTTCAGGGGCCTAGGGGTCGACCTCTGCCCCCCGACCAACACCGACTGTGACCTGTCCGAGAGGTAGGAGGAGAACCACCGAAGGATGGTGCCTCCCACCCCCACCTCTTGTAGCCGTCGCAGAAGGATACCATGGTCGATGGTATCGAAGGCCGCTGAGAGGTCAAGAAGCACTAGGATGGAGGGGTGACCTCCATCCCTGGCTCTCCAGAGATCATCGGTCAGTGCGACCAAAGTGGTTTCCGTGCTGTAGCCAGGCCTGAATCCGGACTGAAAGGAATCCAGATAATCGGCTTCATCCAAGGACCGTCGGAGCTGAGAGGCTACCACTTTCTCAACAACCTTCCCAATAAAGGGGAGGTTGGAGACTGGATGGTAGTTATTCAAAATGGCTGGATCCAATGATGGCTTCTTCAGGAGGGGTCTCACCACCGCTGTCTTCAATGCCAATGGAAAGAAGCCCTCCCGAAGAGAGGCATTCACCATCGCCTGGATCCAGCCCCGTGTCACCTCCTTGCTGTTCGCAACCAGCCAGGAGGGGCACGGGTCCAGTACACATGTGGCAGCACTCACCGCTTCCATGGCCTTGTCCACTTCATCAGGAGCAGCAAGTTGAAAGTCAGTCCAGAGATGTCGTTCAAGACCTTCCCCCGGTACCCTGGCTGGCTCTGCACAATTGGAGTCCAGGTCCATCCGAATCTGAGCAACTTTGTCCGTGAGGAACTGGACATATTCCTCTTCTCTACCTTGTAGGGGGTTATCCGCAACCTTCCCATTTAGGAGGGAGCGGGTCACCCTAAACAAGGCGGCAGGGCGTGACTCAGCGGACGCTATCAGAGCGGCAACATAGGTGTTCTTGGCTGTCCGTGTTGCCAAGAGGTATGCTCTGATGCAAGCTTTTAATAGTGCTCGGTCTGACTCGGATTTACTGGACCTCCAGTGGCGCTCTAGGCATCTCTTTTGGCGCTTCATCTCCCGGAGGTCCTCGGTAAACCAAGGGGCCCTCCTGGATCCACTGCTGCGGATCGGCCGTAAAGGCACAATCCGGTGGAGAGCCTCAGATGCTGCTGAGTTCCAAGTAGCAACTAAGGTCTCCACCGAACTGCGGGCAAGAGTATCAGGCATAACACCAAGCGCCATCTGGAAACCCTGAGGATCCATAAGGCGCCTGGGGTGAAACCACCTAATCGGTTCCTCCTCCCTACAGTGGGGGATTGGTCTCTGGAAGTCAAGCCTCAGTAGGAAGTGGTCCAACCATGACAGGGGCAAGATCTCACTACCCCTCAAACCAAGATCACAGCTCCACTGCTCCGAGAGAAATACGAGGTCGAGTGTGTGACCCGCCGAGTGAGTTGGACCCTGGATTACTTGGGTCAAGCCCATGGCTGTCATGGAAGCCATGAACTCCTGCGCTCCATCAGAGTGTTCGCCAAGCGAAGGCAGATTGAAGTCCCCCAGTTTCATAAGTCTGGGGAACTCAACTGCTAGCTCAGCTACTGACTCGAGGAGCGAGGGGAGGGCTGTCGTCACGCTGTTGGGAGGCAGGTACGTTAACAACAAGCCCACTTGACCCGCAAGGTCCAACTTCACCAGCAAGGACTCACACCCGACAGACTCCGGAGCAGGGATCCTACGAGGAACTAAAGACTGCCGGATAACAATGGCCACTCCCCCGCCCCTTTCTGGGGTCGCGGTTGATGAAGCACCTGAAAACCCTCTGGGCACATTTCGGTGAGGGAGACTCCTCCCTCCGGGCCCAGCCAGGTTTCAGTAATACATGCCAGGTCTGCCCCCTCGTCTACAATTAGGTCCTGGACGAGGGGAGCCTTGTGAACCACAGACCTGGAATTTAGCAATAGCAACCTGAGACCAGGGTCCTGACTACTCACGCCATCTGGCCTTGGAGTGGAACTCACAGGGCCGGAAGGAGGGATCCCTCTGACATAGGGAACCCTCCTTCCCCGGTAATGGCTCGCCCTGAAGTTCCCGCCATATCTGCCCCTCCCCGATATGACCCCAATGTTCTGGCCCACTCCCTCATCTATGGTCCCTCCACCCTCTCCCCCGGCCACCAAGTTCACTGGCAGGCCTTTCAACACACACATCCAAGGGCCGGAACCAGGCCTGGGTCCCCCTAACACTTCTGCCAAAGCACTCAGTGCAGCAGCCACCCCCGACCTGGCTTCCCTCAGCGATGGCAGTGAGAGGAGGCAGCTGGCATCTCCTGAAGAGCATGTGTAGGAGGAGGAGGAGGAAGGAGCTGCCCCTGGCAACGCAGATGCGAAGCAGCCCCTGCCGGCCATGGCCCCATCCAGAGATGCCACTGCCACAGACAACAAAGGCCAGGTGGGAGGGGAGGGGAGAGAGGGGAGGGGGAGGCCAAAGGTCTTTGGCTCCCCTTGGTGTAAATGGCCGAAGCTCATCAGAGGAGGGGCAGAAAGGGGAAAGGGTGTGGCTGCAGCCCATCCACACATATAAAGGGACCATCGGGACGAAGCTGGAGAGAGGCCGAACTGTTCCAAATATACTATACTCACGAAATGAACACTATGGTAAATGATACAGCTCAATTCCAATGCAATGTCACACAAAATAATTAAATCAAAATGAAAATAAATCAAAATATATGAAAATTCAATATAATGCAATTGGAAACATTGAAATGGAATCATGAAATATTTAGTATAGCGTGTGTTGCTTTTACATCCAACAGATGGCGCTGGTTTTCAAAAAAGCATGTTTTTACCTATCACCGGTTTGACATCTATATAATATAGGTATATAAAAACATGCGCGTATTCGAATGCAATGTTGTGTCAAAATTTCAAACAATCGGTGAAGAACTTTTGGAAATTTAAGATTTTGAACAAACAAACATTTACATTTTTATTTATATAGATTTTGAGTTTATCTAACAAGGAAGCTAAAGAATATTCTGACTGTGTTTGACATGTTTTTATATATATATATAATGTTTTTTTTTCATTTTCATAACATATAAATCACATGTACATTATTACGTAGCCAACATTGTACTGTATTATTAAATGTTTACATCAATTCATCTTACCATCAACTCCCAAAAACAATTATTGGCTCTTCTGCTCTCCATGTCACTTTCTTCTCCCTCTCTCCTCCCCCTCCCTACCTCCTTTCTTCCCTCTGTCAGCCTTCTCTTCTCTACTTCCCCTTCCTCTCTCCTTTTCCTCTCTCCGCTTTCCACTCCTCCCTCCTCTCCTCCTCTCCCTTCCCCCGCCCTCTCCTATCCCTCTCTTCTTTCTTTGCTTCTCTCCTCTACTTCACACTCTTCATCTCATTCACTTGGTGTATTTCAGCTTTTGAGCAAGCTCCATTTTATGTTGAGAAAATTTATAATTCCTTTTCAATATACATATTTAATTTTAACATACACCTTCCTCCTTTTATTTGAAAAAATAGAACAAAAAAGTATACATATATAGTCATTGTGCTTTTAAACCCTTCCCCAGCCTAATTTTTGGGTGCTAAAAAAGAGAAACTCCTTCAGTAGTTTTGAGGAAATTGTGAGAGAAATAATATAATGAACAAGACAATGTACAATCTTTGTGAATAAAGGACAGTTAATAAAAAAAATCTGGCAACTAAAGTATCAATAAATTTCCCTTTTGTTTCCAATAAATTGTATAAAATAGTTTTGTTATCCTTTACTTAAAATGTGATTCTTTTTTTAAAAATTCAGGAAAAAAGACATTATGCAAAGAGTTGAATGTTTTTTATATTTTCCTGTTCACAGATCACTATTCCTTGGAACAGGGCAAACAAAGCTATTATTAAAGGAGAACACTGTGGCTGGGACTCTCACTCTGATTCTGCCTTAAGGCAATTCCTGGCCAGAAGCTGTGAGTTGGCAGAGAGATACTAATGGCTTGCAACGAGTGCATAATCTTTCTTAAGTTGGATATCTCTCCCACTCACCCACCTACCCAAAGAGGAAGAAGTAAATTTAGATCTGTAGGGGGGGGGGGGACACCATTCAGGCACCTCTTAGAAGAGGGATACCAGGAAGCACCATTTGGAAACTAAAAGGCCTAGAAAGAATAGAAAAAGGAAAGTTGTCAGAAAAGAAGGCAAAAAAGCACAGAGGGATTTTGTGAAACTGTGCTGTTTGATTATTTGCATGGGCTTTTCAGAGACCTGCTATGCTGTCTACTTCCATTATATTTAACTTGTATATTTGTAAATTTAAAAGAATTGTGAGGAAGCAGACTCTCCCCGAGGTTTCTCTTCTCCTTTTTCTTTCATATCTGCAAAGAAAACACTGTAATACCACAGTGTTCTTTCCTGTGGTGGAAATCAAACATTGATGACTGTCCTTAAATTTCTCATCCACTAGGAAAATGGGAAGTCAGACAGACAGGGCCAAGTTGAATGCAAAAACCTTTATAGTTGACAAGATGAGATAAAATCAATGGGTAGCCAGGATAGAATCATTTGTATATTGAGATGAGATGCAATATTTGTGCACAAACACACAAATAGTAACAAAATAATCACTAACATTATTTGTGGAATGAGAGGATCTTTGCTCATGAACAGTGCACGAACACGGTATACAAAAATAAGAAGCCTATTTCTCAAAATTGCTTTCCCTATTTTCAAATTTCCTTGGTTTGATGAGGTGGAGGACAGGCCTGAAGACATGTTCTACACATAGTAACTTGAATTGAATTCCCTCCTCACAAACATTGCTCCTGCTTTAATTTGATTCCTAAGGGCTAAGGCATTTAGTTAATTATTAGTTGCATTTGCATTAAAGTGACCAGATTTTCAGATTGGTAAAGAGGGACACCTTTGACCGGGGCGGGGGGGACCTTGATTAAAAATTTTATACGGAGCAACAAAAATTTTCATACAACGCAAAAATAGTATTGTAATATTTTTTTACTTCACCATAACTACAATTTACAAATATAAATTGTAACTGTTGCCAAACATCAAAAATTTGATCACGTGACCATGAGGATGCTGCAATGGTCACTAAGTGTGAAAATGGTCACTAAGTGTGAAAAATGATCATCAGTCACTTTTTTCAATGCCATTGTAACTTTGGTGACTATACCACCTTTCTTGCCACAGTTCTTAAGTGAATAACTGCAGCTGGTATTTTGTATTTTGGATAGAATCTTTTTTAAAATAGTCTAAGACAATTTAAAAAAAGAATCCACACAGAATAAATTGAAGTAAAACTATTTTTAAAAATTCAATGCACAATATATTTCAAAGTATTGTGCATAGAATTTTTAAAAATGGTTTCACTTCAATTTATTTTGGATAGAATCTTTTTTTAAAATTGTCTTAGACAAATTTAAAAAAAGATTCTATCCAAAATACAAAATACCAGCTGCAGTTATTCACTTAAGAACTGTGGCAAGAAAGGTGATATAATGGGCTTAGTGACCAAAGTTACAATGGCATTGAAAAAAGTGACTGATGACCATTTTTCACACCTAGCGACCATTTTCACACTTAGCGACCATTGCAGCATCCTCATGGTCACACGATCAAAATTTTGATGTTTGGCAACAGATTCATATTTATGATGGTTTCAGTGTCCTGGAGTCATATAATCACCTTTTGACAAAGTCAAATGGGGAAACCAGATTCACTTATGTTACTAACTTATCAGCTGCAGTTATTCACTTAAGAACTGTGGCAAGAAAGGTGATATAATGGGCTTAGTGACCAAAGTTACAATGGCATTGAAAAAAGTGACTGATGACCATTTTTCACACTTAGCAACCATTTTCACACTTAGCGACCATTGCAGCATCCTCATGGTCACACGATCAAAATTTTGATGTTTGGCAACAGTTACAATTTATATTTGTAAATTGTAGTTATGTTGAAATAAAAAAAAATATTACAATACTATTTTTGCGTTGTATGAAAATTTTTGTTGCTCCGTATAAAAATTTTAATCAAGCCCCCACCCCCAGTCAAAGGTGTCCCTCTTTACTGAAAATCTGATCACCTTGCTTTTTAGGATGCTGTCTAGATTTGCCATAGCTTTCCTCCCCAGGAGCAAGCGTCTTTTAATTCCTTGGAATTGGGTATGTCTAGTTTAATGCAAAGAAGGTATTGTATTGTGGTTGCTGCAATTAATATACTTAATAACTCCATTTTTATTCTTTATTTTTTAATAATAATTTTCATAACAGTTGCTCCTGTTTTTGTAATTACTGTTTTATATTATTATTTTAGTGGATTGTTGTCACTCCTGAGAGTCATTTCTATTGAGATGTACACATTTGAACAATAAATGTATTTACTTTCATATTTAAGGAAAGACATCATCTATAAACTAAGCAAAGGTGTAGCTTCCAAGATGTGCCCTTGGGATCTTGAAGTTGGTGGGAATCTACTCAGAGATTAATTGAGGAAAGCTTAATAACAGGGAGTTCTTAACTTAAATCCACACAGAATAAAACTATTTTAATAAATCCTATGCACAATAAATAAAATATTATTTTAAAATACATTAAAAAATAAAAGAAAAAAACCCACTTACCAGTAGGCAGACACTCCGAGTCAATCAAGAATGATGTAGATGTTAATACAAAGAACTGAGCAAATTAAAATGGTTAAATAGTCCCAGGGAAATATTTTTCAAAGAAAAAAGAAGAGCACCATTTTTCCCACACGAGCAGACCTCCAAACTCCGTGTCCCTCCCCTCTGGAAAATCCAGGAAGTAACAGTCGCTTCCCTCTCTAGCCAGGTGTTTCCTGCAGCTCTATGGTAATGGGTCATTTTTTCTTATAAAAGTGAGTAAGGGTGTGGGGGGGTCCATTTTCTTGCTTTAAAGTTTTAATATCTTCAATGAAAGTACTGAGACAGAGAGAGGGATTAGACAGGGTGTCTTTTGTCTTGTCCCGGTTAGGATTTCTTAAGCAAATCCACTGGGCTTTCAAATGAAGCCAGAAAACCGGGACTTTTTAAAAACGAGGTGGGAAACGGGAACAATTGTTATAAAGGGTGATTGTCACGCTGAAATTGGGACGTCTGGTCGCCTTAATTTGCATCCAATCTTTCCTCCTGTTAGAAGAAATGTTCATCTAGGTTCAGTTCCAAGTGGGAAGAAATACACTCAAAACATGGAAGCTGTTTGAAAAGATGGTTTAATGGTGGACAGGACCACATGGTTTGAGATCGTGGGCAAAAAAGAGCACATGGGTGAGAGAGGGAAAGAGATTTATACCCTGCCTTGGAGCTTCCTGTTCCTGTGTAAGAAATGTACTCTGATTGGTTGTCAGACTCCCATGGGGCCATGCAGGGGTAACTTTGTAGGTTGTCTTGAGTTCCAGGCCTGGTTGAATCTTGCTGAGTGGTGATGTAATGAAGGGGCTTTGGGCACTTTCTATTATGGCTTAATGGCTTCATCCTGGTTTGGATCTTGAGTGAGGGCTAATCCTATCATGTTCTTAGCGCCATATCTTTTGTGTTGTAGATAAGCTGGCCTAGCCTTTCTTTTGTAGATAGGTTGGCACTAAAATATCTGCAGGAGGTCAGGGACCTGAGGCTCTGAGTTTATGTCTTTAGAAACATGTTTCTCCTTTAGGGAAAATACAATATTGTGCCTTTTTAATATTTTCCTAAAATATTTCATTTTTCTAGAAGAGGGGTGGGTATTAACTTCCTACACCCCCAAGCACATAAGATACCATGCTGAGTGTTCCTTATCCAATTTTAACCTCACAGCAATCCTCTGACATTGGTTAACCTACAAAATAATGGCTGGTTCAAGGTCAAAGCTCAGTGGTGATGTAAAACTGGATCTCCTCAGACTTCATCCACTGTTTTGACTCTCATTCAACTGAATGTAAATAAAAGCTTTCTTCAATTCTACTCAACAAGGAGGGGTTTGGAGAGTCAGATGGCAGACTAATGCATATATCCATGATCCTGTTCAGGGTTGATGTCTCAAACTGATGGAGTGAAATGTGAACTTCTTAAAGTCTTCTTAATCTTTATAAAATCAGACAATTTACTCCTGATAAAGATGTCATTGTCTTACAAGGAGGCATATTTAATATGGATATGAGATACTTTATCTCCATATCTTGGTTACTTCTTTATTCCAGCTTTTGAAAGCCTCAATTGATTAAGATATAATATTTATTACCTTTTGTTTTGAATTCAGTTAAAGAATTTAAAACCATGTTCCGTTGCATATTTTAAAGTCAAATAGAAACCCCACTGAATATCTGAAAAGAATATCTTCCAGGAAAAATAATGTTGTATAGTATTTTTTTTCTTCCATTCAATCATGTGTCATTCTCAGCAACTGCCTGGATAAGTCCCTACTATTTCCTTGGCAAAGTTTTTCAGAAGTGGTTTACCATTGCCTCCTTCCTAGGGCTGAGACAAAGTGAATGGTCCAAGGTCACCCAGAATACAGAATAATAAAGTTAGAAGGGTGTTTTTAGCAGGGGTGAAATGCTCTGAAGTCTGCTACCAGTTCGCTTCACGTGCATGTGCACCACAGGCGCTAAGAAGCCTTTCCTGAGTCTGCAAAGGTAAGTAGAACAGTAAGGGGGGAACAGCTGTGCCGCGCAATTTAGATTCACTAGAAAGCAGGATTTATAAATATAAATTGCATGGCCCAGCTGATTGTTGCACAGCTGATCGTCGGAACTTTTTAAAAACATTTTTAGCAGTAAAAAATGCTTTATTTTTTAAAAAAAGTTCTGACAATCAGCTGTGCGCCAATCAGCTGTGCCGCATGATTTCTAGTGAATATAAATCGCATGGCACAGCTGATTATTGAATAGCTGACTACCAGTTTGCCCGAACCAGTAGCATTTTTGTATTTTGGTGATCAAAACTGTAGGCAGTACTCCAAATATGGTGCTACCAGTGCAAAAGTGTAGTCTTATCAAGTTGACCTCATGCCCAAGGCAGGACTCAGTCTCCAGGTGTTTAGCTTGATGTCTTAATCACTATATTAAATTATCTCTCTAGAGCAGGGGTGTCAAACTCATGTTGTCACCTCAATATCACATGATGTATCATGACTTTTTCCCCTTTGCTAAATCAAGGGTTGGTATGGCCAGTGTGTGATGCATCCAGCCCATGGGCCATGAGTTTGACAGCCCTGCTCTGGAGTATGTATATATAAATAAAAATGTAAATGTTCGTTTGTTCAAAATCTTAAATCTCCGAAAATTCTTCACTGATTGCTTTGAATTTTTGACACAATGTTGCATTCAAATACGCAAGTGTTTTTACAGTATATACCTATATTATATAGA
This sequence comes from Thamnophis elegans, assembly GCF_009769535.1. NCBI lineage: Eukaryota > Metazoa > Chordata > Lepidosauria > Squamata > Natricidae > Thamnophis > Thamnophis elegans. Next base: position 47,733,289 of record NC_045544.1, on the reverse strand, counting down.
TGTCACACCTGTGACAGGTAAAAACATGTTTTTTGAGGTAAAACATGCTTTTTTGAAAACCAGTGCCATCTGTTGGATGTAAAAGCAACACGCGCTATATTAAATATTTCACAATTCCATTTTAATGTTTCTGATTGCATTGTTATATTGAATTTTCATAGATTTCAATTTATTTTCATTTTGATTTAATTATTTTGTGTGACATTGCGTTGGAATTGAGCTGTGTCGTTTACTATAGCATTCATTTCATGAGTATAGTATATTCGGAACAGTTCGGCCTCTCTCCAGCTTCGTCCCAAAGGTCCCTTTATATGTGTGGCTGGGCTGTGATCGCACCCTTTCTCCTTTCCTCCCCTCCGCTGATGACCTTCAGCCATTTCTGCCAAGGGGAGCTGAAGCCCTTCAGCTTCTCCCTCCCCACTCTCCCCTCCCCTCCCGCCGGCCCTTTGCTGTCTGCAGTGGGGTGGCACCTGCACCATCCCTTGGCCACCTCCCCCCACCCTTAAGCTGATCTCCCCCTGCCCCGCCCAGCAGAGCTTGAGAGGAGGAGGAGTGTCTCCTCAGCCCAGCCAGCCACGCACACTCTCCACCCCCCTCACAGCAATCCAGCTACGGCCTCGCCAAGGCAGCTACGACAGGGCGGTGGCAGTGTCAGCCTGGGGCTGGGGTGGCTGCTGGGTGCCCCGTGAGGTGGCGGCTGCAGCATCGTCATTGTCTCAGGATGGGACTGTAGCCGGTGGGGGTTGTCTTGCGTCCACATCACCAGTGGCGGCTCCTTCCTCCTCCTCTTCCTCCTCCTCCTCCTGCTCCACAGGGGATGTTGGATGCCTCCTCTCACTGCTGCTGCTGAGGGAAGCCGGGTCGGGGTGGTGGCCACCTCCTCCTCCTCTTCTCCTCAGCCCGGCTAGGCTGGCACCTGAGGGAGGAGTCGTCATCATCAGTGGTGGCATCAGGCCTTCCTCCCACTGATCCCAATGCAGCAGCAGCCACAGCAGCAGCAGCCTGATTGAGTGGCAGAGGCATGGGAGAGGAAGAAGATGGCCCAGCCCATGATGCTGCCTCGGCGGGCTGGTAGCAGCAGCAGCAGCGGTGCCGGCTTGGAGGACTTCCTACCCGGCCTGCTGGTCCAGCTGATGCCACCTCCCCTGGCCTCTGCTGCAGTCTCTGTCTCGGTCTCCTCCTGCCCTCCTGGCGCACCTCTGCCACAAAGCTTGGCACTGCTCTTGCAGGGAGGAGGAGGTATCAGGGGTCTGGTGGGTGCCCAGTTGAAGAAGAAGAGCGGCTACCACATCACCAGCATGACCCCGGTGCAGATCTCGGCCAACCTCAGCTCCAACAACAGCATCGCCAAAGCCACAGAGAGCTATGATGACCTGGACAAGTCACACACCGAGGACTTCTCCTCCTCCAAGATCCTGGATGTCTCACTTTCCCAGGCCATCAACTTGGAGGAGCCTAAGTGCAGCTTCTCTGAGGAGGCACTCAACAACTTCCAGAAGGCCAACAGCCCTGGTACCATCTCCTCCAGCAAGCCTCTCCCAGCCCAGCAACCTCAAGGCCTGGCCAATGGCAGCGCCCACCCGCTGCCCCACTATGCCCACAGGGGACACCCCCAGCTTCTCTCCCACGCAGGGGTCCCCCCTCACCCATGTCCAGAGGGGCCCCATCCAGCCCATCATTCCAGAGGCTGCCCGTCACAGGGAGCTTGGAGGGTGCCAGGCCGGGGCCTGTGGGAGCATCCTCCTTAGCAGCTCTTGCAGTGGCCACCTTGGCTCACTTCCATGCGGGGGGAGCCGTGGCGAGTGCAGTGAGTGGCAGGGCCCGCCAGGTGGGCAAGACCCTTACGAACCTTGCTGCTGCTGGCAACCGCATGACCCTGCCCAGATGGAATCACCCTGGGAATGTTTCTTTCTTCACATGCTGTTGGTAAATGTGCCCGCTAAATGTGAAAATTGCTTCTCACATGGACAATTATATGTTGCGTGTTCTAGAGTCGGCAAACCAGACAATCTCTATATCTGCACAAACAATGGAACAACAAAAAATATGGCATACCCACAAGCATTGTGAAATTAAACATATTAGAAACTTGTACTTTCTCTTTTCTTTCTTTTCCATTTAACCAGACTGGGCCACAGCAGTGCATGGCCGGGTACAGCTAGTATTTAATAAATGCTGACAATAACCATTATTAAGACTTATCAAACAAAACAAAGAAAATGCCAAAACAGAGAGAGGGAGAATTCTACATTTTTCACCAAACAATATAGAAGATCACATTTTCTGCAGGAAGGACTTTGCAGTCTGAACTGTGATACAGAAGGCCTTTCTCACTGGTAGATTGATGCTATTCACCCAATTCTGTGTTGACAGAAAACTACACTAATATGAAATTCGATGTCTCCGTTGCCACTCATATACCCACTGTATTTCCTCCATTTCAGGGTTCAGTCCTGTCCCCCCTGCTATTTAATATCTACATGAAGCCACTGGGTGAGATCATTCGACGGCATGGGATAAAACACCATAATATGCGGACGATACACAGTTGTATCTGTCTGCCCCGTGCCAACTCAGTGAAGCGGTTGACGTGATGTGCCAGTGCCTGGAGGCTGTCAGGATCAGGATGGGGGTCAACAAGCTTGCACTCAATCCAGACAAGACCGAGTGGCTGTTGTGTTTTCTTCCCAAAAACTTGGTCAATATTCCATCACTCAGGCTGGGGGGTGAAAACCTACGCCCCTCAGACAGGGCTCGCAACTTGGGGGTCCTCCTGGATCCACAGCTGACTTTAGAACACCATTTGTCGGCTGTGACCAGGGGGGCATTTGCCCAGGTTCACCTGGTGCACCAGTTGCGTCCCTACCTGGACCAGGAGGCACTCGCAACAGTCACTCACGCCCTCGTGACCTCAAGACTGGACTACTGCAATGCGCTCTACAGGGGGCAGCCCTTGAAGAGTATTTGGACACTTCAACTCGTCCAGAATGCAGCCGCGCGAGCGATTGTGGGTGCACCTTGGTACACCCACGTTACACCTATCCTCCACGAGCTGCACTGGTTACCGATCAGTCTCCGGATACGCTTCAAGGTGCTAGTCGTAACTTATAAAGCCCTTCATGGTATTGGACCTGGGTACTTGAGAGACCGCCTGCTGCCAATTACCTCCCACAGACCCATTAGATCTCATAGGGTTGGCCTCCTCCGGGTGCCATCTACCAGCCAATGCCACCTGGCTATTACCCGGGGGAGGGCCTTCTCTGGCAGCTCCGGCCCTCTGGAATGAACTCCCCGCAGGGATTCGGACCCTCACCTCTCTCCAGGCCTTCCGAAAAGCCATCAAAACCTGGCTTTGTCGGCAGGCCTGGGGGTGATGAGTTCCCTCCCGTCTCGACATGTATGGTTGTGTGACTGTTGCCTACTTTTATTATTTGTATTTTGTCTTTTATGTTCCCCCCTTTTTTCCCCTTTGAATTGTTCGCCGCCCTGAGTCCTCCCGGAGAAGGGCGGCATACAAATAATAAAATACCAATACCAATACCATTTCTAGTTCACAGCATTTGCCCAACTTCCTTCCATGATAATGAGGCCCCAACTTGAGAGGGGTGGTGTGGAAACATGAAGCATAAAATAATAAATAAATATACACCACTAGACCGCCCCTGTACATTGTCAAAATAAAGAGGAAAATACTACTTTACTACTTGTAGAATTGGGATGTCTTAAGACTGTTTGACTCATGTTAAGGATGAGATTAAGACAATGTCAGGGGACATGGAAGAAAAACAGATGTTGCCACACATGCATCTGTTTGCAAAAATTGCAAATTTTCAAAAATATTATATATACATAGTCAAAAAATTGAAATGCACATATCTGCGGGCTTTCATGTAAAAATTGATTTGTTATATCCCTGATGGTGTATAAAGTCTTCTAGAGTTTCTTTTATCTGGAATACTACAATATACAATGATAATAATCTTTTTCTTATAAATAGTAGATTGTTGGTTTGAAACAAAGAAACAAAACAAATACTGGGGAAAAACATTTTAATTGCCCCCTCTCCAAGGTGTATACATTAAATTATAAAGAAATAAGGGGAGAAAAAAGAAAAAGAAATAAAACATAGAGGGTATATATATTCACAATTATATCAGCATATATACAAATCCTACATAAGCACTTGAGTAAGTGATAAAGATATTCCATTATAATGCTCCATAACTAATCTATATTAATTAGTAATTCAATCATAATATTGTTCGTAAAAATGCTGCAGACCATGAGCCCAGTGCTGAAGAAAAAAAATATTTTAAGTAGGACACAGAGAATCCCCTTTTCCTCCAGATGCCAACTTTTATGCAAGGAGAATATAGCCTGTATCTGAAAATATTAAATCTTGTTTCAAAGTTAATTTAATATATGTAATAACTTTCTCCCAAATGGAACAAAAGCATGACATATGCACAAACATATGTTTCAGTGAAGCATTAATCTCATTACATCTCCATCAACAGGATGATTTGCTCAGATGCTTTTTATATAAACACAATGTTGTCCTGTAAATCCAAAATATTTGTTTTCTTTGTTGAATAAAATGTAATCTAGGACTGTGCAAAGAAAGAAGCCATCTTTTCTGTAAGGCATCGGGGTGGGAAGGTCAGAAGAATGTCTTTGGATAAGCTCAACAATAATTGAGTTTAACTTCAGTTCATAAAAAACAGCTTTGTTGGTTGACTTTTCAAGGACCATTCATTGCAGACAAAATAATGAGAAGCCATTTCTATAAATTGTTACACTAATGGGCATCCAATAAGCAATATTTCAATTAAAATGTGATGCCCTCTTATCTGGAACTGAAGTACAATATAAATAAGTTTTGAGCTTTGTTTTGTGATTCATCCAGAGCGTTTGAGCTATTGAGAAGGATAAATATAGCAAACAAAGGAAGCACATATTATATAACTAAGATGAACTATGTGAAAGTCAGGCCACCATCTAATTATGGAAGTTCAGCCTTTTCCATGTCTTGCCCTTTATTTCGTTGTCTGTTGTTGCAGACACTCAATCCAAAAAGGTTTTCCACCGCAAGAGGTTACTAAATAATAGATTGTCATTTAAAAGCAAAATTGAATGCCAGTTTACCAAAAAAGCTATACTGGAGGCAAAAATATGAAAAAAATTTTTTTAAAGAGAATATAGAAGAAGAAACACCCCAATATCTTAATGATATGTGCCTCATCATTTCTTGCAATTCAGCTTCTTCTGTATTTTTAAAGATGGTCACTGAAAGTTTTGACATGAAACCAGAAATATAATTTGTTAGTTCAAAAATTGAATCTATTTAATTTGTAACAATCCGGAATTTAATCCAACAGTTTTTAGTATTTTCATAAGATTAATTAAGTGCAGATCTACTGTGCAGTCCAGCTAAACTCTTAGACACTGTTTGGAATAGGAAGATGACTGAGGCTCTGGATAGTATTGCACCCATGCAACCTCTCCTCACCTGTAGACCTCTCTGTGCCCCTTGGTATACAGAGGAACTGAGAGGGATGAAAGGCATGAGGAGACTTCTGGAGAGCTGTTGGCGGAAGACAGGGGATAACTCAATTAAACTGATAAGAGCTGCTACTCAGACCTATCTTGTAGCGATTCATGTGGTAAAGTGTAAATACTTCTCCACGCTAATTGCATCTGCAGATAATCATCCAGCGACCCTCCTTAAGGTGAGCCTCCTCCTCCTGGGAAAGGAGGTGATTGAGGTCCACCTAAAGAGGTGCACTGAGGAATTTGCGGATTTTCTGGAAGACAAAATTGCTTGACTTCGTTCCCAGTTAGATGCCGGAATGGTTGTTGGTTTGGTGGAAACCCCTGACGCAGGTTCTTGCCCTTTTATCTGGGAACAGTTTGACCCTGAGGAAGTGAACAGGATCCTAGGGAGTATCAGTGCAAGCACCTGTGTTTTAGACCCATGTCCCTCCTGGCTTGTGAAAGCTTCCCAGGAGGTGACAGGCGGGTGGACACTGGCCGTGATTAATGCTTCCTTACAGGAGGGGGTAGAGCTCCAGCACTTTAAGGAGGCTGTGGTCCACTTCCTGCTTAAGAAGCCATCGCTGGACTCCACACGGTTGGATAATTTCTGGCCTGTGTCCAATCTTCCCTTTTTGGGGAAGGTGGTTGAGAGGGTGGTTGCATGACAGCTCTAGATATTTCTGGATGAAACAGATTATCTTGAACCCTACCAATCAGGATTCAGCCTGGATTTTGGACATAAATAGCATTGGTTGTACTTTTGGATGATCTCTGGCAGGGGCGGGAGGAGGGTAGTGCATCCATCCGTGGTCTACTTGACCTCTTGGCAGTTTTTGATATCATTGACCATAGTATTCTCCTGGGAGAGTTTCGGTGGATGGGAGTGAGAGCCTTGTGATATCCTGGTTCACTTCCTTCCTCTGTGGCTGCTCTCAGTCAATGTTGATAGGAGGGGAGAGATTCAGCCCTTGGCCACTGTTTTATGGGGTTCCGCAGGGCTCAGTAATCTCTTCGCTCTGTTCAACATTTACATGAAGCCACTGGGTGAGATCATCCATGGACGATGGACTAAATATGTTGATGGTGCTCAGCTGTATATCTTGGCCCATGGTGAATTAAGTGATGCTGTGTCCCTTGCAGTACCTAGATGCTGTTAGGAGCTGGATGGGAAGCAACAGGTTGAAATGAAAGCCTTGCAAGACCAAGTGGCTCTAGGTTTGGGGTTCGTTGACTCAGGGATAATTGCCACCTTTGGTCTTGAATGGGGTAGCACTACTCCAAACAGACCCTGTGTGTAATCTAGAGGATTTCCTGGACTCACGACTTTTGCTCAAAAAGCAGGTTGCAGTCGTGGACAGGAGGACATTTGCGCAACTGCGTATACCAGTTATGTGCTTTCCTGGACCAGCAGTCCCTACTCACAATAACTTATGCCCTAGTCACTTCCCATTTCAACTATTGCAACAAACTCTATGTGGGGCTGCCCTTGAAGAGCATCCAGACCCCAGTGTGCATATGAATCACCTCTCCTGAGGGAACTGCATTGGTTGCCGATTTGCTTCCAGATGCAATTCAAGGTGTTGGTTTTCACCTTTAAAACCCTTAATGACTTGGGACCAGGTTATCTGAGGGATTGTCTCTTCCCGGTCACATCTGCCTGACCTATCAGAGCGAGGAGGCAGGGAATGTTGTGGGTCTCATCCCTGAGGGAGATACACCTGGTGGGACTCAGAGAAAGGGCTTTCTCTATTGTGGCTCCCTCTCTCTGGAACATAATTCCCCCAGAGATTAGAATGGCCCCCACTCTAATACTCTTCCGGAAGGTGCTGAAGACCTGGTTCTGTCAGTGGACCTGGGGAATCCAGAGTGGGATGGAGTCCATTAAATGTCTCATGTGATCTGCTATCACCAGGGTGGAAGTTAGGGGGTGATTTTGTTATATTGTACTGTATTTATGTAATTATTTTTGTTAGATTTTATTGTTTTAGCAATAGCAATAGCAGTTAGACTTATATACCGCTTCATAGGGCTTTCAGCCCTCTCTAAGCGGTTTACAGAGTCAGCATATCGCCCCCACAGTCTGGATCCTCATTTCACCCACCTTGGAAGGATGGAAGGATGGGTCAACCTTGAGCCGGTGAGATTTGAACCGCTGAACTGCAGATAACAGTCAACTGAAGTGGCCTGCAGTACTGCATCCTAACAACTGTGCTCCCTTTGATTTTATATTTTGTAAGCCACCTTGAGTCACCATGGGCAAATAGGCGGCAATATAAATTCTAAATAAATAAATAATAAATAAATAAATAAATAAATAAATAAATAAATAAATAAATAAATAAATAAAATACAATTCACAGTTTGTTTTGAATAGCTAAGCATCAGAGTCTACCATTTGGAGTGGATGTACTTTGATCTTTCAATTTCTGTATGAAATGTAATTGTCCCATTTGCAATGCACATACCCAAGGCAGGATTTAATTTTAATTCTTTCCTTAACTCTTGACTGCATTAATCAATTTAAATGTTATTTCTGACACCAATATACAAACCTCTTTGACAAGATAAGTCATACTGATTAATATCTGTTTTCCTTATGATGTGGTTCTATGCTGCATAAATTCAGCCGATGTAAAATCATTCAGAAACCAGAGATTTTAATGCTGAGATGGAGATATTTGGAAAAGAGGTGGAAAATAATATATTCTCAAAATGCATTTTAGTGAGAATTTATCAAACTGTTTCATTGATAATTTTTATCCAAGTATATAAAGAATTAGCCCCCACTGATTTATTTATACTTTCATCTTACTTAAGACTACACTAACAAACTGCATCAGGATGTATGATAGTGTACGAAGTTAGCACAACAATAGGGTGTATGATTAGAAAATCTATAAAATGTTCTTCGGTGTCATAGGCTAGTGCTAGAAATAGTCTGTGGCAATCTTGCCTTATATTTTTATGCTCAAGACTCTGACTCAGTTCATTCAGTCAAATTGTTGGACCTTTTTTTTATTTGTTTGTTTAATTTATATTCCACCTTTTGTTCATGATTTCAAAACATTGCACACATTGCTGCCTTCTTTCATCACAGCAACAATTTTGTGAAGTAGAAAAAGAAAGAAAAGTTAATGCAAATATCTTTGATTGTATTCGAAGTTTAATGCTGTTGATTTTAATGCTACTGCCATTAGTGCTTTAAACTCTTGAATTTCTTTAAAATTTTCCTTATGCTACAAATATGTCATGTTTCCCAGAGCTGGCCTGTTTGATTAGGCTCTTTTTGTTGGGCATGTAGGATAAAAGAGAAAGGGTCAAACTGTCCATTGTTGAACAAAAGCACCTTTGTTTTTGTTTGGCATCCCTGTGAGAAGTAATTAAAAAAATGGCCTAGTTCCATAATAGTTAGTTTTACATTTTTCAAAATCGTACTTGTGTTTTTCCAAATATCTTCCTAATATTTGCAGTATTATTGCAAATATTTTTTTTCATAATAAAATATGTTGTTGGAGTACAGGTTCCCTATCCTGAGAAAGGCTGCCACTATGTTTCATTGAGTATGGGTACTGGTCTCCTGTAGATCTTCACTCACCACTTGACCATCCATTGAGCATATATGATATGCTACTTATCCACTGCCCACTTGTCTACTGGCTACTACAGATAATCCTCGATTTACAACCATAACTGAGCTCAGATTATGGTCATAAGTCATGACGATTGTTAAGTGTGTTGTCACAGGACCACGTCCAGAGGTTCTTTTTGCAGAGATCATTAAGTGAATACAGCAGTTGTTAAGTAAAGCAATGATTGTTAAGAGAACATGGTATTTGTCAAATGAGCCTATTCTCCATAATGGGTTGTTGTTGTTAGTTGCAAAGTTGTGTCTGTCTCCTTGAGACCCCATGGAAACATTCTATCAGGCCTTCCTGTCCTCTATCATCCTCTGGAGTCTATTTAAGCTCACACCTATTGCTTCAGTGACTCCATCCAGCCACCTCATTGTCTGTCGTCCCATTCTTCTTTTGCCCTCAATCTATCCCAGCATTAGGCTATTCTCCAGTGAGTCCTTCCTTCTCATTAGGTGGCCAAAGTATTTGAGTTTCATCTTCAGAATCTGGTCTTCTAAAGAACAGTTAGGCTTGATCTCCTCTAGGGCTGACCGGTTTGATCATCTTGCAGTCCAAAGGACTCCACAATGGGTAGTTCTTTCCAGAAATCAGAAGTAAATACCAGAAACCAACAAAAATCATGAACACAAAATCATGAACACAAAATCATGAACTGTTTGCAGGACGCTGCAAACAGTTGTAAATGGGGGCCAATTGCCGAGTTTTTCAATCACATGATGAGGAGGAATGTGTATTAGTGTGGGGTGAGGAGAAGAAAGGGAAGTCGGAACTTCAGAACGGGTTGTGAAACTGTTAGGTTGAAATCCATCATAGCATCAAACCAGTTGTTAAGCGAGGACAAGATATCAATCTATTTGTAGAAATGGAAAAATCTTACTGAACAAAGTATTTCTTGATAAAATGGAATTTGCCTAGAAATATCTCCACCAATTAAATAGAGATGGTTTTACCTCCTACTGTGTGTGTGGCAAGGAGCAAATATGAAGCAAAGGGAACTAGGAAATAGCCCTGCATGTTATAAAGATGAAAGCTGTAAACAGGAGAAGGTGAGATTATTGCTTGGAATGTTATATTTTACTGCCATTTGTTGCCACTGGGAATAAGAGTACAGAAAGCAGAGGAAAAGTAATACAAGCAAAGAAAGAAACTCACCAACTCCCAGCCTTCATTTAAAAAATAAAAAAGATACAGGAGTCCTTGCTGATTTACTCTGCTAGTTGTTGTCAACTGTAGGGGATGGTGCTCATCTCCATTTCAAGGCCATTGAACCAATGCTGTCTGAAGACATTTCTTCAGTCACATGACCAGAGTGACATCATGGGGCACTGTGGCCTTCCCACTAAATGGTACCTATTCATCTACTCACATTTGCACTCTTTCAAACTGCTAGGTTGGCAGGAGCTGGAGCAAGGATGGGAGTTCACCCCATTGTGTGGCAGTTGGGTTTCCAACCTGGGCTGCTCCAGCTGACAAGTACAGCATCTTAACTACTGATCCACCATACCATCCTTCCTTTAAAAACAGAGGCACTTGAACAAAGTAAGTTATTTCTTGAAGAGGGTAAGTTAAGAGGAACATTCAAAAGCCTATTCCACATGCTGAATGATGCTCAGACTTCCTTCTAAACAGTATATTATGCCAGCATAGTTTTTCATACAAATCAGGGGCTGACTGTTGTATACCATTTTATCTAATAACCTACAATGTAATACAACTGGAGAAGAGTGTGACTAAGCTGGTTTTCTCTTTTGCTTCTCTCTTTCTCTCCCTCTCCCTCCCTCCCTCTCTTTCTCTTTCTCTCTTGCTCTGATGAAAGGGGCCATTGCACAAAGAAGATCACCCAACTGTCCAACCACTATTGAACCACAGAATAGGGCCTTGTTTAGATAATTAGTGAATCCTTTAGCAATAGCAGTAGCACTTAGACATATATAGCTTCATAGTTCTTTACAGACCTCTCTAAGCAGTTTACAGAGTCAACATATTGCCCCCAACAATCTGGAAGGATAGAAGGCTGTGTCAATCTTGAGTTGGGATCAATCTCCTGGCAGTGAGTAAATTTAGCCTGAAGTACTACGTTCTAACCCCTGTGCCACTGTGGCTCTAGTTTTAATTTAGTCCTAGTAGAATAAAACATTAAAAGTCAAAATGGACTGTGCAAGCAACATATCAAAAAGATTCAAGAGGTCCTCATTGAATACAATTTTCAGTTCTAGATATTGCACAGCTGCAGTTGGAAGGAAGTATTAAAATTAATTTTTTACCCAAAGTGCAGCTGAGTTGTAGCATGAATTGCAGAAACACATTATTTCTGTAGGCCTAAATTACCCCAGCTCTGATAAATTGGGATTTCAAACATATTACCTAAAGCACATTTGCTATGCCAAGTTGTTATTCCCTGGGAAACCAATAGTTAAAATGGGGAAAATTAAAAAGCTGTTGTAATTTGTTTATATTTATTGAAACATAGTTTAGTTTTTGAGTGGGTTAACTATGGAACTGATGGTGTAATGCACTTTTATAATCACCAACTCTTTTGTGGAAATTAGACATTGATTCTAAATGCAGGCAATAAGCAAATAAAATTACCATTCTTTGAAACAAAATGTCATCAAGTATATGAGATATGGGTAAGTGATTAAATGAACATGTTGAAATATAAGCTACTCTTTTTCTTATAAGTAGAGAAGGCTACAAATGTTTTTTTTTTAAACTGGAGTTTAATCATGTTTAAGTAAACAATAAGCATGATTAAACTTCAGTTTAAATATATACACACACAACATACATACGCACACACACACACACACACACGTTTGTGGGTGATTGGGTCTTTATTTTTAAAGACTAGTTATATACTAATCTTTATTTTTTAGGGGAAAATTTCAGAATATTCTGCACAGCTAAAATAAATGTAACCAGCAACAATAACAGCAGCGACAATGATCTATAACAGCTGAAATTTAAAGATCGTTGTGCTTAAGCCCACTCAAAACAGTGGGATGATTAAATAATGATTTCAATGCATCTCCTCTAAGGACTCTTCCAGTTTGTTGTTTTGTACCACATTGGGATCAGTCTAAAACCATATTATTAATTTTATTTCATTTGATTAATGCAATCTCACTTACCCAACTCTGGGAAGCTTACAGTTCAAAACAACAAAGCCAAATTTGTATAAATAAATTACAACAATTATCATATTGACTGTACTTGGACACCGAATTGATTTATTTCTTACCCTGTTCTGCTTTACAGGAAAATGCAGCAAATAGTACTATGATGTAGTAAGGCACAAATTACTGCCCTGGTGCATCTGTGAGAGTATTAATATTGTGGAATATGTTGTTCATATGTGCATATGTATATGACATAATTGTGGCTTGAAACCAAGAAGCACACAATGGCATTGCTGAATAAGTCTTGACTAGACATTGTAGACAGGTAAGATTTCTTTTGTTCAATAGAAAAAATATAATGTCTCTTGGAAATTTTGCTTTCCTTGCTATTTTGCATTGAATGAATGAGAATTTAAGTGAGTGAACATAACTTTTTTTCCCACAAGCTTTGAGTTGCAGTAATAACTGTAAACAGAATTGTTATTTTGGTTTTGGCATAAACAGCAAGCATAATGAACCCCTCTTGCAGAAAGGATGCTAAGGTCAATGACCCATTGTTTCTTCAAAGAAGCTTAAAGCAGGAGTAAGTGACCTCTCCCAAACTACCAAAGATAAAGCGATGCTATGTTGGCCACAAGTGAAAATTAAAACAAAAGAGCTAAAGCTTCCTTTGGCTCTCTATTCTTGAGTGCCCATTAAGATCTTACAATCAACCCAGGCTCCAGTTCCTTTCAGAAGTAACCATTCTGTCCTTTCCCTGCTGTGTTTATAACACCTCCCTCTAGAGACCCAGCTGCCTGCTAGCAATTAGCAGGGCCTTCATGGTATTTCCTGAGGGGAGAATTGTTGGCTAGGGCCTGAAGATATCTTGAGTCAGGCTTTGTAATTTCTAGTACAGGTCTTTGCATACCATTGATTAGTGTTTGGTTTCTAATGAGAGTGAACAATGTAGCTGAAGCTGGATCAATGCAGTTGGGAGATATCCTTGCATCTGCATATGACAGGATGCTTCCTTTTTCTTTCATCAAAATAACAATAAATTAAATGTTTGTCAGAAGAGAAGCTTTCAACCTTTGTTAGCAAGATTGTCAGATCTTGACACCACAAGACAGAAATGTCAAAGTTTAAAGCTGTTTTACTTTACTAAGGACCAAATTGTATGACAAAGGAAGGGTATTCTTTTATCTTTCCCCATAAAGCTAATTTCCCTATATTTATATGAATCTAGCTCTGTTGAGTGGTCATGTGAACAGTGAATTATTATTCTGGATGAAGCTTTTAATGGGATTTGAATTTTCATGCTGATAGGTTTAAACAAATATTTCAATCAGCAGTTGTGATTATATTGTGCCGTTTTTGTTCATCAGACATATCAGGTGTGTTTAGCATGAAATTATTAAAGGAATGCCCAGTCTTGTATTCCAAACATGAATTTCAACAATATTATTGTCATCTTAATGTGATAATTACATGTGCATAGGGTCATGGATTTGAAATAGTGCATCAAAGAGTTTGAAAACTAATAACTAGAAGAGGTAATCTGACATTCATATAAAATCTAAGGGTACTTCCCACACACGTTGTTCTTAGAAGAACTATGCATATAAAAATGAGTACTGTGGTACAATAGTTGAAGACACATGTTTGCACACATTAAAAAGGGGTACAAGTACATATCACTGGCAAGCAGATAGTGATGCATGCTGTTACCTGATACAGGCAATTATCACCAATAAGTTTCTTGCAGTTTCAAACATTTTTGTATTACACCATGACATTTACAATTTCAAACTGCTCATGTCAATAATGTATGCATGCATTGTTTACATACAGTTGGAAACATTTCTTGATGCAAAAGGGGGGGGGATCAGACCATGCAAACATTCTGCTAAATAGTGCTAAACAGAAGAAGATACTATAATAAGGTGACCAGATTTTCAGATTGGTAAAGAGGGACACCTTTGATGGGGAGGGGGGGTTGATTAAAAATTTTATACGGAGCAACAAAAATGTTCATACAACGCAAAAATAGTATTGTAATATTTTTTTAAAATTTTGACATAACTACAATTTACAAATATAAATTGTAACTGTTGCCAAACATCAAAATTTTGATCACGTAACCATGAGAATGCTGCAATGGTCACTAAGTGTGAAAATGGTTGCTAAGTGTGAAAAATGGTAATCAGTCACTTTTTTCAATGCCATTGTAACTTTGGTCACTATACCACCTTTCTGGCCACAGTTCTTAAGTGAATAACTGCAGCTGATAAGTTAGTAACATAAGTGAATCTGGTTTCCCCATTTGACTTTGTCAAAAGGCAATTAAAATGACCCCAGGACACTGAAACCATCATAAATACGAATCTGTTGCCAAACATCAAAATTTTGATCGCATGACCATGAGGATGCTGCAACGGTCGCTAAGTGTGAAAATGGTCGCTAAGTGTGAAAATGGTCATCAGTCACTTTTTCCAATGCCATTGTAACTTTGGTCACTAAGCCCATTATACCACCTTTCTTGCCACAGTTCTTAAGTGAATAACTGCAGGTGGTATTTTGTATTTTGGATAGAATCTTTTTTTAAATAGCCTAAGACAATTTAAAAAAAGAATCCACACAGAATAAATTGAAGTAAAACATTTCAAACTATTCTTTCTATGCACAATATATTTCAAAGTATTGTGCATAGAATTTTTAAACATGGTTTCACCTTTCTTGCCACAGTTCTTAAGTGAATAACTGCAGGTGGTATTTTGTATTTTGGATAGAATCTTTTTTTAAATAGTCTAAGACAATTTAAAAAAAGAATCCACACAGAATTTTAAAAAATCCTATGCACAATAAATAAAATATTATTTTAAAATACATTAAAAAAATAAAAGAAAAAAAACCAGCTCACTTACCAGCAGGCTTGCACTACAAGTCAACCCAGAATGATGTAGATGTTAATACAAAGAACTGAGCAAATTGAAATGGTGAAATTAGTTAGGGAAATATTTTTCAAAGAAACTTTGCCACCATTTTGGAGCAGACCTCCAACCTCTGTGCCCCTCCCCTCTGGAAAATCCAGGAAGTAACAGTCGCTTCCCTCTCTAGCCAAGTGTTTCCTGGAGCTCTATGGTACTTGGTCATTTTTTCTTATAAAAGTGAGTAAATGGGGCATGGGGGAGTCCGTTTTGTTGCTTTAACATTTTAATATCTTCAATGAAAGTACTGAGACAGAGAGAGGGATTAGACAGGGTGTCTTTTGTCTTGCCCCGGTTAGGATTCCTTAAGCAAATCCACTGGGCTTTCAACATGAAGCCAGAAAATCAGGATTTTTTAAAAACGGCCCGGGACACGGGATAAATTGTTATAAAGGGTAACCATCCCGCTGAAATCAGGACGTCTGATCACCTTATACTACAAAGCAAATACTGTATAGTGAATGCTAATTCTGTATCCATAAATAACTCTTATGATCCTGAATGGCATTTCTCAGCCCAAAGATTGAGATCTGAACAGAAAATGATTTTTGTATGCAATTGTTCATCTGATGTGGCGCCACATGATCTGGACATCTAAGACAGAAATATAGGTTGCAAAAAGTTCTCTTACTCTGACTTTCATATTTGTGCATTGAACCGGATCCAAATTAGACTGAAGCTTGAACAAAACCAATTTCTCCATTTACACAATAACTCAATTTATAGGTTTATACTTTATGTTTCAGTGTGCTTTGGATAGAAATTTGGATAAATCAAGTATATCATGATGAAATTGCTCTTGGGCTTTCCTTAAACAAAAAGGGATTGTTTATCAAAGGGGAAAAGTATAGTGATTTTTATCTGTTCAGTATATTATATTAACAGCTTCGCATTTGAAAGGTGAATGAGTGGGAAAGGTGGATTTCTGGGGAGTGCTCAGAAACAAAGGGGATTAGGGAAGGAAAAGGACCCTATTTTATGAAATAGTCGTCCCCATTCTCCAAGTGGATTAAAATGGAACTTTTCTTTTAAAAAAACACTTATAGATAATAATGGGGTGGCCTTTTCTGTTGTTGATAAATTAACTTATTGGTTTATTGTTGTTTTAATAAGATTGTTGTTTACTTAGATATTTGTATCCTTTTATTATATTACCTATTTGGAACTTTGTTGATTATGGTAGAATACAAAATAGGTACATACCTGAAAGCAGGCATATATACAAAGAAAGAAAAAAAATCCATTCCCATTTTTTTTCAATTAACACCAATTTGCAAATGTATTTACATTTTTAATAAATATAGTTACTCCCATATGTTGAAATATGAGAGCATGCTAAATTAGATTGACAATTGGAGAAAAGAAAAAAATGTAACCTTGATACAAATTTAATATTCTGGCCTTAGGATAGAGACATATTTGATATATTGGTGAGTCAAAGATATCATCAATTACAGAAATTATAACGACTTTCATGGGAAGTACAATTTTCTTGGAGATTTCTTTGTGCATAAGATTTACCAAACTTAAGTGATTCATTTTCTACACAAGAATATGGGATATTTAGCTCACTCCAAGCCTTTGTTATAAAATTGGAGCCTATCTACTTGTTCCATATGAACCTAGCAATTAGTCTGAATTAGAGTTGAAAGCTGTCCCTGCATGGAAAGGTTACAGATACTTTTTCAAACAGAAAAACAGGGATCCATGTGTATTTTCATTCATTTCCAGTTAGGAGGGCTTGATTGACCATTGTCAGTCTATTTTAGGTTGGAAATGATTACAAAAAAACCAAACACAGTTTAAATATTCAAAATTATTGAAGATAACTGCTATTGTTATTTGCCATGTAAGTTAAGAACCAAGAGCAAATTTCTCCATGGCAATTGGCATGCACACTCATAGTTGGAGTCACAGCTAGAAAGAAAGTCAGCCTGTGGCTGCAATTCAGGCAGCTGCATGAGTTGCCTGGAAAACACTGCAGTTTGGCCCATGTTGTCTTTGCAAGTCACCATGCATGACCAATTGCTTTTGAAATTGAAGCGTTTCCAAAGCATTTCACGATAGAGCCTAGTGGAGCTTCCCCATGTTTAGTTTGCATTGGCTCAAACTTAGGCAAGCTCATCTCCATTCCCAAGCCAATTCTAACAAAATTGGATCCCTGCTTCTTTCCAACCCACTAAACCGTGGCTGAATAAACCCCCTTTCTCTCCCCTCTTTTCTTCTGCCAAGAAGAGAAAGGAATTTGGAGAGTTGTATGTAGAAAAGAGAGTTGTTTTTGTAATGACTGAATGGGAGTCAAATTTTTGAATACTTTTTTCCCCCAGCTTATCTTAAAATCCAAGTTGGATGGGAAATAGAGGTTCTAGGTCCTGGCTTGTTTTGGGGCAGAATAAAAATCCTCACTCAGCCTTAGTAAGTCAGGAAATGTCTATTCCAATGAAATCCTAGGTTCTGTATGAAGATCAAATCTGTTGTCAAGTCTGTATGTAAGGTAAAGGTTCCCCTTGTACATATGTGCTAGTTGTTCCCGACTCTGGGGGCGGTGCTCATCTCTGTTTCAAAGTCAAAGAGCTAGCACTGTCCGAAGACATCTCTGTGGTCATGTGGCTGGCATGACTAAATGCCAAAGGCACATGGAACACTGTTACCTTCTCACCAAAGATGGTTCCTATTTTTCTACTTGCATTTTTACGTGCTTTCGAACTGCTATGTTGCCAGTTCTCCATCTCAGACCCCTATGTACATTTGCCCAGCCCTTACCTACTACACATTAAGAAGATCAGTGAGGGAGGCTTTTTCCTCACTGGCTGGTGATACTATAGGATGGAGAGTAATGGACTCAGAGGAATCTACTAATTGCTGCCCTGCATTTGTCTCACATTAAGGCTGTAAGGACCAGATCACTCATATGCCTTGTTAAGGGGGTTCAACCTTCAGGACAGGCCAAATTATGGCAACATACTTTTCTGCCAGCTCCAGGACACATATTAAGGCAACTATAAGAAAAAGTAGTAACCTTCTTATAGGAGTAATTACTACCAGTAGCACTTGCAAGACGATAGGCACGGCATTGTGGTCGGCAATTTCTATATCTGAATTTTTCTAATTTATTATCCCCTCTGGCTGTCATTGGTTTATACAGAAAGATATAAGTGGTAACTAATAAACAACTGGACTGTTGCTATTAAATTTATATAAAGAGTACGTGAATGATAAATTTCATACCCTAGGCCAGTGAGGGCTAACCTTTTTTGGCTTCCTGCCAAAAGTGGGGGGAGCACAAGGAGGGTCATGCGTGGGCGTGCTGTTGAGGACTTGGAAAGTCCTCGACTTACGACCTGGTGGCTAGCAACAAGCCAGGCAGCGCCCTGATTGGCTGGGGCGCGGCGTCGCTTGTTGCTAGCCGCTAGGGGCGTGCTCATTGGCTATCCCTGCTTGACAGCTCCGTTTAAATAGCTGTCAAGCAGGGAAGGTGCTGAATCACCTGTAAATAGTTACCGTGAATAAACTGCTTGTTCTGTCAGTCCTGGCTCCAGTCTTGTCCTTCTGTCAATCCTCAAAACTGGCAACGAGGATGGATTGTGGCGATTCCAGTAATCGGCGCCTAGGACGAACGAGAGGGCAATAAGCTGCGAAGCGGCTCAAACTGCGGAGCACCCGCCAGTTCTTCAATCTGAACATTTTTTTTTCTCTTCACCTCACGTTGCGACCTAGAGATGGCAGCTCTTCCACCATTCACCCTGTTGGAACCTCTGGCGAGTCGTGGGCCAGGTTCCTTGAGCACTTTGAGTGCTACCTCATAGCCTCAAAGAATCATAACCTACCACTGGAGGAGAAGTGCAGTTTCTTCCTTAGCTGCTGTGGCCCGGCTATGTTCACCTCAGCGAGGGCCCTGGTTTCTCCTCGGCCGGTTTATCAACTCAGCTGGGAGGCGCTGATGGCAAAACTAAAAAACCATTACGCTCCCACCCCATCGCGAATCGTCCGCCGCTACGCTTTCCGCCAATGCGTGCAGAAACCGGGGGAATCGATCAGCCAATTTCTGCAATCTTTATGCGTAATGGCGATTCAATGTGACTTTGGGGACTTGGAAGACAATCTTGTAGAACAATTTGTCTGCGGAATCAAAGACATTCGCCTCAGACGCCATCTCCTGGCTCACCCGGAGATCACCTTACAGCAGGCCGTGGACGAAGCCAGAGCAGCCAAGCTCTCGGAGCAGTCCACGGCCAACATGCAGTGACTTCAGCCTCTCCCTCCTCCTCTACTTCCTCTGCTTCCTCCTCCTCTCCCTCCTCCTTGCCCTCCTCCAGCTGCTCATGCCTGCCTCATCGACGAGCTAGTGCTGCTAGTGGAGCCCGACTGTGAACAAGTGGCTCAGCTCTGTGCTCAACCTAGGCGGCCTCCCCCCCAGCCAGCCGTTCCAGCCTCATCTGCTTATGTGGGCTGTGGTGGCAGACACACCCACTCTCCATACCCCTTCAAGGGCACCATCTGCCATCGTTGTGGCAAGGAAGGACACATTGCACAGGTCTGCCATGCCTCGCTGCCTGCGCCTTCTTTCCTTCAGCAGCCTGCCGTTTCCCAGCTGCAACCATGCTGCCAGCCTCCACGGCCTCCGCGGCGGGCTGAAGATTGCTACACAGTGACCCAGCCTGACTTCGTCGGGGAGACTGTCAGCCAAACGTCCGCAGGGGCGAGGACGGTCTCTGCTGCCCTTCACCTGGAAGGTCAGCCCTGCACCATGGAAGTGGACTCCAGCTCCTCCCACTCCCTCTTTTCCTGGTCCACCTTCTCCCGCCTGTGTCTCCGCGTCAGCCGTGACTAGCTGCAACTGATGGACACGTTCCTCAGAGATTACCAGGGGACTCTTATTCCCACCCTGGGTTGTTTCCCCATCTGGGTTGACTATGGGGACTTTCACGGTCGCCTGCCTGTCTTGATAGTGCAAAAGCCCCTGCCGGCCCTGTTATGGTTAGATTGGTTCCCTCCCCTGGGTTTGTCAATTGGGGGAATCCATCAGGTGGGTGCCTCCGCCCCCTCTCTGGATGGCGTCCTCGCGGAATTTGCCGACGTTTTTGATGGCCAGCTGGGCTCTTACAAGGGCACTCCCATCTCCCTCAACCTTGACCCCCAGGTTACACCTATCCGGCTGAAGGCTTGCAGGGTGCCTTTTGCCTTGCAGGGCAAGGTTGAGGCCAAACTTGATAGGCTGCTGGCGCAGGGCGTCCTGGAACCCGTCAACCACTCGCGATGGGAGACCCCAATTGTGGTCCCTGTCAAGCCCGACAGGTCGGTCAGGATCTGCGCTGACTACAAGTCGACAACCAACCTTGGCCTCCATGCAAACCCCTATCCAGTCCCTCTTGTGCACCTGCTCCATTCCTTGGGGCGGGGCTGCACCTTTGCGAAACTGGATATGGTGCAGGCCTACCAGCAGCTCCCAGTGGATGACGATGCGGCGGCAGCCCAAACCATCATCACCCATCGTGGGGCTTTCCGTTGTTGCCGCCTCCAATTCGGCGTCTCTGTGGCCCCGGGGATCTTCCAGAGCCTCATGGAGCGCTTGCTCCATGGGCTCCCTGGTGTGGTTCCATATTTCAATGATGTTCTGATCGCTGCTTCCAGCTGCTCAGAACTCAGGAATGCACAGGAATGTCCTCCTCCGTTTTAGGGGTGCGGGCTTGAAATTGAAGTGCAGCAAATGTTCTTTTGCTGTGCCTAGGGTGGAGTTCTTGGGCTTCATGATTGACGCCCAAGGGATCCACCCGACACCTTCAAAGGTTGTGGCCATCAGGAACGCCCCCACTCCCTCCTTCAAGGCAGAGCTGCAGGCGTTCCTGGGGCTTCTCAACTGTCCTGACTCCAGTCTCATCCTTCCGTCGATCCTCAAAACGTGCCACACCCATAATGCTATGTGTGCCCCCCCCCACGCCTCGCATGCCCTAACAAATGGCTCCGCATGCCACCTGTGGCACACGTGCCATAGTTTGCCCTCACGGATCTCGGCCCAAAAGTTACAGAAGCAGTAGGAGTTTTAGTCCTTCAGACTGCAACATACACACACACACACACACACACACACACACACACACACACACACACACACATATATATATATATATATATATATATATATATAGACACACACACACACACACATATATAAATAAATAAATTTAGGAACAGACCATCACTTATTTCTTTACATGATACCCCACCATCTAATTTTCAAAATGAATGTTAGATTAAAAAAACATAATATGACCATTCAAATATATTATTCTGTCATCATTTTCCCCTCTATTCTGTTTCTTGTCTGTTAGCATTAAACATTGATTTTCTTTGAGTAATTGAAAGTTCTACAATCCTACAATTTAC
Organism: Thamnophis elegans; assembly: GCF_009769535.1. NCBI lineage: Eukaryota > Metazoa > Chordata > Lepidosauria > Squamata > Natricidae > Thamnophis > Thamnophis elegans. The sequence continues at coordinate 47,711,647 of NC_045544.1, read as the reverse complement.
TGTTTGACAGTTCACTGCCCATTTCCTTTGTGAGTCCGTACTTTTATTTCAGAAGACAGCTTTTAAAGGTCAAGAATGTGGAAACAGGAGCCTTTTTTGTAAGCATACAGAGTTATTCAATTGGGGAGATCACAATGGCCATTTCATTTCAGCTATATAACAAAATCTCCCTCAAGAGCCCCTTGTCTTATAAGTAAAGGCTCTTTCTTGAATAAATTTAATTTTTTAAGTACCCATTGTCTCCTGGTCCATTTCTCCTGTGTGTTTCTCCCTTTTTTCTCCCTTTGTAGCATATTTCATATGATTCTTTTTAGTCTTTTTCTCTTTCTCTTGCCTCCCCCCCTTTATGATATATCCAGCCATCTGAAAGCTACCAATCCATAAATCATAATTATAAACCCTGGCAATGTAACATCAATTTGGTTGGAAGCCAAAAATCTGGATGGATAAATTCAGACAGACTGTTATTTTCCCCGATCAGCTCTATGAATGAGAGTGCCCAGTGCTACAACAACTGCCAAGCAATCTCAGAGACATTATCAATTCAGCCCAAAGCCTCTTTGCAATGTTGAGTTGAGTCTGAATCAAGCTTTTTATGATTCCCATTACTTTCCATATGCATGTTTCAAACAATAAGATTATGTATACTTCTTCCAGTTTTTATAGAGCAATGATATAATTGATATGCCTTTTATGTGCATTATATGAATTACTACTAATGCATTTTTACATACAGAGCAGCAGGGTGTTATGCACGTATTATACATTATGCATGTATAATATTATATAACAAATATAGTGTTTTTCCATTTCTTTTTTTTAGATGTTTTGATGAAAGTTGTTTATGAATACCATCATTCCTATCTCAAAATGTATTCTAATGTCATTTCTCTTGCTGTTACGGATATTGAGTGGCAAATGAACTTGTCCTTTTTTAAAGCCATACATCACTATAAGCCACCACCAAATTTTGATTTCTGTAATGCACCATTCCATAGTGTTAAGGAATTCTAAACTCTTTGAAACCATAAGGGAAAAACAAAAAAGACCTTTGCTAACATATCAAATAATTCTAGTTAAAAGAACAAAGGTTGCATTCACAAAGTGCTTTTGAGGGATTTGGAGAGGAAGATAAAATTTGCACACAGGAAGAAAATATTTCACAGTTCAAATCCTTCATCTTGATTTTGCACCTTTATGCCAGCTAATTAAGATGATATGGTTTTATTGGTTTGTGTGGGCATGTTTGCTAGATAACACAGATTGCAGTAGTTTTAGAAGTTTGATTCTAACAGTTTCCAGGGAGCTTGTGTAAATAAACATGTAGCCCTTAAAAATCAATATTCCTTTCAGCTCATGAAATCAAGCAGCTTTGGAGACAAAGAGCAGGCTCTTACCCCTTTGAGACATCAGTGCCATCAGCTAAAGTAACAAAAGGGAATTCAAGTTTTTAAAATTAGCCAAAGCAGCATACAGTCTTAGTGATTATGTATTGAAAAGGTTTACACAGCATGGATTGAAGGTTGTGCGAATACACTTAGATGTATCTATTACTGATAGCTTTTAGTCCTAGGGAAGTAGTAAGGTTGCCCATTTATTGCCAGTCCCCTCCTTTGCTGTTAATTGGTTTCTTTTATGATTCAGATTTAGAGTGCTATTGGCTCCCAGTGAAAGACTTTGTCTGCTGGAAGAATTAGCAAAATAAATCCCTTTTCATCAATGTGTCTTTCAAGAATGTGTGAAATTCCACACCTCCATCTTTCTTCCCAGTAAAGTGTAGGGTGGAAGGGAACGAGCTGCTACCAATTAATCAATTATTATGAAAGCCACTTGGCTATCAGACTAGATAGTTATATACTGGCTAGTTATCTTTTTGCTTCTTATCATGAGGTTTACATTATTTGAAGTTTCAAGAATTTGGGAATTTTACATATTTTTAGTAGGTTGGAGTATTTGCTAATCTTTTCACACTATTTTTTTTCCTATTTCCATTCTGGAAAAATATCTTCTTTTCAGCTAAGGAGACATTGAGGAAGCCTTATTCCCTAAAGAAAGAGACAGAATAACAAAAGATACAGTACTTTTCACCATATAAAAACCATTCTACAACCAAAGACCATGTGTCTTTGGGAAAGTTAGTATTTCTATTTTAGAAAGCTTTGACAAGTGAGAAGAATAAAAATGAGGTGGGGGATAGAAAGAGAGAGAAAGAGAACAACTTTTTTTTCTAAGTATTCAAGAAACTATTGCCATTAGGGTATATTGGAATTATTTCATTTGTACAAAAGATAATAGAAAATCCCAATATGAGAGGCTATGAGTGTAAGACATTTTGAGAAAGTATGACATTAAAGGAATGGTGTTTATTTAGGTCAAATTGTCTTAGAATCTTTTGGTACATTAATGATTTGCTCATAACTATGTTTTTCCTTAAGGGTAACAAATAGAGGAAGCCATCTTGTTTTCCACATCACTAGTTTTAATGTGCTATAGCATATTGCCATGGTAACAAAAGCCTGGTGTGAAGACAACTGTATAGGCCTCATTTCTGCTAAAGTTGAATCACCAATTAAAATATTCTTCCTGTCCTCTGGGGCTTCGAAGATTTTAGTAGAGTTGTGAAGACTGCCTGATGAGCTGATGTACTTAGTAACCTTTATTAATTCTCCATAATGTCGCAACTCCTTTTGCAAAAGAAGACTTCTTTTTTTTTTCAATCTAGAATTTACCCCAGTTTTAGATGAATGCTAAAAATAGGAAACTTTCTTTTGAATAATGAGGCGAGAGTCGTCTGGTAACAGTAACGGTTTTTCAGGTTTATTTTAACACAGGTCTGTTAACTTGGAGGATTCAGAACGCGGACAGCTCCTGACCAACTGACAGCTCTTTATATACTCGAGCTGTCAGTTGGCCAGCCAATAGGCGCCCGGCGCGTCTCCCTCCAGCTGGCGGGTGCGTCGCAGCCAATCGGGTGCCAGCTGTTCCAGCCCCTCCCATCAGCTGGCACGGGAGGACGTAACACCTTCTCTTGAGATAAAATATGGAAGATATATAGAGTAATCTTCATTTGAGTGAATCTGTTAACAGGAGATGATTTATGTCTTTTATATCTAGACCGACTTGTTTGTCATTTTCTGACAGTGTGGATGAGTCACTCACACTCAGTGTGTAAGCAAAGATTAATTATAGCAGTGTTTAAAATAAAACCCTGATACTAGTATGTGGGATGAGTCTTCCAAAATTGTTTTCAGGCATCATTCATCCTTTCATGAATGCAGTCCTATGACACACTTCTTTTTTTCTTTTTTAAAATTAGTAGCCATACATATACATTGAAAACATCTCACTTTATTAAATTAGTACATTAGAATTTTAATTTCTAGAACCTATTTTTTAAGTACATAAAAGGAGATAGTGGATGATGATGAAGAAGAAGAAAAATTCAGCAAAGAGAAGAATTTTTAGTTGCTAATGATGAAGTATGATTGACATTCCATATTCAAGTTATTTAATTCAGAGTAAAGACAGTATAGGTAAAGCAGTTACAATCCTTTTCTATTTACTTAAAATAGCATAAATAAGACTTTACAGAAAATGAAATTAAAAAGTCCCTTACAAGAGCCATAAGGAGTGAGCTATTGACGAAATATTACAAACTCCTCACATGATTAGATATTGCCAAAAATTGTTAAATACAGGTAGTTCTGAACTTATGACCACAACTGAGCCCCAAAATATGTTACTAACTGAAACATTTGTTGAGTTTTGCCCCATTTTATGACTTTTCCTGCCATGTTTGTTAAAAGAATCACTGCAGTTGTTAAATTAGTAACACAGTTATTAAGTCAATCTGGTTTCCACATTGACTTGGCTTGTCAGAAGGTTGGAAAAGGTGCTCACATGACCCCGGGACAGTGCAACCATCATAAATGTGAGTCAGTTCCCAAGCATCCAAACGTAAATGATGTGAACATGGGGATGCTGCAATGGTCATAAGTGTGAAAATTGGTCATAAGTCACTTTTTTCAGTGCCGTTGTAACTTCAAACGGTCACCAAGAGAACTGTTGTAAGTTTAGAACTACCTGGATACTCTGGCTTATTATTATGTAGTTTAAAGAAAGTTATGAATAGAATGCAGTCATCTGATTGCATAATCCACTTGATTATTATTTAAAATCTTCTTTTGTTCCAAAATGACTCTTCAAAGCTATGCTCCCACAAAACAACAAATGCAAAGACTATTAGTTACCAAATTATACAGGGCAAATCTGCAGCTATATTTCTATTTCTGATGAATCTTAGTAAGAAAGTAAACGAGGGTGAGTAATGCCTACTTCAACATGAGCTGCATAGACCACGGGAATACTCCTGCTTTCAGCTCAAGAGAGTCTGAACTACAAGTTTTCTACAATTCTGAATGGCCTTGCAAGGGGAGTGAGGAGGATTCTTCATAACATGGAAGAAAAAAGGATGAAAAAAATTGAGAAAAGAAATCTTGCCTGCCCCTCCATCCCCTATATATATAATATAGCATTTCCAGTTCTGACTTAAGCATTTCACTGGGGTACTTTTTTGTGGAGGAGGGAGGGGAAATGCTGGAGAATAGGAAAATAATATTAAATTATTATTTCAGTCATTTTAAAGAGACTTTTTGGACACACTGACATCACCACCTGGTTTGAGGGGGGAGGGGAATCTTTTTTTTTTCATAAGAAAAAAAGTGCATGTTGAAGGGCAAAGAACTCTTTTTAAATCTAACAGAAATTATCCTACTCTAGGGGCAATCAAGTCTTCTATTTTATTCCACACACACCCCCACTCCTTCATTGATAACTTCACCTTTTATGGTGCCCTTATGTGAAAGATTGTGCCCCACTGTGTGATGCTAAGCAGATGACCAATCAGCTTATCATTGAAAAGAAAGAAGATTGCCCTTTTTGTATATATATAAAAAACACCTATGGAAAATCTTTTTGTGTGTTGGCATTTACAAACATATCTCTAGAAATGTGTATGGGATGTTTTATATATGTTTCCATCTCTGTGCACATATTTGGAGCTGTACATGTGCTTATTTGCACATACAGACTAGGAGGCATGATTTTAAAGATTTAACCCAGAATTTAACCCAGAGGTTTGAATAATATATCTCATACGTAATACGTCACTAAACCTCTTTGTAGCTTTTACGGTAAAGTAAGACTATACAGGCTTCATATAGATCAGGACAGAGGGCCATTTCACTCCTGCATTTCCCTGTGTATCAATTCAGTAGACTAAATTTGAGGAACAAAATGGCTAGTTCAACAAAATAGCTATATTAAACCTTTGCTCTGAATAATAATGACAGCTTATCCAATTTGGGATTATGCATGTTTACTTTTGAGGAAAAAGGGGGAAAATGTAACTGATGTCTAGGCTAGTTGACCCTAAACAGATACACAGCTTTAGCCAAAAGCTAAACCACACTGTGCTGAGAAAGAATTACATGCTGGGATTTTACTATGAAATTTGGCTTTCTAACATGAAGTGGTATGGAGGGACATAAATATAGAGGGTTCTCATTCATACTATATTATCATTCCCAGTGAAATCATGGGTACTCAGGCACATTTTCTTTCCTCCAACATTTCTTTCCAAACTAGCAATGACATTAAAAACATCCTTTCAAATGACACAATAGATGTATGTTTCAGCTAGGGATATCCCTGGCCTCCTCCATCCCAATCACAGTCAATATAAGAGGACAATAGTTGTTTTTCAGTGTACAAAAAAAGCTTCCAGAGATAGAATTTCTCTATCCCTAGGATGCATTTTTTGAGGAACAGATTTCACTTCAGCCACCACAGAGTCAGGAGACGATTTCTTCTCCTTCCAATTCACCATCATCTACAGTAGATGAAAAAAATATATTAAGGGAGCTACAGTGGTTGATGATAGGGAAAGAAACATGGTCTATAAATCAGCACATTTACCAAAATGCTTATTTGGCTCCCCTCCTGTTCTTTTTTTTTTGTGGGGAGGGTTAATTGGGTGTTCAAAGTAGAACTGGAAACAACACCTTAAAAATAGAGAGGAAAAGTGACAAACATTTCAACAGAACTGCAAAGTGAAAAGGCTGTAGAAACCTTTGCATAATTTAGAATGGCACACACACACACACACACACACACACACACACACACATTATTTTCCTTCAATAAATAAGCAGTCCCACTCAGCTATGCTATGTGCTTTGAGTTATTTAGGAACATGTTAGAAAAGCATTAGAGTAAGGCACTAAGTAGCAATAAACAGCACTGCACACCAAATTGTTTATTATAGTAAGAAGAATATGATTGCTGAAAAAGCCATACCCTTTAAATGTTTCACTGACCTGTGTCATTCTAATTAACATGCCTCCCATAAGAGTATGGTTATCCGAGTTTTTCAACACTAAACTGTATTATTAAATTATAAGCACTTTATTATTTGAAAATGCTAATTTGTTCCTCACTAAGACTTCTCTATCATTAATTTGATCATAAAAATCTTATCCAGGGAAAGAAAACAATGGTTATGACTGATCCAGTGGATTGGCCGGTTGCAAACATCTACAAAATTATGTGAAGAAACCCTTTTTAAACCAAAAGAACAACATATTCTAATTTTGGAAGGGTAGGCTATGCTATATAATTGCCCTACACTTAATTTCGGCACTGCATTCCTAGTAAACATTAAGCAGGTTTGCAGCCACCACTTTCTTTGATTCTCATTGAATAATTCCAGTTAATTAAAATACTTCAGGATATCACCTTCTGACATAGTACTGTAGCAATCTTTACAGGTCTAGCCATGATAAGTATTTCCACAGCCTACAGAGTTTAACATTCACATAAGATTCCAGCACAGTTAAGCTGCACTTAAGAGGGGGAGATTCTGTGCACATATCTGCCCCACCACCCCTTTTTAATTGCATGGGACACAACATATTGGAGAGATTTTCAGTGTGTCTATCATTCATAAAAAAGCACTAGAAAAATACAATTAATTAATTAATTAATAGGACTATGCAACAATTTGGATTCACCTACCAAAAGTTCTTTGGAGCATATGGATAGAGTTGAAAATATAGTACTTATCTGCAATAACTAAGCAGCCTTTTCCCACCACCCCTCTTGGGATAAGCAAACTGTTGTCTACAACAGCCACATGATCTTGGAAAATGGACCCAGCATGCAAGGAGCAATGACTTGGATCATCATATTGTGACACAAATCAATTCTTGTAAAAACATAAAAACTATTCCCTAATGTACTATTCTAGTGAAGGTAGAAAATAGTCTGAACTTAGAAATAGCTATAGCAATAGCACTTAAACTTATATACCACTTCATAGTGCTTTACATCCCTCTCTAAGCAGTTTACATATTGCCCCCAACAATCTGGTTCCTCATTTTACCCACTTCAGAAGGATGGAAGGCTGAGTCAGCCTTGAGCCTGGTGAGATTCAATTTGCCAAACTGCTGGCAGCCGGTGATTATCAGAAGTAGCCTGCAGTACTGCACTCTAACCACTTTGCCATCGCAGCTCATCTAAGAAAGCTTATCTCAGGAAAATAATCATATATAACCCTGGTTTGAATCTGTCTTCCTGAAGGTGAATGGTAGGATGAATGAGCTGGTCTTCGAGAGCAGCCAATAATGGAACTGAACTTTAGAAGGTCTTCTAAACTGCTTCCATTCTGACTCTCTTGAAATGCCTCTTGAGACACAACACCATTGATCTCCTGATATGCTTGATTCTTAAAGGACACACTCTGATAGCCAGCAGCTATATAATACCACAGTTTGGAATCAAAACTATTTGGTACACTTCTTTTCCTTCCTGCCAGTAAGTGCATAGCTTGGAGACCCCTTTGAGATGTGTAATGGAGATATTCTAATTGAGTCAGGAAACTTAAGAAAAATCCTGTCATGCTGCATTCTCAGGAATGCCTTAGAATCTAGCCATATTCTTTCTTATTGCAGTTTTTTGGTTCTATGTTCATCAAATGTTTAATTTCATACATCAAATATTCACTAAGCATCTAGCCATTTACCTAAACTACTCAGCAAATATGATGCAAATGTGATACACAGCAATGTTTATTTTCAGTTTTATTTTGTTAAGAATGTTGCTTATTTTTTCCACCCCTTTTTAAAATCTGCAGCACATTTCTTTGCATTACATAAATTAATTGGTTATAGCATACTAGATGTATATATTTTAGAAATTTAATAGAATAAATCAATTCACAAGAAGCTGATAAAACAATTTAGTGCTGTGCTTTTCAGTAGACAAGTCACTTTTTAAAAATGATACAATAAAACATTGAAAATGTCCAGAGAAGAATTGTCTAGAAAAGGTCATGAGATAGCTAGAGGTATCTTAGGTGATTGAGCCATAACTCTTAGGGTTCATGATTGAACAAGGTAAATTGTTATAGATACAGCAGACTTTGGCTTTTATTAATAGATTCTATTCTGAACACTGCTAAGATCCTTTATTAGGACTTATCTCGTGGCGATACGGGCGGCAAAATATGCGCATTTTTCCGCTCTTATTGCGTCCGCAGAAGCTTGCCCAGCCGCCCTGTTTAGGATAACCCATTCCCTCCTGAATGGGGGGGAAACGGGGGATGCCTTGCAGGGTCGAGCTGAGGAGTTTGTTCAGTTTCTGTCGGACAAAATCGCTCAGATTCGGACAGACCTGGACTCCATTTGGACAGAACCAGCAGAGATGCCGAGGGAGGGTCTTGCTCAGATTTTCTGGAATGAGTTCCAGCTTGTCTCCCCTGATGAAAGGGACAAGGCCATGGGAGCAATGAGTGCCTCCACCTGTTGACTGGATCCGTGTCCCTCCTGGCTGGTTTTGACCAACAAGGAGGTCACACAAGGCTGGCTCCAGAGAATCACGAATGCCTCATTGATGGAGGAATCCTTTCCATGGCCTCTTAAGGAGGCGGTGGTGAGACCCCTCCTCAAGAAGCCTTCTCTGCACCCAGCTATTTTTAAAAACTATCGTCCAGTCTCCAACCTCCCTTTCTTAGGGAAGGTTGTTGAGAAGGTGGTGGCCCTCCAACTCCGACGGGCCTTGGATGAAGCAGTTTATCTAGACCCTTTTCAGTCTGGTTTCAGGCCTGGTTACTCCACCGAAACCGCTTTGGTCGCACTGACCGATGATCTCTAGTGGGACAGGGACAGAAGGCATTCCTCTGTCCTTGTATTCCTTGACCTCTCAGCGGCCTTCGATACCATTGACTATGGAATCCTTCTGCAACAGCTGGAAGAGGTGGGAGTGGGAGGCACCGTCTTACGGTGATTCTCATCTTACCTCTCCGACAGGTCGCAGTCGGTGTTGGTCGGAGGACAGAGGTCGACTCCTAGGCCCCTCAATTATGGGGTGCCACAGGGGTCGGTCCTGTCCCCCCTCCTATTTAACATCTACATGAAGCCACTGGGCGAGATCATCTGCCGGCACGGGATCAAGTACCACCAGTATGCGGACGATACTCAGTTGTATCTGTCCGCCCCGTGCCAACTCAGTGAAGCGGTGAAAGTGATGTGCCAGTGCCTGGAAGCTGTTAGGGTCTGGATGGGAGTCAAAAACTTGCACTCAATCCTGACAAGACCGAATGGCTGTGGATGTTGCCCCCTAAGGACAGTCCATCCAGTCCGTCCTTAACCCTGGGGGGAGAAAAATTGCCCCCTCAGAGAGGGTTCACAATTTGGGGGTCCTCCTGGACCCACAGCTGACCTTGGAGCACCACCTGTTGGCTGTGGCCAGGGGGGCCTTTGCCCAGGTTCGCCTGGTGCACAATTGCGGCCCTATTTGGACCGGGAGGCACTTCAGACAGTAACTCATGCCCTCGTCATCTCAAGACTGGATTACTCTAATGCGCTCTACTTGGGGCTGCCCCTGAAAAGTGTTCAGAGACTGCAATTAGTCCAGAATGCAGCCGCGCAAGCGATACTGGGTGTGCCAAGGTACACCCACATCACACCTATCTTCCGCGAGCTGCACTGGCTGCCCATTGGTCTCCGAGCACAATTCAAGGTGCTGGTTATGACCTTTAAAGCCCTACATGGCCTAGGACCTGGGTATCTCCAAGGCCGTCTTCTGCCACATATCTCCCTCAGACCAATAAGATCCCACAGGATGGGCCTTCTCTGGGTGACTTCAGCGGGACAATGCTGGCTGGCGGTGCCTAGGAGTAGGGCCTTCTCTGTTGCCACTCCGGCCCTATGGAATGAGCTGCCCCCAGAGATCCGGGCCCTCCCCACTCTCATGGCCTTTCGCAAAGCCATTAAAACCTGGCTTTTCTGACAGGCTTGGGGCTGTTGACCCCTTGATTGAGGTCCAGCCCCCTCCTGATTGGGTGTCTGTTGTGTTCCTTTTTAGCTTTGTTGTGTCCCATTATTTTTAATAATGCCTTTAAATATTTTTTTTTCATTTCTGTAAGCTGCCTGGAGTCCTCCGGGATTGGGCGGCATAGAAATCCAATAAATGAAATGAAATGAAATGAATATTTCACCCCCCAGCCTGAGTGATGGAATACTGGCCAAATTCTTGGATGGAAAACACAACAGCCACTCGGTCTTGTCTGGATTGAGTACAAGCTTGTTAACACCCATCCAGACCCTGACAGCCTCCAGGCACTGGGACATCATGTCAACTGCCTCACTGAGTTGGCACGGGACGGACAGATACAGCTGAGTATCGTCTGCATATTGATGGTATTTGATCCTGTGCCGTTGAATGATCTCACCCAGTGGCTTCATGTAGATATTAAACAGAAGGTGGGATAGGACCAAACCCTGAGGAACCCCATATTTCAGGGGCCTAGGGGTCAATCTCTCTTCCCCAACTAACACCGCCTGCGACCTGTCCGAGAGGTAGGAGGAGAACCACCGAAAAACGGTGCCGCCCACTCCCACCTCTCGTAACCGTTGCAGAAGGATACCATGGTCGATGGTATCGAAGGCCGCTGAGAGGTCAAGGAGCACCAGGATGGAGGAATGACCTCCATCCCTGGCTCTCCAGAGATCATCAGTCAGTGCAACCAAAGCGGTTTCCGTGCTGTAGCCAGGCCTGAATCCAGACTGAAAGACGTCCAGATAATCGGCTTCATCCAAGGACCGTCGGAGTTGAGAGGCTACCACTTTCTCAACAACCTTCCCAATGAAGGGAAGGTTGGAGACTGGACGGTAGTTGTTCAAACTAGCTGCGTCCAACGATGGCTTCTTCAGGAGGGGTCTCACCACCGCTATCTTCAATGCTGGTGGGAAGAAGCCCTCCCGAAGAGAAGCATCCACCATCGCCTGGACCCAGCTCCGCGTCACCTCCTTGCTGTTCACGACCAGCCAGGAGGGGCACGGTCCAGTACACACATGGCAGCACTCACCGCTCCTATGGCCTTGTCCACTTCATCAGGAGCAACAGGTTGAAAGTCAGTCCAGAGGTGGTGTTCAAGACCTTCCCCCGGTACCCCGGCTGGCTCTGCGCAATTGGAGTCCAGGTCCATCCGAAGCCGAGCAACTTTGTCTGCGAGGAACTGGACATATTCCTCTGCTCTACCTTGTAAAGGGTTATCCGCAACCCTCGTATTTAGGAGGGAGCGGGTCACCCTAAACAAGGCGGCAGGGCGAGACTCAGCAGATGCTATCAGAGCGGCAATGTGATTGTTCTTAGCTGTCCGTATTGCCGATAGATATGCTCTGATGCAGGTTTTCAGAAGTGCTCGGTCTGACTCGGATTTACTGACCCTCCAGTGGTGATCTAGGCATCTCTTTTGCGCCCCTCAGACAGGGCGCGCAACTTGGGAGTCCTCCTGGATCCACAGCTGACTTTAGAACATCACCTGTTGGCTGTGACCAGGGGGACATTTGCCCAGGTTCGCCTGGTGCACCAGTTGCGCCCCTACCTGAACCGGGAGGCACTCGCAACAGTCACTCACGCCCTCATGACCTCAAGACTGGACTACTGCAATGCGTTCTACATGGGGCAGCCTTTGAAGAGTATTCGGAGACTTCAACTCGTCCAGAATGCAGCCGCGCGAGCGATTGTGGGTGCACCTTGGTACACCCACGTTACACCTATCCTCCACGAGCTGCACTGGCTACCGATCGGTCTCCGGATACGCTTCAAAGTGCTAGTCATAACTTATAAAGCCCTTCATGGTATTGGACCTGGGTACTTGAGAGACCACCTGCTGCCAATTACCTCCCAAAGACCTGTCAGATCTCACAGGGTCGGCCTCCTCCGGGTTCCGTCCACCAGCCAATGCCATCTGGCTACTACCCGGGGGAGGGCCTTCTCTGTAGCAGCTCCAGCCCTTTGGAATGAACTCCCCGCGGAGATCCAGACCCTCACCTCTCTCCAGGCCTTCCGGAAAGCCGTTAAAACCTGGCTGTGCCGGCAGGCCTGGGGTTGATGAGTTCCCCTCCCCTCTCGACTGGTATGGCTGTGTGATTTTCGTGTATTTTAATTATGTGTACTGTTGTTTATGTTCCCTTTCCCCTTTGAGTTGTTCGCCGCCCTGAGTCCCTCCTGGAGAAGGGCGGCATACAAATAAACCAAATACAAATACAAATATTTGAAAAGCATTTCCTATTTCCTTGAATAGAAAAAAGTTCAGGATAAGTGCACAAGTCACATTTAGTTTCCTTTGGATGAAAAAGCATCAATAGACTTACTGAATTTTGATATTTGCTTTAGCCACACAGCTCATAAGAGGGAGAAAAACATTTTTAATAATCAAAAGAGCTTTCTCCAAAGCTCTTGCACCTTAGGGCAACAATTACTACTTCCCTATTTTCTATACCTTTTCTTTCACCATATTTTTTACCTTTATTATTTCTAAAATGTTTGAACTAGTATTATGGTTCCATGTAAAATCCATTTCATAGATTGAATTAAGTGTTTGATTATTAATGAGTCTATTTACAGCTCTGTTGAAAACTTAGGAATATCAGCCTTTAGGTTTAACAAGCCTATTGACCTCCTCTCAGGGAATGCTTTACTATTTAAGGAAATGTGTAATTGACAGAAGTTAGAAATCTTTTGTCAATTTCACCTCCATAATTCAAATGCCTATCTAGCAAGTTTCATATTGTGCCAAAGAAATGCAGGCAAAGCCTAACTTATTTTATACACTTCACGGCTGGCTTTGTAAATTGTAACAATTAAGGGGAAAAGACCAGTAAGACGCCTTCCGTCATTTTCAGTCATGGGCTGGGGAGAAATTTAAGACACTGCCACAGAGAACATGGTAGAAAAAATATATTTGCAAGACATGACTGTGGTGTATTTAGATGCAATGGTGAGCCAATACAATTCTCAAGGCACAGCTGGGCAATCTTTTGCTGCAAGCAGCTGCATTAACAGTTGATGATATGAGCTTTACTGGCTGAAGATGGTGAAAATGTATATGCCTGTCTCTCTCTCTCACACACACAGGGAGAATTATTTCTTTTACCAGAATTTCCAGACTTTTCTTGGGCAATGGGAAGTAAATGGGTTTGTTCTTTTTTTAATCAAATATGTTAAGCCTTTTGTAAAGCTTCAAGGGTGTGCAATAACTCAGTGAATTAAAAAGAGAGAGCTTGCCAGTTGGAAAGTTGACAACCCTGGTTTGAGACTCCAGAGCTGGACAACAAGGTGAGCTCCTATTACTTGCCCCAGCTCTTGCCCACTTAGCAATTCAAAAGCATGCAAATGCAAGTAGATAAATGGGTACCACTTTGGTGGGAAGAAAACAATGATTCATGTGCCACAGCATATAGTCATGCTTGCCACACGACTATTGAAGTGTCTTTGGACAACACTGGCTCCCTCAGCTAAGAAACAGAGATGAGTTGCTTCCCCTAGAGCCAGATATGACTTGACAGGGGAAACCTTTACCTTCTTTTGTAAAACATGCCCAACAGCAGGTGTGTCTTTCCTATTGAGACATAATTTTTCAATTGTACCATTTTGGAAAGGATGCAATGTTCACAAAAGAGGAATTGAGGACCTACTGGTAAATGCAGTGCTGGAATGATGGGTTAATCCCATCTGAAATAAGACCAAGTTTTAAGAAGTTCATTGTCAGTGAACTGTAGAACGTAAGACATGGAAAGAGATCATTGGAGATAACTTAGCTCAATCCACTCCAGTACAAGAATTCACTATAGACAATTACAGAAGATCAATTTTGGAGTGGAGAGTCCCTGGAGAGATTGAAAGATTTATTGAGATAGGAACATTTGATATGCTACAAGTGGAAGGAAATTTTTAAGGGCATAGATATAAGTCTGGAGAATCCCTTTCTTTCCACCATCAAAGATTATCTCACTAATCTTGAACTATAGAAAGCTAATAGATCAGATGACGGGTTATTCCACCACTGCTAAGTGCCAAATTTTGCTGAAGTCATGTATTTGCTTTAGAATCTATGCTTCAAGCCAAAATATCCCACACAACCTTATTTCAGATTAGCCTCTCTTCTAGACAGATATGACTACTACAAAAGGACTGTGACAAATCCATGTCCCTCTAAGTCTCTGATGTCGAACCCAAGCTGGGAAACTTGAATCAAACATAATTCATCTTTTTATATACAAAATAGTTTTTAAGATGTAAGTCTATTCACATAATTTCTTGTTTGAAGAAAATTAGCTCGTCTCAGACCAAATCTCTTAATTCTTAGCTGGTTCTCTGATTCTGATTTGCTGGTAGTCCTTTCCCTTGATTAGGCAAACAAGAATGTATTCCCTAAAGATTTTTTTTTTAATTATCTCTTATTTGTATAAAACAATGGTACTGTTGCTTTAAGAAAGAAGAGAGATGGAAGGAGGAAGGATACAATAACATCTAAACAGGAGGGTAAAATAATCTGGACTATAATCTTCATAAAGACAAGAAATCCAACTCAATTTACATAGAACAAGCTTAGCCAAAATGACTATTGATTTGAGTTGTTTTCTGTGTGGATATTTTCCATAACATTTTTATAACACTACATTAAGCATCAAAAGAAAACTACAAACACACACATATAGCATACCTTTCAAAGATAAATGCAATTTAAATACAGTAGCCGCTCAGAGTCACCTTATAGAGGAGATGGGCGGCATAAAACATTAATGAATAAATAAAAAAATTCCTAAAGTAATACACATGGGAACTAAAGGAGAAAAAAACAAAGGAAGAAGACCCAAAACTTAAAATATAAAGAAAACAAATCTAAAGATTACTCATGGCACTTGAAAGTTTCTTTCCTTGTACTTTTATTTAAAAAAAATCTATTTCTTTGTTGTTGTTGTTTCTTTACAAATAATCTTTGTACATTTTGTGCATTGCTTCAAAATATATCCCCTTTACAAAGTGAACTGGTAATTAAAGTATTCAGCTATTGGCTGAAGATCTTGTTTATGTAGCCAAAAAGATTACCCAAGCTTTGTTTTGAAGAGGGGGTGTACAATTTGCCTCCTTGTCCTTGGGCTGCTCGACTTTCAAGTGCCTCTCATCAAATGGAATCTTCATCTAATTCCAAGTTCAATCCGATTTGAAAATCAAGAAAAGCTTTAAGCAAAGAATCTCATATGTGGTTGCCCAAGATGATATTAGATCCCTTAAATGTATCAAGTCCTTGAAGTGTGGCTGGCTCAACACAAATCAACCCACCCCCCTCACCAGTTAGAAAAGTATTTAATAACATACAAGTGTCAACATCTTAGAACAGTTTTTTTTAACAACTAGATTATATGATAAGAGATGAGACCATTGAATAAAGTCCATCTATCTGTGGCACACCAGCTGTTGAAGATAATGCACATATCCTATTTAATTGCAAATTACAGGTAGTTATCTACTTACCACAGTTCATTTAGTGACTGTTCAAAGCTACAATGGTACTGAAAAAAGTGATTTATGATCATTTTTCACACTTATGACTGTTAGGACATCCTCAAGGTCACATGTTCAAAATTCAGACACTTGGCAACTAACTCATACTTATAACTCCAGGGTCCTAGGGTCATGTTGTCAACTTTTGCAACCGTCTGACAAGCAAAGAGAATGAGGAAAGCGGATTAATTTTACAACTGTGTTACTAACTCACCTGCAGTGATTCACTTAACAAATGTGGCAAGAAACGTTGCAAAATGGGGCAAAATTCACTTAATAACAAAAATTTGGGGCTCAATTATGGTCATAAGTCAAGGACTACCTGCATATGCTGTAGAAAGGACTGTTGACTTAGATTCTTATTTAAAAACTAAAAAATACTAGGATACAGTCTTACTTTTTGTTAGGAATGAACCTGCATATCATTAGCAAGTCTGCAATTTTTACATTAAAGGCTATTTCAGAGGCAGACTATCTAAAACAGATTGGGATTAACTGTAGGGGTGACAACATATTATGAATATGTCCTATTGTGTTTTCTGTATTGGTTTCTAATTCTTTTATATGGTCAAATGATTAAATCAATAAAGTTTTTTAACCTGACTCTCAACTTTTGGAACTGTCTTAAAGGAGAATCATCAAAATGTTTCTTGTGCAAGATTATACGGTTGCACATTTATATATGTTCTTGGAATTTTTCATGTTTTATTTTTAAAAAAACTGTATTTTTTAGTTTGGATCAAGGAAAGTCAAAGCACCTTTATTTTTATTATTTTCTATGGCTCGACTGAAAGTTGGAGTCTACAGCAGGCATTCATCAATTGATGGCTAGCAGACCTCTTTCAAAAGTCATAGCAATATCAATTTCTTTCACTTGATATAAAAGGACCTAAATGTAAGTGCACATGAAATACATATGCTCAAAAATGAGTAGTGATATAAATATATATTATTAAACACAGTGCCAGAAACTTCCCCTCACCTGCCCACTTTGATCTATTGCTAAACAGAGTTACAAACAATTCAGGATTTCCAAAGAATGTTTCTTTGTCCATTGGACCAGCTCCTAATGGATGGGGAATAAAAATACCGCATTTCCCATGACTTTCTCAGATTTTGGATATTACTCCTCCTCTCCGGATCTAATAAGTGATGAGACAAGCTAGGTTCACAAATTATTACCCAAACAGCCAAAATAGCAGACCAAATAATGCCATTGCAGGGAGTCCAAAAAAGGGACTTTAGCAATAACCAATGCACTGCTCTTGAGAAAAGCCAGTGGGAGCACTTTTTCATGATATATATTCCCTTGGGATTTAATCAAAGCTGTGGACCACTGAGAGATGATAGTATGCAGTTGTATGTATGTATGTGTATGAATGATGTTTTGTCAAGGCACCTGGTATGCCCCAAATATCATTTATTTATACAAATAAAATGGTTTCAGCCTGGAAGGCTTCTAGAGTGGAGCTGAAAAGCAAAATGAAGCAGTATGCTCCCTCCCATATTCGGGCATCCCAGGTGCCTTGACAACACATCTAATCATTCCCCTGGCTCAGCTGATAAGGGAGGAGAGCTTGTGGCTCAGAGGTTATTATAACTGCCTAACATGTAAATAGCCCAAGTTCAAATTTCAGCAAGGGTATGGCTAGCTGATGAGAGCTAAATAGCTTGAAATAGATGTATGCTAATATCCCTTCATTTATTTATCAGTACACACACACACACACACACACACACATCAGGGGTGGGTTCCTGAACAGGTTAGTATTGGTTTGCTGTATGCAAGCTGGCCATGCCTTGCTTGCGCATGCGCATTTGAGTAAAAATTGCTCTTACATGCACGGAACCATGCAGACAATGGCAGAAGACACCGGAGAACTGCTTCGGGAGGGTGTCAGGTGTGTGTGTGTGTGTGTGTGTGTGTGTGTATATATGTATATATGTGTATATGCGTATATGCGTATATGCGTATATGCGTATATGCGTATATGCGTATATGCGTATATGCGTATATGCGTATATGCGTATATGCGTATATGCGTATATGCGTATATGCGTATATGCATATATGCATATATGCATATATGTACGTGTGTGTGCATATACATACATACACACACACATATATACATATACATACATACATACATACATACATACATACATACATATATATATATATATGTTTTGTAGGATTTCATATTTTTACTTTGAAGAGAAAGAACGGTGAATGGAATGTTAATGAAAAGTGCAAACAAATACAGAAATAAATGCTGACTATACTTCATACAGCATATAAGAGAGGAAGTAATAATAAATTTTATCAATGAAAGGACATTTAAAGTAATACAAAGGATTGTTAAGTGGGCCATTTAGCATGTCTTCATTTTCCCTGTCTTTGTTTTACCCACTCTCCTTTATTCCCTACACTTACTTTTTGTTGTTTTATTTCTGACCCAAGCAATACTAAAAAAAAAGAAAAGTTATAGTGGGCAATCAGCCCTTTTCTGCTGATAGTTATGGTTTTTCAGAAGGGCACTTTAAATTGAATGATAAGCAAAATAATTTTCAGCAGGATGGCTGAGGAAGGCAATCACTGTTGCTTTGTGCCCACCGAACCATGAAAGCCAACCTGACACAGGTTGATTTGACTGTGCAAAACCAAAACCAGTTGGGGAGAGGATAGAGGGAAGGGAAAAAAAAGACAATGCTTTCTTTTACAAAGGAAACAAAAGGAGACAATAGATATGCCATCTTTTTTCATGTACAGTAGACTGATTTTCAAAACTTGGGTCTCAGAACTTGGCTTCAGTAATAAGTTAACACAATCACATATAGGAGAATTCAAGAATAATCAATTTTGGTTCAGCAGGAAGAACCCAGGCTTTTAATTCTTAGATAATCTGAATAGATATTTCTTTTTTCATTTTACTCTGTGTTTTTAAATTTTCTATTCTATATAGATTGTGTTAGTTGCCTCTATGTCACTGCCAGAGTAAAAAGACAGGGTGAAAAATTTTTTTTTTACTACCGGTTCTGTGGGCATGGCTTGGTGGACATAGCAACAGAAGGATACTGCAAAATCCCCATTTCCTCTCCACTCCAGAGGAAGGACATTGCAAAATCTCCATTCCCACCCCACTCTGTGGCCAAACAGATTGTATTTGCTGCTTCTCCGAACTACTCAAAATTTCTGCTACTGGTTCTCCAGAACTTGTTAGAACCTGCTGAATTTCACCCCTGGGTTAGGGTTATCTATCAATCAAAATGCAAAAAAAAATTATGGCTTTTTTTTAAAGGCAACAATGGTACTTTTTTATTAATACAAATCAAGATAATCAAATTTAGTAAAACAAGCTCTTATAATTCTAGTTAGACAGATTGGTTAATTTGTGACCACTTGGTATTGATTGCATTAAACTTTGCACTGAGTAATAAAATATGCTGAAAACATAAAAGCAATAACTTCGAAACAACTACCTGTAAAATTGCATGCAGAATTTCAAGGGACTTTCTAAACTCTAGGATTAATGTAGCATTCTGAGGTTTTACTCTGGTGGTCCAGTCACTCTACCCTAGTAAGAAACAGAAAAGAGTAAAATTTTCTCTTTTCCTCATCTCCTCCTTACTTTTAAAAGAGACCCAAAGTGTCCTCTCTTTGTCTTTCTCTTTCACTCACTTTCTTATCTAATGATTGCTTTCTCCACATACTTTGAAATTCATTTTTTTTCTATCTGCTTTCCCCCCACAACTGCTGTCTCACTGTTCCACAGAATTGTGACAATGACCATCTCCAATTCACTGATTCCTATCACCCGTAGCCCTTCGTGATTAGAATTCTGGGAATTCATATCCAATGTATCTGCAGGGCATTAGGTTTTGGAATAGCTGAGACACAGAGAGAAAGAAGGGTTTGAATTATGCTGTATCTTAGGGCAGCCAATTGAATTGACAGGAAAATGATAAGCGTAGAAGAGGATGAGATTATAGGCACAGGTTGAGTCATAAAGTAGGGCAAGCAGGGAGGTAGCTTTGAAGCAAGAAAGCCTACTGAAAAGAGAGAACAAGAATTACAAATAAGAAGACGCGGTGAGAAAGAAATGAACAGCAAGCATTTTTTGTAGGCCAATTTAAAAAAAGAAGAAGATCAAGTCCTGATCTGAGTCTTTTCATGCAATTAGATATATATTTAAAATTCCAGACTCCTCCTCCTCCTTTGAGACATTGAGATTTTCCAAAGATTGAACAGTAAGAAAAACTTTAAAGACACTTATTAGAAAGCAAATTAATAAGATTTCTCTTCATTTCTTCTTAGCTTCCTACATTACATTCCTACAATAACACCTAAATGAGCTGTGGAGGGTTTTTTTCTGGATTAATATTACTTATTGAATGCTCCTTCCTAAGTACTGGGAAACTTAATAGGAACTAAGAAAGATGACTTAGAAACATAGGAACAAGAAACATAGGAAGGACTTGCTATGATAGTTTTTTGAATCATCCCAGCTAGGTGGTAGCACCCAACTGACTTTGATCTTGAGAAGCTAAATAGGATCATACCAAGTGAGAATGGAAATTATTAAGAAAATCCAAGACTAGGTGAAGTTTAAAATATATCCTAGAAAAAGGCAATGGTCAACCTCTTTTAATCATGCTGAAAATTGCCTGGATTTTTCAATGTAAATCATCATGGTAAGTTTGAGGTATTTTTTATCTGTTTATCTTAGGCAATATTATTAAAAAGGATGTATTTAATAATCTAAGAAGTAGAATTTGATTTTTCATCACTAAAAAGGAATAGTTTTGTGTTTGGGTCTTTCAAGTCTTAATTTTTATTTGAGATCACAGCATATAAATTATACCATATATAAGGTGCATTCTAAATACAAAGTGATGTTCACTTTCTTTTTGCTGTAAACTATATAATCTTTCCTGTTTCATAAATATGAAAGGGTTAATTAACATTAGGTTAGAACCTGTGACACTGTGGATTTTGTAAAAGACATAAAGCCAGATGGATTTTATATTAAAATCCTGTTCCTCTCTTCCTTTTCTTCTCAACGTGAGAAATGGCTTGTCTTATTCCTGAGCCATTCCAACATGAGTTAGTGGAGGGATTATTCATCACTATCAATGAGACCCTCCCCACCAACCAAAATTTGCATAGGCTTCTACAGATCAACCTTCCCCCAAAAAACCAACAGCACTTTCACCTTCCTTGCTTTAAGCTTTATTTAATCAGCCTATAGCCAAACTTTAAGTGATCTAAAACACTGAATTAATACTGTAATATAAAATTCATAGTACATCTCTGGAATCAGATGGGGAAAAGGAGACAGCATAATATATCTCAGATCTCCTGTTGATCTTTCTTTGGCATTTAATGTTTAAGGTGGAAGACAAGATGAGTAATCTCATAAACCAGATTAGATATGTAGAGGCAAAATGTTCTCAGCATCATTTTGTGAGAGCTATTCTCAGGAGCAACAAAATTTGCTGTAAAACACATTATCTCATAGCTTTTTAATCCAATGAAAAAGCCATTTCCATGTATCCAAACCTTTTATTGTTAGATGTTTTCCAGGTCAGTCAGATAATTGATGCTATGCTGAATATGCTCTCAACCAACTGGTAGGTTTTCATAATCAAATATATTAATTTAAATCTCCATTGGTCTTTTCATCCTGTCACATAATTTCTTGCAGTTTTCCAAATATTGCTATTCCTCTTTGTCAGCTGCAAAAATAACAAAAATCAATAACAAATCTGGATTTTTTTTAAAAAAAAAGTTAATTATCTTTTTATTAAGGACAAGATGGGTAGGTTTTTTCCCCCTATCATTCAATCAAGCAAAAATCTAGGAAAACAAAATATTTTAAATTAAGTTTAGACTACTGTAAGCACTTATTATATATAAAAATAGATTACCCAAAGCAACATAAACTAAATGTAAGATGGGAAGGGGTTCAGTGGTATTAGAGTCAGCTTGGTGTGTTTCCTTTGTGAACTGGATGCTGAACTGTCTAAATTAGCAACTGAAGAGTGAAAATATTCATAGTTCATCGTAGCAGCCATCTGTTTCGGCTGCAAAGCATGAGTTGTCACCTTATTAGATTTGCTGGGAAAAGCGGCACCAGCCTTTTCAGACCTATCTTTTGAGGATTGTAGACTTGTGCCAGGCACATCTTCAGTAAACAGTTATTAACCTACCAACTCCCAAACTCCAATGGTCAAACAGCACTTTAACCTGGTTGCTTAATAGGTAGATTAGATAGATAGCTAGATAGATAGATAAATTTATTTATAGGCCGCCCTTTACCCTGAGGGGACTCAGGGCGGCTTACAACGTATAGGGAAGGGAGTACACACAATGACATATAAAAACAGTACGTAATTAAAAAATAGAAGCAACATTCATTCATCATTCGGGAGGGGACGGATTATAATCTTTAACCCCAGGCCTGACGGGATAGCCAGATCTTGAGGGCTGTGCGGAAGGTCTGGAGGGTGGTGAGGGTACGAATCTCCACGGGGAGATCGTTCCAAAGGGTCGGAGCTACTACTGAAAAGGCTCTCCTCCGCGTAGTTGCCAGTCGACACTGACTGGCGGATGGAACTCGGAGGAGGCCTAATCTGTGTGATCTAATAGGTCGTAGGGAGGTAATTGGCAGGAGGCGGTCTCTCAAGTACCCAGATCCACTACCATGGAGGGCTTTATGGGTGGTAAGTAGCACCTTGAAGCGCACCCGGAGATCAACAGGTAGCCAGCGCAGCTCGCAGAGGATAGGTGTTATGTGGGCGAACCGAGGTGCACCCACAATCACTCGCGCGGCCGCATTCTGTACTAGCTGAAGTCACCGGATGCTCTTCAAGGGCAGCCCCATATAGAGCACGTTGCAGTATTCCAGCCTAGAGGTCACAAGGGCACGAGTGACTGTTGTGAGAGCCTCCCGGTTCAGGTAGGGTCGCAATTGGTGCACCAGGCGAACCTGGGCAAATGCCCCCCTGGTCACAGCCGACAGATGATGATCAAAGGTCATCTGTGGGTCCAGGAGGACTCCCAAGTTGCGAACCCTGTCTGAGGGGTATAATATTTGGCCCCCCAGCCTGAGCGATGGAACACTAGCCAAATTATTGGGAGGGAAACACAACAGCCACTCGGTCTTTTCCGGGTTGAGTACAAGCTTGTTAGCCCTCATCCAGTCCCTAACGGCTTCAAGACCCCGGTTCATCACGTCCACCGCTTCATTGAGTTGGCACGGGGCGGACAGATACAACTGGGTATCGTCCGCGTATTGGTGGTATCTTATCCCGTGCCTCCGAATGATCTCGCCCAGCGGTTTCATGTAGATGTTAAATAGTAGGGGGGACAAGACCGACCCCTGCGGCACCCCATATGTTAGGGGCCTAGACGTCGATCTCTGCCCCCCAATCAACAATGACTGCGACCTCTCCGAGAGGTAGGAGGAGAACCACTGCAAAACAGTGCCTCCCACCCCCACCTCCCGCAGTCGTCGCAGAAGGATACCATGGTCGATGGTATCGAAAGCCGCCGAGAGGTCAAGGAGAACCAAGATGGAGGCATGGCCTCCATCCCTGGCTCTCCAGAGATCATCGGTCAATGCGACCAAAGCGGTTTCTGTGCTGTAACCAGGCCTGAAGCCGGACTGGAATGGGTCAAGATAACTGGCTTCCTCCAAGGACCGCTGGAGCTGGGAGGCCACCACCTTCTCAACAACCTTCCCAACAAAGGGGAGGTTGGAGACTGGGCGATAAGTGTTAAGAACGGCTGGATCCAAGGATGGTTTCTTCAGGAGGGGTCTCACCACCGCCGTTTTAAGTGCGGAGGGGAAGATCCCCTCCCGAAGGGAGGCGGTAACAACCGCCTGGATCCAGCCCCGTGTCACCTCTCCGCTGTTGGCAACCAGCCAGGAGGGACACGGGTCCAGTACACAGGTGGAGGCACTCACAGCTCTCATGGCCTTGTCCACGTCCCCGGGGACAACATCCTGAAACTCAACCCAGCGATGGTCTGCCAAATTGTCCTCCTGTGCCTCGGCTGGATCTGCAAAGGTGGAGTCCAGATCCGACCGAAACCGAGCAACTTTGTCCGCTAAGAACTGGACATAGTCTTCAGCCCTACCCTGCAGGGGGTCCCCCATATCCCTCCTATTTAAGAGGGAACGGGTTATCCTAAACAGGGCGGCTGGGCGAGACTCAGCGGACGCAACCAAGGTGGCAATATACGATCTTTTTGCTGTCCTAAGTGCCCTGATGTACTCCTTGGTGCAAGTTGTTAAGAGTGATCGGCTCGATTCGGATCTATCGGACCTCCATAGGTGCTCTAGGCATCTCCTCCGGCGCTTCCTCTCCCGGAGCTCCTCGGTAAACCAAGGGGGCCTCCAGGATCCGCCACCTCGGAGCGGCCGTAGTGGCGCAATCCGGTCAAGGGACTCCGATGCTGCCGAGTGCCAGGCAGCAACCAGAGTCTCCACCGGACTGTGGGCGAGAGTGTCAGGAATAACTCCAAGCTCCGTCTGGAACCTCAAGGGGTCCATAAGTCGCCTGGGGCGGAACCACCTGGTCGGTTCCTCCTCCCTACAGTGGGGGTTTGGTCTCCGGAAGTCAAGCCTCAGTAGGCAGTGGTCTGACCACGACAGGGGTATGATCTCATTACCGCTCAGACCAAGATCACAAGTCCACTGCTCCGAGAGGAATACGAGGTCAAGCATGTGACCCGCTGAGTGGGTTGGGCCCCGAATTACCTGGGTCAAGCTCATGGCTGTCATGGAAGCCATGAACTCCTGTGCCCCGTCAGAGTGTTCACCGAGCGAAGGCAAATTGAAATCCCCCAGCACCATAAGCCTGGGGAACTCAATTGCTAGCTCGGCTACCAACTCGAGGAGCGGGGGGAGGGCTGCTGCAACGCTGTTGGGAGGCAGGTACGTTAACAGCAAACCCACTTGACCCATGAGGTCCAACTTCACCAGCAGGGACTCACACCCGACAAGCTCCGGAGCAGGGATCCTACGAGGTGCTAAAGACTCCCGGATAACAATAGCCACACCCCCACCCCTTCCCTGGGCTCTCGGCTGATGAAGCACCTGAAATCCTTCTGGGCACATCTCTACGAGGGGGACTCCTCCCTCCGGGCCCAGCCAGGTTTCAGTAATACATGCCAGGTCTGCCCTCTCGTCTAAAATTAAGTCCCGGACGAGGGGAGCCTTGTGAACTACAGACCTGGCATTTAGCAACAGCAGCCTGAGACCAGGGTCCTGATTACTCGCGCCATCTGGCCTTGGAGTGGGACTCGTAGGGCCGGAAGGAGGGATCCCTCCTTCCCCGGTAATGGCCAGCCCTAAAGTCCCCACCATATCTGCCCCTCCCTGTTACGACCGTGATGCTCCGGCCCACTCCCGTGACCGTGGCTCCCTCAACCACCCCTCTGGCTCCCGCATCCCCCGACAGGCCCTCCGAATCAAACATACTCATTTATCCACTCAAGCAGTCCCCATGTAATATTTAAAAACACATAAAAATACAATGGTAATAGAGTAATAAAAAGTGGGCTCATTCATTCAAACACAGGCAAACCTCATACACTCATCATACCATGTAAAAATTGCGCGGTTGTGCGAGTTGGTGAAGGCTTATATGAAGGATCTTAAAATCTTGGCCTTCTCGTTTACAAAGTCTAATGGGAGTCCAGTAAAAAAATGTATATGGTCCAGAAATGTATATGGTCCAGAAAGAAATACCAATAATGGCCACTGGAGGGAGTCCAAGTTCTCAACACACTGCCTCTCTGGCGTAATAGTGCCTGATGATAATAATGGTACTTGATGATCCAGAAGAAAATACCAATAATGGCCGCTAGAGGGGGTCCAAGTTCCCAGCACACTGCCTCTCTGGCGTAATAGTGCCTGATGGTAATAATGGTGCCTGATATAGGCAGCTCAGTAAGATAGTAGTAGTACTGGTCGACACAGCACTCCTGAGGTGGTGGTAGTGGCAGTGGTAGCAGCTGGTGGTACTGGCTGCCACAGGGAGCCCGTAATTGAGTTCCTGAAGCTTTACTTCTAGTCCAAGCAGGCAGATGGTCAAGCCGTTTAAAGCCCTGCAGAAGCAGCGGCGAGGTCGAAAAAAAACGCCGCGTCAAAATGCAGGGGGGGGGAGGATATCAGCAAAGCTGTGGTGGAGACAGGAAACCAGCTCCTCTGCCTCCCAATCCCAATCCCAGTCCAGTCTAAACATTTCTCCTGGGCCTCCCAACCCCTCTTCGGGGCGTAAACCAACCCCACGGTGTTGCCTAGTCAAAGAGAAGGTTCGGCACCTTTCCAAACAGCGGGGCCGAAGCCTCCGCCTCTCGCACAAAGCCGTCGCCGCCGCTTCCCAGCTGTTCAGAAGGGCCGATGCGAAAAACCACGCCAGGGAGGATAACGTCGTTCCGAAGCTGTTCCCGGAGCCGCTCAGAGGCGGCCCCCTCCTCAGACAACCACCTCCCTGGAAGGGCTGAAGGCTGGCGCCCAAAAGGAACCCCTCAGTTACCATATTAGGGGTCCTGGGCGCCGCGGTTAGTATCTTCTTGTCCTCAGGCATTCGGAGCGGCGGGATTCGGCAGCCAGATTAGGCAAATTCATAACAGTGAACCCATTTTTAAAAATTGCCCTGTTATGAAGCTATTTGGAACTTTAAAGATCAATGACAAATTTTACAGATGATTTTGGAAAGGTGATTATGTACACTTTAAAGACAAGTTAAGGAATGACTTTACAACATATTTGGAAGTGATTAAGGGTAGTCCTCGACTTATGACCACAAATTTTGCTTACTTATTGGTTAAGTAACTCTTGCCCCATTTTATGACTTTTCTTGCCACAGTTGTTAAGTAAATCACTGCAGTTGTTCAGTTAATAGCACAGTTGTTAATTGAATCTGGCTTTCCCTTTGATTTAGCTTGTCAGAAGGTCAGAAAAGATGATCACATTAGCCCAGGATGCTGCCACTGTCATAAATATGAATCAATTGCCAAACATCCAAATTTTGATCGCATAAGCATAATGATGCTGTATAACAGGAGTAGTGGAAAGCCAAGCCTGGTTTCTAAAACAAATATATGCTGAGCAAAGTTGAGAAAAAAGAGTTTTGGTTACAGTCGCCACTTAGTTACCAATGGAATTTGTTTCACACTCTTGCTGCACCCCAAACCTTTATAGTAACAGAAGTAAGAATTGCAGATGTTAAATGAAGGCAAAACAGGTTAAGCTATCAACTCAATTTCAGAAATGTACAGATCTGCCTGGAATAATTCTAGTACATTTCAGGATTTGGAATCCATATCGATCTAGAGCAACTTTAACCATCTTGCAGATCAATGGAATATAGCCAATTCACCTAAAGGGTTCCCCTCATACTTTCATTCTCACACAGTGACTTTCCTGGTTCCTGGGGAAGAAATGTTTATCTTAAACCAGGATAAATTATAATCTTCTCACCGAATAGAAAAGATCCTTCTTTTTAGTATTCAAGTGTGAGACAAAAAATGTCAGGCCAGAATCTTAAGCAAGTTAGGTCAATAGAGATGAATTATAATTCACATTTTTCTTTCTAGAAAATGCCAGTATAATTCAACCAATACACTCCAAGGCAATATTAACTGTCAGAAAGGAAAATACTATTAATTTCATGCTGCATACAAGAGAAGGAGACTAGTCCCAAGTGAACATTTTCTCTTCTCATCACTAAAACAACTTGCCAACTTGTGCGAGGCAGGATGGCCGCTGGTTTCTTTTGCTCCGTCCGGTGGAGCAAAAAAACGCCGAAATAAACCGCCGTTCTGGATCGGAGCCTTACAAAACAGGGTCCCTGCAACGGAACGAGATCCTGGGGAGCTGAATGAACAACCTTTCGGAGGGTCGACACTCTCAAACGTCCTCTGTCCCACGCAGCAGCCCGGAGTGTGCTTTGCAGCGCTCGTCTAGGCTGGCGGAATGGCGGCGCTGCGCTAAAGGCTTTGCTTCGGCGTTTTAAGCCTTAGGCGTTTTAGTCACCCACAAGCAGCTTGGACCAGCGTTTTACGACCTTTTATGGTCCTAGCTTTAGCCCTATTTCCTTTGCTGATTGGGAGGACCCTGGTGCTTAGTTGTCTCCGGAGGACTATTGTTATTCAAAGGAGGTGGGTGATTCGAACGTTGCTGGAGGAGGCAAGGCAGCTGGTTTTCTCCCGGCTGCTGTAGTCTCTTTAGGCACCCCCCCCTCCCTTTCTACTCTGGTGGATTATACTACTGGATGTTTTTGGCGTTTTTCGACATCTTTGGCCCTGTTTTTCTCTTGGAATCTCTTTAGACTCTGTTGTTGACTTTATAGAGGGGTAGTTGGTTTGATATGGGGCGGTATAAGACCTGGCAGCTGGCCTTGCGGCCATTACCACAACCCCTTAATCTACCCCCTAGGCCTTTTTTACAGCACGGCCTCTCCTTTTCTCCCTGGCCTTCAGTTCGCTCTTACTTATACGGGACTTTACCATATGGTTCCTTACTCACGGCTACTGGACATTGGACATTGGACTCACGATCTAGTCCTGGTTGGTACGATCATTGCCGCCCGTTGTTGTTAAGAGACTCCATCTTAGCCCTTTTGGAGCTTCTATCCCAATACCATCAGCACCATCTTTACCATCTTCTCCAACGCTGCCTTTTCCATCAACATTGGTTTCAACGCTACTTTTTTTACCAACATTGGTTTCCTGCCATTCTGGACTTTGACTGTCTGACTTCCCTCACCCATATAGTTAGGGCCTGTGATCCTGTTTTTCTTAGCCCTGACTGTTACCATCACTATTATACTGGTTTTACCCCCAGAAGGAAATTTTGGACCTGGCTGCGAACATTAACTCCGAACATTAAGAGCCAACTTTGCCATCTGAACTCGCACCTTAAATTTTAATCAACTGCGCTACTATTTTAGTTTCTTTCTTTTCTTTCATCTTTCTCTTCTCTCTTTGTATGGGATATGCATGAGATACGTATGAGATGAATGAATGTCCCACTTTTTATTATCATATTGTTGTAAATTTTTGTGTTTTTAATTTTTACGTGGGGACTGTTTGGGGGAGTGCATGGGTATGTATGATTCGGAGGACCTGCCGGGAGATGCGGGGGCCATGGGGGTGGTTGAGGGGACCAGAGACACGGGAGAGGGTCGGGGTATTACGGTCGTAACAGGGAGGGGCAGATACGGCGGGGACTTTAGGGCAGGCCATTACCGGGGAAGGAGGGTTCGCTACATCACAGAGATCCCTCCTTCCGGCCCTATGAGTCCCACTCCGAGACCAGATGGCGCAAGTGATCAGGACCCTGGACTCAGGCTGCTGTCGCTAAATGCCAGGTCTGTGGTACATAAAACTCCTCTCGTCCGGGACTTAATTTTAGACGAGAGGGCAGACCTGGCATGTATTACTGAAACCTGGCTGGGCCCAGAGGGAGGAGTCCCCCTTGTAGAGCTGTGCCCAGAAGGATTTCAGGTGCTACACCAGCCGAGAGCCCAGGGAAGGGGTGGGGGTGTGGCCGTTGTTATCCGGGAGTCGTTAGTTCCTCGTAGGGTCCCTGCTCCGGAGCTTGTCGGGTGTGAGTCTCTGCTGATAAAGTTGGACCTCAAGGGTCAAGTGGGTCTGCTGTTAACGTACCTGCCTCCCAACAGCATTGCAGCAGCCCTCCCCTCGCTCGAGTCGGTAGCCGAGCTGGCAATTGAGTTCCCTAGGTTGATGGTCCTGGGGGACTTTAATTTGCCGTCGCTCGGTGAAAACTCTGATGGGGCGCAGGAGTTCATGGCTTCCATGACAGCCATGGGCTTGACCCAAGTAATTCGGGGCCCAACCCATTCGGCGGGGCACATGCTCGACCTCGTATTTCTCTCGGAGCAGTGGATTTGTGATCTTGGTCTGAGGGGTAACGACATCATACCCCTGTCGTGGTCAGACCACTGCCTACTGAGGCTCGACTTCCGGAGACCAAACCCCCACTGTAGGGAGGAGGAACCGACCAGGTGGTTCCGCCCCAGGCGACTTATGGAACCGTTAAGGTTCCAGACGGAGCTTGGGGTTATTCCTGATATTTTCGCCCACAGTCCGGTAGAGACTCTGGTTGCACTCGGCAGCATCGGAGGCCCTCGACCGGATTGCGCCACTACGGCCCCTCCGAGGCGGCGGATCCCGGAGACCTCCTTGGTTCACCGAGGAACTCCGGGAGATGAAGCGCTGGAGGAGATGCCTAGAGCACCGATGGAGGTCCGATAAGTCCGAATCGAGCCGAGCAATGGTAACCACCTGCACCAAGGAATACACCAGGGCACTTAGGGCAGCGAAAAGATCTGACATAGCCACCTTGGTTGCGTCCGCTGAGTCCCGCCCAGCCGCCCTGTTTAGGATAACCCGCTCCCTATTGAATAAAAGGGAAGCGGGGGAACCCTTGCAGGGCAGAGCTGAGGACTATGCCCAATTCTTAGCGGACAAAATTGCTCGGTTTCGGTCGGACTTGGACTCCATCCCCGCAGTTCCAGCCGAGGCACAGGAGGATCAAGTAGAACATCTCTGGGTTGAGTTTCAGGATGTTACCCCCGGGGATGTGGACAAGGCCATGAGGGCTGTAAGTGCCTCCACCTGTGTACTGGACCCGTGTCCCTCATGGCTGGTTACTAACAGCAGTGAGGTGACACGAGGCTGGATCCAGGCGGTTGTTACCGCCTCTCTTCGGGAGGGGAACTTCCCTGCCGCACTGAAAGCGGCGGTGGTGAGACCCCTCCTAAAGAAACCATCTCTGGATCCAGCTGTTCTTAATAACTATCGCCCAGTCTCCAACCTTCCCTTCCTTGGGAAGGTTGTTGAGAAGGTGGTGGCCTTCCAGCTCCAACGGTCCTTGGAGGAAGCAAACTATCTCGACCCCTTCCAGTCAGGCTTCAGACCCGGTTACAGCACAGAAACCGCTTTGGTCGCATTGACCGATGATCTCTGGAGAGCCAGAGATGGAGGACATTCCTCCATCCTGGTCCTCCTTGACCTCTCAGCGGCTTTCGATACCATCGACCATGGTATCCTTCTGCGACGACTGCGGGAGGTGGGAGTGGGAGGCACCGTGTTGCGGTGGTTCTCCTCCTACCTCTCGGACAGGTCGCAG
Organism: Thamnophis elegans; assembly: GCF_009769535.1. Lineage (NCBI taxonomy): Eukaryota > Metazoa > Chordata > Lepidosauria > Squamata > Natricidae > Thamnophis > Thamnophis elegans. The sequence goes on along the minus strand of NC_045544.1, from coordinate 47,680,565 downwards.
TCGGTGTTAGTGGGGGGGCAGAGATCGTCCCCTAGGCCCCTAACTTATGGGGTGCCTCAGGGCTCGGTCTTATCCCCCCTACTATTCAACATCTACATGAAACCGCTGGGAGAGATCATCCGCAGGCACGGGATCAGATACCATCAATATGCGGACGATACCCAGCTGTATCTGTCCGCCCCGTGCCAACTCAATGAAGCGGCAGACGTGATGAACCGAGGCCTTGAGGCCGTTATGGACTGGATGAGGGTTAACAAGCTTGTGCTCAACCCAGAAAAGACCGAGTGGCTGTTGTGCTTCCCTCCCAAAGATTCGATCAATATTCCATCACTCAGGCTGGGGGGTCAAATTCTATACCCCTCAGAGAGGGTTCGCAACTTGGGAGTCCTCCTGGATCCACAGCTATCGTTTGACCACCACTTGACGGCTGTGACCAGGGGGGCATTCGCCCAGGTTCGCCTGGTGCGCCAGTTGCGACCCTACCTGAATCGGGAGGCTCTCACAACAGTCACTCGGGCCCTTGTGACCTCTAGGCTGGAATACTGCAATGTGCTCTACATGGGGCTGCCCTTGAAGAGCATCCGGCGACTTCAGCTAGTACAGAACGCGGCCGCGCGAGTGATCGTGGGTGCACCTCGGTTCACCCACATAACACCTATCCTCCGCGAGCTGCGCTGGCTACCTGTCGATCTCCGGATGCGCTTCAAGGTGTTATTAGTCACCCATAAAGCCCTGCATGGTAGTGGATCTGGATACTTGAGAGACCGCCTTCTGCCAATTACCTCCCTGCGACCAATAAGATCTCATAGATTAGGCCTCCTCCGTATTCCATCGGCCAGCCAGTGCCGGCTGGCAACTACAAGGAGGAGGGCCTTCTCAGTAGTAGCCCCGACCCTTTGGAACGAGCTCCCCGTGGAGATTCGTACCCTCTCCACCGTCCAGGCCTTCCGCACAGCCCTTAAGAACTGGCTAGCCCGTCAGGCCTGGGGACAAGGATAGGCGCCCCTCCCGAATGATGAATGTATGTTGCTTGCTATTTTATTATATGTCTCTATGTCAATGTTTGTATTCCCCCTCCCTGATTTTATGTGAGCCGCCCTGAGTCCCCTCAGGGAAAAGGGCGGCCTACAAATATTAATAAAATCTCTAAAATCTCTAAATCTCTACTCTTTGCTTTGCCTCTTGAGCACTGGGCTTGGTTGGCAGGTGTTGAGGGAAACATCAGACCTGGGAATGGGGGGTGGGGGTGGATTTGGCACCCGCAAGTAACAAAAGAAATTAATATTTGATAGTCTCTTTTCCTGATTCATTTTCAGGATGAGAGTCTACTGTTCATTCCTCCTTAATTGTGGACATCAAGGACACCAAAGTCTAATGTAGAATTCTTTAATATCCAGGTAAAAATGTAATTAAATCTTCATTCCATACCGGATTCTAAATTTATATTATTCTGATCTGAGAAACTATATGAAAAGAGTCACTCTTTATAAATGGAGAGAACTGAAGACTTTAAAAATAGTGTTCTTCATCTGTTGTCATTTATGTAATGAAATTACATAAGTTTTGGAAACTGTGAAGGTCTTTTAGATCATGGAAAGCAGAAGGGTTAAAGTGTACATACTGTATATTCTTTATGTCGGTGATGCCATATTGTTTGCCAAGAAATCCCCCCCCCCCAAATTTGCAGGGAATATTATATAAATGTGTGATGTAACAAAGAATCTAGAATTAAAAATTACAGGCAGTTGTCGATTTACAGCAAATTGTTTAGTGACTATTCAAGGTTGCAACTGAAAAAAGGTGACTTATGACTGTTTTTCACACTTATGACTGTTGCAGCATATCTATGGCCACGTAATCAAAATTTATGTGCTTGGCTCATATTTATGATGGTTGCAATAGTGCTGGGATCATGTGATCACCTTTTCCAACCTTCTGTCAAGCAAAGACAATGGGAAAGCCATTCATTTAACAGCTATGTTACTAACTTAACTGCAGTCATTCAGTTAACAACTGTGGCAAGAAAGGTCATGAATGGGGCAAAACTCACTTAGCAAATGTTTCACTTAGCAACAGAATTTTTGGGCTCAGTTGTGGTTGTAAATCTAGGACTACCTGTATTGTATGAAACACCAGGGTGGTTCTAATTAATAGTAAAAAAATAAATGAATTATTATAAGTTATATATAAACAGTGAAACAACTAGAATAAATGATTTGTATAATGTTTACTGAAGATGCAGAAATGAATGGAGGAATTTTGTCAGGCAAATACTAGTATAAATTATGGGGTTTATCATAAGGGTACTTTTAAACTTCATTCTGAATAGATCGGCATTATGAAACTTTGAATATGTAATATTTTGCTGCCTGATGCAATAAGAAAGATTTATGCATGTGAATAGCTTTATGCTTGAATTGTTGATATAAAACTGAATTTTAACATTTATCCAAGACTTTTTTCTCTTGGGGAGGGGAATCCATCCCCAAAATCTATGGAAAAAGAATGTTCCAATATAATTCTGAAGTTCTTTAGTGGTTAATTGTTAATACCCCTGCAATTTCTCTCTCCTGATGATTTTTCTTTTTAAAATATGTCCCATAGATCAGTCCATCAATTCCTCAACAAATGGGGAAAAATTTACAAGGTGCAACCTTATGAACTGTGAAGAGCTGATAAGAAAAACATCAGTGTAACTCAGCTTGCATTCTGAGGTAGAAAAAAAATCAAGGAACCCCTGAGTCTTTTGAGATTATTGACATTTATGCGTAGTAGAGGATCAATGTCACAGCTTTCACCTGAGTGAATTATAAATAAATAAATATCTTGAAACACTAAAATATTGTATGTTCTGTGAGAAATACAGTTGCAAGAAAAAGTATGTGAACCCTTGGGATTACATGGAGTTTTGCATGAATTGGTCATAAAATGTGCTCTGAACTTCATCTAAGTCACAACAATAGACAAACACAGTCTGCTGAAAATAATACTACACAAACATTAGATGTTGCCATGGTTTAATTGCACATAACATGTAAACATTCACAGTGCAGGGAGGAAAAAGTATGTGAGTCCCTAGCCTAATGATGTCTCCAAGAACTAATTGGAGCCATGAGTGAGCCAACCTTGACTCCAATCAGTGTAATGATATTGGATATGTTGCTGACAGCTGTTCTGCCCTTTAAAAACACACATCTGTTGTGGGTTTACTGGTTTCAAGAAGCACTGTCTGATGTGAACCATGCCTCACAGAAAAGAGCTCTCAGAAGACCTACGATCAAGAATTGTTGACTTGCATGAAGCTGGAAAGGGTTACAAAAGCATCTCCAAAAGCCTTGATGTTCATGTGTCCACGGTAAGACAGACTGTCTACAAATGGAGAAAGTTTAGCACTCTTGCTACTCTCCCTAGATGTGGTCGTTCTGTAAAAATGACTGCAAGAACACAGTGCAGAATGCTTCATGAGGTAAAGAAGAATCCTAGAGTGTCAGCTAAAGACCTATAGAAATCTCTGGCACATGCTAACATTTTTGTTGACACATCTACAATAAGGAAAACATTAAACAAGAACGGAGTACATGGGAGGACACCACAGAGGAAGCCATTGCTGTCCAAAAAAAAATATTGCAGCACGTTTGAAGTTTGCAAAAGAGCACCTGGATGTTCCACAGCACTATTGGCAAAATATACTGCGGACAAATGAAACCAAAATTGAGTTGTTTGGGAAAAACACACAATACTATGTGTGGAGAAAAAAAGGCACAGCACACCAACATCAAAACCTCATCCCCACTGTAAAACATGGCGGAGGGAGCATCATGGTTTGGGGCTGCTTTGCTGCCTCAGGGCCTGGACGGATTGTTGTCATTGATGGGAAAATGAATTCCAGAGTTTATCAAGACATTTTGCAGGAAAACGTACGACCATCTGTCCGCCAACTGAAGCTCCGCAGGGGATGGGTGATGCAACAGGACAATGACCCAAAGCATACAAGTAAGTCAACACAAAAATGGCTTCAACAGCACAGAATACGCCCTCTGGAGTGGCCCAGTCAGAGTCCTGACCTCAACCCGATTGAAATGCTGTGGCATGACCTTAAGAGAGCGATTCACACCAGACATCCCAAGAATATTGCTACACTGAAACAGTTTTGTGAAGAGGAGTGGTCCACAATTACTCCAGATCGTTGTGTAGGTCTGATCTGCAACTACAAGAAACGTTTGGTTGAGGTTATTGCTGCCAAAGGAGGGTCCAAGGGTTCACATACTTTTTCCTCCCTGCACTGTGAATGTTTACATGTTATGTGCAATTAAACCATGGCAACAGCTAATGTTTCTGTAGTACTATTTTCAGCAGACTGTGTTTTTCTATTGTTGTGACTTAGATGAAGTTCAGAGCACATTTTATGACCAATTCATGCAAAACTCCACATAATCCCAAGGGGTTCACATACTTTTTCTTGCAACTGTAATTAAGACAGTGAGCAGCAACGTTCTGATGTTAGACAATTCTAATTGAGATACAGTTAGTGACTGAAACAAAATCATAATCTGCTCTAGTTGACTACGGTACTTGGCTCATAAATTGCTAATCTAATTACTCTTGATACTTGACTCTGTTTTGATAATTTGGCTCTTAAATTGGTAAAGTTCTTTGACCCTAGTTTGATTCTTTGATTTCATCTTCAAAGACCTCCAGACCTTATTTCTTTGCAAGACTTTCTGAATTTGATTCCCTATTGATTTATAAGAGTGTTGTAGTGTGATTCTGTTCCCTGACTTTGTGAATTGAAGAAGGATAGTTCAGCTACTCATAAAATAATATAATCCTGAATGAACATCCCCAAAGACAGAGAATCTCTCCAAACAGAAGATTATATCCTCTTTGACATATGGTCACCATAGCATATGACAGAAAATTTGGAAAAGGAAATTCTACTTAGCAATGACAGAAGCCTGCATCTAGAGATATCAGTGGTTCTACTAAATGAGGCATAGTGCTAAACATGTCTTTCAACATGGGGAATAATATTAATTCTTTAAATTAAATGACAGGAAATCTAGACAAAATTAAATATACCATCTCCCCTCCTAAGTATTTATCTGGCCCTATTGAATGTTTCTTTGAAATTTAATTTAACTTCTTGAGGAGTGTTTAAATGATTTAGTAATGTTATTTTAATAGGGAGATATTCTGGTGGTATAGGCAATTTTACCTTCTGCTAAATCTCAAAATCTCATCATTTAATCCCAGACTCCTTTCTTTAGGATTGTGATCCCAAGTGTTATTCAGCAACCTTTCTGAAAGATTTCAGCTCTCTTACAAACTTACAAACTTTGTTAAGGTCTTGCTATTTCACAAACGTATAGAGTTGTCTCCTTTTTAAAGACAAACAAAGAAAAAAATCTTTTCCAGGAGCATTTTATCCCACTACGAGGCCACCAATTAAAAATCTTTTTGAAAATGCTTGCAGTTCTGTTGCAATCAATGTAAATTATTCCTTGTATTTTCTTTTGTTTCTTCCATGTTTTACATAATGCATACATACCTCCAATTCAGTGTAATGTTCGCAAAATCTCTGGGAACCTAAGGAAAGCCTTCCTAATCCAGTGACTTCCGGATCGGCTCGATGCTGACTGCAACTGCAAAGGCCCAGAGAGAGAGCTGAATATGAACATGTCGTTTGATGTGAGTTTTAAATCCTTTTTTCTTTTTTTTTCTTTTTTTCTTTTTTTAAATCTATTTTATTCATTTTCACATTCCATTTTACAATCACTTATATACAGGGTATTTGCTATAAAAGAGAAAAAAAAATATAAAAAAATATAAAAAAAAATAAAAAAGAAAACACAACTCATCATTCACAACCCCACCTGACACTTCCATCCTCCATACACCCCATCTACCCCCTCCAACTTTCCTTTCCTCCCTCTAACGCTCCCCTCCTACTTCCCTTTCCCCTCAAACCTTCCTTCTCCCCTTACTCCCAACACGCCCTCCTTGCATTCCCCTTACTCCTTCCTTACTCCTCCCTCCTCTTTCCCTCTACCTCCCTCCTTGGTGTATTCCTTTATTCAAGTGTTTATTATAATCTGATAAAAAGTAAAATAAACCAAGGGAAAAAAAAATATAAAGAAAGAAAAGAGAAAAAAAGGAAAAAAAAAGAACAACCGTATATAAGTGCATTCTTGTTCTTATTGCGACTATGTTAACACCCACCCACCCACCCCCCATAAATCCCCATCCCTACTCCTCCCGACTTCCCAGGGCCCACACCTGGCACTGCCTTCTATCTAAAGTATCTTATGTTCGTATGGATTAAAAATAAAAGTAATATATTAAAGGGAAAAAAAACCAAAAAAAAAAAAAGAAAAGAAAGAAAAGAACAAAGAAAAAAGAAAAAGAAAAAAAAAGAAACTCTTTGTGTTAAGCTCATCCCCCCATCTTTATCTATGCTTAAATAGTATAAGTCATTCTATCTATATTTTATTCTCGTCTCTTGCTTCTTTGTTATTTACCCCGACCTCCTGTAGACTCTCCCATTCCTCTTCCTTAACCTTGTATTCAGATAAACATTTATCCAAATTTGTATAGACATCAATATACAATCTAACTCAAACATAATCCCTTCAAGTAAAATTTAAGCAGCGTGGATCATTCCACATATTCAAATATTACTTTACAGAAGAATAATCAAACTTTCCCTTTCTTAACCTTAATTTCAAACAATAATTCAAAATAATCTGACCAAACTTTCCCTTCTTAGTAAAATTTAAGCAGCGTGGATCAAGTATTACTTTACACAAAAATCAGTTTGCATTCTATCTTGAAATGATCCCGACCAGCTTTCCCTTCTAATAGGATTTAAACAACGTAAATCATTCAGTATATACATTCAGTATCACCCCACCAATATACGTAAATCATTCCGCATGCATTTTACCCTCATCCCTTGCTTCTCAAATATTTGCCACTATCAAATTTATGCAAACATTAGTTTAAAATCTAGCTCAAAATAATTTCACCAAGCTTTCCCTTCTAATAAAAATTAAATAGCATAGATCATTCCACATATTCAAATAATAGTTTCAGCAAGAATCAGTTTACCTTCTATTTTAAAATAATCTCTTCAAACTTTCCCTTCTAACAAGATTTAAACAGCGTAAATCATTCTGCATGCATTTTACATATATACATTCAATATCACCCCACCAATAAATTCCGCTTTTTCTGCCGGAGAGAGGTCGCAAACCCCCATTCAATCCACAACTTTAGTGAATATTTTAGAATGTCTAAATCCTCAAACTCCGCTTTTCTGCTTCTCCGAGGGAGGGGGAGCTACCCCCTCCATCTTGCAGCCATGTGGTCTGTTGCTTGCCTTCTCCTTCGGCTTGTCTCACCTCTTTTCCAAGTGAATCAGGAAGTCCCGCCTTCAAAGTCTTGTAATAGAAATCTCGAGCCTCCGAAACAGAATTGAGACGAAGTCTTTGATTCTCAAATGTGACCGTAATGCCGGCTGGGGCCTCCCATTTATATTGAATCTGATGATTTCTAAGCTCTTTAGTTAAAAAGGTATAGTCCCTTCTTGCCTTTAACATCTGGAAAGGTATTTCTTTGAAGACAATCAAGTTCTGGCCATCAACTCTCAAACTATTATTGTAAAATTTTTGCATGATCGCGTTTCTGGATTCTTTTGTGGAGAAATATATAATTATGTCCCTCGGGAGCTGTCGCTGTTCCACTACCAACGAATTCTGGCGATAAATTTTCCGAATCTGCCAATCAAAGTTAAGTCCCGGGCTTCCCACCGCATGGCTGAGGGCTTCAACAAAGGTCTGTTTCAGATTCTCTCGCTCCTTTTCGCAGAATCCTCTGACTCTTATTGCGAATGCCTTCTTATTAAAGTTTATCATAACGAGCTGTTCTTGAGTGTCTCTAATTTTTTGTTGTAATATTTGAATATTAGTAGTCAAATTAGAATTAGCCTCTTCCAAACTTTCTAATTTATTCTCTATTTCAGCGGTATAATCTGACAGGGCAGACACGGCTGCAAACGTATTCGCCTTCATTTGGTCAATTTTAGACTTTAAATCACCATATAGCTCCAATACAAATTCCTTAATTTCTTGTTTAAAATCATTAAACATTTGAAAAAAAAATTCCTGTGTTAAGAATTCTCCAGTAGAGGGCGTAGGAGACAAGGGCTGTGATGCCAGTGTAAATTCTTTAAGTTCATTCACAGATTCTTTAGGCACATTTGTAGAGAGACGCTTCGATTTTGACCTGGGTGCCATTATAAATAAACAAATAAACAGCGCTTTCGCTCCCCTCTGTTTCCAAAAAAACAAAAAAAAAATTATTTTGTTAAGGAGAGGTCTGCAGGAAGGCAAAACCGGCTACGTACATCCCCTATCAGTCACCAACGGAGAGAAATCGCCATTTTGAAGTCAGTTTAAACAAAGAAGCCTCTAAGACAAATGGTGCTGGTATTTATGATAGTAATAAAAACATAAATCTCACAGGGGTGGGACCCGCCCGTATTAATCTTAGCTTCAAACAACTTTGCTTTGTCCTGGGGGGGGGGGTCGCCTGTCTAGGGCTGCAAAAAAAAGGCAGCTGAGAAGAACTGGCTGGAGATAAAAGCTCCGCTCACGCTGGATCTAATCTCTGTCCACAGCCAAAAAAAAAGAGAAAGGCTGTGAATTACGAATAGACCCTAGCACACAGAGCTACTCCCTGCCCCTTTATGCCAAAAAGGGGTGATATCTATGATCTTATTTAGATATACAGACCAGATCTCTGAGAGGAGCTCGGTTGAGCCCTCCTCGGCGACAGGCTCCTCCCCCCGACTCCTTAAATCCTTTTTTCTTGTTGGAAATAGAACACTCTAAATTTGGAAACTTAGTTTAAAATAAGGCTGATAAGTGAGAAAAGCAGCGGTGTTAAATGTTTGCCATTTGGAAGTTTATTTTTCTGTTCCTTTTTTTTAATTCCTGGAAGCCGGGCTGGACTTTCCTGTAATTTGAATCGGCTTTTTGCGTTCCTTCTCTTTGTTGTCGATACCTTTAACTTTGAATCGAATGGGGCACTAAATCTCAAACTTAAAGTGCTTTGAAGATCTGGTTTTTTTTTGTTTGTTTTTCTTCGTTGCCTTTTAGCCCTTTTGATGTTTTTTTTTAACAATTAGTAATTAACAAACGCCACGACGGACTAAAACAAGCTGTAAACTACAAACTACAAGCCAACACTGCCATCTTGTGGACTCGAACTTTGTTATTAAAATCCCCCCTGTAATGCATTTGATTTACGTGTTTACGCAGCTGGGAACCTGTGAGATAAAACAGCAAAGCTGAGAGTGACCTTGGAGAGACTCTTATCTTAGGGGGGGAAAAAAAGAGTCCGGAAAAAATCATTTGTTTTAGCTTGTTGGCATCCTTTCATCTCCCAACACCATTCTCATATTACCGGCTGTGGAGACATCGACATTGAGTTTTTCTTTTTTGATCATCACCATCGACCTTTTGATCTTTTACATTTTTTTTTCTTTTCTGTTTTGATTATTCTTTTTAACCTTTGGATCACCTCTTGACTATTTACATTTTTTCTGCTTCTTTCTTTTCTCACTTGTAACTGAAGCACCCCTTCTCCCCTTTTTGGAGGGGGGGGTGTCTTCCTTTTCTTTTTTACTATTTCATATTCTCTTATTTATATATATATATATATTTTATTGCATTCTTACTGCATTTCATCTTTGAAACAAAAAAAAAGTTTCCTTTTCTTTCCTTCCTTTTCTCTCCCTTCTCTCTTTTCCTTCCCTTTCTCTTTTCCCCCTTTTCTTATCTCCCCCCCTTTCCTCTGTGTACTTTACGTACTCAATCCAACATACTTATAACCCTCCACCCTCTAATACTAATTGGCTATGAGTAGAAAAGCAGTTGCCTCTGGCTTTACATCAACCCCTGCCCCCTCACCTGCGGGAGGCCAGAGGACAACACAGATGATGTCCCATCAGGAAAAAGAGAAGGAAGCCAACTTTGAAACACTTATACAAATGATGCAGAAAATGCAAGCAGGAAACGATACCCTTGTAAAAAAAATGGAGGCAATGGAACAACAAAACCAAAGCATAGTGCAAAAAGTTGATAATATGGAAGGAAAAGTAGAAAGTATACACAACTGGATGCTGAAATACAAAAATAGGATTCAAAAAATTGAAAATAAGATTCAAGAAGGAGAGAAGAAAACTGAAAAGCTAGAGATCAGACTAAGTGATGTAGAAAGAGAGAGCAGTGGAATATTAAGATGGGAGATGGACAGGTCTGAATTTTTTTTAAGATTTCAAAACATAGAAGAAGAAAAAGGAGAGGACTTAGTTCAGATAATTTCAAATATTTTGATAGATGTTCTGGGGATGTCCCAGGACCAAATAAAAGAAACAATTGATGAGACTTTTAGAGTATACACAAGATATGCAATGAGAAATGCTCTTCCAAGGGAAGTGCATGTAAGATTTACTAAGAAAACAATTAAATCACAAATCTTACAGAAAATGAGAGATAGAAAATTAGAATATAAAGGTAAGGAGATTGTAGTACTCAAACAAATTCCAAGAGAGGTGAGAGAGAGGAGAAGAGAATATCAATTTCTGACCAAAGTATTGATAAAAAAAGGTGTTAACTACAGATGGCTCATACCGGAAGGTTTATTATGTACTTGGCAAGGACAAAGACACAGGATAGATACAACTGAGAAGGCAGAAGCTTTCTACGAAGAATACTTTAGAGAAACGGCGGAGAAAGCTGGGAAAGATGATGCAGTGATACAAATACTGGAACCACCTGTAACCGTGACCGAAAAAATAGAAGGAGCAGTAGGTGGAAGTGAGAAAGAAGGGGAGACAGGGAATGGGAGCCGCAAAGAAAAACGAGAACCTAGATCCACTAGAGCGATAAACCCTGTATATAAAGTATAAACATGGAAGAAAGAAAAATGATTACAATTAACATTAATGGACTCAATTCGGTAACTAAAAGGAAGAAAGTATTCCATAAATTAGAGAAATTACAACTTGACATAATCTGTCTGCAAGAAGTACATATTCAAAAGAAATATGAACATTTACTAACTCAACCAAAGCTTGGGAAAATGTTTTTATCATTGGCAAATTGTAAGAAAAGAGGAGTGGTCTTCTATATTAAAGGCAACATCCCAACAAAAGTAGTATACGCAGAGGAAGAGGGAAGAATTTTGATGGTGGAAATTATGGATACCAAAAAGACACTCCTAATTGGAATCTACGCCCCCAATGAAAAACAAGATGAATTCTACAAAAAACTACACAAAAAAGTTTTGGAACTAGACTATGCTGATATTTGTATGATGGGAGACTTTAATGGCATTGTGAATCAAAATATGGACTATAAAACACATAAAACAAAAAAAATTAAATAGGAAGCCTCTGCCGAAATCTTTTTTTAGGATGACAGATGAACTAAATTTAAAAGATATATGGAGAGAAAGAAACGCTAAAAAAGAACAATATACCTTCTACTCAAATAGACATTCTTCATTCTCTAGAATAGATATGATATGGGTCTCAGCGGAGTTGAGCTCCAACATAAAAGAAATTGAGATTGAAGCAAGTACCTGGGCGGACCACAATCCAATTTTAATTAAATGGAAAGGCCAAAGGGCAAGATCTAGATGGACACTAAATAACACTATATTGAAAGAAAAAGAGTTTGTACAAAAAATGGAAAAAGAGCTAGTCCTTTTTTTTTAAAGAAAATAGGAAAGAAGATACGTCGTTGCAGAATCTCTGGGACACAATGAAGGCTGTTATCAGAGGTTTGACAATAGATTACACAAGGAAGAGAAACTCAAAAAAAAGACAAATGCATAAAGCTTTAGACAATGACTATAAAATACTTGAAAGAGACCTACAGAGAGTACCACAAAAAAAAGATGTTAAAATAAAAATGGACATAATTAAACACAAAATGGACCTATTAGAAAAGGAAGAACTGGCGCAAAAAATTAGAGGTGCCAAACAGAATTATTTTGAAAATGCGAACAAACCAGGCAGGTGGTTAGCATATAAGATGAAAAAAGAGAGAGAAACAAAGAAAATACTTCAACTAAGAGATAAACAAGGAGAAATTCAATATGGAAATACCGAAAAAAAAATATTATACATGAATACTACGTTAAACTCTATGAACAAGAGAAGGTGGAGGAGGAACGAGTCAAAAAGTATTTACAAGATGCCAATCTCCCCCAGGTACCAGATGAAACTAGAACAATGTTAGAAAGAAAAATAACAATGATGGAACTAACAGAGGCATTTAAAAAACAAAATAATGGGAAAGCCCCAGGACCAGATGGCCTACCCGTGGAATTCTACAGAACATTTGAAGAAATATTGACCCTCCCACTCCTACAAGTCATGAATGAAGTGATGACTGAGAACCAAATACCGAAGTCATGGTCAGAAGCGTATATCACATTACTACCCAAGGAAGAGACTGATTTAACACAAATCAAGAATTATAGACCAATTTCTTTATTAAATTCAGACTACAAGCTATTTGCATCTATACTAGCTGAGAGACTTAAAAAATACTTAAATGGCTTCATCCATTCAGATCAAAATGGCTTTTTACCTAAAAGACAAATCAAAGACAATATGAGAATAATTTTGAATACCTTGGAATACTATGAGGCCCACCCAGAAAAACAATTGGCACTGATGTTCCTCGATGCGCAGAAGGCCTTTGATAATGTGAATTGGCAGTTTATGTTTTTGCAACTGGAGCAGATGAACTTTGGCAAGAAATTCACTCAAAGTATACGAACGATATACCAGAAACAAGCAGCAAAGATAATGGTAAATGGAGAACTAACAGAACCGATTGAAATAAAGAGAGGTACAAGACAAGGCTGCCCACTATCACCGCTACTCTTTGTCCTAACACTAGAGGTCTTAAATAGAAAGATCAGAGAAGAAGAAGAAATAAGAGGAATGAAAATTAAGAGAGAAGAGTATAAACTGCAAGCGTTCGGAGACGACTTAGTTTTCATTCTTGAAGATCCATTAGAAACCGCACTCAAATTGTTAGAAAGAATAGAGGAATATGGAGAAGTAGCAGGCTTGAAAATAAACAAAGATAAAACAAAGATCATGACAAAGAATATCCCAGCTACACAAAAGGAAGAGTTGTCAGAAATGTTGCAGATTCAAAACACAAGTAAGATTAAATATTTGGGGATACATTTATCACCTAGATGTAGCACTCTTAAAGAGGATAATTATACCAGATTAAAACGACAAATAGCAATCGATTTGGAGAAATGGGAAAACTTGCATTTATCAATGATGGGAAGAATTTCCACAATTAAAATGAACATTCTACCTAGAATTCTATATCTGTTTCAGACAATCCCAATTAGACTGGGTAAGGATTTTTTTCTAGACTTAAATAAAATAGTTTTGAAATTTATTTGGCAAGGGAAAAAAGCTGGAATAAAGCTTAAATTACTACAAGATGTTAGATCAAGAGGAGGTTTTGGTTTACCCGATTGGGAGCTATACTACCAGGCAGCAAACCTGATGTGGATTAAGGAGTGGATATCATTAAAAAACTCTAGATTATTGAACGTAGAAGGTCACGATTTGCTGTTGGGATGGCATGCTTTCTTATGGTATAAGGGAACTAAACCACATGGTTATTTTAGAAGACATTATATAAGGGAGGCGTTGTTGTTAAATTGGGAAAAGATCAAAAAATTACATTATTTAAAAATTCCAGTCTGGACATCAACAATTGAAGCATTCTCGTATCCGATAGTACATAAAAAGGAACAAACAGTTAGATATACAGAATTATTGAATACAGAGGGTGAGCTCAAATCTAGTCAAGAGTTGAAGCAAGAAGGGATGGAAATGAACTGGTATTCATATGTACAGATACAATCTAGATATAATGAAGATAGAAAAACTAAAGGTCTCTATAATAAAATGACTGAGCTAGACAAAATTCTAACAGGTACCGATGAAAAAGTAATTAAAAAACTATATGGATATTTATTGGAGTTTAAATTGCATGAAGAACAAGTTAAAGAAACTATGATTGCTTGGGGGAAAAATTTTAAGTATGGGATTGATTTAGAGAATTGGCAGAAATTGTGGTCTCAAAATTATAAAATGACAATGTCTACTGCATATAGAGAAAACTTGTATAAGATGTTTTACAGGTGGCACCTACCCCCGACCAGAATCGCAAGAATGTTCAAGAATAAATCAGAAAAGTGTTGGAAATGTCACCAGATACCTGGCTCATACTACCACATGTGGTGGACTTGCACTGAAGCCAAAAGATACTGGACTAAAATCCACATGTGGTTGGAGAAAATGATACACAAACAAATAGACTTTAAACCAGAGGTCTTTTTATTGGGAATTTTACCAGAAACCTACAACAAAGACTTAAAATATTTGATTGTAAATGTGTTAACAGCAGCCAGAATTGTATTTGCAAAAAACTGGAAAAATGAAACAATACCAAAAGAGGAAGAAATCATTCGAAAAATAATGGACTGCGCCGAAATGAGTAAATTGACATTTGAAATTAGAGAGCAAGAGGATGAACAATTTTATAAGATATGGGACTTGTTTTATCAATGGCTAAGGGAAAAAATCAAAATTTTGGAAATGAAAAATGATACACTTATGCCTTAATTGGAAAAAGTAAATGATGATATAATTATGATGTGAAATAATTCAACAATGATATAAGGAAGTACTAATATAAGTTCTGGTGATATAATGTATAAGGTTAAGAACTTATTATAATGATATTTCTCTGCTGATAAGGCAATTCTAATAGGGGAACAAATGAAACTGGTATATATAGGCAGCGATGCCTTGTTGAACAATGAAGGAATAAGATCTCTGTTTGAAGGTATGAAATGCAAGATTAACAATGAATAGAAGTATATTCTCTGGGGGGAAAACAATGCTAATGTTAACTGAATATATATTGTAGAAGGAAAATGAGACCTTTAGTTACATTAGAGGAAATATCTGAGATGGTAAACATTATTTGAAGATGTAGATGTTAAAACAACCGTAATCAAATGACATGCTGCATGTGATGATGGTTTTTTTTGTTTTGTTTTGTTTTTTGTTTTTTTTCCCCTTTCCTTCTTGGACCTTTTTTTGTCCTTTTTGGCCTCCCCCCCTCCCCCCACCCTTTTTTTTTTCTCTCTCCCTTGTTTTATTTTGTTGTTTTTTGTTTTTTAAACCCTAGCTTATTGTGGTGCTTATTAAATATACAATAGAGAGATACGGGATGTATAAACTTAGTAGGGATGCACCTGTGATTAAACGACATATTGTATGTGAAGATGGGTTTCCCCTCCCCCCCCCCGTTTTTTCCATCGTCTCCCTTTCCCATTGTTGTCTGTGTAACAAAAAATAAAAATAATTAAAAAAAAAATTAATCACTTTTATTGTGGCACCTGGGATGGACCGCCCCCTTATTTTAGGACTCCCCTGGCTTCGTAAATGGAACCCTCGCATTAACTGGAGGGAGGGGTGGCTACGCATTCGCACTAGTGCAACCCCTGGTGGGGCAGTTGAAGCCCCTGAACCTGCTGATTCCAACCCCACTTTGGCAGCCAGGGGGCAGGAGAGAATCGAAGGGGAAGAGAAAATTCCGAAAGAATATTGGGATCTAAGAGGAGTTTTTAGTGAAAAATCTTCTGATAAGCTCCCCCCCCACACAGACCCACTGATTGCACCATCGAAATTTTACCTGGAGTGGTGCTTCCTAAACCCCAGATATATTCTATGTCGCCCAGGGAGATGGAGGAGATGGTCATGGTCAGAAGCGTATATCACACTACTACCCAAGGAAGAGACTGATTTAACACAAATCAAGAATTATAGACCAATTTCTTTATTAAATTCAGACTACAAGCTATTTGCATCTATACTAGCTGAGAGACTTAAAAAATACTTAAATGGCTTCATCCATTCAGATCAAAATGGCTTTTTACCTAAAAGACAAATCAAAGACAATATGAGAATAATTTTGAATACCTTGGAATACTATGAGGCCCACCCAGAAAAACAAATGGCACTGATGTTCCTCGATGCGCAGAAGGCCTTTGATAATGTGAATTGGCAGTTTTTGTTTTTGCAACTGGAGCAGATGAACTTTGGCAAGAAATTCACTCAAACTATACGAACGATATACCAGAAACAAGCAGCAAAGATAATGGTAAATGGAGAACTAACAGAACCGATTGAAATAAAGAGAGGTACAAGACAAGGCTGCCCACTATCACCGCTACTCTTTGTCCTAACACTAGAGGTCTTAAATAGAAAGATCAGAGAAGAAGAAGAAATAAGAGGAATGAAAATTAAGAGAGAAGAGTATAAATTACAAGCGTTCGCAGACGACTTAGTTTTCATTCTTGAAGATCCATTAGAAACCGCACTCAAATTGTTAGAAAGAATAGAGGACTATGGAGAAGTAGCAGGCTTGAAAATAAACAAAGATAAAACAAAGATCATGACAAAGAATATCCCAGCTACACAAAAGGAAGAGTTGTCAGAAATGTTGCAGATTCAAAACACAAGATTAAATATTTGGGGATACATTTATCACCTAGATGTAGCACTCTTAAAGAGGATAATTATACCAGATTAAAACGACAAATAGCAATCGATTTGGAGAAATGGGAAAACTTGCATTTATCAATGATGGGAAGAATCTCTACAATTAAAATGAACATCTTACCTAGAATTCTATATCTGTTTCAGACAATCCCAATCAGACTGGGTAAGGATTTTTTTCTAGATTTAAGTAAAATAGTTTTGAAATTTATTTGGCAAGGGAAAAAAGCTAGAATAAAACTTAAATTACTACAAGATGTTAGATCAAGAGGAGGTTTTGGGTTACCCGATTGGGAGCTATACTATCAGGCAGCAAACCTGATGTGGATTAAGGAGTGGATACCATTAAAAAACTCTAGATTATTGAACGTAGAAGGTCACGATTTGCTGTTGGGATGGCATGCTTTCTTATGGTATAAGGGAACTAAACCACATGGTTATTTTAGAAGACATTATATAAGGGAGGCGTTGTTGTTAAATTGGGAAAAGATCAAAAGATTACATTATTTAAAAATTCCAGTCTGGACATCAACAATTGAAGCATTTTCGTATCCGATAATACATAAAAAGGAACAAACAGTTAGATATACAGAATTATTGAATACAGAGGGTGAGCTCAAATCTAGTCAAGAGTTGAAGCAAGAAGGGATGGAAATGAACTGGTATTCATATGTACAGATACAATCTAGATATAATGAAGATAGAAAAACTAAAGGTCTCTATAACAAAATGACTGAGCTAGACAAAATTCTAACAGGTACTGATGAAAAAGTAATTAAAAAACTATATGGATATTAATTGGAGTTTAAATTGCATGAAGAACAAGTTAAAGAAACTATGATTGCTTGGGGAAAATTTTTTAAGTATGGGATTGATTTAGAGAACTGGCAGAAATTGTGGTCTCAAAATTACAAAATGACAATGTCCACTGCATATAGAGAAAACTTGTATAAGATGTTTTACAGGTGGCATCTACCCCCGACCAGAATCGCAAGAATGCTCAAGAATAAATCAGAAAAGTGTTGGAAATGTCACCAGATACCTGGCTCATACTACCACATGTGGTGGACTTGCACTGAAGCCAAAAGATACTGGACTAAAATCCACATGTGGTTGGAGAAAATGATACACAAACAAATAGACTTTAAACCAGAGGTCTTTTTATTGGGAATCTTACCAGAAACCTACAACAAAGACTTAAAATATTTGATTGTAAATGTGTTAACAGCAGCCAGAATTGTATTTGCAAAAAACTGGAAAAATGAAACAATACCAAAAGAGGAAGAAGTTATTCGAAAAATAATGGACTGTGCCGAAATGAGTAAATTGACATTTGAAATTAGAGAGCAAGAGGATGAACAATTTTATAAGATATGGGACTTGTTTTATCGGTGGCTAAGAGAAAAAAAAAACTTTGGAAATGAAAAATGATATACTTATGTCTTAATTGAAAAAACTAAATGATGATATAATTATGCTGTGAAACAACCCAACAATGATACAATGAAGTATTAATATAAGGTCTGGTGATATATTGTATAAGGTTAAGAATTTACTATAATGATATCTCGCTGCTGATAAAGCAATTCTAATAGGGGAACAAATGAAAACTGGTATATATAGGCAGCGATGCCTTGTTGAACAATGAAGGAATAAGATCTCTGTTTGAAGGTATGAAATGCAAGGTTAACAATGAATAGAAGTATACTTTCTGGGGGAAAATAATGCTAATGTTAACTGAATATATATTGTAGAAGGAAAATGAAGCCTTTAGTTACATTAGATGAAATATCTGAGATGGTAAATATTATTTGAAGATGTAGATGTTAAAACAACCGTAACCAAACGACATGCTGCATGTGATGATGGTTTTTCTTTCTTTTTTTTTCTTTTCTTTTTTTTTCCTTCTCTTTTTTGGACCTTTTTTTGTCCTTTTTGGCCTCCCCTCCTCCCCCCACCCTTTTTTTTGTTTTATTTTTTGTTTTTTTTTTGTTTTTTAAACCCTAGGTTATTGTGGTGTTTATTAAATATACAACAGAGAGATATGGGATGTATAAACTTAGTAGGGATGCACCTGTGATCAAATGACATACTGTATGTGAAGATGGGTTTCCCCCCCCTTTTTTTTTCCATCTTCTCCTTTTCCCATTGTTGTCTGTGTAATAAAAAAATAAAAGTTCAAAAAAAAAAAAAGAATTAATCACTTTTATTGTGGCACCCGGAATGGACCAGACCCTTATTTTAGGGCTCCCCTGGCTTCGTAAATGGAACCCTCGCATTAACTGGAGGAGGGGGTGGTTGCACATTCGCACTAGCGCGCCCCCTGAAAGGGAGGTTGAGACCCCAGACCCTGCTGATTCTAACCCCACTTTGGCAGCCAGAGGGCAGGAGAGGATCGAAGGGGAAGAGAAAATTCCAAGAGAATATTGGGACCTGAGAGGAGTATTTAGTGAAAAATCTTCTGATAAGCTGCCCCCCCCCCCCACAGACCCACTGATTGCACCATTGATATTTTGCCTGGAGTAAAGCTTCCCAAGCCCCAAATATATTCGATGTCCCCTAGGGAGATGGAAGAAATGAGAACATTCATTGATAAAAATTTGAAAAGGGGTTTTATAGAACCGGCTAGACCCAAGGTGGTGGCCCCTGTACTGTTCAGGGAGAAAAAAGATGGCTCTCTTCGTCTTTGTGTGAATTTTAAGAACCTTAACGGAATCTCCGCCCAAAACCTCTACCCGCTACCCCTAATGAAGGACATGCTGGCCCAATTGGGGAAGGGCCGCATTTTCACTAAACTGGATTTGCGGGAGGCATTCTATAGAGTCCGCATTAAAGAGGGAGACGAGTGGAAAACGGCTTTCAATTGCCCCCTTGGCTGTTTCCAGTTTCGTGTGATGCCATTTGGCCTGCAGGGGGCGCCTGTGGTTTTTATGCAATTAATTAATGAGGTGTTACATGACCATCTTTATAAAGGCGTTATCGTATATTTAGACGATATCCTTATTTACACACAAACACGTGAAGAACATGTAAAGCTGATTCGCACTGTGCTGAAGAAGCTTCGGGCCGCGGAGCTTTACGCCAAGCTGTCCAAATGTGAATTCCATCAAGAGAAAGTTGACTAACTGGGCTATCGTATCTCCCACGTGGGTGTAGAGATGGACCCCGCTAAAGTTAAAGCAGTCACTGAGTGGGAGGCCCCTTGTACGCGCAGGCAGTTGCAGACATTTTTGGGGTTTGCCAATTTCTATTGCCAGTTCATCCCTTCTTTTGCTAAGATTGCTCTTCCCATAACTAACCTGTTGAAGTCCAAAGGTGGGCCGAAGCCCAAGCCTAGCAAGCCGTTGGATTGGACCATGGAATGTCAGGCTGCCTTTGAAAAGTTAAAATGACTTTTTGCCAAGGAACTGGTCCTCAAGCACCTGGACATGGACGCACCGTTTGTGGTTCAAGCTGATGCCAGCGACGTAGCGGTGGGGGCCGTGTTGCTTCAGGCCAATGATCAAGGTAACTTGCAACCCTGCGCATACACCTCTCGCAAACTAACTGACACGGAGAGACATTGGGCTATTTGGTAGAAGGAGGCGTTTGCTGTTTGTTGGGCTTTGGCCACATGGCGCCATTTTCTAGAAGGCGCTAAGCACCCGTTCGAGGTGTGGACTGACCATAAGAATTTAGAAGCTTTGAGGACTCCCCAGAAACTTTCTCCTAAGCAGATGCACTGGGCTCAGCATTTCAATCGTTTAAATTTCACCCTAAAATACATTCCGGGTGGGAAGAACTTCATGGCTGATGCTTTATCCAGACTTCCTCAGTACAACTGTTCTAAGCTCAGTGTGGTCGAGCCAGTCATTCCCACATCCAGCCTCGCTGCTCCAGTGGTTACTAGACATCAGGCACATTCTAAAGTGGAGATGTCCCAGGATTTTCTTTCCAATCTCAAGAGCGCCCTCGCTCATGATGAATGGTTCCAGCAGCATATGACTGAATGCACCATGAGGGATGACTTGCCATGGATTGGAGTGAAACTTTACGTTCCTGCATCTCTTCGCCTAGTAGTTCTCCAACGGGCTCATGATTCCCAGATGGCGGGCCATTTTGGTTTCGTGAAGACGCTGCATCTCATGAAAAGGCAGTTTTGGTGGCCAATTCAGAAAATAGACTACTCAGGGGCTACTTTATGATTATAGGGTATAAGCCTGACAGAAACTCTCTCTCTTATACTACAGTAGAATTTCTAGTCACAAACGCTTCTGATCATGACCAAATCAGGTTCCAACCAAAACAGTCACATTTTTTTTGCGGCTGATTTCCCCTTCTGTGTCATTTTTTTTTTGTAAGCACCAAATTTTCAAAATTAGGTTCGGGTCATGACCAAATCGGTTTGTGACCAAAGTTATGGAACAAATTATGGTTATGACCATAGGTTCTATCATATGCAGAATCAACATGGGATTCTTCTGAGTCTCTTCCTAATCTTTACTTTTTCCCTCAGATTTGAAATTTCATGTATTACATTTTTATAGGTGTTCATGTTTCTCCATAATTCCACTCAGTTGTAACTACTGCTTAACTTCACTCGACAGAGAGCCTTTACCAGACAATTACATAAGTTATGCATATGTACTTAAAAACAAAATATCTGAATGGAAGTAAGACACTACATCTCTCTCTTAACTGGTAGGCAACGGTACCTGCAAGATAATCCCTAAATTAAACATTCTAACCTGCATAGAATGCTTTAGCATGTTTGGTATAAAACTGGGTTTTGATTTCAGTTATAGCACACTGTCTAAAATAAGACCAAAGGGACTGATATTCTCTGGTTAGGAGGAAATCCTCCATATGGCACCAGTGTGATTAAGGCTGGTAACCTAGGCTACCAGTTCTCTATATTATTAAAGTG
This sequence comes from Thamnophis elegans, assembly GCF_009769535.1. Taxonomy (NCBI): domain Eukaryota; kingdom Metazoa; phylum Chordata; class Lepidosauria; order Squamata; family Natricidae; genus Thamnophis; species Thamnophis elegans. The sequence continues at coordinate 47,658,978 of NC_045544.1, read as the reverse complement.
TTATGTGAAGACTTTGATGAATCAAAACTATGGATTATCTCATCTATTAGTTTGCCTAGAGATGACCATGGCTTGGGAAAGATTGTGATGTGGGATATAAGAGGAGTAATGCTAAAACAAACATGTGAAACATCATAAAGAAAAAAAATGTTATGTGTCCCTGAAGTTAAGAAAAAGTTGAAAGATTGAATAAATGTGAGTGAAGATGATCTGATGTCATCGGTTAGATGTGATGAATATTTTCAGGGAAATGAAGAAGTAGGTTTAATTTGTGAATGAAATAGCAAAAATGTATGTCAGATAGTATGAATTGCTTTCATTTAGACTAGTATGCTTATGAATGAAAGCAAGAATTCATATCTTAATTATAGTTGCATACTAAGTTCCTGTGAATGATGATAGTAGAAGAACCAGAAATTTTGGGAAACTGTGCTATCTGGAGGGGGATGGTTTGCTAATCGACATGAAACCATGAGAAGACGAGTGTATGAAAAAAAATTACTGAGCCATTCATAATGATTGAGAATTGTGATTTCTTAGTACTGAATATAAATATAAAATCATGATTGTTTTGATTATTTATGATGAAAGATTGAGAATTAGTGAAAGGTACAAGGCTGCTGAAAGTTCAAACATGAGACAAAGGGATTACTTAGTAATGACCAGATTAGACATTGGGAGAAAATAGAAGAAAAAGGAAGAATTGAAAGAGCTCAGCTAGATCAGTTACAGGAAGAGAAAATATGAGTTCTGTATGAAAAGTATTAGAAAATAGATTAATCTTCTAACAGGATTAATGGAAAATGAACATAAGGAAGACCATGTATAAAATACTTTGAACAAAAGAATTATGTTATAAAGTGGCGCAAAAGACTGAGACGTCTAGTACAAAAAGACTGCTGGATGAAAGCACAAAGTAAAAGAGGTGAGGGATAAGGAAAAAATAAAAAATAGGGACGAGAGAAAGCTATTGTATGAAGTAGTGGTCCTCAGCTTGGCGACCCAGCTTGTGGGAAGGGGGGAACTCGCACAAACAGAGCTCAACTTGCCTAAGTGGCAGGCATGCATGCACATGTGAGGGCCCTCTGACCCACCAAAGAATAGAATAGAATGCAACTCAATGCAATGCAACGCAACACAATACAGCTGCGAGGGACCTTGGAGGTGTTCTAGTCCATCTCCCTGTTCAAGCAGAAGAACCTATACCATTTTAGAAAAGTGACTGTACAGTCTCTTCTTAAAAACCTCCATTGATGAAGCACCACAATTTCTGAAGGCAAATTGTTCCACTGGTTAATTGTCCTCACTGTTAGGAAGTTTCTCCTTAATTCCAGGTTGCTTCTCTTTTTGATTAGTTTCCAACTATTGTTTCAACCACTTGTTTAGGTTGAGCTGCATGCACAAGCATGCCCATTCCGGCCAGCCACTCAGGCAGCCCAATTCCAAATAGGCCATGGTCTGGTAGTGGGTCACAGTCCAGGTGTTAGGGACCCCTACTATAAAGTGTATATAAAGAAAATGAAAGTTACAAAGAATTAGCCCAAGGAAGCAACAAACAATGAGAACAATTGTTTTGTAAATTATATGTAGCTTGAACTATGTCTCCTTTTTGTGATTAATATTTCTCACTTCTTTTCCTTAATCTGCATAAAAATATTTATCACATATGAAGTAATATGATATGTATGAATTCATGTATATATAGTATGCTGCTCTTGGAATCAAGAAGCACTTACTTCCAAATAAGAACATATAAGCTTGCGTAAAAAATACCCTATTTGGTTATAATTTCTCAAATGTAGCAATAACAGCAATAAAAATGGATTGGGAAAATAATCCATAATGTAGCAGATGATTCAGCTCTCAGCAATTTCAACTGAAGTCTTATTAACTTCATTGTGATCGTTAGTTTAGGACCCTACGTATTCCTCAATCCTAAATGGAAGCAGTGTATTTAAGCAAACTTTCAAACGGAGTCAAATGGAGGCATTAAACCAAAACTCTCAGTTCAGAAAAGCAGAATTGGAAGGCACCTTTGAGGTCTTCTAGTCCAACCACCTGCTCAGGCAGGAAACCCTATACCAGTGATGGCGAACCATTTTGGCACCAAGTGCCCAAACCGGAACTTGTGTGCATGTGTGTGCACCCGAATGCTGGAAACCCAAAGACTAGCTGGCGGACTCCTGATTTTTTGGCCATTTATGGCCATTTTGGGGGCTGTTTCAGGCCGTTTTATGGGCAATTTTCAGGCTGTATTCAGGCCATTTTGGGCAGTTTTTCAGGCTGTGTTTAACCCGAAAAACAGCCCAAAAAAAGCCTGGAAATAGCCTGGAAAAAGGCCTGAAAAATGGACTATTTTTTGAGCATTTTTTCAGGCCATTTTCCAGCACTCTGGCACCTGCAAAGATCAGCCGCAGAAACCAGAAGAAGAGGTGGTGACGCCAACAGAGAGGGCCCTATACCATTTCAGACAAATGGTTGTCCAATCTCTTCTTAAAAACTTCCAGTATTAGAGCACCACAACTTCTGGAGGCAAGTTGTTCTACTGATTAATTGTTCTAACAGTCAGAAAATCTCTCCTTAGTTCTAAGTTTGATTCTCTTGTTTGAACAATCACTTCATTTACTCACTTATCAAGTTCTATCTGAAGTTTTCCATTTTTCAAATTGTTGGTGAAATAACTTTTCCATTCCCCTTTTAACCTCCTTTTCTTCTACCCCAATGCTCAGGACAGCTATACTATGTTCTGAAGCATTTATGGAACCTATGCAGGTGAAAATAAAGGTGACTAGGACAGCATATGTTTTTGAAGAATAACTCTACAGACATGATTGACATCATTGAAGTCAATATTAAATGTTTTGATCTGACAAATATTGACCAAAGTAAACTCAAAGTTCATATTTAACCAAGAAAAAAAATTCTCCAGTGTGTCAGAAACAAGTCAGTATTCACTATTTATGCTGATGATTATAGAGAATGTTGAGCTGTTTCACAAGAACATTTAGCTTTCAAAGTTGAACACGAGTAATCTCTTTTTATTAATCAAGCATAAAATATAGACATTAGTTCCTTTTATCTCTTTTTCATCAAATGTGCATCCTGCCACAATAATAAGACTCTCAGATGCTCATAAAAAAGAAAACATTATGGAATGTAATTGTATTTATAAGATATTCTTAAGTATATTGTGTGTGCTTCAAAGAATAACTACATGGTGTCATAGCCAAAGCCCTTAGGAAAGTTCTATTTTCAACTTTTTCTAGAAGGCAATTTATGTTGTAAACAGATAAACCTGCAATGGGGAATTCAGGTTTGTCATTCCAGATGAGTTTGTCATTCCAGAATCATTCTAGAGGAAAGGCTCCATCACCAAAAGACAGCATTTCTGGACATCTGTCCTCCTGAGCTACCAGAAATGGAAACAGCCAGCTGTTTCTTCCAGTATGTTCAAAGTGGCCAGGCCAACTCAACTAAGAAATGCAAGAAACCTGGTGCAAGCTATAAGGGGTTTTATGGATTAAAACCAGTATTTTCAATTGTATCTGTCAGCTACCAATACAATATATGTCCATCCACAATCACCAAGCCACCTCATTCTTCATCCTTAGGTGGTGTTTAAAGGTTGCCTCTTGTAGAGCTCATTGCGGTAATCTAAATTAGGATTTGGTAAACTTTTTTTCTAAAAGGCCAGATCCCATCTCTCCTTTGCTACCACAGTCATGGCTGTCAGGCCTGCAGGCCAAAAAGCACAACTGTGTCTTTTTGTCGGCAAGGAAGCTGTTAATAGGTTACCACAGTCACACAGGATACCGATCCTCAATCCCTGCTCCTTGCCCTTGAAGTTTGACTGAGATGAAGGTCTGACTATCTGCCACTCATCCATTTATAGGCCATATAATTGGGCAGGCTAGATTTGGTTTTTAGATTGTGGTTTTCCAACCCTGATATAAATGCATGGTGAAAAGGCTGTGAGTCACTCTAATTAGTTCCTCCTGCCCCAAATACCCCACCGCTGCCACACCAATCAAAACTGGGGAAAATCCTCTACCTGCTGATCCACTAGGAGCCGTGAATCATGGACCTTCATGAACAGGGCAAAGTTTTGTCCCTGTCCAGAGGGGGTCAAATTATTATCCAAAGCACCAGAAATAATGGTTGGAAACTGATCAAAGAGAGAAGCAACCTGGAATTAAGGAGAAATTTCCTAACAGTGAGGACAATTAACCAGTGGAACAGTTTGCCTTCAGAAATTGTGGTCACTCCATCACTGGAGGATTTTAAGAAGAGACTGGACAGTTGCTTGTCTGAGTTAGTATAGGTTCTCTTGCTTGAGCAGGAGGCTGGACTAGAAGACCTCCAAGGTCTCTTCCAGCTCTATTTTATTCTAGAGACAAAACACAGGGCATAGATAAACTATGATATATAAACAGCACATATATCTCCTATCTTAAGCCTGTTCTCTCTCATCCAGACTCACACAGTCCCCAGGCACTGGGACAAGACTGCAACAGAATTTCCAGTCTGGCTTCGGATTACAGATAAAGTTGAATGCTGTCAGCTCTGGACCACAAAGCTTCCAATAGCTTTATGTAGATGTTGAATAACAAGCTAAAAGTAACTGCTTGGTTAATACTAAACACTTTCCGTCCAGCTACATCAATGAGAAAATTAACCCAATAAACCTAATCTTTCCTTTCACATAGAGATCAAGACCAAAATGTTCAATCTAACTCCATCTGAAGCTTCACAACTATATCTATAGCGAGCCCAATGTAATATCAGCAAAACACATCTTCCCATACTGACAAGTTATTCTGATGTAAATATGCTTATATGCTAATGTGCACCAGTTTCTTCTCCTGTTATTAAAAGATTTATCTGTTCTGCAGTTAATCGATGTGAGCTGTTTCATAACCAGCTACTAATTATTACAGTGTTAAAAAAGAAAAAGATCTGCATTTCACTCCCACTTTCCACTTCTTCACAGCTACTAATGAGATGGAGCTGATTGTTAAAACAATGATAAATGCAAATTAATATATATTCCGAAGGCTTAAAGCTAGCAGTACTTTAAAAATTTCTTCAATGCTGGGAAGATACCCCATAAAACAATGAGCTTATTAAAACCAAATAAAGAGTATTTCAATGTCATGTCACATGACGATGGGAAATGTTCAACTAATTTTTACCAGGATATTACAGTCACAGATTCTACAGTTCAGCTGATAGTCTGGGTGGGGTTTGGGGTTGGAGGGTTTTTTTCTCTTTTTTCAGGAGTAATTCAAAAGGAGCAATTCTTGTTCTTGTATTCTCAGGCTGTTATTGTATACAAATTAAGTAAATATTTGGAATAGAGCATCGGCTGAAGATTTAATTTTAAAAGATTTGAGTAATGAGGAATTAATATTATTTGGAGACTAAGTTAGATAAATTCCAGAAATATACCGATAGCCTTTTACCTTGGATTTCATAGCTATATTATTTCTTATGTTCAAATAATCAGTAAGAAAAAAGAGCCAAATCCTCAATAACTTTAAAGCCATTTTTTGAAAGAAGACAAAGAGTCCTCTAAAATTCAGAACAGAGTTGACAATACTTTGCAGATAATGTTCATGTTTAATGGGACAGCTACAACATGGTACACTATGTACGGCTCTCAGTTTCCTTCAGCCATTTTCCAATTTCTTTATTTCCCACTGTGAAAAGTAGACATCACTGCTTTAATCACTTGCAAGCTTTGTAGGTCCAGTAGCTGTCTAAATTTATTAGGGGACAGTTTTATTTATTGAAAGAGCTGGTTCTATCAACATATTGATTCATTCATTTTTATCTCATTTTTCGACCATCGCTAGCTAACACTTTTTTTTAAAAAAAGCATTATCTAAAATGGAAATAGAATATAGAGGAACAAAAAGAAAAACAAAACGAGAACAACTTCTTCAACTTAGAGTAGTTCTTATGATGAGTTGCTGCTAACAATTCAGGAAAAGCTAAAGCCCAGAAATTTGATCTACTGCTGCTGCTGCTTCTCCCTGAAAAAATAGTTTTAGTATAATGAAATTAGTAGATGGAACTAAATGGACCCTGGCAGAAAAGAATATTTTGGTAATGACATTTCTGTGTATGGTAGAAAACTTCAAGCAGTTCAGGAGCACCTCTTTCCCCCAACTTGAGTAAAGATCTTTTCCCCAACTATAATGAAATTAGGAATTTTTAATCATGCGAATTATTAAATACTAAACATTAAGTAGCTACTGATGCATCAGATAAATGCCTTAGGGCAATTTGAGTTCTCAACAGCATACTCTATTGAGTACTGTCAACATATTATAAAGCTGTTTTGTTTTAATACTCTGTATTTAAATCTACGCATAACTGTGCTTACAATAAAACTAGTTATAATGAAACTAATATTCTTAGCTAGCCTTCGACAAATATCAATAGGTTTCTCACTTCACTGAAAAAATTCCCCTCCCCTTCCCTCTCCTCATCATCTTGTCCCAATGTGAGCTAGTTTTTGCATTTCCAGGAAGGCAGTGTATTATCCTTATACTAGTTTTATTACTGTTAATCAGTATATCAAATCAGACTTCATGCTATTGATAGGATGCTAATTATGTTCAGTCTATGTATTTTTCAGTTATTAAGATAATAAAATTGTACATATATTTCCCCATTTCAGCTTCTTTTCTATTGTGAAAGTACTGTAAGTATCTTAACAAACCAACCAATGAGTTTGTATTAATGTATTTTAATAAATAATGCTAACCTTCTCTAAAATGTAAGTCTCACTGGTATTCTTTTTTCTCCTGATCCTACTGCAATCAAATATCCATGGTATATGAGCAGACCCTTCCTCTGTCCTAATTTTGCTATCCAATGGGAAGATTGTACTATGAATTGATTTTAGTTGGATGAGATTAATACTAAACGTTAGGCACTGAGGGTGAACAGAAGCTTCTAACTTATCAAAGAGATTTTCTGCATCTCTAGAACCCATTTATTTATTTATTACATTTATCCTGGCTTTCCTCCAAGGGTTCAAGGTAGTGTAAATACTGCTGCTTCTAATTTTTTCCCCACAATTTCAATCCTGTCAAATAGGTTGGGCTAAGAGAGACTTGCTCAAAATCACCACCTGTTTCCGTTGCTAAAAGTGGACGTGAACCAGAATCTCTGGTCCCAATTCCCAGCCCTGCTGCCCATCACCTTAACCACTCCATCGCACTTGAGCAATCAGAGTAAAAGGAAGCTTTCTAGTAGCTTTAAAAGAGGGGACACTTCAAAATGATATTTTGCTTAAAGCATCATCAAACAAAGCACAGGCCTTATCTCTGGTAGCCCCAGTACCTTCCAGTTTTGCTAGGCATTGTTGCCTCCTCGGGGTTTCAGAAGCCATTGAGTTACCAAATTTCCTCCTCATGAGAAAACCAGAGAGGGAAGGAGAAAATAGCCAACTCTCATTTGGGTCAGTTTGCCTGAAGAAGGGACGATGATATAGATTTTGTCCTTAGAAAACCATTAGCAGAGCTACTTTTAAATCACAAAGTTGTAATGCTTATAAGTAGGAACTGCTTTAATTATGAAAAAGCAGACTAGATATCAGAAAGAGATAGAGGGGGGGAGGGAAATAGAGAAAGAGAGAGGGAGGCAGAGAGAGAGAAAGAGGGAGAGAGAGAGGAGAGAGAGATGAAAATAAATGTGAAAATTGATTCTTGTTTCCATGAGTAGGGTCTGCCTTTTCCACCAGATTTTTTTTAATACTGAGTGAAAGCAGTATCATTCTAGAATGTACTATGTTGTAATTATCATGTTGTAATTCTCTTCTATAACAGTTTGCATTCAATCCAGCTTCTATGATTAAAGAAGGGTTTTACTTGGTAAATAACATATGATAGCTATGAAATTCCTTAACTTAGGGGGAAAATGCTAGGATGGTAAAAACAAGTTAAGATCCCCTTTGGGCATATGGGACTTACTTTATCTATCCATTCATATCATGCTGCCAGTTGCAAGAAGGATAAACTTACCATGTTAGATAAGTTGTATAATTGTTTTAATTCTTTTAAAAATTGAAGTATATGCAGAGTTCTATTTTGCAATCTACTTTAAGTATATATATGCATGATTTTTTTCTGTAAGGACAATGTGTTTCAAACATGGCAACTTTAAGATGTTCTACTTCTTCCTGAAATGTTCTCACTACAGACACAGACTTCAGAGGATAATCAGAACTGCAGAAAAAACAATTACTGCCAACCTGCCTTCCAATGAGGACCTGCATACTGCACGAGTCAAAAAGAGGGCCATGAAAATATTTACAGACATCCTGTACATAAACTGTTTTAATTCCTACCCTCAAAACCATGCTATAGAGCACTGCACACCAAGACAACTAGATATAAGAACAGCTTTTTTCTTGAACGCCATTATTCTGGTAAACAAATAATTCCCTCACCACTGTCAAATCATTCACTAAGGCTGCCTTACTATTACTATTAGTCCTCTCATTGTTCCTATAACCCATCTCCTCCCACTTATGACTGCAGGACTGTAACTTTGTTGCTTTGTTGTTTTGATTTATATATTGATTGTTTTCTGATTGCTTATTTGTACCCTATGACTATCATTAAGTGTTATACCTTATGATTCTTGACAAATGTATCTTGTTACACTGAGACCATTTGCATCAAAGAAAAAATCTTTGTGTATCCAATCACACTTGGCCAATAAAGAATTCTATTCTATTCTATTCTATTCATAATTACAAAAGTCAATGGCCAAGCCCATGGCTGGTCCCATGTGAGGAGCCACAGGGCACTGTTCTATCCTTCATGCTACTTAATTGAAACTATCAGAAGAGACATCCAACAGGCTGTAATGAGATACACAATTATGTTCATTCCTAGAGCAAGTCAGTGATGCAATGAAGGACAGATTTTGCTGAAATTGATAATGTCAACTCAGATTGCTTATATGTAAACAGTACCTGTATTTTATTAGGATTCAATCTCAGTTTGTTTTGTCTTCTGTCAACCCCGTTAGATAGGACAGATCAGAAAATCATCTCTACATTAACACTAAAACTACTTTTATTGAGATTGCCTATTATAGTGAAGTTTTGCAAATCTGATTGTACTATACTACTCTTTCATCCCAGTGAATTAGGAAGGTGCCTGCCTGCGCTGTTCCAAATCTTGTTGTTTTGTATTTAAAAACAGTTTCAGCAACTTTTGCCTAACTAATGGTTCCTGATATGATTCTCTACACTCTCACAATATCCAAAATCCTTCTGCTATTAATTACTCTCTTGATTTAATTTACATTTTCCTTAATAGTTTTCCCTAAGTCCCAATATGTCAATCATTTATCTTTACCTGTTCTCTTCTATGTTTTACTTCTTAAGTTGAGATTCATAAAGGTGTTTTAAACACAACTTGAGTTTTTATCTATTCCATATTCTCAATACGGCACATCTCATATTTTTAATTATTTTTAATGAATGGATTGATTGCTTTAATATATGATTTATTTTTTTACAAACCTTCTTGTAATAGGGTCGCATATAAATGGATGAAATAAATAAATTAAAAAACTAAAAAGATGAACATTCTCTTTTTTGAAATAAGGGGAAATTTCACATTACTACTGTACTATTTCAATTAGAATATGGCCTCTGATGCTTCCTCCAGAAGTTATGCAAGACAATGTACAAAAGACAAAATTGTTATCTTTAATGTACACTCTATTCATTTTCATTTTTCAATACAAAAAGTTAAGCTCTATTAGAATTACAAAATGGTATAATTTTTGTGATGATAATCATACTTTCAAAAAATTTCCTTCAAAAACAGCATCCCCAAAAGCTTATTATTGCAGCATCCTAGGGAGTCAAGAATTTGAGGCATCTGCTGTTAAAAGCAACTGTGATGATAAAAGCAAATTAAACTACTCCAGATTCAGAGAGGGCATTATGAATCAGGAAATAAATTTTCAAGAGTGAATTATTAGCAGGGTTTTGCATTCCTAAACTCTGTCTTGATGAAATCCAGATTCTGTGCCAAGAAAAGGAGTTGAGTCTTTGAGTTAAATTCAAATCTGGTTGTGCTTCAAGGAGGCACACTGAAATTTGGGATACTTTACCTATTTGGATTCAATCCTATGCAGTTAACACTTTTTCTTTATTTTATCTAATGTATTCTAATTTCCTGATTATGGATGAAGGAGACATATCATTCAATCAAAATATATCACTGCAACTTGATTGCTGAAATTCACAAGCTATTTGTTTTGCAAAACCTACAATTCTAGCCCAATTATTATTGCATCACAAAATATTCTGGCCTACCAATTTTTTTTTAAAGAAAAGAGTTATTGTATAGGCCTACAGTATAATTTACAAAGCAATCCATTTTGTCTTCAATGTTCTTCACTTATCCCCACCACACATGGAATCTACTTTTTGTGGAACATGTCACATGTACTTTGCACAAGAATATCTAAAACATGTGCTTTTACACAACTTTTTTTTCACACAAACAGAAAGTGACCCAGTTGAGCAATATAACAAACTAATAAAAATGTCACAAATTTCATAATCAGAGTCTATGTTTTGCCACTGAGAGTCATGGCTGCTTTACTAATCAGCAATTCTAAGCATGTTGACAGAATACCCCAATGAATAAGGAATGTGGTTTAAAATAGAAGGCAGATTGGCTCAGATAGTTAACTTCATCCTCAAAACTCACTGGGGTGACATGTTTTGAAATACGAGACCTCCTGGCTTGCCTCATATTATTTTTGCAGGGTTTAACTGTTGTTTGCAATGAAACATCTAGGGTTTTTTCTTTCTTTCAAAGGAATATGAGGACTTTGATCAGCAAAGAAAAGCCATCTGTTTTGTCTATCTTTCTAAAGACACAAATAGATAGTGTTAAGTGTGTGTGTGTGGGGGGGAGTAGCCAATCCCATTTGGTGAGCTCCTTGCCTCTAGCTTCCACCCTGCTTTTCTTTTTAAATCTTCAATCTCTATTGTCTTAAGGTTTGTTCAGTTAATCTCCTGTCAATACATGATGAACAATCTGCCTATTGACTATCTCAGCAGTTTCTAGATCCTCTCCCACCACCCTATGCTGAGATTCCTCACATTTCTGCTGATTGTTCTTTTAGTGGGGAGCGGGATGGAGGTGTGGAAAAGAAGAAAGTTGTTATTCTTCCAATCCCCTAACATAAATGATCACCAGCTCCTGGGATCCTCCCCCCTCCCTCATTTTGATCTCGTTCTTCACATGAGTCAATCATTTTTGGAATCTAAAACATGCTCCCCACACTATTGCTTGCCCTTGAAAGTTTTTCAAATAACTTTCAACTGAGCACAGACAGGATTTTTCCCTATCATTCCCTGTTGGCTCCAAGGAAAACAAATATTGGTGGATTCAGAATGACCCTTTTTAAGGGATCATCCATACATTAACAGAGTTTTTTTTCCTTAACAGTGATGTTATTAACATTGCATTGCTCATGAAGAGGATTTGAGAAGAAGGTTCTTGCCAGAAATAAACAACAAGAACCATACAGGAAAAGCAACCCACAAATTTGGAACAAAACAGGAAGCTGGCCACGTTCAAGGAACAGGGATGATCATTTTAATCCAACTTGTTTCATTACTGAATCCCTTAGGCACATATAATATTGAGTTTACAGTATTTCCATTCAGCCCCGTCTCAAAGCTACAAAAAGTGTTTCTTCAACTGATCAATTTAGCTTAGCAAAGATTCCCTATTTAAATTTTGTTGAATTTTGTTTTACCAGGTCAGTATTTCCATTGCTGTTCACTGAATTCTTGTCCTGTTTTTAGTTAGGTAAAGGTAAAGGTTCCCCTTGCACATATATGCTAGTCATTCCCAACTATAGGGGGCAGTGCTCATCTCCGTTTCAAAGCTGAAGAACCAGCACTGTCCAAAGACGTTCTCTGTGTCATGTGGCCGGCATGACTAAACACCGAAGGCACATGGAACACTGTTACCTTCCCACCAAAGGTGGTTCCTATATTTCTACTTGCATTTTTATAGGATTTCAAACTGCTAGGTTGGCAGAAGCTGGGGCAAGTAACAGGAGCGCTGTTACACAGCGCTAGGGATTTAAACCACCAAACTGCCGACCTTTCTGATCGTCAAGCTCCATGTCTTAGCCACTGAGCCACTGCGTCCCTTTTGTGTTTTTAGATACTTATTTCATATACCCGTCTTCCATTTCATATATGTAGGCATCTGGCTATGGTCAGAAAATTCAACAAATATATGAAGTGTGGCCACCTGCAACAAATGCAAAAATGGAGCTAGGCAATAATCACATAGTCTTAGCAACTTTTTTGACATCTATATACAGGCATATCCCAGTCCCATACCCTCATGTTTCAAAAACATGATTTAAATAGTGTTAAAGAGCATGAATTTAAACAATGAATTACAATACAGGTGTCAAAGTCACCACGTCACACTGTCATTAGGTGACATTTCACAACATTTTCCCATTTGTGGAGCTGGGTTGGGCATGGTCTGTACATAATGGGTTGGGCGTGGTCTGTACATCAGCAGCCAGTTTGATACCCCTGAATTGTAAAATATATATTTATTAAAGGGAGAAGGAAAAACAAACAGAATTGGTTATGCAACATTCATATATAAACGCCTGGGTGAAAGATGTCTTCAACAGAATACCTATAAGATGGAATAGCAAATGTTTCACGAATTTCAGGATATGTTTTCCACGGAAGTTCTACTTTTCCTTTCAACTTCAAACCTATCAGAATCATTGTGACACTAGAAAAACTGGAGGCATGATCCCATTCCCAATCTAGTCTTTAGTCCTTTAAAGCAGTGTTTCTCAACCTTGGCAACTTGAAGATGTCCGGACTTCAACTCCCAGAATTCCCCAGCCAGCGAATGCTGGCTGGGGAATTCTGGGAGTTGAAGTCCAGACATCTTCAAGTTGCCAAGGTTGAGAAACACTGCTTTAAAGTATCAATAATGTTGAGAAAAATAAATAAAAATTATGAAAAGTATTTTGAGAGTGTCAGTTTTCTTTATATGCATTGTCAGTTTTAAAGTTTTAAAACACCTTCAGCTTTCTAGGCATTTTCTACCAATTTGCCTCAGTTTTGATTTGTTTTGGAGAGAGATTAGCCACTGATTAATCGCAAACAGATACTGTTTTTTAAAGAAATTGGACTGATGTTAGCTTCAAATATGTGACAGGATTTTTTCCCCTGAATTATTTTCAGTCAGCTGGCTAAAAGCAAGCATGTTTTCCTACATTTGAGTACTCATGCTTTATTCAGTGCCACATTCCCGAGAGATATAAATCCTTGTGGGATTGGTATGGCAGAAATGCAGTCATGTTTCCCTTGGCAAGAACAAATTATGTTATTTTGCTGAAAAGATTTAGCTGTGCATAAACTGACAATTTCCTTTTGTGCAGTGGTTTATGTTTTGAAGTCCTTTAGAAGCTTGAACTGCTATTATCTGCAGTTAAATTTTGAACAAAATTTCTGATATCAAACACTCCAATAAAATATACTCACTTCACTTCTGTTCATTTTCTTCCGTGAATCTCTTCCAAAAGTTTCCACCAAAGGAAAAAGTAAATTAAAATGCTCTGTATAATTAACTAAAGAATTGCTAATGAAATAGAGACGCACCAAGGCTGTGTGTGCCTCATCGGTCTCTGTTACACTTCAGAATCTCATTCACACATTCTTAAGATGATGATTAATCAAATGCAAGGTGTTAAATAAGATGCTTTTAATTAACTTGATTTCAAAAGTTTCTCTAAGCTAAAGAAAGGAAAAGTTGCATTTGTTTTTGTGTGCATTTTGCTTCCCCGCTTCCCAGTTTTGGCATATCAGCATCCATTGTCCTTTGCAATGATGCTAAGTACAATTTACTAGGATGCTTTACATTGCATGAGGCCAAAGTAGCTTCTATGGCACCCAATGTCCGCACACATTAGTCCCTTAAGGGAGGGAGGAAAAGAAAAAGATTATTTTAACTTTTTAAAAAAGAAAATGGGAGGCTAAAATGCTTCAGAGCAAAATGCCAGACTCAAGCATAATCATTATTTCAGAGAATGCTGTGGGACACATATAAGCCCCAGAGGCATTCTTAAGACAATTTTTAAAAATGATAGGAGACAGCAGTCTAGCATTCACTTTGAAAAATGCCACCTCCTAGAAAAACATAAGCAAGCTAAAGTAACCAAGAGCATCCTGAGAGCCCCATAAGAGGTGATGGCAAGAAAGTTGGCCATTGTGCCTTGTGCCTTTGTCAAATTAAGAAAATGTCAAGGATACATTCCAAATGTTGCAAACCCCTGACGCAGAGTTTTGGCAAAATCACAATAAATTCAACTCTGCAGCTTGCTACTTTCTACTTATCCATTTAAATACCTTGCTATCTATACTCCAATTTCCCATAGATTTGTGGGTATGTATGTATGTCTTCAAGTCAGTGTTGATTCCTGGCAACTGCCTAAATGCGTCCTTTGTTTTCTTGGCAAGATTTCAGAAACTGTTTGCAATTGCTTTATTACTAGGGCTGAGAGAGAGCGACTGGCCCAAAGTCACCTGCTGTCCTTGTGCTTAAGTGAGAGTAAAACTCACAGTCTCCTGGTTTATAGCCTGGTGTCTTAACTACTATATCAAAGAGACTCTTTATGCAAAATCAACAAAATTGTTTTCTTTTTTTAAAAAAAAAATTCTTCCTTATTACAGAGCAAATCAAATCAGGTTCAAACCAGCACAAACACTTACCTTTGCTTCTTTACACTTGATTATTATATCATCAGTGACTGTCAGTTGTAAATGATCTAGCTGAAAACCTCTGAATTTGTACTGAGGTGAGAGGAAATGTAACTCAGTCTGTGGCACCAATCATACACATCCCATTTGCACATAAATGCCATCAGCTGACACCGAAACAAAAAAAAGTGAACATTCAGGGAGAGATATGCATGTGTGAATGAGCTAACCTTAATATAGTTTGGGACTGCTTAATACATTCAAAAGCATAGTAAATCCTCAAGCAACTCACCAACAGGAATGAGCTCCTGGGCCCTCAAGGAAATAGCCAATTGCATCAGAAACTACCTGCATAGGTCCTCTGCCCAGCACTATAACTTTTCCCAGGAGTTTCCTGTAAATGGGGAAAAAAGCAATGTCCTATTTTTTTTAAATTGAATTCTATGGTATCACTTAACTTCTTCCTTCTTTTCCTGACTTGGGAAATAACCATTTTGAGGATGGCATTAAGCTTTTGATATTCCACTGCTGTCCCTTTTGCGTTACAGTTTATGAAGGTGTGCGCTAAGCTGTGTTTGAGTCTTCACTGAGAACTGTAATGCTATAAGCTGCCTAGAATCGCTTCAAAGCAAGATGGGCAGAAAATACATTAAATCAATCAATCAATCTGGTTTCAGTGCAAAGTTCAGTCAACATAGTTCATATGTTATTATGAACCAGTATTATGTTATGGTCCCACCTCTCACTAAAGTCCAGCCTTAAGTCCCCCTAAAAGAGTGACCAAGCAGTTTTCTACCTCTGAAAACCCCTCACTCTCTAAGTCAGGGTTTCTCGATCTTAACCCATGTGGACTTTAATTCTCATTAGCATCTGACCACAGAACAAACATTCTCTAACAACACCTTTTGCCTCCCTGTCCTAAGATTTCTTTGTTTGATTTATTAGTTCAGTGTCACCTTTACCTTGTTTCCCAAGGAGTCAGCCTTAAATTGCCCCTTAGCAGTATCCCTGTTATATGGGAAGCTTCTCCACTTATTCTAACATAGGCTAGGGACAATCTTATTGCTAGTACAGTCTGTGGGAATTAATTGTTTTAGAGGAAAATTAACAGGCCTTCAGGGACTGGAAAAGGACAATATAGTGACCTGCCAATTTGAAGATGGGTGGGAAGTAGTTCAACTCAATAGTGGGGAACATCCTATATTTGCCATGACTTATTAGCAAGAGGGACGTGGTGGCTCAGTGACTAAGACGCTGAGCTTGTCAATCAGAAGGGCCAGCAGTTCAAATCCCTAGCACTGCATAATGGAGTGAACTCCCATTACTTGTCCCAGCTTATGCCAACCTAGCAGTTTGAAAGCATGTAAAAAAGCAAGTAGAAAAATAGGGACCACCTTGATGGAAAGGTAACAGTGTTCCATGCACCTTCGGTGTTTAGTCTTGCCAGCCACATGCCCATAGAGACGTCTTCAGGCAGCGCTGGCTCTTTTGCTTTGAAACCGAGATGAGCACTGCCCCCTAGAGTCGGGAATGACTAGCACATATGTCTGAGGGGAACATTTACCTCTACTAGCAAGGAAGAGCAGATTTGCACTGCTTTTTTTTTCATCCTGGCAGGTATTGTGCCCATGTTGTCCTTTTCCGCAAATTAACACAGTTGCGAGGACTGAATCAAGTCCATGGTATCGAAGGGTGCAGCTTTGGATGCAGCTGATTTGGTTGGTTGGTTGGTTTATTCATTCCGTTACTCATTTTTTTCAAAGATTGATAAGGCTGCCCAATTCAAACAACATGACTTTATAATGGGTGTTATACAACATATAAACAAACAATAAATCAAAACAGGGAAAACACATAAAAACAACTGCAGTACATAAATGTTAAATATAAATGGACGACCAAGCACATAACAGTCTTCTCCTGTTTATATTTTTACATCTTTAGCCAGTTATTGCCAGCAGTCATCTTCTACCCAACCAGTTCCTAACAGGTGTGGTATGAATAACAATGCTAATGAATTCCTTCCCCTGATTAACCTATCCTGCAAAAACTGACAAAGAAGAGTTAGTACTGCGTTATAAATGAAAAAAGAAGTACTGCTTAGAAAAAAGAAGTACTGCTTAGAAGTAGAGATGGGATGGTAGAATGAACTACATAAATGTTTATGCTGCAATCTTCTGTATATTCCTTGAAATAAATGTTTTAAATTCATGGTACCTCATTCCAAATAGGCATTTTGTACAAGATTAGTCTCTGAGTGATTTTCTATTTACCTTTTCAATGCCCATCAGCATCATTCATGTGTGATTAAAGTAAGTAGCCTAAATGGCAAAGGTCTGCTTGTGGGATTACAGCTACACTTGTATTATACTTTTAATTTGTCATTTCTTTCATAGATATGATGTTTAGCATTTTTTCTACTTTCATTGGGTTATGGACCTCCCTCCACAGAAACAGATTTCCACTTGTGCAATTAAATCTTCTATTGCTCTTAATTCCCCTGGGATCTGCTCCTCTATGGCTATGTTGTTTTGCCAAAATGCCAGTGGGCATTTTGTAGAGTACGACCCCCACCCCCAGGGCCTTCAGGGGGACCAGGAAGCTGATCTGCTATAATAACCCTTACACTGGTTGTTTTTTTTTTGTTTATTTTATTTATATGCTGCCCTTTTCCCCCGAAGGGGACTCAGGGCGGCTCACAACTCAACCAAGGGAGAGGTATGCAGACAAAAATTAAAACGACAAGCAACAATACATAATTTAAAACACACAAGAGTCATACCATTCGAGAAGGGGGTAGAAGGTTTTTAGCCCCAGGCCTGTCGGAATAGCCAGGTTTTAAGGGCTTTGCGGAAGGTCTGGAGGGTGGTGAGGGTTCGAATCTCCACGGGGAGTTCATTCCAGAGGGTTGGAGCGGCCACAGAGAAGGCTCTCCTCCAGGTAGTCACCAGTCGACACTGGCCGGCAGATGGAATTCGGAGGAGGCCTAATCTGTGGGATCTAATCGGTCTAGAGGAGGTAATTGGCAGCAGGCGGTCTCTCAAGTACCCAGGCCCAATACCATGAAGGACTTTATAAGTGACGACTAGCGCCTTGAAGCGTATCCGGAGACCAATAGGCAGCCAGTGCAGCTCGCGGAGGATAGGTGTTACGTGGGTGAACCGAGGTGCACCCACGATCGCTCGCGCGGCTGCATTCTGGACAAGCTGGAGTCGCCGAATGCTCTTCAAGGGCTGCCCCATGTAGAACACATTGCAGTAGTCCAGTCTAGAGGTCACAAGGGTGCGAGTGACTGTAGTGAGGGCCTCCCGGTTCAGGTAGGGATGCAACTGGTACACCAGGCGAACCTGGGCAAATGCCCCCCTGGTCACAGCCGACAAGTGGTGTTCAAAAGTCAGCTGTGGGTCCAGGAGGACTCCCAAATTGTGAACCCTGTCTGAGGGGTGTACTGTTTGACCCCCCAGCCTGAAAGATGGAACACTTGGCCAATTAGTAGGAGGGAAACACACCAGCCACTCGGTCTTATCCGGATTGAGTACAAGCTTGTTAAACCCCATCCAGTCCCTAACAGCCTCGAGGCCCTGGCACATCACGTCAACCGCTTCACTGAGTTGGCACGGGGCGGACAGATACAACTGCGTATCATCCGCATACTGATGGTATTTTATCCCGTGCCGTCAAATGATCTCACCCAGCGGCTTCATGTAGATATTAAACAGGAGGGGGGACAGGACCGAACCCCGCGGCACCCCATAATTCAGGGGACTAGGGGTCGATCTCTGCCCTCCGACCAACACTGACTGCGACCTGTCCGAGAGGTAAGAGGAGAACCACCGTAGGACAGTGCCTTCCACCCCCACCTCCTGCAGTCGTCGCAGAAGGATACCATGGTTGATGGTATTGAAAGCCGCTGAGAGGTCAAGGAGCACTAAGACGGAGGCGTAACCACCGTCCCTGGCTCTCCAGAGATCATCGATCAATGTGACCAAAGCGGTTTCCGTGCTGTAGCCCAGCCTAAATCCTGACTGGAAGGGATCTAGATAATCGGTTTCCTCCAAGGACCGCCGGAGCTGAAAGGCCACCACTTTCTCAACAACCTTCCCCACGAAGGGGAGGTTGGAGACTGGACGATAGTTGTTTAAAATGGCTGGATCAAAAGATGGCTTCTTCAGGAGGGGTCTCACCACCGCCGCCTTTAAAGCGGGGGGAAAGAACCCCTCCCGAAGGGAGGCGGTAACAACCGCCTGGATCCAGCCCCATGTCACCTCCCTGCTGTTAGCAACCAGCCAGGAGGGGCACGGGTCCAGCACACATGTGGAGGCACTTACGGCTCCCATGGCCTTGTCCACGTCCTCAGGGGTAACAGCTTGAAAATCAATCCAGTGATGTACATCCAAATTCTCCCCTGGTGCCTCGGCTGGCTCTGCACAATTGGAGTCCAGGTCTGTCCGAAGCCGAGCAACTTTGTCCGCAAGGAATTGGACGTAGTCCTCAGCTCTGCCTTGCAAAGGATCGCTCGTATCCCTCCTGTTTAGGAGGGAACGGGTTATCCTGAACAAGGCGGCTGGGCGCAACTCAGTGGAAGCTATCAGAGAGGCAATGTGTGTCCTTTTTGTCGTCCTGATTGCCCGGAGGTAGACTCCGATGCTGGATGTTAAAAGCTCTCGGTCTGACTCAGACTTACTGGATCTCCATCGTTGCTCTAGGCGTCTCTTTCGGCGCTTCATCTCCCGGAGTTCCTCAGTAAACCAAGGAGCCCTCCTGGATCCACTGCCTCGGATTGGCCGTAAAGGCGCAATCCGGTTAAGAGCCTCTGCCGCTGCTGAATTCCAGGCAGCAACCAGAGTCTCCGCCGGACTGCGGGCGAGGGTATCAGGAACAACACCAAGCTCCGTCTGAAAGCCCAAAGGGTCCATAAGGCGCCTGGGGTGGAACCACCTAATCGGTTCCTCCTCCCTACAGTGGGGGTTTGGTCTCCGAAAGTCAAGCCTCAGTAGGTAGTGGTCCGACCATGACAGGGGTAAGGTCTCGCTACCCCTCAAACCAAGATCACAACTCCACTGCTCCGAGAGGAATACGAGGTCGAGCGTGTGACCCACCAAGTGAGTCGGGCCCCGAATTACTTGGGTCAAGCCCATGGCTGTCATGGAAGCCATGAACTCCTGCGCTCCATCAGAGTGTTCACCGAGCGAAGGCAAATTGAAATCCCCCAGAACCATAAGCCTGGGGAACTCAATTGCCAGCTCAGCTACTGACTCGAGGAGCGAGGGGAGGGCTGCTGCAACGCTGTTGGGAGGCAGGTACGTTAACAGCAAGCCCACTTGACCCTTGAGGTCCAACTTCACCAGCAGGGACTCACACCCGACAAGCTCCGGAGCAGGGATCCTACGAGGTACTAGAGACTCTCGGATAACAATAGCCACACCCCCACCCCTTTCTGGGATCGCAGCTGATGAAGCACCTGAAAACCCTCTGGGCACATCTCTATGAGGGGGACTCCTCCCTCCGGGCCCAGCCAGGTTTCAGTAATACATGCCAGGTCTGCCCTCTCGTCTAAAATTAGGTCCCGGACGAGGGGAGCCTTGTGAACTACAGACCTGGCATTTAGCGACAGCAGCCTGAGACCAGGGTCCTGATTACTCGCGCCATCTGGCCTTGGAGTGGGACTCATAGGGCCGGAAGGAGGGATCTCTATAACGTAGCGAGCCCTCCTTCCCCGGTAATGGCCAGCCCTAAAGTCCCCGCCATATCTGCCCCTCCCTGTTAAGACCGTAATGCTCTGGCCCACTCCCGTGTCCGTAGTCCCTCCACCCCCCCCATAGCCCCTGTATTTCCCGACAGGCCCTTCGAATCAGTCATCCTGAGGTTGGAATGGGCCCAGATCTCCCCAGCACTTCTGCAAGCATTCAGTGTTGGGGAACCCGGTTCCCATCCCAATCCTCGCTTACACACCCAAACGTTCACACACTCACACCCCCACAAAAATTTAAAATACAACAATATAATATAAAAGGGAAATTACAGAGGTTAAAGGTGGGAACATTCACTTACAATCATACACATCCACATTACTTACAATAAAAAAATTGTGCAGGTATAATAGCTGATAAAAAAATAAGCGAACAATCCGTACATGGGGACATAAAGTCCATAAAGTAACAGCACAATAGACCGGTCAAGCCGGGACGATATGAGGGAGCTAAAGTGGCCTCTTTCTCCAAGAGTCTGGTGTAGGAGGAATAGTAGTAGAGATGGCTAGGGTAAAGTTTCTAAGGTAGTAGTGGACGATGATAGCCACGATAATAGACGCAGTCTGGGGGGAGAGATGCAAAGCTGAAAGTCCAGCGGGCTAAGTCCATAAAGATGAAACGTAATTGGAGGGGCCAGCTAGGGTGGATGATAAGGATGGTAAACAGAAAAGCCACCCCCCAGCCACAAAAAAGGGCAAACCGGGGGGGCCTTTTGCACACCCAATAAGATGGAAAGTCGGCTGTTGCTGTTGCAGATTGAAAAGTACTGGACGGGAGGAAGATGCAAGAGAGCCGTAATGGTGGCTATGAACTAGCCACTCGATCACCCTGGGCCCTAACCCATCCATCCAGGCTAGCCACCCCTTCACCCGGTCCACGCTGACAAAACAGACCAGATGGCTAAGCCGGGGCGTTTTCAAAGTGGCTTCAATGAGCCAATAGGGCAGCAAGCCAGCAGCAGCCAACATCAGTATAGCAGTAATTAATATAATCAGGGCGGCAGTCATAGCAATCATAGCTAGGTCAAAGGTCCCCAAGCAAACGCGGGGGCGATGTCCTCCCAAAAACTTAGCCACAGCGTTCTCCCAATTGCATCGACAAACCAGGTCTAACAAGCCCACAGCAGCCCTGCGATAGTCGTAATCCCCAAGCCTAAATGGTAATCGCGGGGAAACCAAGCCCCCTCTGCAGCTAAGTCATGATGTCTTCTAAAGCTGAGCCGCAGCGTTTTCAAAACTGTCTCAGCAAACCAGAGGCACAACGGCAGTCATGGCAGACAAAGCAGCGATAGAGGGGGGGAGGGAGGAGGCAAGGCTCTCTCAGCCAGCAGTTAGAGGAAGGTCGAAGCTCTCTCTGGCCAGCTGGATCTCCAGTCCACTGCCAGCATCAGACCCCCAAAGAAGTCGCTCGTACCCTGGCCTCCAAACACTCTCCAATGCTCCGAACTCTCCCCAATGCTCTCCAACGCCTTCCAAGGCCAGCTGGGTCGCGGTGTCTTCCGAGCGGCTCCCGGGCGGCGTTGGCGTCTTTCTCAAAAAGCAGCCTTGGAGAGCAATGTCTCTCCAGTCTGCTGCCAGCGCCAGGCCCCCAAGGAAATTGCTCGTACCCTGGCCTCTCTCCAGCTTGCCGGCCATGTGACTCTGCTGTACAGATGCAACCAGATTTCAACCATGTTCATGATGCAACACAGAACATGTGCAGCAGTGGTGGGTTCCAGATCCCATTCCAACCGTACTGCTTCTGTGATCATCTGTGATGCTCCAGCTGCTCAGCGGAACGTCGCACAGGTGCTGTACATGCCGTGCATGTGCACGGAAGCGTCAAAGACTTAATAGACCGCTAAGGAGCTCAGTCGGGCGGATGAGCCATCCGGAGCATCTTACTGGAATGGTATCCGGTGCTCCGGGCAGGCTTCAGTATGCCCATACCAAAGCGTACCGTCTGCAACCCACCACTGATGTGCAATGACAAATTCTGTAAAGTCAACATGTGGTAGGGTCCCTCCCATTCCCCATTCTAATGAGAAGAGCTGGCAATTGGAAGCAGGCTAGACCAACCTCTAATAAAAGAAACCCTGTTAAATTGTGCCAGGCTCAGCAGCAGTAACCCAGCTTCCCAAGTGAAGTCATGAACAAATTTCTAAACCTTTGCACCAAGTTAATTGTTAATGAGAAGCATATATCAAGGCTTTTGTAATAATCTGTCCCTCTGTAATGGCAGTATACAAAGCAAAACTCAAAGTATTATTAATTTGGAATGTGGTGAGTTTCCTTTAATCTCTTTATAAGACAGAGAGCTTTTAACAACGCCAGAGAAATTAATCTGTAAAACCAAGTGCTTAAACACATCTGACTTATGGCTTACAGGTCACATTGATGCCTTAGATCAGGAAAAGTCCAATAAAGTAATTACACTACCGTGCTCTCTTTGACAAAGTAAAAATGTGAATAAAATGAATACATTGCTGTGAGGTTTCTCAAGACTTATGATTTAGGAAGTAGCATAGCCAGTTTGACCCAATTTATAAATGAGTGCATAAAGCATAGAGTTCCCTTTACTGTTACAGGACCAGACAATCATTCACAGCAATCTGAGGAATATGCATGGTTTAGGAGAAAGAAGGAATCCATTTAATCAACAGCATCCAATCCACCAGCCAGCCAAGCAATATTGGGCACAACTCAATTTTTTTTATTTACCATAAAAAAATCCATCTAAAGTTTCCAATAAGTCACAATAAACAGAAAATTCAGGAGTGGGGGTGGATTTAAAACAAGAGGTTTTGATGCTGAGATTTAACAGATCCATAATTTCTTCCCTTTCTTTCACATATGATAAAAGAGAAGTCTATAGGTGGTATTCAGTAGGTTCTGATCAGTTCTGGAGAACCAGTAGCAGAAATTTTGAGTAGTTCAGAGAACCAGCAAATACCACCTCTGACTGGTCCTGCCCCCATCTATTCTCTCCCTCCTGAGACCTAGCTGATCAGGAGGGAATGCAGATTTTGCAGTAGACTTCCCCTGGAGTCGGGAGAGAATAGAGATTTTACAGTATCCTTCCCCTGCCAAGCCCACCAAGCCACCCCATGCCCACCAAGCCACACTCACAGAACCGGTACTAAAAAAAATTGAATCCCACCACTGGAAAAGTCCTATTGGGAATAGGATCAAAATACGGAGTGCTCTATGATTGATATTTCATTATCCAAACTAGGTTACACCAATGATGTTACTTAGTTTTAGTAATGAAACATCTGCAAAAAAACAACCAAGCTGAGAGAGCACCAAGGACCCCTCATTTCAACTCTGCTCTACAAATATTCTCTTTTACTGGCTCTATGATCGAATAACCCAATGTTTTTCAAATATCTTATTCAAAACTTCCCCCAAGACCCTGAGTATTTCAGAAGATATATTTTGGATGTTTATCATAATCTACACAATCTAAATGGGCACCTTCCCCCTACCACCACCACTACTATCATAAAAAAGCAACCTCAAGAATTGTATGTTTTCTTAGAAGTGTTGAAAAAGCCTTTGGATCATGACTGGCTCTTAATTGCGATAAGCAAGAGATGAGCAAGTAGGAAACAATTACATTTTATAAACTTCATCTCAAGCACATTTTGAGAAATACCTTTATATTTTCACTGAAATGTGGTGGTTTTGCTAGGTTTTCCCATGGAATTTTGCTGCTAGTTTGCATCCCTCCTGAGTCATAAGATTTCATACCATTAATGGTTACCCTTAGCTTAAAGGAG